>NC_086320.1:286757870-287363513 GCF_036172605.1 Pelobates fuscus | reverse complement strand
GGAACATTTCCAGGTTTTTAATAGGTGGTTTTGCATCTTTCACTTTAAACACTTTTGTTAGGGTGTGTTCAATATTATTTATTATTTTTTAATTTTTTTCGGGTGAATTTGTTTACCAATCACTTTAACACTTTTGCTAGGGTACATCTACTATTAAAATTTAATATTTATTTTTGTCAGGTAAACTTGCTTACCAATTACTATAAATAAAGGTTTATTACCATACTTATGTGACCCTCTACCTAAGGGAGTAGTTAGAAGTGGGAATGGACTCCACCCATCTTTAGTGGGCGGTTCTCCTTTTTCCCATTTTCTTTCCATTTTAGAACGGTTTGACATTTTACCACTCCTAACAAGGGAGAGTTTAGCTCAATGTCTGAGCGCGATAAGCTGATGCTCTCTGCCAATATACTAGCACTGCACAGCAGGCATGAATTCAGGAGCGCTATTAAAAGCTCCTGCTTCCCATTGTTAGTAGTGGAGGCGGGGACCAGGTAAAAAGTCAAATAATTCTAAAATGGTTTGACTACTTACAATGGGGATTGGCATTTGCACTCCTGACACCAAAACCGCCATTGTAAGCTGCAGTGCTGATGGTGCTTGATGTGTTCCACATTTTTTCTTCCTTTTGCTCTTTTTAAAGACACTTTGAAATTATCTACGGACTATATCTGTAGATGTTGGTGGCTGTTTGTATGATTCAGGAAACGCTCATATTTATATAGCTCTTTTTAAGACAAGCAGTGAATTTCTTTGGGACTTATGTATGTGCTTTACCGTATAAGCCAACATGCTGCTCAAAAATAAGGACATCCCTTGTGTGGCCATATTATATGATACATCAACTACCAATTGTAAATAGTAAAAAAAAGCTAAATATTTGGCTGCAATTCAATGTTTCAATATATGGTCAAGGGGTTAAAATATTCAATCCAAGCACCATAACCACTTCTGTGTTTTTTTAAGTGGTTGTGGTTCTTGTAGACTGTATGTGCAGAGTTTGAGTATGAAATGCTATGCATACTATGGAATGTAATCTAGTAGGGGTATTTACTATTGTGAGATTTGCTGAGAGTTCAAGGGAAATCCAAAGTGAATTTCAAATTTAAGGTCAAAGTAACTAAGCTGGAACCATAGCTGACCTAAAGATCTTTCCAGTTCGACTATTTTGAAATTAATTGTGAAATTCACTTTGAATTTACCATGGATTCCCCGCAATTCAAACTTTAATAAATAACCATGTAAGAGACTGTGACTATGGTATGACTGGTCAGAATCTTAAAACCGATCACTTCCTAGAACTTAAACTTGTTGAGGTCTCTAGAGTTTCTAAGGCATTCTGAAATAAGTAAACATCTAGCAGCAGATGTGCATCACTTGTGTCTTTCATTTTTCCAATGGCCAGCACAATCAAATCTATCTTGTGTACTTTGTGTTAAGGTGCAGTGATAAGTTCATATCTTGAATTTATTGCTGAAAGAGCTACAGGATGTCAATGAGAATTAAAATGCTTAAATATTTTCATGTGGTAAAAACGGAAATAAGCGCTCTCTTCTTAAAAGTGAGCTGCAGTTCACCAACAAGGTGTTCCCCCAACCATGTGAAAAACAAGACAAATATAACAAGAAGTTGAACAGCGCTAATGGTAAGAGAAATACATACGTATAATGAAATACTGGCCAACGATGTAGCTTGGAAGAAAAAACAAAATACAATAATGGTACAGTATGTTTGAACAATATAAATGGACAGAGTAGAAATATAGAATTCACACTCACTCATATTAGAAGCCTGGACGGAATAATCCCCGTCTACGGATTTCTTGATATGGAGGATTTCTGATAGGCTTATAAATGTAGATGTTCGTTATATTTAAAACAAAATAAAATACACCACATGGTATTGTATGTAGGTATAAAATGGTACAGTAAAATGGATTATTCTACTTACATATACTAGAGCAAGGGCCTGCTCTAGTTTGGAGAACTTCAGGTGGAACAATCCCCACCTCAGGATATAATGGACCCAGATGTAGCAGCGAACAATGATGAGTAGGAAGTGGGACAAAAGAGATGACTGGATATGTATAAAAATGTATACTTTATTCCAATATATATAAAAGTGAAAATTACAAACTATAAAACCAGTCCGGGTAAAAAGTCTGTATTTCTTCCTCACTTGACGCGTTTCGCCGAAGCTTTATAAAAAATGAATGTTTGCTGCATGGGGTCCTTGAGGTTATATACCTTCTGTGATGATGAAAATCGATTCCGCTGTGTGTGATTCATCATTTTCGGTTTCGTCAGAGTGGCGTGGGCGGAAGTCCTACAAACGACATTTTTGAATGTGGGCAATTGACGAAAAAGTTCAAAACAGGGCTCAGGGGTATGGAGGTTAGAAGATATATACTAATAAATCAAATAATATTACAAGTAAATATTTAAATATTTTCATCACTACTTGTATCTTAACAGAAATTACTTTAGTAGCTAAATGCTGTTCCTTTCATCTTGTCCACCCACCAGTAGTATTAAATTAACAATTTGATTGACAAGCAATGTGCCAAATGGTACAGGACTGATTATATGGTCAAGGCCATCTCTGTATTCACACAGCTCCACAGGGCCTTTTCTGTCCTCACACAGCATCCTAGTGCCATCTTGGTCCCCAAAAAGCTAATCAGTACAATATTTGTCTCAAAATAGCTAATCAGTGACATATTTGTCCCAAAATATCTTATTCGGGCCATCTTTGTCCCAAATGGCTAAACTGTGCCATCTTTGTGCCAAAATGGCTAACCAATGTCATATTCATGCCCAAATAGAGCATGTGATTCGTGCACTAATCAGTGCCTTATTTGTGCCCAAATGGCTCACCTGTGTTATCTTTAAGCTCAAATGGCTTATCATTGCCACCTTTGTGTCCAAATGGCTAATCAGTGCAATCTATGTGCGCAAATGACTAATCGGTGCCATCTTTATTCCAAAATGGCTAACCAGTGTCTTAGCCAATTTCTCTTTCAAAACAGCTACCAGTGCCATGTTGCTCTCAAACAGCCATCAGCTTGTACCCTTTGCATATCAGTTCTGCCACCCAGTGCCACTTGTGAGGGGTGTAGTATAATGAGAGGGGTGGGACGGAGCCTAGTGCTGCACACCTGGCTGATGCACCTTTATCTACAGAGTGCATAGGCACTGTGCAGCCTGTGGACATGCCCAGGGTCAGCTATGTACTGGTAAATGATATTATTTAAATTGCACTACATAGTGACTTGTTTCCCCATTTTAATGCATTATGTAGAAAACTGATTTAAAAACAATACATTCATTACAAAGAGATTAAAATAAAAAAGTAATTCTAATCATCAGATTAGATAAAAATAACTGTTGCATCAGCTGAAATGCAAAGCATGGTAGCTGAAATCAGCTTCTGATATCTCCCCTTACAGTATCATGAGTAATGCCGTTGATGTTGTGTGATCAAACATTTCTTCCCATTGTTCTAATCCATTTGTTGTATGCTGTTAAAAAGAGTATAGAGGGGTTCCGGGGGGCTGAATAGAGCTCTTTCCAAAATTCAGTATTTTTGCTTTTTGACAACTTTGTTCCCAAAATCTCAGGCACTCAAGCTACAGGGGACACCCTGCCTACCTTCAAGCTTACTGATAGAGCTATATTATTGATATAACTAGTTTATCGATATAACTAGCTTATTGATAGATATTTTTTTCAAGTATTATGGGCAGATTCCTCCAGGGGTGATCTGGAGGCCTACGTCACACCTGTCTGATGTTGCAAGTACAAGGAAGAAGTAGCGCCTGGTCTCTCCACTCCCATTCTCCATGAAGTACGAGAACACAGTGTGGACCCCTGTTTCCCCCCTTGCTGGTGAAGGTTATCCCGGTGTTCCCTGCAAAATACTTTTCTAATTACCACTGCTTCCACTGAGGCCCTCTTAACACCTGAACGTCATGCTGTCTGGAGTACAGGCTTTACTAAAATGGCGGATGTCTCTTGTTCCTGTGAAACCAGAGGCCTGCCATGCAATGCTTTGGCTCAGTCACATACAACACCATCAAGTAGAAGCCCTCTTCCAAGACATCGATTTGGCATCTTGCCGAGCTTGAATGGACTGGTTTGGATGATAGGGACCATGTCACTATTTGGGATTTACCTTCCTTGCTTGGGAGTCAGATTATTTAATTATATGCATGGTTATGAGTGGGGTGCTGTTGATCTTTATCTTTTATTTGCTTGCTGCATAGTTTTGTGGTTTTGCGTTTTAAGACCATGTGCTATCGTGGTAAACCTTTAACTCACCAGTGTTATCAGGCTTTTAAAGTTCTTTAAGCTAAAAATTTAGGAATTTCTGGCTACGTACTAGTCAGGCCCGGACTGGCCATCGGGCACACCGGGCAAATGCCCGGTGGGCCGCGATGGCCGTGGGGCCGAGGCCGGCAGGGGAAGGTCCCAGGACTTCCCCTGCCGGTTTATGCAGGGCCGGCACTATCCTAGCGCCGGCCCCGCTGTATTCCATGTCGGGCCGGTGGGGAGATCAAAGATCTCCCTCACCGGCCCACATGCTGTCCAATGCGGCCGCCGGCGGGGAGAGAGGGAGGGAGACAGCCTGCCTGGAGAGAGGACCCAGCGGAGCTCTAACTTGCAGCTCCGCCGGGTTCCTCTCGCGAGATCCGGAGCGTTGCCATGGCAACGACCGGATCTCGCGAGAGTGAGCTCTAGCCCGCAGGCTAGAGTTCACTCACCACGAGGACCACCAGGGAACACTGCCACTCTGCCTCCCAGTCCCAGGAACCAGTCCCCCCCTCCCAGGCTAAAGGTAAGAAGGGAGGGGGGGACATAATGCCTGTTGTTTTATTTGTTTACCCCCCCCCCTACACACAAAATCCATTCTAACATTTATACATCACTCACACCCATCACACTCAGCACTCTCACACCCATCACTCACACCCATCACACTCAGCACTATCACACTCAGCACTCTCACACTCAGCACTCTCACACTCAGCACTCTCACACCCAGCACTCTGACCCCCAGCACTCTGACCCCCAGCACTCTGACCCCCAGCACTCTGACCCCCAGCACTCTGACCCCCAGCACTCTGACCCCCAGCACTCTGACCCCCAGCACTCTGACCCCCAGCACTCTGACCCCCAGCACTCTCACCCCCAGCACTCTCACCCCCAGCACTCTCACCCCCAGCACTCTCACCCACAGCATACACAGCACTCTCACACCCATCACACACAGCACTCTCACACCCATCACACACAGCACTCTCACACCCATCACACACAGCACTCTCACACCCATCACACTCAGCACTCTCACCCATCACACTCAGCACTCACACCCATCACACTCAGCACTCTTACACTCAGCACTCTCACCCACATAACACACAGCACTCTCACACCCATCACACTCAGCACTCTCACACCCATCACACTCAGCACTCTCACACCCATCACACTCAGCACTCTCACACCCATCACACTCAGCACTCTCACAACCATCACACTCAGCACTCTCACAACCATCACACTCAGCACTCTCACAACCATCACACTCAGTACTCTCACCCACATCACACACAGTACTCTTACACACAGCACTCTCACACACAGCACTATCACACTCAGCACTCTCACCCATCATACACAGCACTATCATACACAGCACTCTCACACACATTACAAACAGCACTGTCACACACAGCACTCTCACACACCACATTCTTACACACATCACACACAGCATTCTCACACACACCACTTACCGCACCCTCACATACCACTTACCGCACCCTCACACACAGCACCCCTCACACACAGCATCCATCACGCACACATACTGCACCCCTCACATACACACAGAACCCCCCCAACACACTGCACCACACACATACACAATAGTTCCAAACACACACATATATACATACACACACACACACAGCACCCCTCACACATACTGCACCCCTAAACACATTACATTCCAGACACACACTAGATCCCTTACCCAACTCTGGATCATCTACACACATATAAACACTAGATCCCTATATACACTCTGAATCCGTTATAAACACACACTCACTAGATCTCCTACACATTCTGGGTCCTTCAAACACACACTAGACTCCTATACACATACACACACACACTACACTCTTAACATATACACTCTGAATCCCCTATACACACACACACACACATACACTAGATTCCTTGTAAGCAAACACATACTACACCCCTAAACACACACTTTCTACAAACACTACATCACCTATACACACACTCTATAGCCTGTTTGCACACATGCTACATCCCCTTTACATACATTCTCTTCAGCCCCTAGCCACATATGCATCACATTACACCACAGACACAACATGTCTAAAACTAACCTTATTACACAATACCACACCACAATCAGCTCACTCTACACACACGCAATACCACAAGCAGACTCCAAACACATGCACAATACTTTTTGTCTCCTGGTATCCAGTTATAGAGACACGAGAGACAAGTTGCAAGGAAACACAGTGCAAGCATGTTATTAAATTTGCTTGCGCTGTGCAGAACAAATACAGGTTTTTTTTTCTCATGCTAGAGCTCTTCAGCAGAGCTCTGCGCATGATCTGCCCTGGAAGAGCATTGAACCAACATGCTCACTTTGAGAGGGGGCGTGCTTGTCATTAGTGATGACAAAACACACCTCCTCTGACCCGCCCCCTTCTTAGTGGGCCGCTGGGATAAAAAAATGCCCGGGCCGAATTTTTCTCCCAGTCCGGCCCTGGTACTAGTGAAATGTATCATGTGTTTCCTGTGTACAAGTTATTATGCCTGTTACTCTTACATATGCCTTAATATTCCTGCAACAAGTTCCATTAAAGTTTTAACACTACTATTGCTGACACGTAATGGAAGAAGTGACATGCTTTCTATTATGCCTCAATAAAAAATAAATAAAATTAAAAAAAATGGTATTAAGGGAGGCGCTATAGCATGCTTCTGCCCGCTGAGAGTACAAAGTACAGGTTCTTAAAGGATCACTATAGGGTCATGAACACAAACATGTCTTCCTGACCCTATAGTGTTAACACCACCATCTAGCCCCCCTGGGCCCCTCATGCCTCCATAGATATAGTAAAAATCTTATTGTATCCAAGCCTGAAGCTGTAAATATGCATGCTGTTAGCAATAACAAGCAGTCTGCTGACATGTGTTAGCCTGATCCAATCACAGTGCTTCCCCGTTGGATTGGCTGAGACTGACAAAGAGGCAGATCAGGGGCAGAGCCAGCATGATTCAAACACAGCCCTGGCCAATCAGCATCTCCTCATAGAGATGAATTGAATCAATGAATCTCTATGAGGAAAGTTCAGTGACTGCATGCAGAGGGGGGAGATGCTGAATCACAGGATGCTGTGCACAGTGCTGCCCTGTGCTATTCTGACAGCAGATCTGAGTGGATGGAGGCATATTATGCCTCCATCAACTCCGAAGTCCCTCTGGTTCACTCTGAGTGACTGAAACTGGAGGTGTTCCTAGCTTTCAATGTAAACACTGCATTTTCTCAGAAAATACAGTGTTTACATGAGAGAGGCTGCATGGAGCTATAGTTCTCACCTGAACAACCTCATTAAGCTTAAGTTGTTCAGGTGACTATAGTGTCCCTTTAAACATAAAATATTAAACATAACCTTCCTTCAGTGAAGTCTTTTATTAAAGAGGTAGGCTTATTGTGATAGTATTTCTGCAACTTGCTACAAAAGGTGTCTCCAGCGGGCACTTCTCACTATGTCTGTTGTCCTTTTTCATGGTATGTATTTTCATGTTGGTTAGGTGTCCTTGAATGTATTATTGTGAAGTTTATATTATGAATAGCATTGCTGTAATTATTTTTCTATTTTTATGAATTTATGTGATATACGTATACTTTGTATTTTATGCATGGATTGCTATTTGGATGTTATTGTTAATGCTTTTGGTTCTATTTGGGGGATACCTGTCACATTGTACCTAATTAAGAAAGTGTTTTTTAATTTTTATGGTTGTGCTCCTTATAATTAGTATTCATGTGTGTGCCAGACACATATCGTTATATGTATATTATATGTAAGTAGTATATATATATATATATATATATATATATATATATATATATATATATATATATATATATATATATATATATATATATTTGTGTGAAGGGCTCATGATGGCAAAGAGAAATAAGACCTTAATAAGTGTAGGATGGTATAAAAGTAGCAAGTCGGTTGTGGTGTGCCGGAACCGACGATGAGGTAGGCCTGAAAATAAAGAGGGCCCACCAAGAAGAAATGTAAGAAAAAGGAGTTGATAAAGAGGTGTGGGTGGGAGGGTGATGCAACGCTGACCTCGAAGGTATGGAGCCAGGTAAGGGGTGTCCCTTAAGTAGGGAAGGGGTGTGTCATACGCCCCTCCCACAAACACAGGCCAAAAGGCCTTACTACTTGTGTGAAGGGCTCATGATGGCAAAGAGAAATAAGACCTTAATAAGTGTAGGATGGTATAAAAGTAGCAAGTCGGTTGTGGTGTGCCGGAACCGACGATGAGGTAGGCCTGAAAATAAAGAGGGCAAAAATAGAAATTTCAATATTTAATACAAACTACCAATATACATACTTTTAACAAGACATGTTCTGAAAAGCATTTCTTACTTCTTGTACAGGGTTAGGAATGTATCGTGTGTAAGCGGATGATTTCCAGCGCCCCAGTGTCTTGATAACATGAACCGGTATGTTAACACTGGAGGCTGTGGAGGCCGCTCCTATGCGGAAGGAGTGGCCTGAATAGTTAGCTGGCTTGAGTCCCAGCTGTGTTAGTAAGGACCTAACGTGGGTCATGAAGTTGGTAGTAGTGAGAACTGAACCTCGTAGAACAAAAAGTGGTTGTGATGGTGGTGCCTTGAGACTCTCTGTATAAGAGTCCAGTATTTGGACGGGGCACCATCTGTTGTGAGTCGGATAGTATTTAACCTCTACGGGTGGAGCGTGTTGACTGTTTTTGGAATGAGGTAGTGTCAGGATATAATAGTCCATGTGTTTGGTTAAGTGCGAATGGAGCAGTAGGTGAGTGGATTGTGTTGTATTGATGGCGGTAAACTCTCTAGGTCTCAGAAACCCATAAAAAGCCACGTAAATAGCTGTTTTGATGACTAGAGTTGTGTTGAAGGAGAAGGGTTTTAGATCTAGTAGTTGTGATAATTTCTTAAGGATATGAAAATCTATAGGAAGCCTCTGTGCTGTATGCGGGGGTTCGGATCTTTGTATACCCCTAAGGATGTTCTTGATTTGGTATGATGACATGAAACTTGAGTTGTTGGGTTGTAATGTCAGCATGTGATGTTGGATGCCTGTAAGATATAGTTTGATTGTGTTGTAAGAAAGTTTGAGTTTGATGTGGCAAAAAGAGGCAAAACCTAAAAAAGATGTCATGATGAATGGTTGTAATATGTTGTGTTCCAAAAGGAATCTTTTGAATAAACTGAAGGCTCTGTTGTAGGTTTTCCTGGTATTTGTAGATAGAGCTAGTTGGGACAAAGTTCTGCAATGTTGCATGATAACGTCTAGTCCATTACTAGCTGATGGAACAGTGGAGTGGCCGTGGCTGTGAGTGCGGCTGATGGGAGAAGTTGATGAAAGGCCTGGAATTTAAAACGAGACAAATTATCAGCTGCCTCGTTACAAATACCTGGAATATGAACACAATGCAAGAAAAAATTATGACATGCTGCCAACCAAGTGAGTTTCCTCAAAAATCTCATGATAGTAAGGGAGTTGGAGCGACCTTTGTTAATAATGGAACAGGTTGCTTGGTTGTCTGAGTAACACCTGACTGATGAACCTGTCCATAGATGTCCCCATGCTACGGCAGCCGCCACGATGGGATATATCTCGAAAAGAGCTGAGGTAGAGAAAAAACACTCCAGGTCCTGCACCTCTGAAGGCCAGCTACCCCAAAGCCATTCGTTCCCAAATATCGCTGCAAAACCTGTGGTAGACGCCGCGTCTGTCCAAACAGTAGGAGAAGTGTCAGACAATTGAGGGAGGTACATGCTTTTCCCATTCCAGGAGGTTAAAACGTTTCTCCACATGAGAAGGTCTGCCGTGGCTTGGGTATCTAGGGATAATCTGTGTGCATCATGTAGAAACAGTGGGAACATGCTGAGGAGACGTGAGATGAAAGCACGGCCTTGAGGTATAATACGCATGGCAAAATTGAGTGACCCCAGTAAAGATTGTAATTCTTTGCGGTTGCAAGTGCGTAGTTGTATATAGAGGTTGATGTTTGTCAGGATGTTTTCTACCTTAGTGCGTGATAGGCTAGCTTGCATGTTGGCCGAGTCTAGCATGATGCCCAGGAAAGTGATGATGGTATCTGGGCCTTCGGTCTTGGTAGGGGAGACTGGGACCCACAACTGGTTGAATAGGCTGACGGTTTCTTTGAGGCTACTGGGAGGGGAAGAATTCTCCTCGACCATTAGGAAATCGTCCAGATAATGTATGACTGTAGGGCATCTGGATATATTGAGTAGTAACCAGCATAGGATTTCGGCAAATGTGTCAAATATGGCTGGACTACTTTTAGAACCAAAAGTTAGTCGTGAGAAAAAGTAGTAGTTCCCTTCCCACTTGATGCCATGTAGGTGCCACAGTGTGGGGTGGATTGGTAGTAGTTTGAATGCATTTGTTATGTCGGTCTTGCTGAGCCATGCACCGACTCCTGCCTGTAAGATAGCCGTAATGGCGTGGTCTATAGTGGAATATTGCAGGGAAAATTCCTCCGATGGTATTAGGGAGTTGAGGCTAGGAGTGGTAGAGGTGTGTGGTGCCGACAAATCGATAATAAGTCTCTGCTTGTTGGAAGATTTTCCTGTGACAACCCCGATAGGGTTTGTCCTCCATGTAGTGAAAGGAGGGGATTGAAAAGGTCCCAATAAGAAACCTTCTGTCACTTCTTTAGCTATGAGTGTGTCAACAGCTGTAGGGTTGTGTTGGGCGGATTGTAGATTTGGACATTCCAGGATTCCTGAAGGCATATGTATGATACCTGTGTGGAATCCTACTGATAGACCAGAGATTATGAAATCTACTAAATGTGTAGATGGATGCTGTGACAGAAATGTCGCAAGTAGGGATATGTTGATAGACGTTAGGTACTGTTTGGGATACATTTTATTGGGACACATGATTTTTGCATGTGCCCTGAAACATTTTGAGCATATATGCAATAAACGACAACCGCTGTAATTACATGTACCAACATTAAAGTTATTACATATCTGGGATTTGCCCAGAAACTTGATAGGTCTACCCAGTTTGTCTTTAGCTATTTTCTCCGTAGGACCAGCGGAGCTAGGTCCTTGCACGTGGGTATGCTCGTTAGCAGTGATGGGACAAAAATTTGCCGAATGAGACATGGAGGAGCAGTATGCACAAGCCGGCGTCCTTAGCCCTGCAAAGTGTCTGCAGAAAATCACTGTGTCTATCTTACTCCAGTTGGACCTTGTCCCGTACTGTGAGAAGGCGCCTGACACTTTTGCAGAAAAAGATCTATGGTAATCGTAGAATGCCGATCCACCATATTTATTGCCCAGGTCCACCAGCTTGTGCATATACATGTCAAATTCCTCACGCCTGTGTGGGTAAACGGCACATGTGACATCCCGGTAGATGCCAAAAGCCAACACAAATTCCGGGATGGTGAGTTTCCTGTTTAGGCGTGCATCCCTGGACTTGACCACCACAGAAATATCCTCATACGCATAAGTTTTATGCTCCACCACATCCTGGGAGGCAATTAGTAGTGCAGCTAAGTTGACATCTTTACCTTCCAGGATGTCTTTCTTAAGGTGCTCAGGTATCATATGGGCAGGGTTAACCTCTTGCTCGTCAGAGGTGGTGGCTGGAGAAACTAGTGGCAACTCGACCAGTGGCGGAGGGGTCACAGTGGCTGACCCAGCCAAGGTAAGGGCTGTGGTGACCGATTCCAGTTTCTCCAGCCTGGAGTTGACCTTGCCCATGGATGACATGAGGGATGTAAGCATGCCATGTATATCTGTCGGGTTAGACTGGCTAGTCCCTTCCCCTGCATCAGAGTTATCAGTTGAGGTGTGCAACAGTTTGTATAGTTCCGCTTTCCTGGCAGTAGCGGGGAAAGGAATGTGTCGCCTCCTGAGTTCGCTAGTTATGCGAGGGATTGTCCAGGACCTGAATGATGCAGGACTAGCCATGTCTTCTTCCGGTGATGGGGTGTTTGGTCTAGCCGGAGTGCTCGGGATGGAGAAATCCTCTACCCCTTCTTGAGACATACTAGATGAGAAAATATACCGTTAGTGTTGAAACCCAGGGGATGTACTGGCGGGCTAATTATGCCGTGTGAGGCGAAAAAATTAATCTTGTCCTTTGGTGACAGGTGAGGCCCTGCTATTTGCCAAGTGGCTATGAGAGGCTCTATCTATGCGTTGGCGCGAGGGAATATTGAGGCCACCCATCGTAGTGGCAGGAATTCGTAGGCCTCTCGGTGACAATAAAAGAAAAACAGGGGAAGGGAGTGACAGGTGACGCCCTCTCTAAACTTTGCGAGGCGGCTAACTAACGTGTGGCTCGAGGGGTGTTTGCCTCCGAAACGTTGAGGCGGGGTGTTGGCCTCGCGGACCTCTAAACTATAGGCGGTATGCCAAGAGGGGAGATACCTATTTGGGCCTATACCCCTAACTTGCCAGTACTCTATGTCCTATTTAGGGAGAACGTATGTGATATGTGAGCAGGCTTACGTACCTGAATAGTATGTATACGTATATGATGCGTAAGGTATAGAAAACCTGGATAAACCTAAATGGGTAGAAATAGATATGATAGTAGGAGAAATGGATCCTGTGATACTAACGTAGACTAGATATGCTGTGGTTGATTTTATTAACCGTATGTGTTGAAGGGGAACAATTTAGAGTAAGGTAGTACCCAGCCTGATTTGTTATGGAGAAAAACCGTAACGCAGGGATTAGCTTGTAGTGGCTACGTATAATGTGTATACATGGTGACCAATTTAAAAATATATATGGCCGTGCTACTGTAGTAATCATAGTGCAGGGAGTATTACGTGATTTATCCGGTATGGATTATATAAGTCTGGGTGCAAAACGACAGATGGTTTGGGTGAGTTATAAAATATGAAAATTGACCATATGCAGAAAAAGTTGACGTATGAGAGGTTAAAGCAAAAGTGTGATTCAATCCCGAAAGTGTGAGATGTTGGGACCGTGTTCTGTATACACGATATATCGTTTGAGTATATGCAGAAAGGTCAGGAATTGTACGTGCCATGTAATCGGGTGTACATGGTAGTGACAACGTAATATACACAAATAACTTAGAGAAACCTTATCACATATATATACACTATACCTATTTCCTGATTAATTATCTGAGTTCTTGTGTATGTAATTTGAGTACATAAAGAAAAAGTCAGCATATGAAAAACGTGCCATGTAATAGAAGTGTACATGGTGTGTTGCAACAGGAACAAAACCCGTTGTTTCAAACAAAAATTCTCTAAGTGCTGGTGGAAGGTACACAAAATAATGTAAAGTTTAATCAAGCAAGACTATGTATATGTATACCAAGATTAATATCAAGATCTAATAATACAGAGAGCCCTAACCTAAGTATAATTAATGAATATGAAAGCACAATTTAGGAAGTGTATGCTCTGATCATTATATGTATATAAAATACAGACTGTGTACTCAATGAACTATAAACAGCATATTTAAAGCGGATAATACTAATATCAGACACTAAAAAGTCTTATA
Source organism: Pelobates fuscus (assembly GCF_036172605.1). NCBI lineage: Eukaryota > Metazoa > Chordata > Amphibia > Anura > Pelobatidae > Pelobates > Pelobates fuscus. The sequence goes on along the minus strand of NC_086320.1, from coordinate 287,349,629 downwards.
GCATGGTAAATAGCAAAACTGAAGTGAAGGAGGGAGAAAAGCAAAGCATCCGAATGCTACATACTCAGTATATTGGTTTCCGGAAACCAGAGGGTTAAATTCGCCTGAGACTTGGCCGTAAAGCGTGTGGCCGTAAAGTAAGGCTGAATAATGATTGCGACGCCGTGGGAATTAATCCGGGCGACGGACTTACGTTTTAGAAGTCCTGGGGACTCAATCAGCGAAGAAGACCGGGTTTTTGTGCGTGGCTGGCCGTGGAAAGACCTGTAAGGAGTTCCTGGACTCAGCTAACACTGAAGAAAAAACGCGGAGTTTCCGAAAGCAAGATGGCGCCGTCCGTGAACCGGAAGTGGATTCAGGATGCAACGCTGACCTCGAAGGTATGGAGCCAGTTAAGGGGTGTCCCTTAAGTAGGGAAGGGGTGTGTCATACGCCCCTCCCACAAACACAGGCCAAAAGGCCTTACTACATATATATATATATATATATATATATATATATATATATATATATATATATTTATTATTTGTATTTTTTTTGTGACAGTTATGTGGTAGGGTGCTTCCCTAACTGGTCCCATGCTGAAATGCTTTATGTGTGAAAAGTGAAGATTGTGTCCTCTTTTTTTTTTTTTTTTTCCATTTTGCAAAAAGTGCAGATTTCAATAGAAATTGGCATTTTTATAAATTATACTGAATTATACTAATTGCACCCCCTTGGCTTTCAAGCTGACAACAGGTAGTGTTATGATTGGTTAGCCACAAAAAGTCTAGATGGCATGAGAAGCAGAGGGCTTGCAAAAGCAGCAGACAAGAGAACTACAGGTTTTGTAAACCGCTATTACATATAACCCCAATGAAAACGTACATAATCAAAATGCATGAATTTTTTCATTTGAGGTATATCTACTAAACAGTGATTTTTATTTATTTGATATTTTGGGAGTGGATTGTCCCTCTAACGTCAGCTAGCTAGACTTCAGCTGTTTGACTTGTTTAGCCATAGATAGTGTCCTCTACTCACAAAATGACAAAAAAAAGTCCTCGTAGAGCTCCGCTCAAACCCAGAGATATACACGATAAAACCCTGAGAAAACACAGCAATTTTACCCGAGACAGAGATCACCCCAAGAGATAATGGAGAAGAAGAACAAGTGAAATCAGGGCCAAGCTGTGCCCAGACAGCCTGATATAAGGCTATATTTCGAGATCCCACATAGACCTAAGATGGCGCCTGAGGCCTGCTGTACACTGAGGCTTCTGAAGCCTCCCTAGAGGAAGAGGAATCTCTACCCTCACCTTGATCAGATGCCAGATCCTTCACACCGGAATCTGAGGAAGACGAGGCACCCACCACAAAGGGTGCTATAAAGAGGCTTCTGGTAGAGCTAAGGCAGGTCTGGAGGGAAGACTTTCAGAAAGTCCAGACGGAGGTGGCGGAGGTACACCAGATGGTCCAAGGCCTAGAAACACGTGAGGCTTCCATAGATGGAAAAATCCGAGCCACTGACCATAACTTACATGAGTTCACCTCACAGGTACAACAATTGAGACGCACAGTGACCACCATGGAAGCAAGACATAGTCGTTAAAACCTGCTCCTCAGGGGTGTCCCTGAAAAGGTCGACAACGCACAGCTCCTGGCCTACGTCTTCAAACTCATAACAGCAAAGGGCATTACAGGACACAGATCACTTAGGCTTTCCGAGTGAGAAAAGCTGCAGCGGCACCCAGCAGAGCACCCAGAGATATCATTATCATGACCCGGGACATCTCTGTGAGCAGGGCCGGATTAACATAGGGGCTGATGGAGCTGCAGCTCCAGGCCCAGGCCCATAGACTAGGCCCATTGATTTAAAAAAAAAACACACTACTCTTAGGGATTCCACCTTTCTTTTATTTTATTGGCACAGCCAATATTTGAGGCTGCCTGGCTGGTGCCAATATTGCAGTGATACTGGCAATACAAATGCTGGTATTTTTCTAAGTATAAACAAGAGATTACTCTGCAATACCAGCACTGGCCAGTTGGGGTCGCTGTATGTGAAGACAGGCAGGGATAGGAAGTTACAGCATATCCCTCCCTGCCTATCTCTACTCACTGATCTGCAGGGGTGCAGCAACAGAGTCCAGACAGCAACACCCACCCTGCAGAGACAGCCTACAGCTCAGCAAAGTAAGGAATGCGGGGAAAGGCTGCAAGGAGACATACACTGAGGCACTAAGGGACACTGGGAGACATTATGGCAGACACTGAGACACTAAGGGACATTGGGAGACATGACACACACACATAGGGACACAGTGTCCCTAGTCTCCCAGTGACCCCTAGTCTCCCAGTGCCCCCAGTCTGCCAGTGTCTCACTGTCCCCATGTCTCCTAGTGCCTCCATGTCTCCCAGTGCCTCAAGTGTCTCAATGTCTCCAAGCTAGTGTCCCTGGTGTCTCAGTGCCCCCTAGTCTCCCAGTGCCCCCAGTCTGCCAGTGTCTCACTGTCCCCATGTCTCCTAGTGCCTTCATGTCTCTCAGTGCCTCAAGTGTCACAATGTCCCCATGTCTCCAAGCTAGTGTCCCTAGTGTCTGTGGCCCTGGTGTCTCAGTGACCCCATGTCTCCCAGTGCCCCATGTCTCAATGTCCCCATGTCCCCCAGCCAGTGTCTCTAGTGTCTGTGTCCCTGGTGTCTGTGTCCCCATGTCTTCAAGTGTCCCCTATTTTCCCAGTGTCCCCATGTGTCCCAGCCAGAGTCCCCTAATCTCCCAGTGTCACTGGCGTCTCCGTGTCCCTAGGTCTCCCCGTGTCCCCAGGTCTCCCTGTCTTCCTAGTGTCCTAGTGACATGGGGACCCTGGGATACATGGGGACACAGGGAGACATGGGGGCACAACACTAGGGGACACTGGGACACATGGGGCACTAAGACACTGATACATAGGAACACTGAGACCTGGAGTAATCGACACATGGGGGCACTGAGTCATGAGGGCAATGGGAGACATGGGGGGCACTGGGAGGAATCCATCTATACAGCAGAATCAAACTAAGTAGTTTTTTGGTGATTTTACAGCATTTTCTCTTATGTCACTCCTTGTGTCACCCATACATATGTAATTATGCAAATTAGTAAGGCTGGTATGTTTTTCCTAGAAAGGTGGCAACCCTAACTACTTTTCACATACTCTTACTAAAGTATGGAAACTTAAGAGGGATGTATGGGAACAAAACTTGTGTGGACTGGCTGACAATGAATATAGTTAAAGGGACACTATAGTCACCAGAACAACTACAGCGTATTGAATTTGTTCTGGTGAGTAGAATCATTACCGTCAGGCTTTTTGCTGTAAACACTGTCTTTTCAGAGAATATGCAGTCTTTACATTACAGCCTAGTGATAACTTCACTGGCCACTCCTCAGATGGCTGTTAGAGATCCTTCCTGGGTCATGGCTGCCTAAAATGCATCCAAACATTCAGTGTCTCCTCCCTCTGCATGCAGACTCTGAACTTTCCTCATAGAGATTCATTAATTCAATTCATCTCTCTAAGGAGATGCTGATTGGCCAGGGCTGTGTTTGAATCATGCTGGCTCTGACCTGCCTCTTTGTCAGTCTCAGCCAATCCTATGGGGAAGCACCGTGATTGGATCAGGCCACCACTTCTAATGATGTCAGCAGACTCCTTTTTTGAGGAGGCAAATAGCATGCAGAGTTACAGCTTCAGGCTTGAATATAGTAAGATTTTGCTATATTCATGGAGGCATGAGGGGCCCAGGGGGGCTATATGGTGGTGTTAACACTATAGGGTCATGAATTAATGTTTGTGTTCCTGACCCTATAGTGATCCTTTTACCCCTTAAGGACCAAACTTCTGGAATACAAGGGAATCGTGACATGTCATACATGTCATGTGTCCTTAAGGGGTTAAGGTAATGCTGACTTTGGTCTCTCTAACACTATGGCATGTTCCCTTTCTTCTACACTCACTACATACAGCTTTTCTCTGTCCGAGACTATATACCAGGAGCTTCTGCCTGCTAGTAAGAAGGTAAGGAGACAAGTGGACCAGCGAGTGCTAGGGGACAGTCCTTAGAAAGTGTTGAGCAAGCGCAACATTAGATGCATTTATGCCAAGCTCAGGGTACTGTCTGCATAGTATGCCCTTAGTTGGCCAGCTGCATGATTGGCAGGCAGCCTGACATGCATTCATGCCAGGCTGGCCTTCTAATACTTTGGGCAGACATGTCCTCTTTTTGGGCATGTTTGCCCCTTTTGGCAGGTTACGTGATTTGTGTCAGTGGCACACCCTTTTACCATGCCCATTGACTTCCTTCTTGACTGGACACTGCTGTTAGGGGATATGGATTTACTTGAAAGATGAAAACATAAATACGAGAGAGATTAGCATAGGGTATGTGTTTTCTTATAGCTGCTGTTTTCTTTCTCTCCAGCACCATCTCCATCAGATACATGACGCTTGGGAGTGTTTTACTGTTTTTGGTCGATATGATTCTGTAATTAGGCCCGTCATAATTGTCAGCACCAGGCCCACTGGGCTCTTAATATGGCCCTGTCTGTGAGAACCGCCATTATGGCCCGATCTAGAGAATTGGGGCCGATACCTCATGAGGGGAACAGGGTGGCTGTGTACCCAGATACGCCATTCTCTGCCCTCACAGAAAAAATAAAACTGGCACCTATAGCCAAGAAACTTAGAGGCGCTAATATACGGTACCGCTGGGGTATGGAAGGGTCCCCCTCGACAGAAATCAGGGGAGAGAGCCATACACTAACGTCAGAAGACGACCCGGGCAACTTTCTGCAACTTGCAGGACTGTCAACTCTGCAGCAGCAGTGAGCCTCACCGCCTACCAAAACATCTGAGGAATCTGAGATCATCAACAAGCGGAGGCACGGCATGTCACCCGGAAACAAAGTCAAGAGACTTACACCGGCGCCCAGAATCGCAGTACCTGGATCCTACAAGTAAAAGAGAGGTACACCTCAAGCCATGGTCATTGACCTGTCGGTGTAAAGAGGAGAGCAAGAAGAAATGATGTTCCCCATGACTTTCCTATACATGACTTTCCCTGCTATGTTCTAGTAGTGAGACGATTACACATACTCTGTTTCTCATCTACACATAGCTACGTAACCTAGTGGAGGACGTGTTAGTTGACACCTAAACATATTATGTGTTCAGCAAGAAAAGTTATAATATTATTATTTGCCGCTCACAAGTACAGATCAGTGAACTACCGCAAGGTTTGTACCTAAAATTTACTGTATTGCATTTATTACTTTATAGTTGCTTTGGCAAACAGGCAAAAGTAAAACTAGCAAATGTGCGGTCTGTATAGCCCAATCCTCTAATTGCAAAGCATCTCACTAAGGCTATAACATCAAAATTTGCCTAGTGTAGATAATAGTACATGCTTTAATCCCATAATATGTTCAGTGCACAATATTTTGTACACGTTCACAATCCATAGCTGATTACTGTTTGGTTGAGGGCAAGATGTGGTCTACTGACAACTGGCTTAGGATTTAAGGCACACTAGAAGGAACTCATTTTTGCTTTGCTTGTGATGCTCTCGGTTCCAAATGGTTTTAGACCACATGAAACTAACAAGCAACATGTACAATACCAACTACGTCTCCATGGTGCTGAAGCTTAGGTGCGGAAATTAGACCACAAGCCAGTTAAAGTGATGCAATGGCACAATTGTACTGCTGTTATTAATAATGAATTTGATTGTTTTGTTTATACCCTTTTAAACATTAGGGGTATGTATATCCCTATGCAAATTGTCTGAAACACATTCAACAAAAGAAAAAAAAGTAATGCATTTATTGATGTAAAACTATAAAACTTCTAATAAAAAATAAATTGAAAAAAGAAATGACAAGAAAAAAAATCACAGATTTTTTCTCAATATTTGTATCCAGAGAATTTGCACAGCTCAGCCAATCCCAGGGAGGAAATCTGCCATGTCATTTACAACCTTTCTCATGAACAGGTTCCATGCCAAAGGTATTACGATTTTCCGATTCCGATTTTTCAAACTTTAAGTCCTCTAACTTGAGCTCCAGAACTAGATCACCATTAAAGTCAAAGGTGAAGTGAAAATGTGTGTAAACCGAGAGATCCTCAATAAATAACAAATTTGCTGAACACTTTTTATCTTGTGTATTAAAGTAGGAGTGCCCAAAACAGAAATCCTTAGATGTTGTAGAACTACAATTCCGATGATGCTTTGAATGCCTTTAGAATGACAAAGCATCATGGAAGCTATAGTTTTAAAACATCTGGGGATGTACCTTTTTGGCACTCCTGTATTAGATCAACCAAGTGCTTCAACCTCAAAACTAAACTGAGAGTTTTGTTAATAGCCATTGTATTTGAAAATGTAGGAAGAAAAATCTCCAGGCAGATGTTATAACATTATATGTGCCATTGGTATGTTCCATACAGAAAAAAAGTATATTTCTCTGGCTTTCTTACAAATCATTAAGTACTATGGTGTAATGGGTTGGCAGGAAACACGTTCTGTCTGTTACTCTAACTGTTATTCGTTTTCCTAGCTACAAGCCAAATCAATAATTTGTATACTGCTTAAATATTATATATTAACCAAGTTCAGTGTTTTTTGTTTGTTTGCTTGTTTTTCCCCAGAATAAGTACTATTACTTAAAGTAAATACAACAAGTTAAATTCTAACAGTTTCCATTCCCATGGGTATTTAAAAAAAAAAAAAAGAAAAAAAAGTTTTCAGCCATGAATAATACCAATGCAAATGGGATTCAGATAGCTGTTTTATTACAATATTTACAGTTTAATAGACTATATAAGTGGCCAGTAATAATAATAAAAAAGTTATACTTGATTTGTTTCAGGGCATTCCTGACACCATAACCACTAATGCACACTTGGTGCTTTTTTGTGTCGCTTTAAGAGGAGGTGTAAATTGGTATATTTATGTGTTATTACCTTTTAAATGGTTCCACCAAACATGGTGTTTTAAATGCAGAGGGTCGCTTGAGTGATTCAGAAATAAAGCAGCGTCTTATTTATGGGTTCTTTGTATTTGCTCGAAATCCTTTTTTTGAACAGCAAAAACAGCATGCGGATTTAGCATACAATACCAGATAATGTATGGATGCATTTTGTTTGTAAAAATGCAGATTAAAACAAAAGGAGAAAAAATATTACACATAATTTTAAAATAATCCCTTCTCAAAAAGGAAGGAAAGCTAATCTAATGTCTCTATTAAGCCATAGCTCCATATCTTGTGAAAGAGGTTGATGTAAGACAATTTATCAGTGCTGATGTTTCTATTTTTGTGTGATTGCCTCTCCTGCACAGAACGTTAATGATGCAGTCACCAGTAGCCTGGAGTTAAACAAGCAATTTTTGAAAATAATTTGTGTTTAGCAACCGAATATCAAGGGGTTCAAGTTAACATATAAATTACTCTGGTAACATATACATGCTCACGAGCTGGATAGTGCAATGACAGAATTAGGAAATATATGCGCTTGTAAAATTAATGGCATTAACCATAAAAGTTTTCATTAGCATCTGTCTAGTATTAGAACCAACAACATGCAAGAACATTTGGTCAGTAACGAACGTGTTAACTTGACTAAAAACTGATGTTAATAGCTGGCAAGAATTTGAGACATCTGTAAAAGTGTCAGATGTTGGAGATCTTTATTCTACGTTCAAATGTACAAACTCAACCAAATGCCAAAGAATGTGAAAATAACAACTTTAAACATAATTTGAAAATAATTTCCGATGCATATGGCCAGATAATTATCTGCCATTTTGTTACAATATGTTAGAGGATTTTTTTAGTTTTACCAAAGAATACTTAAACATATGAAAAACAACGCAAGCACACACACAAACACAAATTAGACATTAAAAAGATTGTGCTTCACTTTTAACATTTCCTTATTCTTCGCATAGTATAGCTTTGTTTCTCTCTGAATCTGGTTTGCACACAGTCCTCTAATAACCAAAAGAAGTTACTGTGACAGACCCCTTTTGGAGTGACAGATACCATCTCGGAGAATTGCCGTTGTATTTGGATTATTGTGGATTTCGGGTACTTGTGGATCCGTACGGTACACACCGCCACGTGGAAAGAACAATGGGTCGCGGCCATTTTGACCGCATGAACTAATGACCGAACACTCACGAACTTTCCACACGACGAATTTCAACCTTACCGGTAACGTACGCCCATACTGGTCGACAGATCCAAAGTACCGAAATAGAGACACCGGATCCAAGAGAGAGTTTTTGTTTATGTTATATGGTTCCTGAGTAAATGGTGCAAACGTGTATCTAGCGAACGGCCCAACCGATCTAGGGGATTTTCACGTATATTGTTCCCTTAGATCTCCGTTCCCTAATACACGTAGCACATTGCATTTTCGTTATATATTGTGTGTGTTATTAAACCTGTAATATTTGTGAAATATTCTGCCTGGTACAGTGGGAGTGACTCCCACTGTAAATGTATTATCTCCTCCGGATACGGGGAGGAGTTGTTGTACGGCATAAAAGCCCGAGTTGCAGAATAAACATTATTCCTACTTTGACCCTCAACACAGAGTCTCGTCTCGTGCTTGGAGGGGATGGCTATTACTTGGATTCGTAATTATTGGGAACCTGTTATGCTTTAGCTGACTTCATGCTTGGGGGAAAGGACACCTTCTCAGCGGCGTAAACCCCTACTACACCGGGGTGCCGCTACAATTGGTGGCAGCGGCGGGATCGTTCTTTCACCCCAGAGGGACAGCTACCGAGAGCAATCAGGATGGAGGCCTACTACGAAGGTTGAAACGATCTACCCTAAAAGACTTGTTGGAGAGCCGTGGTCGTTCGGCTAGCAACAAAAAGAAAAGAGACATTTTGGCAGAATTGGTCGCATTGGACTTAGCTGAACAGAATGGCGAACTGGGTGTCGAACCAAACCCAGAACCGGAGATCGCATTGGTCCGAACCCCGGAAGACGAACGATTCGACCACGAGGTGAGGGTAAGGCTGGCTCACTACGGACCAAACCCCTCACCTAGGATCGTGACTCAAGTAATTGCGGCGGTCGATGCCAACCGGCGCCAGACTTCAACCAGCGCCAGTCCAATTGCTGGGACTTTTCAAACTCCCGAGGAAAAGAGGAAAGTACACTTTGCCGCTTTTAAAAATTTCGTAGAAACAGAGGGGGAGATTGACCAATACTTAGCGGATTTTGAGCGTCAATGTGCCTTACATAAAGTACCCTCCGAGGAGTGGGTTAAAATTTTGTCTGGCAAATTATCCGGACGAGCCAGTGATGCTTTCCGGGCGATCCCGGACCATGAGGTGGGAAATTATCGATTGGTCAAGGAAGCTCTATTGTCCCGATATGCGGTAACCCCCGAAGCATATCGGAGACGCTTCCGCGAATCCCGAAAGCAAACCGTTGACTCCTACACCGAATGGGCCTGCCGACTATAACGCACGGCTTGCCACTGGATGGATGGGTGCCAAGCTACCACCGCGGAGGAAGTATTACAATTGTTTTTGTTGGAGCATTTTTTTGAAAAGGTGGACAAGGAGCTCAGAGAGTGGATTCGGGATAGGAGACCACTTACCCTACCCGAAGCCGCCCGGCTGGCCGACGAGTATGCAGACGCCCGCAAACCCGACCCCTCGGTCCAAAAGACAGCTCCCCGAGTAGAAAGCCGCCCCGTCGGCCCTACTCCAACCACCCCCGCTAATCAACCTAGCTACAACACTCCCTCCCGCTTCGCCCAGTCCAGTGTCCCGGACCGCCGGCGGTGCCATAGGTGCCAACAGGTGGGCCACCTGAGAGACAAATGCCCACTAGATCCAGCTCGACAAGCTTCTTGGAGGAAGCCCGCTGAAGGGAACACCCGGCCCTTTACCTCAGGGGCCCATTGCATTGAAGCCCAGCCCCTGGGGGAAGAGCAATGGGAAATTTTGCACGAGGCCAACCCCCTATATGCGGCTGCCGTAGACAACCGTCAACATCACCGACAAACAGTCCGAGTAAATGGACAAGTTGTCAGTGGATTACGAGACACTGGGGCCACCCTAACATTGATCCAACACGACCTGGTCCCAGAAAAAGAACATACTGGCCAAACGGTGGCTGTTAGAGTGGCCGGGGGTGCAGTGCATCGTCTCCCCACGGCCCGAGTGCATTTGGACTGGGGGGTGGGAGCTGGCCAAGTGAATGTGGGCCTGATGAAAGGGCTACCAGCGGAAGTACTCTTGGGAAATGATTTAGCCCCGCTGTTGTCCGCTTTTGCCCCTCAAGGCCCTGCTGGAGCCTGCCCTGTCACCACCCGGGCTCAGGCTCGTGCTATTGGAATCGGCCCGCCGGTCGCGGAGACCCAGGTAAGATCTAACCCTCCGACTGTGACCTTAGGACAGACCCCCTTAGACTGGGATACCCCTGAGACTTTTGGGAGGGAGACGCGGGAAGACGTCACTCTACGAAAGTATAGGGATAAGGCAGATAAAGGGGAACCGGGGACAGATGGGGAAAGCTACGAGTGGGTGGGGGATAGACTGTATAGGATCCCCCAGGAGCCCGCAACAGGTAAAAACCCCGTCCTGCAGAAGCAACTAGTGCTACCGAAAAAATACCGACAAGAGATCATGAGGATCGCTCACGATATACCCTTAGCTGGCCATTTAGGAGTACGTCGCACGGGCCATAGGATTACCCAGAATTTCTTCTGGCCAGGGTTTAACCGGGACGTGCGACAATACTGCAGAACCTGTGACACTTGCCAACGGGTGGGTAAGAGGGGAGATCGCCCAAAGGCTAAATTAATGTCGATGCCGATCATTGGGGAACCTTTCTATAGGGTCGCCGTCGACATTGTAGGCCCCCTAGCGCGACCTAGCCCATCCGGTAAGAAGTACATTCTTACTGTGGTGGACTATGGGACCCGGTACCCCGAGGCAGTACCCCTGCCAAATATTGAAGCTGAGACGGTAGCCGATGCATTGGTTAAAATATTCACTCGGGTGGGGTTCCCTAAAGAAATCCTATCCGACCAGGGAACCCAGTTCACTGCCTTACTCACACAGCAGTTATGGAAAGTGTGCCACATTAAACCCCTGCTCAGTTCCCCGTACCACCCCCAAACTAACGGTCTCTGTCAGCGCTTTAATGGGACTCTCAAACAAATGTTGAGGACCTTTACGGACGGTTGCAGAGACTGGGAGAGATTCTTACCCCACCTGTTATTTGCGTATAGGGAGGTCCCCCAAGAATCTACGGGTTTTTCTCCCTTTGAGTTATTGTATGGGAGGAGGGTGCGAGGACCCCTCGATCTCATTCGGGACCACTGGGAAGGGGAAACCGAACAGGCAGGGACGCCTATTGTGCCATATGTCCTGGAACTCCGGGACCGCATGGAGCAACTCTCCCTATTGGTAAGGGAGAATCTCCAGGCGGCCCAGGGGCGACAGAAACGATGGTACGATAGGGGTGCCCGGCAACGACATTCCACATAGGGCAGAAGGTATTGGTGCTAAAACCGGTGAAGGACAACAAACTGCAAGCTGCGTGGCAGGGTCCTTACAAGGTTCTAGCCCAACTCTGTGATACCACCTACCTTATTGCCAGCTGTGCAGATGAAAGGATCCAACGATCCTTTCATGTGAACATGTTGAAGGAATACCAAGAACGGCAGGAAGATATTAACGCTGTTTGTGCCCCAGCTACGGATGACCCCGAAAATTTACCCCTACCTGACCTGCTAGAAAGGGAGACTCACCCCGACCCAGTTAGCCTAGTGAAGCTGGGAGAGCGACTGAACCCTACTGAGCTAGAGCAAGCTAGACAGCTCCTATGGGAAAAACAGAGTACCTTCTCCCAGGAGCCAGGATACACCACCCTGGCCATGCACAAAGTAGAAACCCCAGGGCAGGCCCCCCTCCGACAACCCCCTTACCGTATTCCGGAAGCCGTCCGGGACGGGATGCTAAAGGAAATACGGGAAATGACCCAGCTGGGGGTCATTGAGCCATCAGACAGTCCCTGGGCCTCTCCCGTAGTCCTAGTCCCCAAGAAAGACGGAACCACTCGGTTCTGCGTCGACTACAGACGACTGAATGAAAAGACTACCACTGACGCTTACCCCATGCCCCGGGTAGACGAATTATTAGATCGCATAGCCAGGGGTAACTATCTCTCTACCATAGACCTCTGCAAGGGTTATTGGCAGATTCCCCTGGCCGAGGATGCCATCCCCAAGTCGGCATTTGTCACCCCGTTTGGCTTATACCAATTTAAGGTCATGCCATTCGGGATGAAAAATGCCCCGGCTACGTTCCAGCGAATGGTGGATCGGCTCCTCGATGGATTCCAGGAGTTTGCGTGCGCATACCTGGATGACATTGCGATCTACAGTGAGTCTTGGGAAGAACATTTAGTCCACGTAGGAGTAGTACTAGATAAGATTCGGGCCGCGGGCCTGACACTAAAACCCGAGAAGTGCCATTTAGGAATGGCCGAGGTCCAATACCTGGGTCACCGAGTAGGGTGTGGAAACCAGAGGCCGGAGCCTGCCAAGGTTGAAGCAGTAGCGAACTGGCCCACACCTAATACCAAGACCCAAGTATTGGCCTTCTTAGGGACCGCCGGGTATTATAGGCGCTTTGTCCCTGATTATAGTACGGTAGCCAAGCCCTTGACTGACTTGACCAAGAAGAATTTACCTAGACAGGTCCTGTGGTCTCCCGCTTGCGAAGCCGCATTCCAATCTCTCAAACATGCTCCTGTCTTGGCTGCCCCAGTACCTAACAAACGTTTCCTTGTACATACAGACGCTTCCATGTATGGACTGGGGGCTGTGCTGAGCCAAATCGGGGAAGATGGAAAAGAGCATCCGGTCGCATACCTCAGCCGAAAGTTGTTACCGAGGGAAGTGAGTTATGCGGCCGTAGAGAAAGAGTGCCTGGCCCTGGTATGGGCATTGAAAAAACTAACTCCTTATCTGTATGGACAAGAATTTTCCTTGGTAACCGACCACAACCCATTGGTATGGCTTAACCGGGTCGCAGGAGACAAGGGCCGATTGCTAAGATGGAGCTTGGCCCTGCAAACGTACAATTTCACCATCAGCTATCGACCCGGTAAGCTAAATGGCAACGCCGATGGGCTGTCTCGACAACTTGACAATTCTCCGGATAAGTGAATTCCGGTCATCCCTAAGTTAATCCGAAAGGATCAAGCCAGGTCTGCCGGAGTGTACCACTAGGAGGGAGCCGTGTGACAGACCCCTTTTGGAGTGACAGATACCATCTCGGAGAATTGCCGTTGTATTTGGATTATTGTGGATTTCGGGTACTTGTGGATCCGTACGGTACACACCGCCACGTGGAAAGAACAATGGGTCGCGGCCATTTTGACCGCATGAACTAATGACCGAACACTCACGAATTTTTTTTTCCACACGACGAATTTCAACCTTACCGGTAACGTACGCCCATACTGGTCGACAGATCCAAAGTACCGAAATAGAGACACCGGATCCAAGAGAGAGTTTTTGTTTATGTTATATGGTTCCTGAGTAAATGGTGCAAACGTGTATCTAGCGAACGGCCCAACCGATCTAGGGGATTTTCACGTATATTGTTCCCTTAGATCTCCGTTCCCTAATACACGTAGCACATTGCATTTTCGTTATATATTGTGTGTGTTATTAAACCTGTAATATTTGTGAAATATTCTGCCCGGTACAGTGGGAGTGACTCCCACTGTAAATGTATTATCTCCTCCGGATACGGGGAGGAGTTGTTGTACGGCATAAAAGCCCGAGTTGCAGAATAAACATTATTCCTACTTTGACCCTCAACACAGAGTCTCGTCTCGTGCTTGGAGGGGATGGCTATTACTTGGATTCGTAATTATTGGGAACCTGTTATGCTTTAGCTGACTTCATGCTTGGGGGAAAGGACACCTTCTCAGCGGCGTAAACCCCTACTACACCGGGGTGCCACTACAGTTACCCTACCTAATTCCAGTAGTGTGCACAGCTTTCCAGCAAATGTGACAGTTTATTTCCAAGAACCATTGTTGTGTTTGGCATGAACCTTACCATGCGTTGTGGCTGTTAATGTGCTTCTTAGTATTTTAGTATGTATTGGAAAGAGTATACAACTAAAACGCATAGCTGCCTATTACAGTACGAGCTGAATTCAGGAAAATCTGTTCTTTGTAGCCAAAACCTGTCAATCAGTTTTCTTGGAAGAATTAAGAAAAAAAAAAAACCCTCTGAAGATGTATCATCAATTTAATGACATTTGATGGTACATTTAATCTGCAGCTGGTTCACACTAAGGTTTCCCATCCTGCATCCACCAAACATATGTGCAAAATCAAACATGGGGAAAGGCAGAAAAGCAGGATGTGTTCCATATATGAACATCGAATCACTAAAAGAAACAAACAAAAAAAACCATATGCATTTAACCTTTTGGCTGTACAAGTTTGATTTTCAGTTCATTTGTATTCTATATCAAATTACTGAATGTATTAACAATGAAGTAATGGATCAACAAAGATAAACATCAATGGAGCACTTGAATTAAAATTGTAACCTTCAGAGAAGTTAAAGGGTTACTACAATTGTGTACAATTTGAGAGGGGGAACTATTCAACATAATATGCAGTAGTGGGCGCTATGGGAAAGGTCTCCCTCTCAATTTTCAGTAAACCCTGAAAATAAAAGGTTTTACTTTCCTGGAATCGAGTTCTGCTTTTTCAGGCCTCCCCCTTTCTCCCCTCCCTCAACACCTTCCAAACATCATGGGACAGCATTGATGTCCAATCACAGACTTCTCGTAATTAAGTCTGTTATTGGAGCATTTTGGTGGCACAAAGCAAAGGCACGTGCTCAGGGCAGGCAAGGGGAGTATTGGAGGCAAAGGGAGTGTTTTTTGAAAATAAAAATAAAAAAAGCAAATGAGCACGAGGGCAGGTGGGAGGGAGCGCAAAGTGGGGGGGGGAGTAGGAGAGGAGAGCTAGATTTTCACTTTGTTGTGCGTGTGCAGTGTGAGCTGAGAACAAACAGAAGTTCTGGGCTGCCTAATTCAGTGTGCTGGGTGTGCAACTTAGCCCTGGCACATAATTGCCAATATTCAAGATGAAACACCGCACATCCAGGGTCCTACCACAATGACCACTTCAAATAAGTGACATGATCATGATGGTTGGAGTTGGAGTACCCTTTAAATAAAGCTTTTTACTTTCCTAATTTTCCCCTGGCATACCATGCTCACTGCATGGCCACGCCTTCACTTAGAGATGCATTGGAGTATAGACATAGAAAAGGCAATGTTTACACTGCTAAGATTGCAGGGGCAATCTCTTTGACCCAGAACTACATTAAGCAGTAGTGGTTTTCAATGTATTGTTTAGAGTGTTCATTTAATGCAGAAATAAAAAGGTTATAACAACATACTCTCTCAAAGCTCAATATATTCAACAAATCAAAACAACACAGATTATTTATTTATATGTTAATCATGAAACAATTGCGTTTTTATGAGTTTATGGTAACTTTCTACTTTATACAGTATAGCAAGATTAATGGAGAACACTTTTTTTGGATTACCGTATATACTCGAGTATAAGCCGAGGCCCCTAATTTTACCCCAAAAAACTGGTAAAACTTATTGACTCGAGTATAAGACTAGGGTGGGAAATGCAGCAGCTACTGGTAAATTTCTAAATAAAATTTGATCCTAAAAAAATTATATTAATTGAATATTTATTTACAGTGTGTGTATATAATGAATGCAGTGTGTGTATGAGTGCAGTGTGTGTGTATGAGTGCAGTGTGTGTGTATGAGTGCAGTGTGTGCGCGTATGAGTGCAGTGTGTGCGCGTATATATTAATTGAATATTTATTTCCAGTGTGTGTATATAATGAATGGAGTGTGTGTGTATGAGTGCAGTGTGTATGAGTGCAGTGTGTATGAGTGCAGTGTGTATGAGTGCAGTGCATGTATGTATGAGTGCAGTGCGTGCGTGTATGTATGAGTGCAGTGTGTGTGTATGAGTGCAGTGTGTATGTATGAATGCAGTGTGTATGTATGAATGCAGTGTGTGTGAGTGCAGTGTGTGTGTATATGAATGAAGTGTGAGTGTGTGTGTGATGCAGTGTGTGTTTGTGTATGTGTTGGTGGGGGTGGGCATTTTGATATATTATTAATTATTTTATTAATTATTTTATTTTATTTTTTTATATTATTATATTTTTTTATTATTATTATTTATTATTTAACTGAATTATACATTTTTATTTTTTTTTTATATTTTTTTTTTCGTCCCCCCTCCCTGCTTGATACATAGCAGGGAGGGGGGCTCCTTCCCTGGTGGTCCAGTGTCATTGGTAGTTCAGTGGGGGGGAGAGGGGAGCTGGCAGAGCTGTACTTACCTGTCCTGCAGCTCCTGTCAGCTCTCTCCTCCTCCGCGCGGTCTGTGCAGCTCCCTCTGTCAGCTCCCAGTGTAAGTCTCGCGAGAGCCGCGGCTCTCGCGAGACTTACACTGGGAGCTGACCGAGGTGCTGAACGGACGGCACGGAGATGGAGAGAGCTGACAGGAGCTGCAGGACAGGTAAGTACAGCTCTGCCAGCCCCCCTCTCCCCCGGTCTGTATTATGGCAATGCAAATTGCCATAATACAGACTCTGACTCGAGTATAAGCCGAGTTGGGGTTTTTCAGCACAAAAAATGTGCTGAAAAACTCGGCTTATACTTGAGTATATACGGTATTCACTAAAATATCGGCTGAAAATGATGAAATTCTGACCACACTTGCAATTCTCAAATTTACTAATGCCAAATGCAGTCGAAGTATTGCAACCTGAGTGAATCTGCAGGCAGATGTATTCAGTGTCTAGACTAAAATCAATGCTTTTGTATCTGAATCCGATACAAAGTATTCACAAAGATCAGAATTTAAAAAGGACAGGAACGCATTCTTCCAGCAGAATGCACATTCGCAAATTATCGTTTTACTTGCTTTAATGCAAGTGAATGTGAATTCTAAGTAATATTTGTCTGCTAGTAGTGCTAGCAGCTAGTGGACAACTAGTTAAATAACACTTGGCGCTCAGTGGGTTAATATATGTTGGCTGGCTGATTCATTTACAAATTTATTCACAAAACTTTTAAGAAAATTAAAAAGACTTACATCAGAGAGGTATGCATTTATCTAGCAATGGAACTCAGGACCAAATTCAGGCCAATCTATACATTGTTAAATAGTGTAAACAGTGTACAGATATTGCAGTCTAAATGACCCCATATGAAGCCAGATGGTTTTGCCCTATTTGGTACAGAGCCATTTGGACTTTCGTGAATAACCCTGTTTGTAGCCACAGCACCTTACAAGCTAGAATGTAAATGATGCCCACGTATAATGTTCTCTAGATCTTGAATACAAAGTTGTGAAAAATCCTGCCTATATACCCTCAAAATTACTGTAAACGTCATTCTGACTGTGGATTTTGTGCAGCACCATATATAAGTCAAAGGCCTCCTTTGAGTGGTTATATGGGTGCAGTGCCACCTATTAATTCTAAGATATGGAGAATAAATAACAGTTCAGGCACTTCGGGATAACAAAAATAGCAGCTTTATTGGTGCAAAAACAGCAACGTTTCGACCCTACATGGTCTGTAGGGTTGAAACGTTTCTGTTTTTGCATCAATAAAGCTGCTATTTTTGTTATCCCAGAGTGCCTAAACTGTTATTTATTCTGCATATCTTGGAAGGGAGGCCTGGACAGCCTTGGTTTCAGAGCACCTGGGTTACTTGGTGAGTGCGGCATCCAGTACGTCTCTACCTATTAGTTCTAGGCTGCCTTTCAGCAGTGTTTTGCATTGGTTGGATTTCATTTTAGTGTGTGTCAAGTCATTTTCATATTTGGAGCCTCATAGCCAGTGCAGCCTAAAGACCTTGTGTCACATAAAAAATAGTTTGCTCTCCCCTTTACAAGTTGTCTGACTCTTGTTTTTTGGGTCAATGCAACAGTCTTCTGAAAACAGTTGGAATGAGAATTGATGACCTAGCACGAGAACTAGAAATAGGTTAAGATCCCACAGTGTCCTAGGCAGGTTACAAGTTAATCTTGCTTATGGTTAATCCTGCTGGGAACCAATCCCTTAAATCCCTGGCTATATCTAAGACATCTTTTGGCCTAATGGTGCAACTGATCAAGAAAGAAGGTCCATCTTTAACCCCTTATGTCAGGGTCAATT
Organism: Pelobates fuscus; assembly: GCF_036172605.1. NCBI lineage: Eukaryota > Metazoa > Chordata > Amphibia > Anura > Pelobatidae > Pelobates > Pelobates fuscus. Next base: position 287,331,333 of record NC_086320.1, on the reverse strand, counting down.
ACTGACAGCTATCCCAGTTGTGTGTGTAGTACATAGGTGGAATATGGGCAGGGCATGTACAAAATGGTTAGGAAAATAACAAGTGGAAAAAGCCAAACCAGAATGTGGTATACATATAAAGAAATGTTACTCCAAGTAAGAGTCAAATCTGCCTTTTTTTAGAGACAGGATGTGGGATAAGGTAACAATGTTTTAGCTATTTGGTTAAGTCTAACATAAACAGGATGGATCTGTTTGACCGATGGATATATTGCATTGTAAATTGTATTGATTGTGTTTTAGTTGAGAAATGACTGTAATATTTTTTATATAACACCAGGCATTCTTGTTACAAAGGCCACTGACTTTGTTAAACTTGGAATCAAGTCCAATGTGATTTGCATTTTGTTTATCATCTGTACGCATGAATTGATGGGAATGCTGTTATGTATAAATAAAATTAAAAGCTTACTTGCAAATTGATCTGCAATTCTTCTAAAATAACAATCGCTAAAGTGATATGTTTTGATGTGTTTATGGTGTTGGTTTGTTGTTTGGGTTTTCTTTTTAATTTACCTTACTTTGTTATTTTTGGAATGTATGCTAGTCCAAAGGGACCACACACATGAAAAAATATACACATACATTAGACTGTTTTCAGTGATTTTTCTGAGCTGTTAAAATAGTATATGGGTCATAAACTGGTTATTTATTAAAGTGAGAATTGTTGGGTAAATTCTAAGTGAATCTCAAAATTAAGGCTAATGTAGTTGAACTGTAAGAATGTCTGACTTGAAGGATTTTTCCACTTTGGCTATTTTTGGTCTTAAGTTTATATTTAATTAAATTCAATTTGAATTCCTAAAAATCCTCAGCTTTCTCAAACATGGGTTCAGCAATTCAGAAGAGTCAGAATGTCCAAATTCTTTACAAATCAAAATGAACTGGGCTTTTTCTTAAATTTTTCCTAATTTTGTACTTTTACCAAATGCTATAATTAACCTTTTCCATAATTAAGGGTGAGCAAATCAGGGACTCATTTGGTATTCTTTGGAATAATGGGAATAACGGCATCAAAATTTCAGAAAATGCACAATATTTGTTTTAATAATTTTGTTGAATTCCAAATCGATCATTTCAGAATTTTAGATGAACCAAAATTAAAAAAAGAATGAACTGGTGAACTGGAGCAAAACAAACTAATTTTCAGTCACGCACATTTGTGCTCCCTAGATGCTGTACAAAATTCATTGAATGCAAAAGAAGGGCAAAGACTTATGAGAGTTGGAGTGCAGCACATGTGTGGCGAGCGCTAAGAGTGCATTAGACCTTCTCCATAGAATATCATTGCTGCAGTGGGAGTTCCTTTTGGGTTTGCTCTGATGCTGGATGATCTCATGCAGAACGTGAGGACATCCAGCATCAGTTAGGCGACCAAAAGATGTCTAGCAAGCAGGAAGCACCACTAGAGGCAGTCTTAGTCCTGACATGATTTACAAGGGGGACAAGGACAACCCACCCAGAGCACTTCAATGAGATTAAGTGATTTGGGTCCCTATAGTGTCCATTTAAAGGGTGATTTGGTCACCTTTTCTAAATGAAAAGTATTGGAAATGGAAGAGAAATAAGCTCTCTCAGCCAATAAGTCCCTCCCTGCACCACCCTGCCATGCTGAGTGCAGGAGTTGAGGAGAAGGCAGTGGAAGGCACCCAAGGGACCCCAGGAAAATTGTCAATTTTCAAATGGCTTCACCACTTACCCTAGAAGGATACCAGGGCACTCCTGGTACCATAACCACTACTTGAGGCAATATTAGTTATGGTACTTGAAGTGTTTTTTAATGTCTGCTGTATGTACAAGTAACCCTGAAAGCACCAGAGTTATTACATGTGCAATATTAGTGGGCAGTCTAATCTCAGCAACAGTTCTTTTCTAGCATTTCTGGGCCATGAGGACTGGTTTGGGAACCACTCTTGCAGACAAATGTTGAGGCTGTAAAAGAGATTAGACCATGGCGCCCAAAACTATATTCACTAACCATGATTTTTAATACCTGGTTAAATCATCCCTTATATTTAACTTCTTTGTATTTGCTAAATGTGAAAAATGAAATGAAATGTAGAAAACCACATTTATATATCCAGCAGCTTTTTGCCTCCTGCTAGCTCTCTGTCAATCATTGTTAAAGGTTCTGTCCTTTGTATCTGGCAGTGAGCATAGAGAAAGCATACAGTACAGAGAAGAGGAGAAATTAAACATCCTCAGCATTTGCAATGTCAGCCCTTATCTTAAAGGATCACTGTAGCCACTCAGACCACTTCAGGTCATTGAAGTGGTCTGGGTGCAGTGTTCCTTTTGAACCTAGTGCTGCAATGTTAAACATTATAGTTCCAGGGAAACTGCAATGTTTACATTGCAGCACTAAGTCAGCCTCTAGTGGCTGTCTACCAGCCTTTGTCCTTTGGTCTGGTATCTGACGCTGGACGTCCTCATGCTCCACTTAAAGGATTAATATGTTCACCCTGAGCTGGTGGGTATATATCCTTATAATGGAAGTATGATATGTTAATCCATAAACATGTAACATGTGACAGTTCTAGCCCAGTGGGGTTCTTAACCCCTGAATCAGCACCTAAATATTGGTCCCCATGTTATTGTAGTGCGTTCCCATTGGCTGGCACAGGCACATCATATTTGTAAGTGCTTGTAAAATGCCACTGTAGTGGCCCCGTCTTCCACAGTATGATAGAGACTTATTTTGATACTGGGAAAAATCTAATGCAGGCTTCCCTAAACTCCAGCCCTCCAGATGTTGCTGAACTACAACTCCTGTAATTTAATGAATGAAATAGGTAGGCTGAGAATCATGGGAGTTGTAGTTCAGCAACATCTGGAGGGCCGGAGTTTGCGGAAGCCAGATCTAATGTGTTTAGGAAAATATAAATTGATGTTTCTTATATTACTCAGAAGTGTATCATTTGGGATCCTCACGGAAAAAAGGTTGTGAAACATTGCTAGCATAAACCCTACCATAACACAAGACAAGAAATAGAAGGTGCACTTTATCATATTCGTAGCACAGTGACGAAAAAGAAAGAAGAACAATACAAGGCTCAGTGAACAACATTCGGTGCAGTGCAAGTGTTTTTTGACAATCTTTATTTCAAAGGTGAAATATTTGAGTACAACGTCACAAATAAAAGACCAAAAGTAAGATACAATGTACATCAGAATTAAATGAGGCACAACAAGGTAGTACAGTTACAATGCTGTGATGAAATTGCATCATTTGTGATTGATTGGATATACCAACAACTCACATGTTCTTAACTGTTTCTTCATATATGCCTAGTCATATATATTCCTATAAACATTCCATAACGCAATCCCAAGCCCTTAACACTATTTTGCAATGTGTGGCACCAATTCATATTTAATCTGTAACACACCCATGAGTCAACAATTTCTTGCCCTGTATACATTTAAGTTTTAGGTCGTTTGTAACACATCCGCCAGTCTTATTTTTCTGCTATTATATTTTTATCGTATGCATTGGCTACATTGTACAGTCTAACTGTGACCTACTCGAATAATTATAAAGTTGTAAGTAATGTGAGTAAAGCATAAGGTAATTGCAAAGTAAAACAAAAGAATTGGAAACCGAATGTCTCTCTCTGCCTCTCACATACTTTTCTACAAATATCACTATTTTTCCTGAAATCTTTGCAAATCGTTGAAATTAGAGTTCAAAGAAATACCACAAAGGTGGCTAAATATCCAAATATTTACAGATATTTAATTAGACCTAATCTTCCGCAGTGCTATTTGGGCTATTTAATATATATATAAAATAGCCGAGCATCAACAGAAATGCAGTTCAAAAATACATGTAAAGCATGAAAATGCTACATCATTCTTGTTAATGATAATCTAAACGTTGACCATTCAACCCAAAATGTCACCAACTGCATACTGAAAGTGAATGTAATAAAAAAGAGTTAAATAACAATTAGGTGTTTGTTTAGAACTTTTAAACATTTCGAATCAATGAATAATAGATACTGATTGTCCAAAACTAGATTTACCATCTGGCAGTTTTTTTGACAGCTGTACATTGAACTATGGCATAAAATAGACAATTAAGCTGTAAGTATTATATCTGGTAATTTCAACTCTTTAAATAACAATGCTCTCTTTTCCTGTGTCTGTCTGTATGTCTGACTAAAATTAGGAGTCCTCGGATGTCACAATAATTAACTGATTTGATTGACATGCATAACAAAATGTTTATATGAGACCAGTAAAATCTGAACTAATTGTTCAGCTATAGTAACCCAGACAATTAGATAAATGTCTCTGATCCCCACATGTCTAGACAGACTAAATAGATCATTTAAGCTACTAATATTTCTTTATAATTATTCAGACTTTGGAATTATTGCGTATTTGTGTTCTACACATTTTTCTGACTTCATGTGTGCATAAAAATGCTACTGTTGTGTCCAGACAATCTTTATCCAGGGAGAAGTGTTGTCTTAAACAGATGTAACAGGTGTCCATCCAGAGACTATGATCTAATCATTGAAGATAACACATTAAGCACTGCGGAAGATTTGGTCCCATTACATTTCTGAAAATATTTGGATATTTAGTCACATTTGTGTTATTTCTTTGAACTCTAGTTAATTTCAACACTTTGCAAAGATTTCAGGAAAAATAGTGATATTTGTAGAAAAGTATGTGAGACATAGAGAGAGACATTCGGTTTCCAATTATTTGGGTTTACTTTGCAACTTCCTTATGCTTTACTAACATTACTTACAACTTTATAATTATTCGATGGTCACAGTTAGGCTGTAAAATTTAGCCAATGCATACAATAAAAATTTAATAGCAGCAAAATAAGACTGGCGGATGTGTTACAAATGACTTAAAACGTAATTTTATACAGATCGAGAAATTGTTGGCTTATGCGTGTGTTACAGACTAAATATGAATTGGTGCCACGCATTGCAAAACAGTGTTAAAGACTTGGGGGTGCGTTATGGATATATATATATATATATATATATATATATATATACAACTATATTTATATGTACATATATATATATAGATATATTTATATAAACCACGCATTCTGCACTTTTGCGATGATAGCATATTTTGCTGTTACATTTCTTATACAATAGTGCTTAAATGTTCACACAAAAAGCCAGTGGAAAAGTAAATGGCTTGTTCGTGGCAATTCTAATTTGCAGAAACATTTTTAAAGAGACTTAAATTTGTAAACCTTGTTTAATACTGATAAACGATGGATCTCTGAAAGTCTTCTAAGGCAGCTAAAAGAAGGGACAGCTTGTGATGATTGTTATTAGCTACGAAACTGCACATATGGCTCCTGATAAAGGTAGTTTATACCTGACTTTCTGAGGATGCAATACACTACAATTCATGTAGAAATCATAGAAAACGGCGCTTCCTCATATGACGCTAAAGAAACAAGTTCAATGAGCATGGATTATCACCCACTTGCACAGAATAACAATATATTCACACTGCCAAGATATATGTGTATATATATATATATAAAAGCCAAATATTTAAGACAATGGGATAGAAGTCCTGTTATGATAAGGAATGAAACAAGACATGGACATGGACATGGGCACACACACACACACACTTTTTAGATGACAATAGTCAGCGATATTAATTTTTGAAAAGTTTCTTTAATGCCAGATAAGTGTTGTCATTTTTTTTTTTCATTAAATTGTCTAACAAAAAGAAAAATACTGTAAGTATTTAGTCAGGACATAAAATATTGACAATGCTTAAAAAAAAAAAAAAAAAAAAAAAAAAAAAACGTAATCTCTTACTGAGTAGGACAAGTGAATGTGAGCATTTCTGTAATAAACGTTTCAAGTATACAACTAGTAAATATAGATTTTGGTTCTTTACAGCTATAAAGAAGGACAATAGAGTACGTTTTGTATAAAGGGAAATCATGGTATTTTCTAGGGAAAATATGAACTTTCTAACAGAGCCAATATTTTTTTCTACTTTAGAAAAGAAAGAAGGAAATTGCATTGCCTGACTTGCCAAACACAGATCACTGCACATTGTAATTCGAAGCAGACATTCAAGATCTGCCAAAAAGCACAGTTTGTAAAATCATAACACAGTGCTAACATTATATCCAGTTCACAGACTGGTATTAACAGACTGACAAAGCCAAAAATGAGCAAATTACTATGCTTTATATAATGTTAGAATAGAGTGCATTTGGCAGACAAAATGGCTAGGGCTTGTGCTTGGGGCATGTGTGAACCGATCCTTCCAGACTTTATACTATATTAATTAGAACTTGCATTTGCCATCCCCTGAGATGCTCTAATTTGCATTAACCATTAATTAGCAAGGTTTTTTTTAAGTTGTAGTATGGTGATAAAGACATCTGACCTATAATGCACATATTTCAATGGCTAGATCAGGGCTATTTGAAAACCTCACTTTAAGCCGTAAAGTAGAGAAAACCAAATAAGTGGCAAGGAAAGAATTATGAGCATTGCACACCATTAAGCACTTGAGATACTGGTTCTTGAATACCATATGTTACATGATATTAAGATATTTCTCTGTGGTTATACAGTCCCTTTCTGTGCTGTTTCTCTTGCTAATCATTTAATGTGCCATCATCCATTCCAATCTTTCTCCATTTGCTAAAGGTGGCCAGCAACCCCCCACAACATTGATACACTATTCCAAGTTACAAATATAATGGTATAATATTATGACTATATTGGAATTCATGAACAAGTGGGCCATCCATGCCTTTTAATGGCCATTAAATAATCCCTCTACAATATTTCTGGCTATCCGCCAGCAGGAGAAAAATATTACAGTAAATATGATTAAACCGCCACCTCTTCTTCAGTTGACATGATGTAGGAGTAGGACGCATTTAAGGGCCTTGCTCCAGATGTCAAATGAACCAAATGTTCAGTAGTGATGCCAAAAGGAAAATAAATGGGAAAAACTAATTGTAATATAGTAATATATATACAAAGCTCTGTTGAATAGGCCTGAGTGGTATAATCCCCACTTAAGGATATATAGATGTACCTTTGTGTTCAGTGTCCTCAGTGAAATATGGAACAAAACAATAAAAAACACATATAGTGAAGTATGTTCCTTCAGAAAAAGGAGGACTTCCACCTAATATTAGGAATGGACATACAACTACATTTCAAAGACTTTGAATAGCTTGGTGTAGAATGGAGAAAACTCCACTTAAGGATATGAGTTCTTTCAATTTTCTCCCAACATAAAACACAAATATAGAGTAACTTCATAAATGCGTATTACAGTACAGAAATTAGAGCATTACAATGTTCCATCCAGATTAGCATAGGTGGTATATTCCCAAACAAGGAAGAACAGAACTTGCACTGGGAATAAAAGAGTTATCCAGAATATAAAAAAAAATACTTAGCATTTATTAAAAGTATCAAATCAATAAAATACAATAAAAATCATCACAAAACATGCTCAAATGATTTAGGCTGTACAGGTTCTTGATGGAACTGGAGACAAGTTATAACTTGATCATTAAACTAATTAGTATAAAGAAAAAGGTTGTCAGTCTGTATTACCTACAGTCATGCATGATACTTATTTTAGCAGATTCTGTTGATGCACGTGTTTTAGCATAACATTTCCATTTGTTTTAAAAAATGGATAGGGTAGAAACTTCTTGTGTACGGAACCTTACGTGAATGTTCTAGAACCCACTTTGCAGGTAATGATAAAGCAAGCTCTTGAACTTTTTTCTCTTAAATGTTTTGCGTACTTCGTGGTCATCGCCTTCGGTAATGAAATCATTCTCCCCATACATAAAATGTATTTTGCTTAAGGACATTTTCTGCTTATATGTGCACTCAACTGATTTTTGTTCTTTAAGTCATATCTCTGAATCTACAATATAATATTTTTATCCAGCAGAAATCTGGTGTAACATGTAGTTGGAGTTTTTTTCAATGCCTAGTAACAAGTTTCTGTATGGAACAATATGTTTTTTTATATATCAGAGGAAATACATTTATACACATTTAAACAAAGTCAAACATAACTTTAACGCTTTTTAAGTATTGCTGAATTGGAGGAATGCTTTCATGAGCCATAACGTAACAGATGTGGCGTAAATTAATAAACTGAGCTTGGAATTGATAATTTGACACAATACTTAATTGAGCAAGTATCATGAAGCATTACTATCACAAAACATTTCCCACATGTGTTACTGCAGAAAGATGTTCATCTGAGTACTCTACAATCGAACATGCGTTAAGCTATGGAAAAGGAAGTTATCTCCATTGGGCACCTTTAGTGCCCAACTTCACTGAATATCTCAACTTGTAAGCTGCAATCCACTATAGACTGAATCATTAACAAAAACTGGAATGAGGAAAGAGAATATAAAATAATACAATACTGGAAAATTGACTAGATTTAATGTCTGTACTCAAATGTAACTTTAACAGGAAATGGGATGTGAGTTCACAGGGGCGCATATTTCTAAATATCTGAGTACACTGTATTTGTAATGGATGTATTCCAACACCAATTAGTCCTTCAGGCATTGGTCATCTGTCACAACTCCCTTCCCTTAAGGTCCTGGGGGATTTATTTAACCTATTGCTATGTTATAGTCAGCAGACGCAATTAAGAAAATCTAACATTTTATTTATCTCCAAAATAGTTTTAATCACAACCCACTCTCAAATTTTTAGATGTTTCCCTTTTTGTTCCTATGGTAACAAAACATTTTATCCTGTAAATTCCTCTTATTACATAATATGACTACAGATTAGAATAATCCACTGAAATGAAAATCTTATTAGGGCAAACTTTAAGATGATTAACGATGTACGCTTGAGCAGCCATTTGGATTCCAAATTGAAGCATTTTTTTTGTTTGTAATACTACATCAGTATCTACAAGTGCTGCATTTTCTCTTCTTCTTTTTACCAGTTTGTATTGTCTCTCCTAGTTAGCTGCTGTTTTTACTGTGTCTTTATGTCTGTAAATATTAAGATGCCACACTAAGGTCCTTGCTATGTTTGGATCTCAGAGTCTTTGTCTACACATACAGGTACTTGTTGGGAGGCAAAACTCTCCTCACATCTCTGGTTTTCGTTTTCTGATCCATCTCTTATTTTAGTTTGTATTTTATTTTATCAAAGTTAATTTCCATACATGTTTCCATGTATACCGTCTAATTTATTACGTGTATAGTACAGTATATAGTCCATTGTATACTGTATAGTTTATTATGTTTATAGTAGCCCTTCATTTCCGCAACAAACATGACTAACTTTTGCTTTGTATAATGCCTACTTTACAACTCAATAAACATTGTTATAAGGAGAACAAGACATGCAATCTTGAATTATAATTTAATATTTTCTGAAATTACTAACTATTAGAGACTAAAGAACCATGTAGCTGATTAAGTTTGATGTGGAGGAATTGAGAATGAAATCTTTGGCAGTTTTAAATTGAGAAAGTAGTGAGATCTATGCCTTTGATGGCATGGATATGACCAAACATGCTCTTTTGTAGAAATGAAGGCAATGGGGTAGGATATTCCAATGAAGCAATAATATTTTTCACTGATAAAGTGAGATAACATGGTAGGACAGATAAGGTGAAGTGAATATAGATCTTAAACAAACTTTAAATGATACCATCTCTGATTAAAGGCCCCTGAGGCTTAGGGGAGGAGATTTGGCCACACTAAGTTTGGCACTAATACTTATACCACTAAGCATGATATATGCAATTTTTTGTTGAGACTAGCTCTTTGTCTATTATTTTAGTTATTTGTTTTTTGTTTTTTTGCGCTATTGTTTTTATTGAGGGTTTTCATATAAAGACATAAAGAACAAATAACTCCAAGGTGAACTCCAAGGTGTCAATAATAATAGGCATGCAACAATTCCAGAAAAAAAAATATAACATAAGGTAAAAAAATCAATAAGATTAGTTTGGCATGATCTCCCTGAAGCAAACCCATGTTGTCTCTGATCTTGAAATCCATGTGTTTTTAGATGTTCAACAATCCGATCCTTTAACATGGTTTCCATTACCTTCCCCACTACTGAAGTAAGGCTTACTGGCCTATAGTTGCCCGACTCCTCCCTACTATTTTTCTTGTGAATGGGCACAACATTTGCTAACTTCCAATCTTCTGGGACTACTCCTGTTAACAATGATTGCTTAACTAAATCTGTTAATGGTTTTGCTAGTACACCACTAAGCTCTTTTAATAAGTTTGGGTGTATTTCATCAGGTCCCATTGACTTATTTATCTTTACTTTGACAGTTGAGATAGAACCTCTTCCTCTGTAAACTCACATGTAACAAATGACTAATTTGTCCTTTTTCCTAACTGAGGCCCCTTTCCTTCATTTTCATCTGTAAATACTGAACAAAAATATTCATTGGGGCAGTCAGCTAGACCTTTATCCTCTTCTATATACCTTCCTTATTTTGTTTTTAATCTAACTAATCCTTGTTTTACTTTCCTTTTCTCATTTAAGTATCTAAAAAATGTTGTGTCCCCTTTTTTTACTGACTGTGCTATTTTCTCTTCTGTGTGTGATTTGGAAGCTCTTATAACTTGCTTAGCCTCTTTCTGCCTAATCTTATAGATCATTCTGTCTTCCTCACTCTCACCAATCCATACAAAAGGTACTACACTATATTTGGCAATTCTCTAATTGTATAAATCTACCATAATTTGAGAACTTTCTAAGACAACTGTATAGACAACAAACTATGCAACAATGTGCAATGTCAATCAGCAGTGGCCAGGGCCAGTAGGGTATTGTCATGCATGAAAAAGGGCATTCATTCTCAGGACGAGAATATAATTTTGCCTCTTTACAAATCACTGGTAAGACCACATATTGAATATGCTGTGCAATTTTGGGCACCTGTTCTAAAGAAGGATATTATGGCACTAGAAAAAGTGCAGAGGCGGGCTACAAAATTAATAAATGGAATTGAACATATCAGCTATGAAGAAAGGTTAGCAAATTTAAACCTATTTAGGTTAGAAAAACGTCACCTGAGAGGGGATATGATAACATTATACAAATATATTCGGGGCCAATACAAACCATTGTGTGGAAATCTATTCACAAACTGGACTTTTCATAGGACACGAGGCCATGCGTTTAGACTGGAAGAAATAAGATTTCGTCTAAGGCAAAGGAAAGTTTTTTTTACTGTAAGAACAATCAGGATGTGGAATTCTCTGCCTGAAGAAGTGGTTTTATCAGAGTCCATACAGATTTTCAAATAGCTACTAAATGCCTACTTTCAAAAACAGAATATTCAAAGATATAATCTTTCAATGTAGGGTAATAACTGCTTGATCCAAGGATAAATCTGACTGCCATTCTGGGGTCAAGAATGAATTTTGTTTCCTAGCTTGTTGCAAAATTGTGCTTCAAACTGGGTTTTTTTGCCTTCTTTTGGATCAACAGCAAAAAACAGGTGTGAGGAAGGCTGAACTTGATGGACGCAAGTCTCTTTTCAGCTATGTAACTATGTAACTATGTAAGGCATTACTCCTTTACTTCAATATGCACACCTTTTCTGGATAGAGAGACTCAGGTTTGGGTTGTTTCAGCTGCCTCCACTACTCAACTTATGCTCTAGAAACCTACCATTCTTCTATATTTATTAACCAGAACGGGTTTTCCTGAATTATCTTTGTTTTTTATTATTTATTAACCATTTTAAAATAAAAGTTTGTCTCATTAATCTAGTAATCTAGTTCATTTTATAATTTGTTGTTTTCCCTGGGAAAAATACATTTTAATGGTACAAAATAATCTTAGAAGTAGCAATGCAATTGTAAGCAGCAGGTTTTCAGTAAAAAATAATATAAAATTTACACTAATGGACTATTTGTCCCCCCTCCAACTATAAATTTGTGCAAAGTCAATAAAAAAAATATAAAAAAGGTGTTATTTTTAAGAGTGTTTGAAATGATGCAATGAATGTAGCACACATCTAGGTATTTTATTTTATTTTTCTCATTAAAGTTTATTTTGTTTTTTACAGGCCACACTTACTTTCCCCCAATGTAGAGTATAAAAAAACACAGTGGAAATATAATGAACACAAAATCCATTCTGGCAACCACAGTATTTAGTGATGAGGTGGTATTCCACGTGGCTACCACCTCATTATTTTCTGAATGCAGTGTGACAATTCCTGGCTTTGTTAAAGGCATTGGTTCATAATTGTGATGCCTTTACGATGTGTCTTTCCCTGGGAAAAAAGGAAACAGTGTTTTGAAGCAGCATCGTTTATTCCTAGTTTATACAAATCTCCATTTTGTTATTCCAAATGTTATTATCTATTTTTCCTCTTTTGGCATTTAGAATATTTGCTATATTTTTAGACAAGATAACCTGCTTATGGAAGATATAGCTAAACGACACTCTTGACCTACTTCATTTGATACAAAAACATATTTGTCAGATAAATAATAGGGGTTTATTCACTAAAATGAAAATTCAAAGTGAATTTAAACTTTAAGGCTAATCGGGTTATTCACTAAAGTTTGAATGATCCTGTACTGAATGGAGAAAAATAATTCAGCTGCATTTGGGGTCATTACAACTGCAAAATCCAGACACTGTTCATGCAATATAACAATGTCTAGATGTCCCCCTCCTTTGATTATTTTGTCCATTAGTTTTTCACCTGATGCTCACAGGTGAGGGCACAAGTGTGCTATATCCTTCCCCCAGGTTATTACCCAGGCCCCTTTTCTAGTGACTGGGCAGAAATGGCTACCCAGTCGCTTGTTTTAAATGTTTTAAAGATATGCCCCCACCTGGCACAATAAATATGGGGGTCTTATTGACACTCAAGGGATTTTTATTGGTTTATTTCTAAAATATTTTAGACACTGGATTAATCCTGCTCTCTATCCAACCCACATGTCCTCTCTGCATCCACATGTCATTGCTTCTCACCTCCTACCTTAACACCGTCTTCTCTTTTTTTCTCCTCTGTACTACTTTCTGTTCTTTTCCGCTCCCTTATTCTTACATTATGCTCATCTCTTTCTCTAGAACAACTAATTTCAGAATTAACTAACTCCCCAGGTCCCTGTAAATTGATTTTAAAAAATGAATGCATTGCATTGTCTATCTTTCTTTTTACTGTAACCTCTACAATTCTTTCTGGAGTACCTTTCTGTTGTGGAGCACCTTTCTGTTTAATTATTACCATAATTATTATTATTATTATTATTATTATTATTATTATTATTATTATTATAATGTGTGTATGAAATATCACCATGTACATTATCATTTTTATGGCTGTTTTTAACAGTCGAAATTAAAAAGTTAGTTTTAAAAAAGTTACTTGAGCAAGTTTCTGTTTAGTCTTTTAAATGAGGGAATGTATGTTTAGAACAACATAAATTTGTAGAACATTAAACGCAAGGCTACTAGAAATATGCATAGTAAAAAAAAACATTAAGAGAGAATGAAAATCCTAACAATGAACATGATTTAGAGTTCCTAGCAAAACTGAAGGGTCATAGAAAAAAAGAGCACAATATTGATAACTAGTTTTTTTTCTGTCATAGAATATCTGCAAAGAGTGTGACTGTAATTTCTTCTCTGCACTTTTTATAGATTTCTTATACAAAAATTATGTATATTACTCACAAAAAGCACATATGCTATCCATATACTTTTTCCAGTACCACAAAGCATGCAAATTTTGAATAAAGCACAATTCAACTTCCTTCAGCTAAAGTCTGTAGGAAAAGTCGAGTCAAAAAAGTCCCCATTGTTTTACATTTTCCCAGCAAGTGTGCCATGACTTGGAAATTATAGCTGCATGTTTATTGTTAGAGCCATACACTATGCAGCCTTGTTCTTCAATGATTCTTTGCCAAATAATCCACTGTGCCCAAGAAGTGTGTTCAAGCATGTGTGGCACACCATAAAATGCATAAACCCATAACCCTGTGCAGTGTTGTCCTTAGTAGAGAACCTACTATGCCCATCATGAGTGTCATTAGCCCTTTGTGCCTTGTGTGCTTCTTTTCCACTGTGAGAAAATTCCATGCAATTTCAAAGCAAAAACCAATATGGTACAACTGGGAAAATATCAATTAAGGTGACATTATGTTTGGTGGAATCAGCATTTTATTTATTTGGACAGGCAAGGATCTGATAATATGAAAAGGAAGATGCCTTCCTAATTAAACCGTAATTTAACTGATTACCCAAGATTCTTGATTGATGCAAATTTAGGCCCCTTGAGCTGTCTGTCTATTGATTATATCCCCTGTCCTCTTGGGACGAGAGAGTTCCTCCAAACCTACACTGTGATGTCATTTCCCTCTCATACATCTGTAAGAAATTCCTAATACTGGCACTAGTTTGGGACAATCAAACCTATCTGGTGGAGTTGCCCCAAGATCACATCTTTCTGGGACATGATACAGGACACTGACAGATATCCTTGGTGAGCCACAACAGCTCCCAGCCGAGCTGGCCTTGTTTCCCCCCGCCACAACAATTTTGACTTACAAGAAGTCCATCATTAGACACCTCCTCGATGCGGCTAGGTCATTAATACCGGTCTACTGCAAACAAAGCGTGATCCCCAGCAGGGAACAATGGCTGGAACAAGTGGAAGATATTCAGGTGGCAGAAGCCATCCAGGCAGCCCTGCGGGGCACAAGTGAAAAACATGTGGACCGATGGCGCCCATGGTTCCTCTACATGGAAGACAGGTGGGGGGGGGGGTGGACACACCGCAGATGCCGGAAGGCAGAGCAACGAGTGGGCCTGGGCAGGGGCCATGGATGGGTAGCTCCACTCCTGGTCCCATTATATATTAACCTGCTACATACACTTCAACACTCTTCTTAGTACCCACCCCTCTCTCTCATTCCGGAAACTTACCCTCACACCCCTTCCCCTCTTCACCTTGACTTCTCTTGACCCTTTTTATTTCCATGACCCTTCAAGGGCAGGGACACTAACGTATCATGGCACCAGAGGAAGACATATATACCCCTTGAACCACATGCATATGTGCAGTGGGAGACGTGGCTACAATATTTGTGCAATATGACCCAACAGCTTCAGAATCTACTCTGATACCTGTAACCGCTATAGCTGGTTAGGTATTTAGTGATGCAGTAAACACCGACCCCACTGCCTATACGTTAAGGGGGAATGAACCAAGCTATATGAAAACCTGAGAGGAGCTGACTCAACAGGGGAAACTCCACCCTCAAATTACAAAGCCCACAACTGGTGCCTACGCAAACAAGGGTACTATTAACCTTACTCTCAAATGTATTAAGATCTATATAGTCACTTTGTTGTGTACACTATTCCTGTATCACCGCTCATGTTTAGTAGCAGTTCTTAACTGTATATTCATGTGAAATGTTGTAATGCTGAATTTTCTTTTCAGAGCCTGTGTGCTGCTCTTCTAATCTATGTTTACTAAACACGAAAAATATCAATAAAATATGATTAAAAAAAAACTTAACCTTTTCATTTTGGGAACACACGTGCTGAAGCTTATATAGATCCAATCATTGAACAGAATATTTGTGGTCAAATTATAACCATAGTAGTAGTAAATAATATATCTTGTATTACAGGTGGAATATTGTATTATGATAAAACAAAGATATTGGATAAAGCATTTGAATATTAATCTCATGCATTCTTTAATAATCCAATTTTTATTACAATTCTAAATGATTAGTCATACCTTAATAGGTATAACATCAGTGCTAGGTAATAATGTGTTTCTACCATACTGTTTTTAATATAGAGTTGTCTGGTTAAACTCTTAAAAAAAAAAAAAAAAATTGAATAGAAATTTCCTTGTAGCAGTTGAGACAAGGCATATTTGATATGTCCTAAATTCCAGCTCCACTATCTGATAGAATCTCCACCATACTGAGAGGATCTCCCCAAATGTATGGTTTTGTAATTGGTGTTTATAAAGTCTTCAATTTGAAAAAAAAAATAACCTCTACTTCATAGTATGAATCAGTAAAATGACTTCTGGCATCCATTTTGCATTATAGTGCCGAATATCAATTCATGATTCATAGTTCTCATCTGATAGGTCAACATGTCTGACAAAGCATGACTGCACTGGACAACTCAAGGTCCATTCATCAATAATTTGCACTGGTCCTGAACAGCCCAAAATACTTATACAGCGAAAGACTTTATATTTTTTAACGTTTGTAAGATTTTAATTGTATGGTCTCGTAAAATATATATTTTTTATTTGTTGTATTAAGACTGATTTCTTTGCTTTTTTCTTTTAAATATAATAAAGCTTGTCAAATGTCAATTTAAGACTTTCTCTTCTATTGAAGGTATTCAGTTATATTCTCACATTCAAGCATATCTATCACTTGCACATTTAATTGATGATCATTGTATTGCATTTTTTAAAATTATTTTTAATTATTTGATAATTACATTTAAAATGCACATCTTTGGCTGATACATCCATATGACCAGTATTTACATACAGTCACATTTATAGTATTATAAATGTATATTCTATATATATATATATATATATGTGTGTAACTCTTTACTTTAATTGAAATTAAAATGCAGTAACTACTAAATGCTAACATGGCTATTCACAATAGTAGGCATTCAAAGATAATTTCATATTTAAGGTCAATATAACTGGACTGGAAAAATTGCTCTCATTTAGGCTATTTTGCTCCAAAAGTGTTGAAATAACTTTGAATTGTAAATTTAGTCAATTAGTTTATGAAAGTAGATAGACTGGAGTTAAATATAGTATGCTGCTCTCCAAGGTGCTGAAACTTTTTTGGAAACCAAATGTCATGCCAAAAATATTTAGAGGAGGAACATAACTCTAAAGAAAGACACCCTTTTCAGAATTATATTTGTAATGAAGTCATTACACACGTTTTATGTTGTTTGTTTGTTAATTTTCATGCTTCATTTTTACATTTTCATCAATTTTACAAACTGTTTTTTTTTGTTTACATGTTGTGTTAGATAAATCTATGTGTTCTGTATTCTTGCCCTAAATTATGTAATTAGCAGTTGTCTAATACATAGCAGGACAAATGTCATTTGTTCCATTTTAACTTTAAATGTGCACAATAAATTATCTTTATTACTATATGTGTATGTTTAGATTCAATGCAGTATTGAAAATCAAAACAGGAGCATTTAATTTTAACAGCAAACTAGAACTATATTTACGTCGTTTAAATATTTGTTATTGTATTTCCATATAAAAAAACATAACAATCAAAGGTGTCCATGTAACAGTAATGAATCATACTTTGGTAAACATTTTATTTTTGCATTATACATTAATGTTTGCATGACATGAATAACTACATACAATAATGACAATGTACAAATTATTATTTGCCTCTCTTTAAAATAGGAGTAGGCTATGTGACTACGGTTCCTCCAAGTTCCTATAACAATGGAGGCACTGTGATAGTCGTTCTTATTATACTTCTCATTGTCATAAAAGTTACACAGAATCATACACACATAAAAATACAAAATTGGCATCAAAACATGGGTATATTATGCCTTACATACCATCTAGCAAGGGTTTTGGGCGAGGGATTCCTGAGCATGCTGCGGGGCGGAGTGAGGAGAATATCACTTACTAGTGTTAAATAATTAAGATTGATCGAGATCGAACCAGACGCGAACATAAGTTTAACTTCCGTGCCTAGTTGAATAGCTTAAGATCGATCAAACCTGTTATAGTATTCAAACCATCTGGACCAAATTTTATTATATTTTGAGATATTACTGTTATTAAAGAAAAATGCTTTTTCCATAATTTGAGCAAAAATTTCTGTTACAGACGGAATATTTGTATTCTTACAATATCTTGAGATACAAATTTTTATTGCCATTAGTACGTTTATCATTAGGTATTTTTCATATTTCCTTAGACCCTTAATGTTTATATGGAAGAGAAAGTTCTCAATGGTCAAATCTGATATCTTTAGGTCTAATTATTTATAGAGGTGTACTGCAAAGTCTTTTATCGAACTTAAGTTTGAGCAGTACCACAATATATGTTTTAGAGTTTTAAAACTATATTTAAGGTCAAAATCTGCCTAGATTTTATACAACATTAAAGAACGAAGTAATACAATTGAGAGAACACACTAAGCACCATAACTAATATGGTTATGATGCAAGGATTGATTCGCTTGGCATCCCTCCTTTTACATATTGTCAAGCTTCAGAGAAGCCTAATGTTATCTAAGATATTATGCTTATGCTTATACATGTAATATTACAAAATTGTGTCTGTGATAGTACTAAAACAACTACAGTTGAGGAAAAGAATAAGAGCATTGGCTTGTGTTGTGGTAGCACACCCCCTGTGAACCATAGTTACCAGTTTAGTTAGAAACAAGGGTGGTTGGTTGATTGATTGATTTGGTATTTGTATTTTATTATCACTCTAATGAAGTGTGCTGTTGTACCTTAACATTAAAACCACCAGCCTAATATCATGTAGGCCCACCTTGTCTGCCAAAACAGTTCCACTACATTGATGCATGGACCCACAAGACCTCTTAACGTGTCCTGTGGTATCCGAAACCTCATTAGCAGCAGATCCTTTAAGACCTACAAGTTGTGACATAGAGCCTCCATGGATCAGATTTGTTGTTCCATCACATTCCACAGATGCTCATTGAGATCTGAGAAATTTGGTAGTCAAGGCAACACATTGAACTCTTTGTCATATTCCTCAAACAGTGAACATTTTGTGGCAGGGTTAATTATCTTTGTGAAAAGAGGCCACTGTCATCAGAGAATGCCATTGCCATGAAGGGATGTACATGGTCTGCAACAATCTATAGGTAAGGGGTACATGTGAAAGTAACATCCACATGAATGCCAGGACCCAAGGTTTCCCGGCAGAACATTGCCCAGAGAATAACACTGCCTCCGTCAACCTGCCATCTTAGTACATACTGCTGCTATCGCTTCTCCAGGTAAATAATGTGCACACACTTTACCATCCTCTTGATCTAAAAAAAAACATAATTCATCAGACTTGGCAACATTCTTCCATTGCTCCATTGTCCATTCTGATGCTCACATCCCTATTGAAGGCACTTTTGGTGGTCGATATGGTCTGCAGCTATGAAGCCCAATAAGCAGCAAATTGTGATACACTGTCTGTTATGACACCTTTCTATCATGGCTAGTATTAAGTTGTTCCACAATTTGAACTACAGTAGCTTTTCTGTGTGATTGGACAAGGCAGGCTATCCTTTGCTATCAAAGAGAGTTGGGCATGCATGACCCTGATTCGAATACACTGGCTGTTCTTTCTTACACCACTTTTGGTAGGGACGAACAACTGTATACCAGGAACAACCAACAATACTTGCTATTTTGGAGATGCTCTGACCCAGTCATCTAGCCATCACTATTTGGCCAATGTCAAAGTCAGTCAGATCTTTTTCAATTGTCCATGTTTCCTTTTTCCAACACATGAAATGTAAGAACTGACTATTCATGTGCTGCCTTATGTATCCCACCCCTTGACAGTTGTCATTGTAATAATATAATCAATGTTATTAACTTCACCTTTCAGTGTTTTTAATGTGATTCTGATCAGGGTAGCTGTGACATTACCATTGATGTTGTGACTGTCGATGATAAATAGTTAAAAAGTTCAGATTGAAAAGGCTAAAGTCCATCAAGAACAGCACTGAAACCAAGCTGTAGCCATTTCCAAGCCATTATAGTCTTTAAAATAGAATATAATACCGTTCTTGATGAGCCAATGTACAACTGGAGTTCCTAGGTAAACAGTTAGTCCTTGCAAGAAGAACAGTCACAATCCAATGTCTTTGCATGATCTGTGTGCATATATGAAAAAACACAAAACAAGCAAATGGTGCAGTATATGAAATACAGACAGAATAAGTAAAGCAAATAATGATGGTGTACTCACATTGGGTAGAGCTATGACCAGCTCCAGCATGTGCAGCGTTCGGTGGTATAGCATTCAGAGCGAGTGAGGTTCTATTCCACTGAATGCTGCACATACTGGAGCTGGTCATAGTTCTACCCAATGTGAGTACACCATCATTGTACATTGGATTATGACTTTTCTTCTTGCAAGTACTAACTGAACATTGGCTCATCAACTGCTTTATTATTTTCTGTTTTAAAGACTATACTTTATTTATTGACGTTGCACTGCCTATACTGATATTACATTGATTGTAACTGTATTTATGCTTTTGTACATTTTATGCTTTTATTATTAGTACTTTAGCTCTGTGGTGCTGCCTTTTTTCTTTTTGGTCTTTTACTGCATATACGTAATGCGTAGGTAAATACCATCTGGTCATGGGACTTTGTTTGCAATAATGCTATTTAATTTCTGAAACTCTTTGTTCAGTGTTAACCAAACACCTGTTTGGTGTAAGGCTTCTTTAACAGGGATTTGCAAACATACAGCCATATATACGTCTTCCCTATATACTGAATAAAAATGTTTATTTAGAATTTCTGCCTTGTCTTGATCCTAGTTGATTAATTCACCCATCTCGCTTTTCAATGGACCAACACTATAACTCAACCTTTTTGGCATTAAAGTACTTAAATAACATTTTGGGTTTATCTTGCTCTTGTAACGAGAATATACCCCTACACGCAGGATCCAGCTAAACAGAAGACAGCACAGAGGAGAGATACGTCTACCGGACCTTAGAGTGGCCGGACTCGACGTATATAGGAGAAGTACAGAGTCAGGAACGATCCGAGGTCAAGGGCACAAAGAGACAGCGTAAACGAGAACTAGCCGGGGTCTGGTACACAGGAATCAGCAAGCCGGCAAACAGAACAGACAAGGATAAAGCGAAAACGAAGTCAGAATACAAAGCCAAGGTCAAATACGGAGGAACACAACTGAACACAACAAGCGCTAAAGGGAACTGTAGCAGAAACCATGATAGGGCAAGGAACTAAGGGAAAAGGGTAAGTATAAGTAGCCTCCAAACTAATGTGATTGGCTCCTGTCACTTCCACACCCCCAAAAGGTAAGTGTATGGGGTGATTGGCATGACAGGAGCCAGTGGGAGCCTTTTTGCAATTTGGCCTCCCACTGTCTCTTTAAGAGCGCGCCCGAGACTCGCGGCGCGCTCTTAGCTTCAGGCGGGACACGTGACCGCATCTCGCGGTCACTGCCCGTCTTCCTGTTAGGAGAGTCGGATGAGCCGCGCGCGGCTTGAAGAGAGGACCGCGGCCGGCCCCCGGATAAGGTAAGTAATGCTACAGCTCTCTTTGGCGATTAGAATTAAAATTTTCAAGTTTAGCCCATCTAATCACCCTTTTGCAAGTCTTATTGGCAGGCTTATATTTGTCATAGAATGCAATCGACCACTCTGATTTAAATGTTTTGAATGCCCTTTTCTTATCTTTTATTATTTGATTGACACTTGTACTAAGCCGCATTGGTTTTAATTAGCTCCTTTTATTTTTGTTTTCAATGTTGTGTCTGTTTTCTGGTCCAGCGGGTGTGCAATACACCATATCATCCAAAGGGTTCTTATTGACAATTTCGTTTCTGATTCTAAGCATGGCTTAATTAAGACATTGCTGTCAAACATCAATCTATGACATTTTGCCTTTTTTAAGGTGATGTGAGATAGATAGTGTTAAAGGTATGAGACCAGCATCTCTTCTTTTGCTGGTACAGTAATGACTGGAGTAGGTTGTGAATACACTACAATGCTCATAAATTCAATTATGTTAGTGTTTGCTAGCTATTTTTTCTACTGTCTATATTCACGAATGACGCACGGATGGATGATCACTGCTATCCTATCTTTTTCTTTGCTGTTTATCTGTGTGTAGGTTGTTTATGTGTATATTGTATGTATGCCTGTAGTTATTTCATAAATGTATTTACTTTACGCATTTAAATAATGAGTATAAGTATTTAGAAAATTGGGCAGACTAGATGGGCCGAATGGTTCTTATCTGCCATCACATTCTATGTTTCTATGTTTAAAAAATTGTCTATCATTTTATTATTTTCAGAATGCTCCAGTAACGATATTTGACATTAAATGTCTCCTGTAAACATGGATATTATCTTCGTGCTGCTAATTATCTTCAGCTCACTGCAAATGTCCATGACCCAGAAAACAGGTATTCTGGATTATTTAGTTTTCTTTCTTTCCTTTTTTGTAATGATTTTTTCAATTTTTTTCTTTTGCAGATATTATTATATGCATATTAACATACATTTAAGTTGAGCATGTGCGTATATATTAAATAGATTGCAAGCAGCAGCAGTGCGTGCTAGCAGTGAAATGATCAAGTATACTTCTTGTTGTACATAGAATTACTCATCTGTCAGATTTTTTTTCTTTCTTGA
Organism: Pelobates fuscus; assembly: GCF_036172605.1. NCBI lineage: Eukaryota > Metazoa > Chordata > Amphibia > Anura > Pelobatidae > Pelobates > Pelobates fuscus. The sequence continues at coordinate 287,308,827 of NC_086320.1, read as the reverse complement.
TGGTAAATATTCTTACATTTAGTGTAAACCTGTATTACGGTTTACAGCTTCCCCACACTGCTCCAGCAAGCAATGTTTTATAAGACGACCAAATTCCATAGTGATCTAATTTCTCTTTTCTTTGTACAGCAGACACCGATTATGCAGATATTGTGTTTCTTGTTGATGGTTCAAGCAGCATGGGAGAGAAAGCATTCAACCAGTCAAAGATCTTCTTAACCAAAACAATAAATCAACTGGAAGTGAGAACTGACAAATTCCGCATTGGCTTAGCACAATACAATGATGACCTACAACTTGGGTTCAAATTTGATACTCACAGGACAAAAAATCAAATTCTAAACTTCATTAAAAGTAAATTTACCTTCATTGGTGGATCCGCAAAGGCTGGTAATGCTATAACAAAGGTACATGAAACATTTTTTACCAAAGCCAGCGACAAAGACAAATTAAGAAACCATATTCTTGTTGTGATTGCTGCTGGATCTTCTCAAGATGAAGTAGGTAATCCAGCCTTAGTTTTACGAAATGATGGAGTCCGTATCATTTCACTGGGATTGCAGCAAGCTCCTTTGGAACAACTGGAATATATGGCTATAGATAAGAGCTTCGCTGTTCAGAAACAAAATCTAAAGGAACTGATTGCATATTCAGATGTTATGGTAAAAACAATTCAAGACGCAATAAGAATAGAACTTGTTCCACAAGGTAAGAGAACATTAACTATTGGTTTTGCCTGGATATTATTAACTGTTTATAACATACGTCAGCAACCTACATCCTGTGGGACGTATAATGCCAAGCAATTTTTAGGTTTATGAAGAGAAAATGACTGCAGGGTTAGATACAACTGACCCTAGAGTCAAAAAAGGAGGACTAGATGGGCAATAAATAATGGGCATAACCCAGAGCAATGATTAATAAAAAGAATTCCCAAAAGTCAGAGTTTCTGGAAGGGGGAGCAAGAGTCCTACTTCTAAAACACGCTGACAGAGGGTGTGCCCACACACAATGGTATATAGTATAAATCCCCTGGTATAGGGAGTAAAAAAAAAAAATCTTTAATATAGAAAAAGATATTGATACATATATTAAAAAGTAAATGATAAATAGCCTAAGTTACTGCACCCTAAGTAAGTGAAAAAGAAAAGAACCGTGAGAAAAAAAGTGTGCTATATACACTGGGTATGAGTCTTAGATAAAGTCTAGCTTGTGAGACTTGGTTATCTTAATAGAGAGTTCATAAAGTAAATAAGTATCAATATAAAAGATACTATGGGGCAATTAGACCAGTAGAAAATACCTTGAGGTTAGCCTGCAAATAGATTAGCATAGAAAAGTGTATAGGTAAAGAGTGCCTGCATAAGTAGTTCAGAACTACTATTGTGGGAGAGACACAGAACAGACAGAGTGTCCTCCCTGTAGTCTGAGTCAGGGCTCAGTCCTATATACTTGTTTAGTGGAGGGTTCTCAGATGCTGTTAGTAATAGGTAGGCGAAAACAGTTTAAGATCATAATATAGTCCGTGGAGAGATAAATCCCTTAAAGTGGGTCCTATACTTAAATTCCCCCACGTATATAGCTTCCCCAATGCCGCAACCTACAAAAATAATAAACAGCTTAGAAACCCATATACTAGATAAGAGAAGTTAGAAAAAAGTATCATTCCCCTTATTCACGCACATATATTATCCGCGCGTCGAGTAGGACGCTAGGCTTAGGCTTATCTATATTTTTAACCACCATGGATTGTCAGTTCTTGGATGTCTAGATATATATTTTTTCTGTGAGATGAATATTAAGGACTAGGGTATATTATAGACTCTATAGACCTTTCTACCCGGTTAGCAAATGTAAGCAAGTTAGCAACTATTTGCCTCTGTATCTCACTATTGCAACAATGTATCCCAATCTAGAAAATTAGCTACGAGGATACTATATGTGTGTGAATAAGGGGAATGATACTTTTTTCTAACTTCTCTTATCTAGTATATGGGTTTCTAAGCTGTTTATTATTTTTGTAGGTTGAGGCATTGGGGAAGCTATATACGTGGGGGAATTTAAGTATAGGACCCACTTTAAGGGATTTAGCTCTCCACGGACTATATTATGATCTTAAACTTTTTTCGCCTACCTACCTATTACTAACAGCATCTGAGAACCCTCCACTAAACAAGTATATAGGACTGAGCCCTGACTCAGACTACAGGGAGGACACTCTGTCTGTTCTGTGTCTCTCCCACAATAGTAGTTCTGAACTACTTATGCAGGCACTCTTTACCTATACACTTTTCTATGCTAATCTATTTGCAGGCTAACCTCAAGGTATTTTCTACTGGTCTTTTATATTGATACTTATTACTTTATGAACTCTCTATTAAGATAACCAAGTCTCACAAACTAGACTTTATCTAAGACTCATGCCCAGTGTATTTAGCACAATTTTTTTCTCACAGTTCTTTTCTTTTTCACTTACTTAGGGTGCAGTAACTTAGGCTATTTATCATTTACTTTTTAATATATGCATCAATATATGTTTCTCTATTAAAGATTATTTTTTTTTACTCCCTATACCAGGGGATTTATACTATATACCATTGTGTGTGGGCACACCCTCTGTCAGCGTGTTTTAGAAGTAGGACTCTTGCTCCCCCTTCCAGAAACTCTGACTTTTGGGAATTCTTTCTATCAATTTTTAGGTTTGCAAGTGTCCATGATAAAATTGGTCTAGCTGAACTCTGGATAAAATCTGGACATTGTTGAATTCCATGAACAATCTCTGTATTTTGCAGTCTAAATGGCCCTGTACAGTAGCAAATGTTTTTTTCCCCATTCAGTACGTGACCAATCAGACTTTAGTTCTACAATTCTATATTTTCTATATTCTATAAATTTACAAAAAGCGAGTGAATGATCATTTGTAAATGTGCTTACTACCATATGCATTTGGTTAACCCCTTAGTGACCAGACCATTTTTCAATTCACTTACCGTTAAGGACCTGGGCTGTTTTTACATTTCGGTATTTGTGTTTAGCTGCAATTTTCCTCTTACTCATTTACTGTACCCATACATATTATATCTGTTTTTCTCGCTATTACATTGTCTTTATAAAGATACTATTCTTTTCATCATATCATATAATTTACTATAAAAACAAACTTACATACAGGCACAGACAATCTCATTGACACAAGCACACAAGTTCATTGGTACACAGGCTCACAGATAGGCAATCTCACTGATACACAAAAGATCACTGACAAACACAGACAAGCTTACAGGTACAGACAAACTCTCTGACACACACACACACAAGCTTACTACAGACAACCTCACTGGTTACTACAAAGATGGTTACTACAGACAAGCTCACTGACACACACATGCTCACTACAGACAGGCTCACTGACACACACATGTTCATTACAAGCTCACTGACATAAACATGCTTGCTACAGTCATGCTCACTGACAGACACATACATGCTTACTACAGATGTGCTCACTGACACACACATAGATGCTATTACAGACGTCCTCACTGACACACACATACATGCTTACTACAGATGTGCTCACTGAAACACACATACATGCTTACTACAGACAGGCTCACTGACACACACATACATGCTCACTTCAGACATGCTCACTGACACACATACATGCTCACTACAAACATGCTCACTGACACGTAGAAATATAAACAGTATATATATGTGTATGATACCTTAGAGTGAAATAACAATGGTATCTAAATATACTTATACTTATCTGATAAAATCAAGAACAGCCTCTCAAGGTCGTGGCCCAGTCCCGACCTTTTACAACATATACAAAGGCAAAGGAGAAATGAGATACGGCTGTATACAATCTAAAATAGGAACAGAAAAAGATACATAGTGTAATACAGTAAAACACAAAAATGATGCGCCAAGATAATATTGCACTCACGAGATTGAAGTGAATAATGCGCCTGAACAGGTGCCTGCCCCAATACGTTTGGGCGGCTGGGTGTCTCCACTTTCCACTGGAACTCCAAGCGGACCAAGAAATGGACTGAGACTTCAGTAGAGGTAAGTAAAATAAATATGCAGATTTATTGTAGAAAAAGGCTACAAATAATAGCCGTATTCAATAAAAGTATAAATAAAAGAGAGGTCCTACGCGTTTCGTTCCTATGCAAAGGAACTTCCTCAGGGACCGAAATTCAAGTAAAATCAATCAATACATGAAAAAATGCATACAATACTATCCCCCCAAAGAGTCTCTTTAAATAGGCTAAGCCTATAGTTCATTGGTGGATCCGGTGGGAGTTACCATTGATTGTAGATCCTGTTCAGTTGCAGGGTATTCATCAGACCTGTTCAGGTGTAAAGAGGTGTTCCAACATTCGATTTCGGCGCCAAACGGAAAAACCGGAAACCGGAAGTGGTATTCCGTTTTCACTTCCGCGTTCCATTACCCTGTGCGTTCCAACTCAGAGATGAAAAGTGGTTAAGCATATCGCCACCTAGAGGTCGCCTAGGGTATAGCAGTTTTAAAACATTTGCAGAAAACAAGCACAATATAAAGAATGTCTTTCCTAATAAAGATGATAATCGTAGTGCAATTATTTAGATCCATATAACTAAAACCCTCAAAATAATCAGTGTTTACTTAATTTTCTACTGTTACAATTAAATGTATAACAGTCACATTTGAACTCTTTGATAATTAGATTATATGTGTATTGCTAATAGTGGAAAACTTTTCAATAGCATTTTGGTCATATGCGATCAATAAATTTGATGAAACATTCTATAGCTCAAATGATCATATTATATATAGGTGCTAAACTAAATAATAATTAATAATGTCACACTTAAAGGCAACCAAGAAGTGCATATACAATGTGTAGAATAATTATCATTATCAACGTCCTAATATAAGCTATGTTGATAAATTCATTATAAATATAAACCAGTGTTACATAACTTTATTTATTTTGTGCTCGTATAGATTCATGTAGTACATATATTATAAAAAACGGATCTTAATATCCATAAAGATTCCTTACATAATGTATCTTAATAATTATAATAGTATCCAATGTTTGATTATCTTTTATAAAACTGTTCCTTATTTATTTAAGTGAATTTGTCTCACATATTCCAAATGTCCTGACCTTTTACTACAGACATGCTCACTGACCAACACATACATGCTCATAACAGACATGCTCACTGACACACATACATGCTTACTACAGGCATGCTCACTGAAACACACATACATGCTCACTACAGGCATGCTCACTGACACACACATACATGCTTACGGCAGACATGCTCACTGACACACACATACATGCTTACTGCAGACAAGCTCACTAAAACACACATGCTCACAACAGCAGACACACACACACACACACACAAAAGATCACTTTCACTCACTAGTTGCAGTGTACTTGAAGCCTACCTGGCACTGCAGGCCATGCTGTAGAAGCCCTTGGAGGTGAGTACTCCATTCCCTGGCCTCTTCCTGCCCTGAGGTCACCAGTTAGGTCACCGGGGTGGAGCTTGTGGCCAGGGGCGGAGCTTGCGACTGGGGGCAGAGCATGAGTGCCAGAAAGCTCCCTCCCTGCAGTGCTCCCTCCGGCCGCCCCACCTCAATGCGGCCGCACCAGCACCAAGCTCATCCCTCCATAATTCCCTCGGACTCTCACAGTCTCAGGGAAAACTATAGGTAACAGGGCTCTCCAGTCTCTCCCCGGCCCAAAGTGCTGCGGCCCACCATGAAATTTCCGGCCCTGTATGTCTGCATCTGTCTGCCGCCAGGCCCAGGTCCCCAAATGAAATATATTTTATAACTTAACTTGGCCTAAACATTTCAATACCTTTGCCATTCTCTGTAGATTTCTGTTTGAGTGAATAATACTGTTAGGGCATTGGGCTGTAGTCATGTGGTGCTATAGAGGGCAACTCCTTACAGAACTTCAGTTCTAAGAGCATTATATGGTTTTATAAAGCACCAACTACTATCTACTATCAGAGTCCGACCATTCTTTCAAATAACAGCTCTGTTCTCTGATGTTGCCTTCTGTAAAAAAAATATATATTTTGAGACTGAGTTTGTTATTTAATCATGAATTTAATGATTCCTTTCACATATACCATTAATACTTTGTTTTCTTTGTGTTCCTTTGTTACTTCCTGTAGAAACCACAGCAATACCATTGGCAAATGGTGCAACCACAACTGTTTCTTCATATTTCACTGGAGCATACAACGATGATGCTGGAATCCAAACCTACCGTGAGTTTAAATCAGTTCCCTATTGATCTCCAATGTCTTTCAATGATCAATGATGTCTTGGAATGTTTGTGGTTTAGAAATTCAGTTGATTGAAACATCCCAATTTTAAATCTAATTGCAACCAAATACATCGTGCCACAAAAGCCAAACAATTTTTTAAATGTGGGCCTAATAATCTAACTATAATAGCACTAGGTGGAAACACACCTATTGGGGGACTTGGTGCAGTGGGCCACCACCAGTTTGTTTTGTAATAAAATTAAATACAATAAAAAAAATTGATTGGCAAGGGAAATAATTACATGAAAAATTACATTAAAATGTAACTAAGTAACATTAGGAGTTAACTGTCATCTCCTACACATCCTTCCCTCCCTGGTTTAATAGTAGGAATTACACTGATTAGCTGCCTAATATCATGTAGGTCCCACTCATGCTGCCAAAACAGCTCAGTTTGCATTGAGGAGTGAACTCCACAAGACCTCTGAACATGTATTTTGTATCTCAAAGATATTAGCAGCAGATCCTTTAAGTCCTGCAAGTTGTGAGGTAGGGCCTCCATGGATTATATTTGTTGTTCCAGCACATGCCACAGATGCTCATTGAGATCTGGGGAATTTGGAGGCCAAGGCAACACCTTGAACTCTTTGTCATGCTCCTCAAACCATTCCAAAACAATTTTTGCAGTGTGGCAGGGTGCATTATGCTGCTGAAAGAGGCCACTTCCATCAGATAATAACATTGTCATGAAGGGGCGTACATGGTCTGCAAAAATCTCCAGGTAGGTGGTGCATATCAAAGTAACATCCACATGAATGCCAGGACCCAAGGTTTCCCAGCAAAATATTGCCCAGAGCACAACACTGCCTCCGCCAGCCTTCCTTCTTCCCATGGCAACTTGCTGCCATCTCTTCCCCAGGTAAATGTTGCACATGCAAAAGACAATCCTCTTGATCTAAAAAAAAAACATGATTTATCAGACCAGGCCACCTTCTTCCATAGCTCCACGGTCCAGTTCTGATGCTCTTGTCCCCACTGACCAAAACACAGCAAACTGTAATGCATTGTGTGCTCTGACACCTTTCTATCATGGCCAGCATTAAATGTTTAAGCAGTTTGAGCTATAGTAGCTTTTCTGTGTGATAGGACCAGACATGCTTTCACTCTCCATGTGCATCAATTAGCTGTTGATTCACTGTTTTCCTTCCTTGCATCACATTCGGTATGTACTAGACACTGCATACCAGGAACATTACACACGACTTGTTGTCACTCAGATGTTTTCGCTTGCCCATTATCCTGCTTCCAACACATGAAATTCAAGAAGTGACTGTTCACTTGCTGCCTAATATATCCCACCCCTTGACAGGTACTATTTTAAGCATATAATCAATGTTATTCACTTCACCTGTCAGTGGTTCTAATGTGGTGTGTGTTCTGTGTATTTCACGATACAGGATCTTTTGCTTCTCTCGATAGACTTTTAGTGTTATTTAGTTTAATAACTTTTGCACATGCTAATCTGTGCCTGTTATCATGAATAAGATGTGTGTAGTGATGTCGCGAACATGAAATTTTCCGTTCGCGAACGGCGAACGCGAACTTCCGCAAATAGACTTCAATAGGCAGGTGAATTTTAAAACCCACAGGGACTCTTTCTGGCCACAATAGTGATGGAAAAAGTGTTTCAAGGGGACTAACACCTGGACTGTGGCATGCCGCAGGGGGATCCATGGATAAAACTCCCATGGAAAATTACATAGTTGATGCAGAGTCTGGTGCAGAGTCTGGTTTTAATCCATAAAGGGCATAAATCACCTAACATTTCTAAATTGTTTGGAATAACGTGCTTTAAAACATCAGGTATGATGTTGTATCGATCAGGTAGTGTAAGGGTTACGCCCGCTTCACAGTGACAGACCAAACTCCCCGTTTAACGCAACGCAAACAACCGCAAACAACCACAAACAACCGCAAACAGTCCATTTGCACAACCGCAAACTCCCCATTTGCAAAAGGTTGGATACCGATCAATGGTTCAATATTCTGAACCCTCTCTGATTTACTGTACACGACTATTCGATATTCCCACAAATTTTATATAGCATTTTATGTTTGTTTGAGATCACCTTAAAAATATTGGATATCATCCAATCACTATATACTTTCTCTACAAACCTCCAAAACTAACCAAACTACTCATCCATCCGCTATACCACTTTATCCCACCTAGAACTAGTGCCCAGTTAAAATACTTGACTCTTACTTACCCACACTCAGTCATGCCACATACATTTCACCACTACTCTCACTGAATCCCTCTGACTATGGCTAAATTTATCTTCTACATCAGAACACTACTCCTAAGATTGGGTTGTATCCATGTCTCGGGTCTTTCATTTAGAATAGGGGCAGCTTCGTTCTCCTTCAACACTGACACTCCAGTGCATATTATTAAAAGATTGGGCAGATGGAAATCCTCAGTCTACAACCGATATATATTCCTCATTCCGAGAAAGAAATGAGGAAAGCTTTTAAAAGCTTTTAAAAGTTTGGCTTTGTAAATTTGATGCAATAAGTGTGTTTTTCTTTAATACCTTTTCACCCTCTTTGCATGAACCCGATTTACATATATTACTAATATGTTTCTGAACATATATATTATATTATAAGACAAGAACAGATAGGGGGCGCTCCAAATAGTGAGGTAAGGCAATAAATATACTTATACAGACTGGTTCTTCAGTTCATATATACACCACCTAGATGTCAAAGACAATAGCACATAGCATAATACTGTATGGTGGAAAAAATATTTAGAACAGTTTTGTCAATTGCCAACTCACAATCTGCAGAGCCACGTATACTAGGCTCTGACTATATTCGCATGCTCTCATCTCTCAGGAAATACACCTCCACTCTCAAATGCCCAAAACTCGACTGGTCCCAGGAGTCAGCAAAGAAAATAATTAGTAGATCCGGAGTATTCAAAATGCTAAAAATAGCTATTTTAATCAAAAGTGTTTAAAATAAACAATAAAAGTATTGCATAAAAACAGCAACAGCAATATATATATTATATTATTCACTCACTCACTCACTCACTCTCTGGGCCGGCCTAAGACATCATGCTGCCTAGGTCCAACGATAAATGACTATGGAGGGATAATGTATAATAAACACAGGTTACTAGCTATGGGGGGGAGGGGGGATAATGTATAATAAACACAGGTTACTGGTTATGGGAGGATAATGTATAATAAACACAGGTTACTGGCTATGGGGGGATAATGTATAATAAGCACAGGTTACTGTCTATGGAAGGGATAATGTATAATAAGCACAGGTTACTGGCTATGGGAGGATAATGTATAATAAACACAGGTTACTGACTATGGGAGGGATAATGTATAATAAACACAGGTTACTGGCTACGGGAGGATAATGTATAATAAACACAGGCTACTGGCTATGGGGGATAATGTATAATAAACACAGGTTACTGGCTATGGGGGAATAATGTATAATAAACACAGGTTACTGGCTATGGGGGGTAATGTATAATAAGCACAGGTTACTGGCTATGGGAGGATAATGTATAATAAACACAGGTTACTGGCTATGGGGGGATAATGTATAATAAACACAGGTTACTGGCTATGGGAGGGATAATGTATAATAAACACAGGTTACTGGCTATGGGAGGGATAATGTATAATAAACACAGGTTACTGGCTATGGGGGGATAATGTATATAAACACAGGTTACTGGCTATGGGGGGATAATGTATAATAAACACAGGTTACTGGCTATGGGAGGATAATGTATAATAAACACAGGTTACTGGCTATGGGGGGATAATGTATAATAAACACAGGTTACTGGCTATGGGAGGATAATGTATAATAAACACAGGTTACTGGCTATGGGGGATAATGTATAAAGACAGGTTACTGGCTCTGGGGGGATAATGTATAATAAACACAGGTTACTGGCTATGGGGGGATAATGTATAATAAACACAGGTTACTGGCTATGGGGGATAATGTATAATAAACACAGGTTACTGGCTATGGAGGATAATGTATAATAAACACAGGTTACTGGCTATGGGGGGATAATGTATAATAAACACAGGTTACTGGCTATGGGGGATAATGTATAATAAACACAGGTTACTGGCTATGGGGGGATAATGTATAATAAACACAGGTTACTGGCTATGGGGGATAATGTATAATAAACACAGGTTACTGGCTATGGAGGATAATGTATAATAAAAATAAAATAAAAATAATAATACAAAAAAAAAGAATGCAGCTTCAGAAATAATCTAAATTGTATGCTGTCTAGGAGGTGGGAAGGTCTGGGAGGGAGGGTCTGCTGCTGATTGGCTGGAATGTGTCTGCTGACTGTGAGGTACAGGGTCAAAGTTTACTCAATGATGACGAATAGGGGGCGGACCGAACATCGCATATGTTCGCCGTCCGTGGCTAACGCGAACATGCGATGTTCGCCAGGAACTATTCGCCGGCGAACCGTTCGGGACATCACTAGATGTGGGAAAACAGTTTTACTTAATTGTGGAGATATTTTACTTTGCTGCTCAATAAAGTGCAGTAAAGAAAGTGGCCTCATTTATATAAATACATGGTTTAGGGTATGTGTTCTTTTATTTTAGGTTCATGTGGCCAGTGTCATACATATCGTATCGTACATTTGAAAGAAATATATATATAAAAAAGTGAAATGCCATAGTTCTAGTATTTTTCTCTTTTAAAGGGTTACTGCAAGCAGCATTGATCACTTCAATAATTTAAAGTGGTCATAGTGCATGTAGCCTGTATGTGCTGCATTTCTCTATGAAACGCTACACATACTAAGTTTAACTCTTCTGTTCTGGAGGTGTAACCCCACCTCCGGTAATATCATAGGGACTGGCTAATGTAAATTCTGTGCATATTCCTATGTACAGAATTGCATTAATTGGCTGAGATCAGTTCAGTGAATTCCTAGCATCATAACCACTACCGAACTGTTAAATCTATTTTATTATGTTACATGTGGCCCATATAAAGGTCATACATGTTATACCTGCTATGTTTACAAATATCTTTTTTTATATACATGCCCTTAATCTCTGAAGACATTATTGCATGTTTCCCTTTATAATTGAGCATCTGTGATTATTTTTTAGGTTGTATATCAAAAGTGGCAGCTGATATGGTATTCCTTGTAGACACATCTCGTCATGGCCTTAAAGAAAATGAAGAAATTAAAAAATTTATAAAATATATAATAGAACGTCTAGAAGTCACGGACCATTGTGTCCATATTGGATTGGTGACTTATAGTAGTAAACCTAAGGTAATAGCCACTTTGGATCATGGTACCGATATCTCAACAGTCTTGACATTTGTAGACAACATATTGGTTCTAGAAGAAGACACTGCTAATACAGGCTTTGCCATTAACTTTACAAGAACAGACATTTTTGATAGCAAAGCAGGCAGTCGACGGAACCAAGGAATAGAGCAAACAGCAATTTTGGTCACTCATCGCTCATCTTCAGACAGTGTTGCTGAAGCCTCTCATCTCCTTCGTAAACAGGGAGTTAGAGTTTTCACTGTAGGAATTGGAAAACACAACATGACGCAGCTAAATCAAATTTCATCGCATCCTACTGAACTTTATGGTATTGATGTAAAGACGTTTGAAAACTTGTCATCTGAAGGAGACATCTTATTAAAGAAAATAAAGAATTCCATTGAAGATGTTATAATTAGTCGTAGAAAAACTGATATAGTGAAACAAGGTAAGATTATGATGACCTTTCTGGCCTCATATTACATGTATACTTTCACAGATCTTTGTAATATTTACATGCGGGGGGCAGAGGGAGGGGGGGGTAGACTTGGAAAACATGGGTGTAAAAATAAATCAGACTTCTAAGACATGTTAATAGCTATCTTTATGTTTATTTGGGTTCGCTGGTTGCTTTGGGAAACCTAATTTTGTTTCAGAGCAGTAAATAAGATGATTTTGGAGGAAGGTGCCATTCAAATATTGAAAAAGAAAAAACTACCAGGAAAAACGCAACTGCACATTATTTTTTCACATATAACTTCAGTTCAGTTTCTCAAGATAATCAAAATAAAAAAAATTGAAATTGAAATTAGAATACAAAATGTATTATTTTTAGTCCCATTGCACCATCTTGTAATTTATGTAAACCAATTATGTAAGAATAAAATACATACTACACACATTTCTGATTTCATAGATGATGATATAATATACTATTCTAAAATATGTAATTTGTATCAGGTGATCACAGCTGCCATGATGATTTTCTAATAGCTACCTAGACCTCTTGTTTGACAGAATAGCTCCTATCTGACTTCCTGGTTCTAAAGTCCTTTTAGGATACTGAGCACTCTAAAAATCACCTAGAACATAGGCAGTTGCAGTTTGTATGGTAAACCAATCTGCTACCTTTATGAGCATTAGACCCCCTATTTGAAAGATAATAATCACCACTTTCACATGAGGGGTGGAGTGTTTATCTGTAAACACATAAAGTAAGTGATTTTTAGCGTAGTCGCCTATCCTTGACAGGGAAGTAAAACCTCACTTTGGAAATTGGGTCCTACCTCTTTTCAAAATGTTTTTATACTCTATTGTGTTAATAATGGCTCACTCCCATTCACAATGATTCCCTGGTGCAACTGATCACCATCACCATGATGATCACCTGTAGATTTTATAGGGCAATAAGACCCCTCAATAAAAAGAGAAGCACCTCCTCTTTCAAATGGGGGATCTCATACCCTTTTAAGATAATTGGAACAGATATAAGGACATTTTAAAAGCCCCTATCTTCCACCATCAAATTCTGTCCTTATGGACAATGAGGTAGATAACAAACTTTTGAAAGGACAGATACTTCTATTTCAAATGAGGTAAGACTTTAGGTTTGCCATAAGGGGAAAAGGGATTTTTGTTTGAGCCTTGCTGTCTTAATGCTTCGGGTTGGCTTTTTCTATCATATTCATTAACAATGCTTTGATTTTTACAGGATGTTTGAACACACAACAAGCTGATATCTACCTGCTCATTGATGGATCAGGAAGCATATACCCCGATGACTTTAAAGAAATGAAGACATTTTTGGAAGAGTTTGTTGAATTATTTGACATAGGACCTGAGAACGTTCGGGTCGGAGCTGTTCAGTATTCAGAAAATCCACAGGAGGAATTTGGTATTGAAACACATGACACAAAAACAAATCTAAAATTAGCCATCCAAAACACTAGGCAGCTAGGAGGAGGCACTAATACAGGGGGAGCAATGAATTACACTACCAGACTTATACTCGATCCAAGCAGTAAAAGGATGGAGGATGTGCCAGTGTATTTGATTGTCCTTACAGATGGAGAGTCACAAGACAGTGTAAAGGAGGCTGCTCAGATTTTGAGGGGTTACAAAGTTGACATATACGCAATTGGAGTAAAAGGTGCTAATGAGACTCAACTATTGGAAATCACTGGAGACAGCAAGAAGGTTCATTTTGTCAAAGACTTTGATTCCTTAAAAGATATTAAAAACAAGATAGCGCGTCAAATCTGTACCACAGAAGGTAATGTAGCTGATGTCTGTTTGCATAAAAGAGTATTGTTTTTTTGTTTTTTTTATTGAGCCACAAGTTTATCCACTCTGACAAGTGAATGTAACATGTTCTGCTGCAAATCTCTGGTAAGAACGTTGGTATCATCTAATCGAAGGAGGAAAAATGCACCAAATGGTGATTATTGAATAGAAAACAGAAGTGTAGAAATACTGGCGCTAATTATAAAGTGCAGTAACGTGCAATATATGCAAGTGCAGCTAGTTAACACCATGCCATCAATCACAAGAAACTCCACAAGATATAGACATGCAGAAAATAGAAAGTGAACAGCGCACTCAAAACTATTTGGTTTGTGTCAGTGTACCACAAATCATGACGTGTGTCATATAAAAATAATTATAAAAATATATTCTTTTAAGAGATTATTGTATGGTAGCTCTAAAGATAAAACAAGCAATCTCATAGGGAAATACACCAGTCACAAATTGATATAAAATGGGATAAATAGCACAAATAGAAGGTATCACACTAACATGTTCCAGAGCCTGTATATGGTACTGGCTCAGGTATATACGCTTGAGTGTGATATATAGGATCCTCTAACAGAGATTGTAGAAGGTTATTGATAGCAGCTTTAGCCCTTAAATACGGTTATACATGGTTACAGAGTCAAGCACCCTCTCAATTGGCTTACCCTGTTCTAATTAGCCACAGCTATTTAATTGAAGTGTCTTGCGGATAAGCAAATGGGCACTGGGCAATTTTCAATTAGATCTTCTAAAGATGCTAGAGGGCAACCCTGTCTCGTATCGTTATTGACATTAAAGAAATCTGAGATAGAGGACAGGCCTTTGATTTCGGCTCTTGGGTTTATATAGAATGCCATAGTATGTTTAAAGAAATAACTTTAATCTAAAGGACTGCAAGGTCTCTGCTAAAAAAAATTCCAGTTAACTCTGTCAAATGCCTTCTCAGCATCTAAGGCCTCGAGGACAGAGGGGACTTTTTGGAGATGTATTTCTTCTATTTTTCCAAGGATTCTGCATGTGTTATCTTCTCCTGATCTACCTAGCATAAATCCTGATTGATCTGGGTAATTTAAGTCTGACGTTACCAAGTTCAATCTTTGGGCTAGTATTTGAGAATAGATTTTGATGTCTAGATTGATGAGATGGGTTTGTAATTATTTACAAGAGTAGGATCTTTCAATGGTTTTAAAATAGGAAAAATGTAAGCTTCTAACATTTCCTGTGAAAAGGATAATGTAGTACCAATTTGATTAAATAGGCAGGTTAATAAAGGATAGATTATTGGTTTTAGAATCTGATAAAATAAGGCTGGAGATCCATTTGGGTCTGGCACTTTTTCTCCCTTCCTAAAAAAAAAAGGCTTTTGAAATCTCCAATAATAAAAAGGATTGGTTTAGCATTTCCAGTGTACTATTTGAAAGCTGAGGTAGCTGTAGATCTTTCAGAAATTGACTCATCTCTGTCTTAGACTTATTTAATTCAGGTAAATGATATAATGTTTTGTAATATTCACGATCAGCATTCCCAAACTGAGAAGGAGAGAGGCATGATCTTCCATTAAACTTGATTAATTTTATTCTATTAGATTGGTTGTGCATTTTTTATTTTTTTCAACATAGCTTTGTTAGGTAAACAGGTTTTCTTATTGTTACTAAACTATAACTGGATTTTGATTCCTTTAATTTTGTTTTACTTTCTTCTAAATCACTTTCTCAAATGTGTCAGCAAAAATAACCAGTAATTCCCATTTTATGAATATTTCAAATGTTATAGACTCATAAACCCCTAAATCCAATGCTGTTAGTAGTAACTAAATATGGATTTTTTTCCAATTCAACTCAAATAACCATTAGTCAGGGATAGGCATGAATGTTTACTTAGGCTACATAGAGATTGAAAATAACTGAGTTGTAGATGTTAATAACTTTTTATATTTACTTATGACTTGATTTTTAATATTTTTTGTTGGGTTTGCCTTTGTGACATTAGTTAGTTTGGTGTGTCCTACTCTTCTGCTGGGAAGTTATCCCATATTTTAGTTTTTTTTTTGTTTTTTTTAGCAATTTGAACATGTTATAATTGCTCCTTGATTTCTGTCTCATTGCAGCTTGCAAAGATATGAAGGCTGATGTCATATTTCTGGTGGACAGTTCTGAAAGTATAGGTCAGACGAACTATGATAAAATGAAGACATTTATGAAACATGTGGTCAACAAAACTGAGGTTGGACAGCATAAAGTACAATTTGGCGTTGTTCTTTTTAGTGATTCACCTAAACTGGAGTTTCAGCTAAACAGCTATTCAACCCTACCTCCCATTATGGATTCTATAGACAAAATAACATATATAGGAGAAACCACTTACACAGGAAAAGCCTTGGAGTATGTATCACAATATTTCACAGTAGCCAAAGGTGCAAGACCCAAAGTGAAAAAATTTCTTATACTGATTACAGATGGTGTAGCACATGATGAGGTGAAGACTCCAGCTGAATCTCTTCGGAATAGTGGTGTTGATATTTTTTCTATAGGAGTTTTTGGGGCCAATAAGACCCAACTAGAAGAAATAAGTGGGAGGGATGAGAGAGTTTCCTATCTAGAAACATTTGATGCTCTGAAGACTATAGAAGATGAGCTTGTCTTTGGTTTATGCAACCCCGAAGAAGGTTGGTTAATCAAGCATTGTTTTTTTACATTTTATTTTGATACCATGCCAAATAAACAAAAAGTAAATGTATAGTTTCCATGCACAACTATTTTATTTATATGGGTTAAGAAATACATATTTATGCTTTCTCTCTTTCACGTTTTCTTTTCTTGTGTCACACTCCATTTGTCCCTAATGTTTCTACTTCTTCTCTTTTACACAACGTTGTTTTATGTTCTTTTTGTTTTCATCTATATTTTTCCCTTACTTTACTTCTTATTTTGTTTTTTCTTCTTTCTTCTTTCTTTCTTTTCTCTATCCATTCTAAAACTATCCTTTACTTTTGCTCTCTTCATCTCTTTACTGCTTTGTTCTTGTTTCAGGTTTTTTTTTTCTATTGTCATTATTGCTCCACTTAAGTGCTATGTCCCCACTTTTTTTCTTTAGACATAGCATCAGACCTTGGTATTTATGTTTCTTATTTATTGTTCTCATTATTAGCACATTTGAAAAAATTGGAAATTTGAAACCAGATGACTTGTGAGTTTTCTAATCAGGTGTAGAAACTGTGCTACAGCCCTTCTTATCTTTATACTTTGCACTTTGCATGTATAATGTAATTCTCCTGTTAATAACCAGAAGGGAACCCTTAGCCCCTGTCTTCAGGATGGTGCTAGAGTGATGCCCAGACTAAAACATACTGAAAAATTAATTAGTCCACATTATATCTTGAAATATATGTGGGAAAGGGGTTTATTACATATTTCCTGCTAAGAAAAAAAAAGAAAAAAAGGTAGTAATATATGAATACACATGTTGTGAGGGAATAGAAGGGAGTCTTGAGCACCCACCTTATTAATACGATCTCATGGAAACCATTGTACTATTAATGGGGCACTCTAAATAATGGTTATATTGCCTCATTTTATGTCATACTGTTTGGTTACGATTGCATAAAAAAATGGTCTCTCCAAGACACCCAAGGACCAGTTCTTGCTCAGTCGCATTAATAAGGCTGCATTTACAACTGATTTCAATGCCAATTCCATCCAGCATGGACAGCACTAATAATCTGTAAGCGCTGGGCTAAGAAGGACCAATTTGGATTCATTTAGAGCTAGCAGTATTACTCACTAAAGACTGGATCCAGTCCAGATTGTTTAGACAAAAGGACTTGAAATGGAAGCAACTATGGTTGACTGGAACACTCCAACTAGCTAATGAGATTGGCTAACTGGATGTTCCAGCTACTCAGAATTGTCTTATGACAATAACTTTATTGATACCCTGTCCCTTCATTTGAACAACATTTATAAAATAAAAGGAGAAAATCATTATAAAATTATAAAATGCACACTCGCAAGATGAATGCTTACCATAAAAACAATTTATTTATTTAATAGATTAATAGCTTAATACAGTATGCTTATCAGTACAGTATATATCAGTCATATTAATCCTTAAACGCAACTAAATACATTATTAGTTTTAATCTTTATTCACAAACCTACCCTGTCCATTTGGCTCTCCTATTAGACATTACAGGGGTAAATACTATACCTGGGCAAAGTGTAGTATTTCTGTGGGTGTAGTGTTTTAATGCAGTGAAGAGCAGGGTTAGCATGTGCAGCATGGCTTGTGGTTTTTACAGCAGGAGTTTGTAAATATAAGTTTTTATATTACTTTGAACTCATTCAAATATTTGGCATCACAATTATGTGATTTATGGAAAATTTGAGTGTTTATGGCTGGACCTAGAACATGGTCTAGGAATGGTTTTAGGAGAGGCTTAACTCAATGCATGTGGGAGAGATAACATTTACCCTTGTCACCTAGCAATTCCCATGCCTGTTTAACACTGTATATTGCCTATCCCAGGTGTTCAACAAATGAACCATTGCTGGTTAATTCTGTTTTGTGATTGTTACTTATTGATATTGTAGATTATTTTATTTGTGTTTTTTTTCTACTATATAGCTTTCAGCAGAGCCCTGGAGGATAAAATTTTATTAAAATAGTGGCAACACTGTACTAAATTAGAATGATTAGGGTGAGAATTAGAGGAATGAGGGTGCATGGAGAGAGGCAGACTCTGGCACAAGAGAGATGGAGTTCAGCTGAAGTAGAAGGGAAGTAGGTGCTCATAAGAAGCCCCAGCCATGCTGCACAGGTTATAGTCATCTTGTGAGCATCTTGTGAGCATGATTCAGCAGGATATGCCCAGTGATGTATTTTAATGTGCTGCCCTAGGCACGACTAAATTCGGGCACCCCCTAATCTAAATTTGCCCCACCACTTCATGTCAATGCCACTTTTTTGACTGACAGACACATGCCCTCATTGACACATGCACTCACTGACAGATACACAGTCATGGGTACACACACTGTTTCAACAACCCACACTTTCACTGACAGACACACACTGACACACCCACTCACTGTCAGGCACACACTCTCAGATACACGTACACTGACATACACTCACTGACAGACACACACTGACACAAACATCCTCACTGATTTGACACACTCTGACAGACACACATTCACTCACTCACAGACACACACACTGACAAACACACACACACACACACACACACATTTTCTCATACACTGACCAATTATTATTATTATTATTTTTTTTTTTTTTAAATCCACCCAGCCTCCCTACCTTTGGGAGTGCTGGAGTGAACCCGGTCCCTGACTGCTTCTGGGGCTGCTGGCTGGGAAGGCAGGCTCCTTGCTGGGGCTGATGGCTCGGTAGACAGGCTCCTTGCTGGCTGGGCGGGCACTCACTGGAGACGGCAAGGGAACTGAGCTCTTCCTGCTCTGCTGCCTCGCAGATCATATTCTGGCTCCTGGGATGCTAGAAGGGCACGCGTGAGCAGAGCAGGTGGAGCTCAGAGGACTGTGCTCCTTCGCCGCATGCCTATACTACGAGCAGCTGAACACTTCAGGGGGAACCTTTAGGGCACTTAGGGCGGCATTTTTTGCAACTGCCTTGTTTGCCTCATGGCAAATACAGCCCTGGTTGTGCCCATGCATTAACTGTATAGTGCCCAGATGTGACTTAAACCATGAGCACGTGTTAACAATCTTGTGGGCATGATCTAAAAAATCGCATGCACTGTATATTTCTGTATTGTAAATGCATAATTATAAGTAAAGAATTTAAACAAAAATATTCAGTTTTAATCAGGTAACAAGAATGACCATTAATCGCATAACTAGACTGAAGTTCTTGTTTTGATGTCATTACAGAATGTGGGAAAATAGAGAAAGCTGATATTGTATTTGTGATTGATTCATCTGGCAGTATAAATAATGATCAGTATCAACTAATGAAAGATTTTGTGATATCCATGGTGAACAAATCAGAAGTTGGTCCACAGAATGTCCAGTTTGGAGCTCTGAAGTACTCAGATAACCCTTCAAAACTATTCTATTTGAATGACTTCGGCAGCAAAACAAATATTATGAATGCCATTAAAAGTGATGAATCAATGGGAGGCAATACATACACTGCTAAGGCTTTGGACTATTCACAAACCTTCTTCACAGAGGGAAAAGGCAGTCGTCGGAGTTCTGGAGTCCCTCAATACTTGATTATTATAACTGATGGTGAATCTCATGATCACGACAAACTGAATGAAACATCAAAACATCTACAAGATCAAGGCATAAATGTATTTGCAATTGGGATTGATAAGGCAAAAACAGATGAGCTGAAGACAATGGCCGGCACAAAGGGAAAATGGTTCCTAGTTGATTCATTTAGTGGATTAAATGAAATTTTTGGGAATGTATCAGATGCAATGTGCAATAAAACAGGTATGTGTTACTTTCAACTTGTTACCAGGATAAGGGTGCACATGGTTGATAGAGATATCAAATAAGAGCACCAATACATTTTAAATAGTAATAGGAATAGAAAATGGTCTCCTTCAGATAAATCTTTGGCTTTTAATATCTTGAATGCGATACAATTGTTAATCGCCAGACACTGGTAGGATGAGGAAGGTCCTGATTGGTCTAAGGTTAAAAATCAGATCGCTTATCAATGCTTGCTGGAAAAGGGATACTATAATGCTAGATGTAAGAGATACCTTTTTTTAAGATTTGGAATAAGTGGCGACTGAATTACCCAGACTGTGATAATAATGCCCTTATAACTTGAAATATTGTTCTCTCTTTTACGTTTTAATAATTATCAACAGATAGGGTGAGGTCCCCATGCCAAACTGCCCTACATTGTGTTTTTGTTGTCTTAGTATAAAGTTAGAATATATATATATATATATATATATATATATATATATATATATATATATATATATATATATATATATATATATATATATATATATATAATTACTATACATTGGCTAGATTAATGTCCCTGAATGTTAGACTGTGAATTTATTAGAAGAGTAATGAAATACTAAAGACTCAATATATTGGATAAATGACTTGTCAGTTTATTGTAACTGTATTGTTTAAGAGAATCTACATAAATTGCATGTTATTTTTGAGCTTATGTGAAAATAATAAAAAATAAGACAAAAAAACAGACCTATGTGATAGTCACAGTTGAACTATCACAGAGCCCGTGTTGGTTGTAGGGTAAGATAGGGCATAACCCAACATACAAATGGATAGATTGGACCAAACCCTGAAAGAGGAGTTCACGATACACAGGGGAGGGCTGGCAGCCTTAGGCCTGGGGGGCAAAACCAGTCAAGTGGCCCATTGCGCCACCAAATCAGTTCACCATCCATGCCCACCTTTTCCTGGTTTTATAACGGATATTGATGTTATGCTAATCAGTAGCTCTTTGCCATACCCACTCCTTCACGGCTCTGACTTTCAATGTTGTCAGAGCACAGGCTGAGAATCTCTGAGCCTGTGCTCTGACTCACTAACTGAGCGCTGGAACCACGAGGGAGAGGATATGATCTGACTGCACCTACTGCTGGTGCGCACCAGTGGACCACCAGCGAATCGTTTAAATTAAATATGCTGGTGTACCCAACTTGTGAGCTGTGTTGGCCGCCGGGTGCCTCTGTTGTCATGGCACCCTGCGTGACCGCACAGCTTGCCCACCCCAACGACTGGCCCTGCTGACACACACTGACGTTACTACTTAGACATCCCTCAATATTAATACAGACATCAGAGTAAACACCAATAAACTGTGGAAACAGAGCTGATCCCCCCAAGTTTAAAAAAGGTTTGCTTAGAGGATTTATTGTAAGATTAAATCATGCCTCCTCCTCTCTCTCCCCCATGCGCTGCTCTGTAGGCTGGGAGGAAGTGAAGAGTAATCACAGTCTCCCAGCACAACGCCACCTGTGGCTGCATGGGGAACAGCTGTTTAATGTAATGCTTGCAGGATGGCCAGCTGCTGCAGAACCTCTTTGTTTCCGTCTCTGCAAAGGACTCCAGGCACTGCTTGTTGTGAGTGTGAGCCACTGTAAATTAGGGGCAGAGGGCAGAGGGCACTTGCACTGCGGTCAAGACAGGTCTGGGCAGGAGGAGAGTGCAGTGCAATCAGTGCACTCCCCTCCTGTGGGTCACCAGTAGACTGGTGCACCTGCCCAGGATCAGAGCCGGTGCAAGGATTTTTGCTGCCCTAGACAAAATATAAATTTGCCGCCCCCCCCATGTGACATCACAATGCCCCACCCATATGATCTGCCATATGAACTAACGCCAGTGCTGCACACAGTGTGTGTTTACATTAAAAAGCCTGCAGGGACCAGCTATAGACACCACAACCACTTCATTAAGCTATAGTGTCCCTTTAATGTGAGGTAAATTATAGATTAGTGTCACTAATAATATACTAGATTGCCTACCTACAATTAGATGAGGATGATGATGAGCTGCAGTTTGGCTGCAGGAGGCTGTTTGCAACTGTGGTCACAAAATTCAATGTTCTGGGAGAATTAGAAGCAGCTCCATTTTTTGGGGGCCTCTTACACAGCTCAAGGTCTGGGCCCCAGGGCCTGACGGTGAGTATGCCCATAAGGCCCACTCATAAGTCCACTTATATGTTCCACCCACCCATGAGTTCGCTCACAGGGAGTGGAGTGAGTAGGGGATGTGTTATGAGTTATTGTAGAGGATCTAATATGTGTGCTTATGGTATGTAGTTTATAGGGATACCAGTTTGTGCAGGTGATGCAGTGTGTTTGTGTGTAGTGGAAGCAGTGTGTATTTGTGTATAAGGGATGTATTATGTGTTTCTGGTTGTGTGTAAGAGATGCATTGTGTTTATGTGTGTATGTAAGAAAAGCAGTGTGTGTGTGTGTGTTTGCATTGTCTGTTTCTGTGTATGTGTGCAAAGGATGCATTGTCTTTGTGTGGGGGCTGCATTGTGTGTGTGTGTGTGTAATGGATGCATTGTGTGTTTCTCTGTGTGTAAGGGAAGCATGTTGTGTTTCTGTGTATGTATAGGGATGCATTGTGTGTTTCTGTGTATGTATAGGGATGCATTGTGTGTGTGTGTGTGTGCGCATAGTGTGAAAGAGCTCCCTGTCTTGCCCCCTGTCCTATAGAGCTGTCCCTTCTGTCCCTTAGAGCTTAACCCTCCTACTTCTTCTTACTCCCCCTTCTTCTTCTTACCCCCTCTTCTTCTTCTTCTTACCCCCTTCTTCTTCTTACTCCCCCTTCTTCTTCTTATCTCCCCTCCTTCTTATTCCCCCTCTCCCCTCTTCTTATTCCCCCCACCCTCTCCCCTCTTCTTATCCCCCCTCCCCTCTTCTTACCCCCCCTCTCCCCTCTTCTTATTCCCCCCCTCCCCTCTTCTTATCCCCCCTCCCCTCTTCTTATCCCCCCCCTCCCCTCTTCTTATCCCCCCCTCCCCTCTTCTTATCCCCCCTCTCCCCTCTTCTTATCCCCCCTCTCCCCTCTTCTTATTCCCCCCCTTCCCTCTTCTTATTCCCCCACCCTCTCCCCTCTTCTTATTCCCCCACCCTCTCCCCTCTTCTTATTCCCCCACCCTCTCCCCTCTTCTTATTCCCCCACCCTCTCCCCTCTTCTTATTCCCCCCACCCTCTCCCCTCTTCTTATTCCCCCCACCCTCTCCCCTCTTCTTATTCCCCCCACCCTCTCCCCTCTTCTTATTCCCCCCCCTCCCTTCTTCTTACCCCCTCCCCTGTAGCGTGGCCGAGCTGCTTTCCTGTCCGCGGTCCCGGCCGGAGTGATGGTAAAGTGCACGCTCAGTGTGCACTTCCTGTCAGTCCGGCCGGTTACAGGAAACAGAAACTCCGCGCGGAACAGGAGTTTCTGTTTCCTGTAACCGGCCGGACTGACAGGAAGTGCACACTCAGTGTGCACTTTCCTATCACTCCGGCCGGGACCGCGGACCAGAGACCAGCTTGGCCACGCTACAGGGGAGGGGAGGGAGGGGAGAAGCTGCTGCAGCCGTCTGAGCGCTCTTTACAGAGCGCTCGGCGGCTGCAGCATTTAAAGGGCCGGCCCACCGCGGCCGGTCCTAAAAGAATTTCGGGCGGCCTGGGGGGCAATTGCCTCCCTGCCCCCCGGCCCAGCCCGCCCCTGACGATACCAATAAAGTTACCCAACAAGGAGTAAATATTCAACACAACGAACTACAAAGATAAAGATATACAACATTTTTTTTTATAAAAAGTAAGAATTGGTAAGTTTTATTAGGTCCCAGTTGGGAAGACTAACACACAAACACTAAGTGAAACTAAAATAAACACCGTGAAAAAACACAAACTTAAAATTGCATAGCCAATGGACACTTGTATGTTATCAGAAAGTTAAATATTCTCTAAAATGAGACATAAAAGAAACGTGTTACAAAACTTGCAACGGGAAGCCTCATATCTGCTCATAAATAACTCCTATCATAGAACGAAGAGCCAGTTTACTCCCAAAATATTACCCTTTGTAAGACTGGAGTGTATACTGTTAGAATAACACCCGAGGCAATGAACTGCAGTCAGGTCCAAGTTAATAGATATTTATCAACTGGATCACTAGCAGTAAATGTATATATAAAATGAATTTAGAGAAATGCCCCCATGATGGTGTTATATAAGTTTAAACTCAATGACAGCCTATCAGAGTCTTGCAGCCATGGGCTGTATCGATAGCATTAGACTAGGGAGTTAGAAATATGTCTTGTGGCCATGGTCAGTAATACGTTCTGGCTGTATAGATAGCATTAGGGTAGGGAGTTTGAATAATGCAGGTAAGTATTAGAAGAGGATTTGTTTGACAGATTAAGTGATGATACGAGTTATGGGAAAATAAAAATATTTCATATGTCGCTGTCAAGAAAATCCAGCCGCTAAACTACTGCTTCGAGGCAGTCCCTTATTAGGTATAAAGGTA
Organism: Pelobates fuscus; assembly: GCF_036172605.1. Classification (NCBI taxonomy): domain Eukaryota; kingdom Metazoa; phylum Chordata; class Amphibia; order Anura; family Pelobatidae; genus Pelobates; species Pelobates fuscus. The sequence continues at coordinate 287,283,852 of NC_086320.1, read as the reverse complement.
CCTACAGATAGATAGCCCCCCTAACACTAGACTGCTTCGAGGCAGTCCCCCTGTTAACAGTTATTGTATTTTATAGATAGAGAGAGTCATTAATCTAAGTAAAGATGTCCATATAAATCAAGTTTATCCAAAGCTTAAAAGCAAAGTTCACCTTTCTCAAGAGCAAAGCGCCTTTCTCAAGAGCAAAGCTCTAACTGACATCATGCCACTTTTTATAGGGAAGTGTCCCTGCCAAAGCAGTAGGTAGAGCAAGGAGGAAGGGAATAAGGAGTTTATTTTCTTCCTCCTTGCTCCACGTACTGCTTTGTGAATGCATGTTACAGACAGCGCCATGAAGATTGATCCCCACCCCCTTACAATGCAATACGTCAAGATAGTGAATGACGTATGTAGGGGGCGGAGGACACACTTCCCTATAAAAAGTGGTGCAAGGTCAGTCAGAGCTTTGCTCTTGAGATAGGCGCTGGTAAGCGCTGAAACGCACGTCGATATGCGTTTGATACATTGATCCAGTCATGTTTTGGTACTGGGTACATGATATGAATCAATCAGTAATTTTACTGAAAATATGTTTCATTTTTAAACTCATCTTACAGCACAGCAAATTAGTTCAGTTCTTATATCCTGCTCTGTTAATTGAACTTTAATCACACACAGGAAGCTGCTGTAGGCATGAGCAGACAATTAACAGGGCAGGAAATGAGAATTTCTAAATTAAACACAAATTGCAACCAGGGAATTTTTAACATAATAAATCTGTTAACAATAGGAGGAAGATAGGTAGGGGAGCCGTGTGAGTCCCACTTGAAGTGTGACTGAGCTTCATAATCGAGATGGTTTAACATCTAAATGGCAGATTATTGAGCAGTCATTCTGCAGGGGCATAATCTGTACTCCAAAACCACTTCATTAAGCTAGAGTTGTCTTGGTGCTTAGAGTGACGTGTTAAATAAATGCCCAATCACAATAATTCCTTAATCTTGGACATATGACATGAATGCCAAACTTACTTTAAATTAATTAAATTCTAAAATATATATCTCCAAAAAACATCTACCACATGTACTAAAAGCAATGAGAAAAGTTATGTTTGTATTTGAGAAACTAAGGACAGTTAAAAGGAAAGTAGTTAACACAATGTTTCAACTTTGCTTGTGTTAGTTTATTAAACCGCCAACCAAAATAATGACCATGGAAGAAATGTCTAATTCCTATATATGAAATTCATAAAGTATATGGATTGGACATTATTCGTTTTGGAAGAGATGTGGAATAGAACCAAAGCAAATTAGCATATCCATGGGCAATCTACCAATGTCTCTCCAACTTTCCTTTATTGAATACCTGGATTGCAATTCTATGTAAAATTTCTGTAAAATCTTCAGTACATTTTTCAAATCTGCAGCTTATTTATACCCAACGAGTACATAACCCAACAAATGGGAAGCGTAGATTAGGGAGGCAATGAAATTGGCAGTTATTGGTGTCCCAAACTTTAAGAAATATACAGGTAGAAGGTCAGACTTCTTCCAGTTTTATTTCTAAGAACATACATTTGTTTATTTATTAATATAATTTACATATATTTGTTCTATATAATTTCAGCTTGTGAAGCTGAGAAGGCAGATCTTATTTTTCTGATTGACGGTTCCACCAGTATTTCTAATGATGATTTTAAAATAATGAAGAACTTCATGAAGTCTGTTATTGATGATTTTGATATTGCTGTGGACAGAGTCCACGTGGGAGTCGCACAATATAGTCATAATTATAAAGTACATTTTAGAACAAAAAGATTTACTGAAAAGAAAACTGTGAATAATGAAATTGAAAACATCCCAAAATTAAATGGAAACACGTTGATTGGTAGTGCACTACAAAAGACAGAAAAGGAATTGTTTAATGTGCCAGAAAATCGTATAAGTGAAGGTGTTCACCAAATCTTGGTTGTAATAACTGATGGAGATTCGCAAGACAACGTTGCACCACCAGCTCAGTCTCTTCGAAATAAAGGAGTTGATATATATGCTGTTGGCGTGGGAAATGTGCAGATGACACAGCTTATCAGTATTGCTGGATCCTCAAAGACTGTATTTTCGGTGAAAAACTTTGCTGAGCTGCAATCCATAAAGAAGAAAATTGTCAGAAACATATGTGAAGAAACTACATCAAGCAGTAAGTGTTATAAATTATGTTTATTTTGATTTCATATAATTTGATATAGAGAATAAAGAACAAGTGCAATTTACAGAGATGGAAAATTGACCTATGTAATATTAGTGATATAAATATATGTCATATTCAAAAGTATTATATACGAGCAAGAATTATCCTTTCCTCTCAACATTGTGAGATCGGAATGGGTGGGCAGTCCTGAGGAAGGCATTCACAGGTGACTTGTGTCACCTGTGATGCCATAATGGGCAGGTCTGCCCACTAAAAGGGTCTGACAGACTCCTAAATTACACTACCTTACACAGTGTGCTGTGATGGTTATGGTGCTAGTATTTCCCTGACTACTCCCCATTGTAAGTCATCAAAGTATTGTAAAATAATTTAATTTAACACCTGGAGTGCACTAAGCACAGCTTATAACCTCCTTTCAGTCTTCAGAAGAGCTGAAAGCTCCTGTGTAGGAACTTCATTTAGCTCTCATGAACATCAGCTGATCACTTTCAGCGAATGAGCGAAGTGCTGAACCACCATACTTAGCTCAAGCAGAGACCTTCCTGGCCCAGAGTTGAGTGGAGGCAGGGAGGGGTGTCCAGCAGACCCTAGGTCAAAAAGTAACACAACAGAAAGTAGAAAAGCAAAAAGTTAATCATAGGTTACAAAATGTTGCCTCCACACACGTTGTTGGTCTACAAATTGCCATTATTATATCTTTCTCTTCTCCTCCCATTTATTAGATTGTTCTGCTGATGTTGTTGTGGGTTTTGACATTTCAAATCAGTCCATAAATGCCAGCTTGTTTACCGGTCAAAGTCTGCTAGAAAGCCGCCTTCATGATATCTTAACCCGTGTGTCATCTTTACCAAGTGCAAGCTGCACTCCTGGAGCAAGACCTCATACCAGCGTGGCATTCCATGTTAAAAATACAAATGAAATTGTTTTGCCACTGTTCCACATCTACAGCCCAAGCTTACTCAGTGACCTAAAGAAAGTTAAGATTAATGGTCCATCCAAACTTGATTCTTCTTCTCTTATGTCTATGTGGGAAATCTTAAAAAACGGAAATGCAGCAAAATCAAAGGTATGGGTTATGAAGCTGTCACTATAAAACAGAAATAATGTTTCTTTGATTTTAAATCTTTCTAATTTGTTGTGTAGGTGCTACTTATCTTTACAGATGGATTGGATGAAAATATTGAACTCCTTGAAGACACAGCAGAGGACCTCATTAGAAATGGTAAGTTACTATGAAAGATATTATGGATTATACAGACTGTTCTTTCAGGTAACTGTATACATTACACAAATATTAGTTCAGTGTCCCCACATATTTCCTGATAGTAATTTTATAATCATATCTTTGTGTTTTTTAAATTTGTAAATCTCTAGTTTACAATTGGAGGTTAAGAAGGGGATCATAATGAAAATATTTCACAACTAGTACTTATGTCTTAAGGAGCCCTCCACTAGCTTGAAAAGAAAATAATTAGACAATCTCATGGTGTAGAAGTAATTCCAGAGTCTTGATCAGTAATAGGTCACATTCATTAGTTAACATTTCATAAATTTCTAGCTTATCCACACGTTAGCCAGTTTTTATTACATAAAGTCACCAATACGTGACATACCACCTAAAGATTCAGAAAAATAGCACATTGTAATCATATAAAGCATGAATGTACTTGATAAGAGAAATGCTCTTGATTGGCCTGTTATGTAATTGGAGTTGACAACAATGTTACCATATGACGTTACTTACCTTATGACCAATTTTTTTTTTCTCTTTAGGTGTTAGTGCATTAGTTACTGTTGCGTTAGAGAACACACAAGGTTTTTCTGACCTTAAGTACATTGAATTTGGCAGAGGTATCAATTACCTGACCCAGATAAATATTGGAATGTCAGACATTGATAGGAGGCTGGTTGAAGAGATGGTGAGTTAAGTGATATATATATATATATATATATATATACTGTATAAACTATATGGCTTGCACAAGGTTTTTAAGTATTGTGTTACCTTATTTTCAATGCTGCCCTAATTTTGGTTTGATTTAGTTACTAATCTGGGTGCCTTTTTTATTGAATATGGCACTAAATAATTATGCAAATGATATGTTAACTGCCTGCTTTACATTTAAATGAACACTACAGAGTTAGAAATACAAACGCTATAGTGTTCTCCTCACTAGTCTGATTACTGGGCTTGCCTGCAAGGGTTAAAAACTATTTACTTACCTTATAGCCCAATGCTGGTTAGTTACATTAGTTACATAGTTTCATAGCTGAAAAGAGACTTGCGTCCATTGAGTTCAGCCTTTCTCACATCAGATTTTTGCTGTTGATCCAAAAAAAGGCAAAAATCCCAGTCTGAAGCGCTTCCAATCTTGCAACAAACTAGGAAAAAATTCCTTCTTGACCCCAAAATGGCATTCAGATATCTCCTTAGATTAAGCAGCTATTACCCCACTATTTAGAAATTATATCCCTTTATATTATGTTTTTGCATGTATTTATCCAATTGCAGTTTAAACATCTGTATGGACTCTGATAAAACCACCTCTTCGGGCAGAGAATTCCACATCCTTATAGTATTTACTTTAAAAAAACATTTTCTTTGCCTTAGACTAAATCTCCTTTCTTTGAGACTAAATGCGTGACCTTGTGTCCCATGTATAGCTCTGTTTATGAATAGATTTCCAGATAATGGTTTGTACTGGGCCAGAATATATTTGTATAATGTTATCATATCCCCTCTGAGCTGCTGTTTTTCCAAGCTAAAGAGATTTACATTTTTGTAACCTTTCTTCATAACTAAAATGCTCCATTCCTCTTATCAATTTTGTAGCCCGTCTCTTTTTCTAGTGCCATGATATCCTTCGTTAGAACAGGTGCCCAAAATTGCACAGCATATTCAAGGTGTGGTCTTACCAGCTAGTTATAAAGAGGCAAAATTATATTTTCATCCCGAAAATGTATACCCCTATTTATACATGACAAAACCTTACTGGCCTTGGCAACTGCAGATTGACATTGCATATTGCTGCCTAATTTGTTGTCTATATCAATTCCCAAATCCTTCTTGTGTGTTGTTATGCCTAATTCACTGCAATTTAGGGTGTACATTGCTTGTTCATTCTTTACTCCGAAGTGTATAACTTTGCATTTCTCTACGTTAAATTTAATCTGCCATTTTAGTGCCCAGTCCCCAATCTATCTAAAGCCCTCTGAGCAAAGCAATATCCTGCTTACATTTTATTAGTTTACAAACTTGTGTGTCATCTGCAAACACTAAAGCATGGCTTTAAATGACTATTTCAAGATCATCTATAAATATGTTATATAGAAGCGGTCCCAAAACAGAACCCTGAGTTCAGGACACCACTTACCACTTTTGTCCAGCCTGTCCATCTTAAGCCAATGTTCTACCCAAGAACAAGAATATTCATCTAGACCAATTTATTTTAGTTTAAACACTAACCTATTGTGAGGAACCGAATCAAATGCCTTTACAAAATCCAAGTAGATCACATTCAATGGAACACCCTGATCTATACTTATACTTACTTCTTCGTAGAATGCAATCAGGTTAGTTTGACATGACCTGTGTTTCATAAAACCATGCTAATTATTGCTAATTACAAAGTTCAAATACGTGCCAAGTCACAGAAGTTAAGCTCACAGGTGTATAATTTCCAGGCAATGATTTTTAATCATTTTCTAAATATAGGAATGACACCTGCCTTCCTCCAATCCTCCAGTACAATTCTCACTGCAGTCACCATGTCTCCTTGGCTGAGATCATCAATGTTGATGAACTCAGCCAATCCTATTCTGCATGTGCAGCAAATCACCAATAAAATGCTGCTCTAGGAGCAGCATTTGATTGAGAACCACATCTGACTCAGTTCTCACAAGGAAGCACATCTAGTGGCTGTCAGAAAGGCTGCCACTAGAGGTGTGTTTAACCCTGCAATGAAAACATTGCAGTTTCTACAAAACGTCAATGTTTTACATTGCAGGGTTACAACTATACGGCCACTACACCAAACCACTTTATTAAAATTAAGTTGTCTGCATGTCTTAATTGGCCCTTTAGAATTTGTGGGTCAATGCTACAGAGATCTCCCCTTCATTTTTTCTTTATTGGAACAAAAAGAGCATCTAGGGATACAATAGTGGTCTGTGATGGAAGTTATGGGTCAACAACAAGGCAGCTTGAAGTGTGCTTGGCTGATCAAAAAGTGCACAACACCAGGCAGAGAATGACAGAGTACAGTGCCGCAACCCCTCCTGGAGAAGGGTTTGCTCTTAGAACCTGTATTAAGTGTCTTTCGAAGAATACAAGTGGTAGTTCAATCCTAAATGCCTCAAAACTTGTTCCATTCTTTAATTCCAGGTGACAATAAAAAAAACTCTTCCAGTCCTGTCATTTATTTTGGCCCCATGCTCTGATCTTGACAGAAATACAATTACCAAAAACCACTCAGGAAATCCATTTCAAACATACACTGATGCAGAGAGTCTAAGAAAACTTTTAAACCAGACATCTAAAACTCCAGCCCCAGATGTTGCTAAATTACATCTCCCATGAATCGATGGCTATTTATTGCATTCAAAACATTTTCGGAGTTGTAGGCCATCAACATTTGGAGGGCTTATTTTGAGATTGCTGGTATAAATCATCCAGTAAGAAGATTTAAAGAGGCCACCATTAGTATTAGACACTTAGGAACTGTGCGAGCTAGAAGGGAAACTATGCATACTGTGAAATAACCCTAGTAATCTTAAAGCATAACATGTCAAGTCATGATGCTTACACAGAAAGTGACACTGTTTTTGATTCTATTTGCCAGTCTCATGTCATAGAACGGAAATGCTGCTGTTCAGTTTGCAAGTGCACTGGACAATCTGGTGAACGTGGGCTTCCTGGATCACCTGGAAAACCGGTAAGATAAAATATTTCATTTCAATGTTAGGATTTAAAGTAGGTTTAAATTAAACCCGATATTACGGTTACAAAAAGATGAAAACAGGGGTTATAGATATTGAGGAAGAGTAAGTTATGTATGGAATATCTTAGAGACACCTGGTGGGGTATTTGGGTAAAAATGTTCCCTTCTAATAAGATTAATTGAGATTGTACTTTACCGGACTCAGATGGTGGGTACAGTAGTGGACGAATATATGCACTGATAAATAATTTTTAGAAAGGATTTATGTGTAGGTTATAATGATTACTGGGTATTATCATTTTTTTATTTATTTTTTTATTATAATTTTCGGTGCAGTGAAAAAGTCTGAAAAGCAGGGGTATATATTTGGAAGAAGAGAAAGCTATAATGTATATTACATATAAATTATGCAAACTGTGCTGACCATTACCTCTAACAGGACCAACTGTGAATGCCCTTTATTATACTTAGATTGGAAGTCAAGAATTGGATTAATATATTTATCACAAGCCTTTTTTCAGGAAAAGCTCTGTAGCAAACTCACCCCTGTAACAGAGTTTGCCATGAGCTTTTGGAGGGGGCTGCTTGCCCGCCTCTTGTCCTGTGATTATGGTCCCTGGGAGATTTGTCCCTTCAAGTGCAACATTTGGGCATACTGCCACTGGCCCTTTAAGCAGCATATGGAATTCTATTGGACCGTGTAAGTCCCTTTCAGACTATGGCCCTCTCATCAGCCCATGCTAAACTTAAACTCCATGGCGATTTGACTGTGTTTGTGGCATCTGAGCGCTGTTCGGATATATTAAGCGCTCAGATCCAAGCCATCTGGGGATGGGTTGAATGTGGGGGTTCTGTTCTGTATGATAGGAGTTATGTATTTTTGTGTCTTTTTGTGTCTTTTGCTAACATGTGCTCAATGGAGTCTGCCTTTATCAATGGATATAATTGGATTACCTCTCCATTGTCTCCAAGATAGAGGACTCTTGTGAAACTGGTTTGGGCCAGAAAGCCATGCTGGCAGTGGGTTTTATTAATACTTTTGCTAACTTTTGAACCCCTGGTCTGATTCGTGCCATTTTTTAATATGTTGTTCCCCTGAATGGATTGATTGTGAATATGTAATTTTTTATGTGAATGTGATGTATAGTTTTAAAGGTATAGTATATTTGTAAAAACTGTATTTCTCTGCCTGTAATAATTACATTTCCCATTGTGTAAGATAATTGTATCACAGGCAGAGGGAAGGACTTTACTGTGGGTTGTAACTGTTATTTTATTGGTTATTTTATACCTCCCTGTGGGCAGTCCTGTATGTGCAAGACCGTAATAAAAACCAGGCTGGGTGTGCCAGCACAGTCTGTTCTTCTTCACCCTCAATTTGAAGTGTCGTCTCTTATTGGGGGAATCTGCTACAAGGGATTGCTATGCTCTGCATATTCCCTTGCTGTAATCACTACTAAGCTCTTGTAAGAGCTTGTTCCTGCTTCACTATCTTGGAGGAGAGGTTTATACCCCTGGAGCCTTGTCGTAGGTCCAGGGTGGGCAGGAGACGGCGAGACCCCAACCAAGCTGCGGCGGTTCCTGGGGTCTGCGGTGCTTATGGTATCTGGTGGAGTGCTTGTAGCCCTCGGGAAGCACTAGGAGCATCCATCAAAGGAGGTACTCATTCGGGGTGCCCGTCGATCCGTTACAGGCTCTGTGAGTCTGGGATATTAAAGCTGAGTACTTGGTTTGATATGGTGATTTTTAATCTATGTTGCAATTAAAAGTCTCTGTGTAGGGATTATGTATTTTGAATAAGAGTAAAGTATATTAGGTACAGGGGTATAATATTAAAATTGTGTTTTTGCTTTTTCGTTTTGTATGTTTTTCACCCACTTTTCTTTCTCTACTTATGAGTAGGGACACCTAAGAGGCAAATGGTGGGGTATTATGGTTAAGACCCTCACCTCAAATAGGATTAACCAAGCCTGTATATTAAAGGATTCAGATCGTTGGTCCAGTATTGGACTGATTTATCCACTATTAACCTTTTTAGGAAAAGTTTTATGTGAAGGTTTTATTATTTTGGGGTACTTTGTGAGTTGGTTGTTAGTGTTTGTTTTTCTCTTTCTCTACTCCTTTTGCTCGTTCTGTCTCTTGCCCACCACCAGTTATGTTTAAAACAGACTTGGCTTCTTGAGGACAAATTAACAGTGATTGAAGTGTTTAATGGCATTACATAAAGTTTGCTTTCTCTCATTAAATGTAAGTTTTGATTCATGATTTAGACTTGCATCAAATGAATAAAAAAAATGAAGTGTAGCGCTTTTCAATGAAATAATACGGTATAGCTATACTTTTACCAATTCAACAGATATCATGTGAGACATCCAAGTTTCCTAAAAAAAAAAATAATATATCATAGTGTAGTATATTTAAAATACGTGAGTATATATAGAAATGGGAACACTCACAAGCAGAGAGCTATGAAACTTAGCTCAGGTAGGAATGGCTCTCGGGTCTGTTAAGGCAACCAGCCCCTGGTTTTAGATGTCTTGCTTCACCAGTCCTACTGTAAATATCTATGAAATAGGAACATAGCGTAGCACAGCACTGTTCTGTATGAATAACACATTTCATTTGATAAATAAGTTATTGCACTTTATAAGCGCTAGTACCTGTTCACACTTCCTATTTGTATCAAAGTAACAGTACATTCATTCTGCAAACACAGCTTCAAAGTAATACGTTTTTTATTTTATTTTATGGAAAATATTCTGTATAACATACATAATTTATTTCCTAATAACTATAAGATCAAAAGAAGAAGCATAATGATTTCAAAGAATTTACCAAGGATAACATTAGATATTGGAAGTGATCAAGACAGTAGAATAATAATGTATGGAGGTTTGTGGAATAATCAAAAAATTACACTAGTAAATATAGATGCACCAAATATTGACCAGCATACACTTTAAATGAAGTTCTGATGAAAATGAACTCCTTTTCAGAGGGAGTGGAAATAATGGGAGGTGACTTCAATACAATTTTAGATCCTAGTTTAGATCAATCAGATGAATTATGTTATATGCTATATTCTAACATCCGATAGTTAAATAACTTGAAAAATTCTAATTTAGTAGATATATGTTGTGTTCATATAAAATAAGAGACTATACGTGAAATTACATAATAAATATATCAGGGTTTATTTCTTTATTTCTTTCTGATCCTTAAAGGAACACTATAGGGTCAAGAACACAACATGTATGACGCTATAGTGTTAAAATGACTATCTAGCCCCCCTGTCAATTGTAATCACATTGTGCAGCACTGCCCTAGGAAGCAACTCTAGTAGCCATCAGAGGAGTGGCCACTGAAGGTGTCCCTAGGATGTAATGTTAACACTGCCTTTTCTCTGAAAAGACAGTATTTACTGCAAAAGGCTTATAGGGACTGCCTATACTCACAAGAACAACTACATTTAGCTTCAGTTGGTCAGATGACCATAGTTTCCCTTTAAGTATGGTTATTTTAAAAAAAAAAAAATAGGGAACATAATGTGAAGCTATCACGCCCCTGTTTTATTTTTTAATTTAAGAGTGCAAAATACAAAAATTCCTATTCAAAATTTGAAGTTAAATGAGTGTTTTGATTGATGAGAACATTAAAGAAGAAATCAGATCACATATAAAAAGATACTGTGAGTATAATAACAAGACACAATTTAAAATCAACAAATTGGGAAACATAATTAGTGGACAGTTCATGAAATTAGAAAAAACAAATTAAATATGGAACTGAACTCAACTATAGAAGAGTTGAACAGATTGGAAATGAATCATAAACAACCCCCCTCATTGGATATTTGGGTAAAAAAAAATAACCAAAATAAGATGTTATGTATAAGTAGATTATCTAAATCACAGCAGTATGTACAAAAAAAGTACATATTTATAAATGCGAATAATCCAGACAAATTATTGGCCCAAATGTAAAAAAAAAAAAACAAACAAAACCTTATATACCAAAGATAAAAGATAAAGACAGTAATTGTTGGTATTGTAATGAAGAAATCGCTAGGAAATTCCCTCATTATTATAAAGGTCTGTATAATATCCATTCTCAGAATGTTAAGTCAGTAAACGCAAAGATTCATGGAAATATGGAATTATAGTTAAGTAACTATTCAGATAAACTACTGACAATGAGAGCAAAAATCCCGGTGTCACCAAAAATTGTGGGATATACTGGGGGGGGAGCACAAAAGTATTATAAGTGGCCAAAAAAACCTTAAACTTTATTCTCAATTATACAAAAAATAATGGTCCACTTAAAAAGAAAATATAAACAGTAATTTTCTAAAAGAAAGTCTTCTGTTGAATATGATAATTCAAGCTGGCTGAGGAGTGCAAATCATATGTTTATTGTTCTTACTAATTCTGTAATAATGTTTACTGTTCTTACTAACTAAAAAGCAATAGGACAATATATTGTTTGTAATTTGATATACATAAAACTTTTACACATTTTCTTGTATAGTTAATCTAAAAACATAAGACCTGCACAGTCGCCAAGATTAATTAAACTTATTTTCATTCAGGGTCGACCTGGGTTTAAAGGAATGCCAGGACATGCTGGGGATGAAGGTGAATCGGTGAGTTTATCAAAACATTCTGAATACACAGCTTTTATTAACAGGGAAAATGAAATCTGTTGAAAGTAATTCAAAGTGGGCTTACATCTGTAAAAGTCTCAAAATGGACCTACTGCTGGCTCGGATTACATTTTTTTCAAGCATAACATAACATAACAGCAAACCTTTGAGTGTCGCTACTGCCTAATCCTCTTGTACAGGGGTAGGCAACATTTGGCATCTCCACTGATGCTTTGCAGCATTATGGCTGTTAGAGAATTATGGGATATGAAGTCCACAACATCCGGAGTGCTGACTTTCAGTTCTCATTTTAGTGAGTAACCCTGTGTGAATGTGAGTATTAAGTATTGGCCAGAATTGGAAATTGTCATTTCTGCATAAAGGGGGGCGAAGATAAACCATGAAAAAAGGAAATATATTATTATATATCATATATTTAAAATATAAATATAAAATATATATTTATTTTATCTAAATATTAGACCTCCTATCAAGGAGACCAAAAAAAAAAAAAAAATCAGCCTAAGTACAAGTTCATACTATATAACATGTAAGATTTTTAAAGCTTCTTTTTCTGTGTTTGATTTTTGATAAAGCGCCATTGGACACAAAACTCAATATGTATTGGATATGTTATAGCTTGCCAATGTTTCATTATATTTCTTGATTATTACTTTAGGGTGAAAGAGGACCACCGGGTCCAATTGGAGAGCCAGGAGTTCGTGGATCCAGAGGTTTTAAAGGCCAGAAGGTAAGTTTTAGTAGGTACAGGTTAAAATACAGGTACAAAGTAGGCAAAAGTGGATACAAAGAAAAGAGCAACATAAACACACATAATAAGAGCTAATAATATAAAAATGAAGATATGTCACATATAACGTATGCAGGTAAATCAAGATAAAAGCAACTTTCACAAAAAATAATTCACAAGTTAGCATAGCAGATACAAATAATCAAGCCTGGGTTGTTCCATGGTAGATGATATGGTAACACTAGAACACAAAGTAAATGGGTCTACTTAATACAATCTAAATGTGCCCTTAAAGGACCACTATAGGCACCCAGACCACTTCAGCTTAATGAAGTGGTCTGGGTGCTAAGTCCATCTAGGATTAACCCTTTCTGCTGAAACTGCTATGTTTACAAATGAGTTAATTCAGCCTCTAGTGGCTGTCTTATTGACAGCCGCTAGAGGCGCTTCGGCGCTTCTCACTGTGATTTTCACAGTGAGAAGACGCCAGCGTCCATAGGAAAGCATTGAAAATGCTTTCCTATGGACTAGCTGAATGCGTGACCCAAGGACCCTATAGAGCCAGGAAAAGGAGTATGTTTTCCTGGCACTATAGTGGTCCTTTAAATTGAAAAAAATCAAGGGAATTCAACAAATTAAACTCCAAATTGTTAATTTGATTTTCAACAAAGGTAAACTAGGGTCATATTTGGAGATCATACCCAAATGTGCTGGACTTTAGAGGGATTCGGTTTTACTCAGATATTTTCAACAAAAAAGTTTAGAAATCTCCAAGAATCTGAAAGCTTAGGCCCCTTGTGCCAACCCCTCAAAACCAATGACAACAGACCTTGCAAACGCTCTTCATCCAACTGGAAACCTCAGAGTTTCCTCTCAAATTCTACCCACTCACCTCATGCCTTACCATAATGCTGCCAAGTAGATTCCGAGACCGAACTCTGGGTCCAGGACATTATTCAGTCAGCCTAAGATCCCAGAAATCCATTGGGCATGGAAAGCCCTCTTCGTTCGCCCCGGGTGCCGCCACCCTGAGCTCCCGCCACTGAAAATGAGAAAGAGCATCCACTGTCACATTAGCAACCCTGGGGACATGCACAGCCCTATAGTAAATGTTCAGAATTAAGCAACGCAGTACTAGGTGCCGCAGCAGTCTAACCACGGAAGGGGAGGATGCTGACAAATTCTTAAAGGCCAACACCACCCTCAAATGATCACAGTAGAAAGAAGACCACCCTACGATTCTAGGGGAGATCCCCCCAGAGTTTCACCACCACGATAGGGAAAAGCTCCAAGAAGGCCAAATACCTTTTAACCCCGCAGAATGCCAAGATTCTGGCCACGAGTCCGCACACTAGTGGGCCCAAAAGATAGCCCCAAAGATGGCCCCAAAACCAACCGGCCCAGCTGCGCCAATAAAGAGATGGAGATTGGCATTGAACTCTAGACGTGCAATTTGTTTCGTTCCGAATATAAATTTGGCCGAATTACGTCAATTCGGACATTCGGATGCTTACGAATGTCCGAATTGCCGAATTTCGGTAAGAGTTGAACTAAACCGAATTGCTAAATTTCGGAAGTGCCGACCCGAACCCTCGTGCAAAGGGCGAGTAAATGATGAGGGCACTCTACCCCAGCAGTCGCCGCTACCAAGCGACAAGTAAACACCCTCCCCATGGGAATAATTCCCAAGAGCGACTGCAGTTGTTACAATTGAATCTTCTTGAGAAACCCGGCAGCTGAAACCAGGCAGTGCAAATCCGATACCTTATCCCCCGGCAAACGACATTCCCCAGTGACCAAATCAATCTCAATCCCCAAGAAACTCAAACAAGTGGAAAGACCCAACATCTTATCAGGGGCCAGAGGGACCCTGAAAAACCGCAAGACTGACTCCAGGGTACGAAGAAGGTGTGAACACACGTCCAAACCTGCGGGACCGACCCAGAGGAAATCATCTAAGTAGTGTAGCAGCGAGTTACAAGCCACATCCTCCCGCACCACCCACTCCAGGAATGTGCTGAAACATTTAAAATAGAAACGAGATCAAGCAACCCATGGGTAGGCACAAGTCCAAAAAAATAACTGTCCTGGAAAAAACAGCCCAGCAGATGGTGGCAGTCTGGGTGTACCAGAAGCAGTCGAAAGGCCGCTTCAACATCCGGTTTCACCATAAAAGCTCCCAAACCTGCAGCCAGGACCATCCTACTGCCTTGTCGAAAGACGCATATGATACCCTGCAAAACTCCACATCAATATCGTCATTCACCGATCCCCCAAATGGGTAGGACAAATGATGAATCAAACTTGCCTGGCTCTTTCTTGGCCACTACACAAAACAGGGAGACCCGGAGGTCAGGAAGATGGGGCCTGCCATAAGCCCCAATGAAAGCTCCTTATGTCACCATGTCAGGGTGATCCAGCACTGATTTGCGGCTCTGACAGACACCAGGAGAATCCCTAGCCTGATGGGGGATCCAAAACCCATTGCAGAAACCCCCAAGCAGCAGTTCCGCGGACCTGCAGTTCCTATAACTATGTAGGCCCACCCCAGGGGGATGGGAAGGGCAAAACGGTGCCCGGTAGGCCCAGGGAAATCCCAGAGGGAAGGAAGTGGGCTAGCAGAGCTACCATGGTAGGAGACAGCTGCCTTACACTACTCAAAGCCATCCCCCCCACCTCAAGAGGGCAAACCTCTGCTCCCAGGGAAACATCCTGCGGCCTACTCACAACCTGAAGACCCATCCACCACTCCACCCGCCTGGGCCGCGTGTTGCACGTGGTTGGTCCACAGTAGATGGTGGCCTCGGCGGCTTCAGAAGGAGATCCAACCTGCACAGGAGCGCCATCAGTCTGCGTAGCTGTGAACCAGCCGGCCTGGCAGGTGGTACTGCGGGTCCTGCAGTGAGGGGCTGGAGAGGAGTACTGTAAACAGGCATGGGCTGCAGCCCGAGTAGTAACAGAAGCCCGCGGGAGAGGTGAAACAAGCCTCGCGGCCGCAGACCAACAGATCCGCGAGGCCAGGCCTGCACTCTTCTAAGCCCAGTAGAGCCCGTAGCCTCCCCATCGGGATCACCACAGAGGCCTGCAGATGAGCTAGCTGAGACTGCAGGTTCAGACCCCTATCTTGTAAGGACTCAGCCCTGAGGGCAGAAAAGACAGCCTTAATGTCCATATCTAGACCATGGCCAAAAACAGAACTTGGCAAGCAGGTACAATAGGAAGCAACTACCACGCAATTACCAACTGATAATTAAGATGGCTGCTAATCCTGTAAGCTGCCTACCTATTTATACTATCCCACCCCTATGCCCCCTAATACTTCTTCCACCATTCAAAGACCTCTTTACCATTCTATCTATACACTCCGATGTCCCTGTTCTGTCTAGGCCTTGTCTGACTCCTCAGGGCCATTAAACTTCTTACAGACATTAACAGAAACAGATCAATCCTTTTGGTAGTAAGTGGTAAATTTCCAATCTAGATCCAATCCAGAACAAAATGTAATGTCAAGCTGGGAAATCGAAGTCATATTATATATCACATCATAGTCAAGATACTAGAACTAGTGAGATCATATTCAAGTTTCTCAAACCTATAGAGATAAATCGTAAATTAACTTTAACTTTCTTGTTTTCTAATGAGTTATTTAATTTGTTTTCAGGGTTTCAGAGGAATGCAAGGAGACAAGGTACAGTATTTGCATGATTGAAACAATTGATGCCATCCTATTGTTTTTACTATTTAAAGAGTGCTACCTTATATTAAAAGAGAATAATGCCACTGGTCATGCTAATATCTACTAAAACATGTTTGTTTCTGTTTGTTTTTTTATCAGTAAGACTGAAATGTTATTTTGTTCACTTTTGCTTTTAATAATCCAATTTTGGAATTAAAAATGTAGGTGCATTTAAAAGCAGTCGATGCCTTGGTTCTGAATAGAGTGCAGCATTTTTAAACACTCTATTTAAAAAAATATATATTCTTTTTTGTATCTCCAGTCTCTCTTGCAAACATGATTTGGCAGTCAATGGAGACTAAACATTTCCCAGCATGCTCTTCCAGACTGCATTGTTTAACCTTTTTCCAATAAATGTACCAATACAGGTTTAAGAACTGGATGGAGTACATCTGTCCACACAATTTTTTGCAATGGTTTGCTATACTAGAATGCAAGTCGTTATGGACTGGATAATGTGAAGATGAATTATGCTATTATGATCTTACATTCAGGACCCAAGAGAACATATTCTGGAGATTCTTCAAACATTGATAGTTATACATAACACAAACTGAAATCAATACAATTACTTCCATTTAAAATAAATTCATTTATATTTGATTTCTTCTCCCTTAGAATGAACCTGGTGAACCTGGACTTGATGGGGTACCTGGTGAGCAGGTATGTAACCATGTATTTGTTTCATAATTATTTAACTGTTTTAGAGCCAATGACGTTCATGTCCAATGCATTCGACCATTGATATTTCAACCATTATAATACCTCAAAAAGAGAAAAAAAAGTTTTATGGAAACTTGTTCTTTGCTTATTTTTTCCTATCATCATCATTTTTTTTTTTTTTTTTTTTTTAGGGCAACAACGGACGTCAAGGGCAGAAGGGAGAAAAGGGAGACACAGGAGAACAAGTAAAATTAATTTTGAATGCGGTCTGATAATTGCTCACGCCATGCAAACATTATTATTCTTAAGTGGTAACGTCTTTAGAACTCTATAAACAAATCAGAATAAGGGCTCTATACAAGAAATGCAAAAAGATAAATGTAGTCGTGACCTGCAGGATAAATATTCTTCTCACAATGGGAATTTAAAAAAAAAAAACAGATATAATAATAATAATAATAATAATAATAATAGCATATAGGTAAATTTGGCAAGTTGGGTAAAGCTTCCAAATCAGCAAGCTGAATATTTTTTTTTTGTATTCTGCTATTGTTTCTTTTATGTTTTTGAAGTCAGTCTTCAAGATGAACAACTCACTGTTTAGTAAGTAAACCCAGCATCTAAATGCAAATGTGATTGTGTTTTACAAAATAACCAAGCAAATTAGTTAGTCATGAACATTAAGATGATTGTCATCTCCCAATATAGTCTAGTTAAGAGGTGACCAATATGACAGATGGGAAAATGTCACTGCACTGGAAAGCCTTTGCACACAAGGGAAAAAACCACAAAAGCTGATATCCACACTGTACAATCACCATTACCGACCGCTAGATCCATATGCACTATAATTTGTAAAATCATGGGAATCAGAATTAGGGAGACAGTTGACAAACGAACAGTAGTTGTATATATTGTATGCAAATAAGAAACTTATGCTCAATACAGCCCATCTGGAACTAGCAAGGAAAATACTATATCGCTGGTACTTAGTACCAACACGCCTAAAACACATGAAACCCACGCACACAGGGCTTTGTTGGAGATGCAACACGGCTCAGGGCACCATGTTACACATATGGTGGGAGTGCCCGGCCCTGGCAACACTATGGACTGACACACAGACCCTAATTAAGGACATAACAGGAGTCGCTCTCGCAAATACTCCAGAGAATTACCTCCTACAGTATATGCCACCTAGTCTTGCAAAATCATCAAGGTACCTAATCTATCACATTATCCTGGCAGTGCTGCTACATATCCGCAGACACTGGCAAAAACAGACGACCCCTCACATACAGAGTTGCATAACACATATTGAAAACACAAAAGGGTATGAGATAATGGCCAGGTCTAATAACCCACCACAAAGATTTTGGACAGAGGCGTGGAACAAATGGGACATATACCAACGTACACAGAGACAATCCCAAACACCCCCCACGCCACAACCCGTAGTACAAGCACTTTAGGAAAAGGGAAGCATCTTTCCCATATCCACGCCTTTGACCGCACAACATCCCAACTTCATTAGAGCTTGGTGTGATCTAAACGTGTAAGTTATTGAGGCCGCAGTGCAGGCCTACATATTGAACAGAGCCAAGGGACCAATCCCCCCTCACCACTCCCCACCTTTCCTGTATTACACCCAGGTTGTTATATCCCCATGTTCGTAACACTTTATAGAAAAGTAGCTAAGTATTAAGGAGCTGCGGGTTAAATCACAACTTAGTACTTATCAATACCAGCATGGAGAAAGGAGAACTTAATTTAGCACGTCAAACTGGACATGCAAAGAATAGAGCACACACATGTATACTTATGGAATATTGTATGGCTGTTTCATCTTAATCTTTGTATTACGACACTGTTCTTTACCATTGGAAAGATATGATTGTAAAACACCATTGTACATTACACTTATATCTCTTTGCTGTAACTATGTCTGTAACCCGCATATCCTGTAATAAGAATGTGAATTTCTATAAATTGCCAATAAAAAAAATTTAAAAAGAGTGACCGATAGGTAGCCCCACAACTTGCAGAACTACAGATCCCATTATACTTTACAAGACTAAAGTTGGGAAAAGCACTGTGATAGTTGTTCTACAAAACATGTTGTCATGCTTGTGCACATTTCATGAAGTAGGAACTTCAGATATTTTCTTGTGTTTGTAAATGCTTTAGTAAACTTACCTAACGTCATAATCAAGCAAGCATATACATAGTAATATTATATTATTAACAGATAATATATTCTGCGTAACAAAATGTTATCACTTATTAACAGGGTAGTCGGGGTTCAAAAGGAAGACCAGGAAGCAAAGGAAGTAAAGGAATAAAAGGAGATCTGGTATGGATTTGTTTTTTCTTTTAATATTCAAATACTCCCAACCAAATATTTTAAAGTTGAATTTGATCTATAAGAAAGGTGTCAGATCTAACCTGAACCAGATCTGCATCGGTTTGAGTAAATAAATGAATATACAGGCATACCCCGGTTTAAATACACTCACTTTAAGTACACTCGCGAGTACAGACATTCCCGCGCCTCTTCTATCTGCGAGTGAACAGGAAATGGAAGATTCTATTCTCATCTGGAGCAGCTCAGGTCAGTGTCTTTGGGGCAAGAACTTTTCACACCTTCTGACATGGCACAAGTTAATCATCTCAGATTTATAATGCCTACTCCTAGCTGAACATATATATTTTTTTTTCTGCCCTATATTGTCCATATTCTGCAATCAGCTGCCATCCAGTGAAAGGGTTTACCCTGCCATTTTCTATAACTATGACTTAGTAGCTTAGCTGTATTAGCCACAATTCTGAGGATTCAAAGTTAAACCATAAATGCTTAAAGTGATGAAGAGGTGTTTCTAAACAAAGTGTGCAACTAAGCTGCTAACAAATACAAATTGGCACTGTATTGGCAGAAAATGGACAAGTGGGCAGGTTTATTTTACTTTTCCTCCCAGTTTAAGGTTGTCAGATGAGTAAAACATTAAATATAAATAGTACAATCTGGAATGAGATTTTGTGTATTTATTTTTTTACTGTTTGTTTTAACTGAATAAAAGTCCACTGGAAATCACTAAATAAATCACTGGAAATAAAATCACTGGAAGTCTGCAGTTGCAGTATCAGTTATGCCTGTAAATTACTATTGCAATGCCATACATGCATTGGGAAGTGAAAAAAGTTATTGCTTCACTTTAAGTACATTTTCATTTTACATACATGCTCTGGTCCCATTGTGTACTTAAAAGTGGGTTATGCCTGTACATTATCCAGACGTGGACGTGGACCAGACGTGGACCCCTTGCTCACGGTGCCTAGGGAGATATCAGCTATGCCTCACTGATGATGCCTTACAAGGCTGAAACGATCGTCTGGGGTTGCTGTGTCTCTCGTGCAGAGGGAACTTGCTGGCATTTCGGATCTGGGCTGCCAGCATGGGTGGGACCAGTCTGATATGTTTCAGAGAAGTTCTCTCTGTAATGGCACAAGATGAGCAAAAACAGCTTGAGAACTGAGCGGTGACCGACCGAAGGGCAGGCTATTTCAGTTGCTGCCCGTTCTCAGTATTCTCTTGCGACCCATTTTTTTACTATGCCTGTACATTAAATCAGATATACTGACCATTTTTTTACAGTGGACAAGTTTTCACTGTTTCCCATAATAGCTGAAATTTAGAGACTCAGGTGCAATTCAATTTTCTATGTCTAATCACTTTTCACCAAGCAGCTAAAAGGTGCTAATCACCCTCATTGTCGCCATCTGAGGGTCCAATGATTTCAGGAATTTGGCTTTTAAAACTAAATTTAAGAGAAAATCTTGGCAACTGAGTTGACAGTCTTATCCTTTTTGGTATAGGTAGAGTTAGTTATAAAATGTCACAATTACTGTGTGACCCAACACGCAGAACTATATTAACACATACAACGTATACCGGACCTTAGAATGGCCAGACTTAACGTAAAAGAGAATGGTCAAAGAACAAGCCAAGGTCGGGGATACAGAATGAGACAATACGAATAACTAGTCATGGGTCAGGTAACCAGAAGAAGGGAAAGTCAAAAACAATAGCCACAGTCAATAAATAGAAAAATATACCAAGAACGCACTCTCTGACAACCAACAAGTGGAAGCCACAACAGGGCACTGAGAAAAGGCATTACGGGGTTTAAATATGCCTCTCAGTGCTGTAATTGGTTAGTACATGGCCTTTGACCCCAAAACGTGCGTGTCCGTCGATAACGTGACGTCAAACGCATGCCAGTGCCATCTTTAATGTGGGCAGTGCGCCCTTTAACAGTAAGAACGGAACCGCATAGAACGCCCATAGAATGCCGCACCAACCAAGACCCGTCTTCTTGGAGGATCAGATGGCACTCCGCCGCGATCCAGGTAAGTAAATGTTTTCCTTTTCAGCGCGACCGTCCTTCTCATGTGCGGACACGCCGATCAGGGACTTACTTTTATTTGAAGTATAGCCATGGCCGCATCGATACAGACCCCCTGCGCCGTGACATAAAAGTGTCTATTATCAGTACTTAGTGATGTGAATTTCAAATTTGCTAGTTTTTTTATACACTATTTTGTAGAAGAGTACATACTGTGTTTAAGCTTTATTAAAGGTGTATCTGAAAACATTACCATTATTAACCCTTTCCTGGTTGAGTACGACCGTATGTGGTATGGAACCATCAATTATGAACCTATCAGATATAAAGGCGATTGTGGGGACAGTGACCTTGACTGCCATGCCTATCATCCTCATATTGCTGTAGAATCTCTATTTACTCGGTGATCCTGGTGTGTATATGCTGTTACTATACAATCTCATTCCTGAGCATGTCCAATAACACTGTCTAAGAGGCTGATCAGCTTTGGGGTCAATCTGCATTGTTAGGATTAGGGTTACAGTTTGGGTTAGGTTTATACCTAGGGCTTGGGTCAAGGCAGAGTTAGAAAAAGCATCAAAGTGTGATTCTGGTCCGTGTGCTGACATAGTTTGTATCACCACCAAATAGCGTATTCAGTAATCATGTAAATAGGAATGTCAAAATTAGGGTACATCTCTAATGCGACTCTATAAATTGTCCCCAGTTCTGGCAAATACACACATGTGGGATAATACTATAATTGATGTGAATAGCAGAATACTAATTTCTTAATGTTTTCACATATTTGTTAGTATTTTGTTCATAACTAGTATTGGGTTATGTATGCAAATAGGGTATCATAAAGATCTGTCTGTCTTTTAATCTTTTTTATATATAATGCATAGATACACTTAAAGGGAAATTGTTCAATTACAGTGGAACAAACATATAGCAAAAAGTACAATAATACCTCTGTCATGAAAAAGACAGCAATTGGGAAAAGATTCAGTCTTGAACTCTAAAGCTCACAAAAGAAAGCTCACAAAATTGGTGTTCCTTTACCCATGGGCGACTGTCCCTTTCCAGGATTATTAATATTGTGTTTACTTATTCCTATATTTAACAAACATGCATTTGCAAGGTGCAAAAAAATTAAATTAAATATAGATATCCTCATCTCTTTGTCTTGCAACAGTGTGTCTCCCATCTTAGCTCTCTTTCAATCACTGTTATAACCTCTGTCCTATGCATGTCATGTCACAGTCAGAAGCCTGAAGCATTAAGATATGCCAATCTTTTATATTTATTAAAGCTACACAGCTGTAGTGGCTGTGGCGCCAGGATTGCCCTGGCACCCTTCAAGAATAAATAGTCAAACCATCTGAGAAGAGTTTGATGACTTATCTGGGTCCTACTAGGGAACCATCACCACCCCCACGGCTGCCAGAATCTCCTGCAAATAGCTTATTTTAGCGATGCTGAGCTAAACCCTGCCATTAATGGCTGTGTGTGGGACAAGGCAATGCTCCGCCAATGAGTATGGCTTTACATGGCACCATAACCAAAACAATGTGCTGCAGTGGTTATGGTGCCTAAAATGTCTCTTTAATGTATCTGCTAACATGCACAGCTGTAGTTTCATGCAACCATTATAATTTTTTTTAATTATCAGCAAAATAATGGAGAAAGTGTGTCAGGGCCACATGGAGCAAATCCCAGCTACAAAAAACTTTTAACTATGTACAATGTTTTTCTTTTACAGGGTGAGCCTGGAGCTGATGGTACAATCCCTGGTCCTCAGGGTGACAAAGGAGACCATGGCCCTGAGGTTATTATGTATTCTTCATATGCATTATATATTTTGTTTGCCACATTGTTGTTTAAATTTATGTACGTCTTTTACTGTTTTTAGTTTTTTTTACAAAAAATCCACATCTTACATTTACTTTTCCATTAAAATGTCATCTACGTAGCAGAAATTAAACAGTGCAGGATTAACTTTAGATAACATTGTCGGTGATGTGATGCAGACACTACTCAAGTGCTGTAATTCAGAGCGGGCCTTTGTGCTTAACTTGTAAATTAAATGCAGGGAGGGGATAGTGCCTGGCTGTCAGTGTAACTAAGCCAACACTTAAGTAATTTCCAAAGCACGCACTATCTGGCTTGACTTTTTGCTGTAAGGTAGAGAAAATATTGAAAAGTTTACACTGTTTACTGGTTCTCCTGCCTACAACATGTTTGGTATTAGACCTGTAAATATATTATTACTTTTCATTGCATAGAGCATACCTCCCAATACTTAAATAGACAAAGAGGGACACTTTACATTTTCGGGCTGTAAATAGGGGTGTAACCAGGGGCAAAGCTGTTCTGAGAAATTTTAGGTGACTTAATAATAATAATTTATTAAACTAAAGTATAATTTAGAACAAGAACACTGATTTCTAAACACATTTATTGTAGTTTATTGTAGTTTATAGACACATTACTGTTAGTCTTATATCTTTGGAGCTCTGTAATCAACTCAGACACACCAACAATATGGAGCTCCTAGAAAAGAGGGACATTAGGATAAAAAAGAGGGACAGAGAATCTGGATCCACAATATGGTCTGTTCCTCCTAAATAGGGACTCTTGGGAGGTATGGCATAGAGCCAGTGGTGTATTTAGCCCAAGGCAAAAAATGCCGCCCCCCAAATGCCCACTTGGGCGTCCCCTTTGCTCCCCCCTGTCATGGGGTGGCCAAAACCTGGCCTGCTGGCTGCCATATGGACCCCCCAGCGTGTGGCTGTATTGGAATCGGAAGCGGCAAAAGAGCTCTGATCTCCCTGCTCTGCTCTCTCGCCGTTTGCTGATTGCCGCGGGAGCCGGAATATGACGTCATATCCTGGCTTCAGGCGCGAGGGAGCAAAGCAGGGAGATCAGAGCTCCCTCGCCGCCTCAAATTCCAATACAGCTGCACGCCTCCCAGCAGCCCCACTGGACTTCAGGGTCAGATCTACGCCAGCTCTCCAGGTAGGGAGGCTGGGTGGAAATTTTAAAAGTATTTTAATAATATTAATAATTAGTGAGTGTATGTGTGTGAGTGTGTCTGTAAGTTTGTGTGTGTGTCTGTGAGTGTGTGTGTGTGTGTGTCTGTAATTGTATGTGTGTTTGTCTGTGTTTGCATGTGAGCGTGAGTGTGTCTGTGTGTGTCTGTCAGTGTGTGTGTTTGTGAGTGTCTGCCAAATTAGTGAGAGTCTGTCATTGAGTCTGTGTGTGACTATCAGTGTGTGTCTGTCAGTGTGTGTCTGTCGGTGTGTGCATCTATCAGTGTGCGTGTGTGTATCTGTCAATGAGTGTGTGTCTGATCTGTGAGTCTGTGTCTGTCAGTGACGTCTCTGTGTTTATCAGTGACGTCTCTGTGTTTGTCATTGAGTGTGTGTGTGACTGTCAGTGCGTATCTGCCAGTGTGTCTGTTGGGGAATGTTGTGTGTCAAATCAGTGAGTCTGTCTGTCAGTGACGTCTGTGTCTTTGTCATTGAGTGTTTGTGTGTGTGACTGTCAGAGTGTGTGCTTAAAGGGACACTATAGGCACCCAGACCACTTCAGATCATTGAAGTGGTCTGGGTGCAGTGTCCCACTCCCCTTAACCCTGCAAGTTCAATTATTGCAGTTTCTCCGAAACTGCAATAATTACCTTAAGGGGTTAACTCCTACTAGGTGGTTAGGCGACCAAAAGACGCTTAACTGATGCTGGACGTCCTCATGCTGTGCTGTGCATGAGGACATCAAGCGTCTGCAAAATCCCCATAGGAAGAATTGATACAAAATTCTTATGGGGAAACCTAATGCAAGCGTGAAGGAGGAACCTAAACCCATCTCTGAGGGACATCGGCACTGGATTCAGGTAAATGACTGAAGGAGTTTTAACCAATTCAGTGGTGAATAGGGGGGAAGAGCACGAGGAAGGGGGGTTCTATAGGGAACTATAGAGCCAGGAAAACTTTCCTGGCACTATAGTATCTCTTTTAAAGGAGTAGGAAAAGGCTGAGTCTAAAGAGGAAGTCGTGGGTTCTTAATCAGGAAGAGGTGTGGCCTTGACTGGTAAGGGTGGGGCATATTTAAAATAGGCCAAGGTTTAGTCATGCCTAAGGTAGCACAAAACCTAAATATACCACTGCCTAGAGCACCCCAATATAACTAGCATTTTGTACTTACAAAGTAAAAACAATCAAATGAAAAATGAAAATTCTGCATAGGCATACATAATTAACTAATATAGATATTCTGACAAATACCTGACCACACAACTGTTTTGTCCTAAACTGTTTTTCTAATTCTGGAATCAATGTCACAACTAAATAATTCATTTAGGATTTAATGACTAATGAAAATAACCCAGACATGAAAGCATTTGGTATCAAATACACCATACGGTCACACTGGAGCCTTTATTTTAGCAGTGATATTTTAGTAGCTATAGTACCTGGGAGTGCCACAGTCCTACAATAAATATACAGATTATTTTAATAAGTGTGAAAATATATTTTAGGAAAATTTGGTTAGATCTACAGCCAGATTTTACTGCTGGAACAGTATTAAAATGGTTTGAGTACTTATTGTTGAGTGGTGTCTGGACACTCCTGGCCCCATAACCACTAGAGTGAGCTGTAAAATAATCTCCTGGATGGGGAATAAGAGGTACATGACGGCTTATCATTGTTTATTTATGAGATGGCAAGAATAAAAGTACCCAATACAGTAACATGTGAATAAAGGGAAAATAGGAACATAAAACTTTAAAGTTGTTAGACCTGTGACACATTTGAAACAAAGGTAGTTTTACAAGACCTGATAATGTTCCAACGGTAAAGCAAATGCATAGTGTTTCAAATGAACAAATGAAATGGGGAAATTGTGTGGGAAGGTAGGTTTATGCAGCCTTGTTGTGTATGTTGATGGGGGAGAAGCAACCAATATAACTTGTGCAATCAATGTGAGTAATGTGGAGTGGATGATGTGATCCATGGAGGTTGGGAAATTATAAATGCAGCCACACTTGCAAGGAAACTGAGAAATGGGAAGGAACAGAGGGGGGCAAAATGAAGAAAAAACAGGGGGGGGCGGGAAAACTAAAAAACTATTCAAACAATTTAATGGTGACGTCTGTAGACAAATCGTTTGAAAATCATTTCCCACTTTTTTTTTTATCATTTTGAAAGCTTATTAAATTGAAGTCATAGATAGAGGCAGAAATATTGCTAGATGGAAACATTTCTCAATACCATGCCCTATGCCCAACCATGAGACCTAGCATGTTCTATAAATCACATTGTGACATACAATCTTTGAAAAAAAATCAGAATATTATAAAAAATCTATATTTATAAACCCAACAACTGCTCTATTAACTTCAATTGTGGTATTCACAGTAATACTCCCACTCTGTGTTTTATTAATAACTCCAAATGTAATGCATTAAATTGGCAGTGTCACTAGTTATGTAATTAGAGGTGTTGTTATTCTCTCATTATTACAGTGGACTTGGGGCTCCAATGAAATAGTGCCAAATTATATTTCAACAAGAAGATGCAAAAATATCATTAGGAAGATGTTTAACGATTATGATTTTAATATTTTATGTGAGACGTTGCATAGATGGATAGGTAGAGATATATATTAAATAGTGTTGTCAGGTAGTTTAGTTAGGCCTACATAACATTCCATTCTACTAACGGAATAAGGGCAGTATAGTTTACTGCATACTCCGTAAGAGGTGCATATTTGAAAGGCTGTGTACAGAGTTTCTGTTTCCTGCACCAATGCAATATGGCTCTATTGAGGTTCATAGCACCATACATTTATTTAAGTATACACAATATGGATCTTCTTTTTGCAGGGTGAACCTGGAAGAGATGGAAAAGTAGGAGACCCTGGACCCAAAGGAAGTGAAGTAAGATCAACAAATGCATTGGGTTTCTTTGAAAAAACTAATTAAAATGAAGAGAGATCTCAAGTGATTCTATAGTAACCAGGTATCATATGTAGGTACTCTGTTAATTCAAATAATGAACTCTTTGCCATGCAGTATATTTTATAGCAAATAGGGCTTTTCATTTTTAGCATTACCTATGTTATATCACATTTTGACATGCAACTCTCGCCTTTCAGAATCAACCAGGTAAAAAGGGACCCCCAGGCCTAAAGGTATGATTTTTTTTCCGTATATCCTGTTATCCTTTTAGTCGAACATGGAGGATGTGATACTAGATTATGGAAACTGTGGCCAAAAATCTAAAGGATCCATCTCATTTTGTCAGAATTCTCCAAGTCATGAGTTAATTTGGATTGTGTATGTATAAAACATTCTGCTTAAAGGTTACTTTAACCACCACTAAGTGCGTAGTGCATGCAGCATTTGGCGCCCACTCTCATTAAAGTGTTGAGTAAAGTTGAGCAAATTGTAGAAATTACCGGCACTAATTTACCGACTACTAATTCCTTTTATTTGCGGTTTGCCAGTGTCAGTTTTATTCTTATTGGATGTGTGGCATGGCCACACCCCATGCGCAATAAAGAATCATCACTTTCCCCTCCCTTTTTTATTACTAAAATACAGCCGCTTAACTAAACAGTGAACCAGGCTATGTGTAAACAGGTTGCAGCCACTATACTATGTGATGGTTAGAACCGCTCTTTGGGAATAAACTACTAATTATCTGCTGGACAGGAAATTTTGGGATTATATTAGAGTTCTGATTGGTAAGTAGAGACGTGCATGGAAAGAGTTTTGGAACCCCCAACTGAATTTCAGTAAAGCAATCTGCTTCAAAAGATAAATACAATTGAAAAGGACATAAGAATAGTAATTATCTACCAGGCTAGCGTAGACTACTTCTCTAACCTAGTAGTTTACCCCTATAAGGCAGAAGCCCTCAGGCCACCAAAATCAAAACCTAAGAGGACTCTTTTTTTTCTTCAGCTGAGCTATTGAAATCGATTTATTTAAATCTACAATATTAGCATTATAAAGTACCTGGCTGCTAAGTGTAATACAGTGTGCACAGCACAGAAAGTAAGTCCAGAAAAAAAAAAAAAAAAACAGCTGTCTCTTTCGAAATCATGTGAAACAGACTCAGTCCATGATGTAAATGTATCCGCGCACCAGCCTCACTCAGAAAAAAAACAATGACAGAGGCTACAATCAGTCACACAGCATCTTAGCAGTGTGTCTCTCTCATAGCACAAAGTGTTTGCTCACCCTCCTCATCCCATACCATTAGCAAAGCCCATTGTAGATTTTATCACTGGAGCAAGCTGATTTGCCCCAGTAATTCAGCTTACTTTACCTGCTTTTGTGTGGTGCAAGGCCTGCTCATACGAACATTCATTCATTCATCAGCTATGTTATTTGGAGAATGGAGAAATCAGAACATTTTCTGCCAAATAGCGATTCTTAGCAAAATAAATGCCCAATTCTAATATATTCTGAGAGTGTTTTTTTTTTGTTTTTTTTTCCTAAAGGGACTCAGGGGAGAAACGGGTGAACCTGGCTTGAGGGGAGAAAACGGCTTTAAAGGACCCCAGGTAAAGAAACATTTCTCATTCTTAAACAAATGTCAGTGAAATATGTAAGTAAACTAGAAATTAATTTATGGGTAAAGAAATCAAATAATAACCACCTAAGTGAGAAAACAGAACTTACTATGATGAGTTAAACTATCAAATTAGAAAATATTACTAGTCAAAATCTAGATGCAGAGTCCATGTTAGGAAGCTAGTGGAAAAGTAACTGGAAAGATGTTTTCAGAAGACTTGCGTAATATTTACCTCTTTGCTGTTCCGATAGGGAGAGAGATGCTGCAGGTTGCTCATGTGTGTCTCTTTATGTTTGTTCGTGCTGAGATTTGAATGGTGAGACACCTTGTGGCCATTCAGCAGAAGCAAAACCGAATTAACTTGGGTCCTTAAGCGCTCGAACATGACGCCAACCAATTATTGTTAGTCATTGGCTAATATTCCCAATCTTACTAGTCCAAATCACCCTGTTGTGGTTCTTGTTGTCCAATAGTGTGCATATATTTCTGTGTTGTCTTGTTAATGACCTCAGCTTGTTATTCGTTTATTCTACTCTCCATGTTCTTTATTTTTGGCTTCTCTACCATTTACCTCTTCCCTTGACCTCGGCTATCCCTTTGACTATTCAATATGTTAAGTCCGGCCACTCAAAGGCCTGGTAATACGGCATCTATACCTTTGTTGTATTTTAGGGTCTGTGTGTGTTTCCCTTACACCAAGCATGTCAAACTGTCTGCCCGCGGGTCTGCATGAGCCCACAATGAATATCTTTGCGGTTTGGTGAGCAGCGAATTTGAGACATGCTTACTAAGGCAGAGTAGGCACCTGCTCTCCTCACATTGCAGGTGCCTATTCTGCTACAATTTATCCAGCTGAGGAGGAGAGGTTGCTGGCAGCAGCAAGGGAGCTCAGTCTTGCTGCTCCTCACTGCTCCCTCGCGCGTGCCATCTGTAGGGATGCCAGGTGCCGGAATATTACACAATCCCGGCATCACTAAACCGCACGTGAGGGAGCTGTGAGGAGCAGGAAGGGAGACCTCCCGAGAGAAGATTCCCACTGGACCCCAGCGAGAGGCCCCCACACTAGCTCCCAATGGTAGGCAACAATAAATTAAATTATGTCAGTGTGTGCAAGAATGTGTAAGTGTGTGTCTGTCGGTGAGTGTGTGTTGGTCAGTGTTGTGATGGCCGCGGCAGGACAGTGGAGGACCTGGAGGTGCAGAGAGGCACGCAACACTTTGACACAGGGTGCGGACGGCATCATTGGGTATACCAGAGGCTGCACTCCTCAGTTGCATACTGGCAGCGGCAATGTGAGTGGAGTCTGCTTTTTTGCTAATATTTTTTTTTTTTTAAACAAAGGCCGGGGTTTAAATATGATTGGAAAAAAAAAAGAAAAGAAAAGAAAAGAAACAAAAACTACCAGCAGGTGTCTCCTGAAGCCTTATCACAATAACAGTCTGTGATAGATACATTGATACATTGATTATTAAAACTTAGCTTTTATTTGAATAAAGATAAAAAAGGTAGGAAAATAGAGAGGAGAGGTAAAAAAAGCTGAATTCACGGTCTAAAATTGTTTAACCAAGAGTCACTATCAATAGTAGGTCACTGTAGTCTGCTAGATTCCCCAGTGTGCATAACCTTGGTCTGCATATTCAACCCGTCCTGTGACATAAATGATCTGGGGAAGTCTAATGTGCCTTCGTGGGCACCCCTTATAAAATGCCTACTCTACTACTCAGACCGCCCCACTGTGAAGTTTAGGAAGATAGATGGTAGTATGGACTAAAACTCCTTTAACAGGATTCCTATACGGAAAATAGTTCAGTCTGTGTCAAGATTCCGGTGGTGTTTGTTAACATGAGAATTATGCCGTCCTGAGCCCCTAAAGGCCTGGGTTTAGTAGAGGATGGGGGACTGGGATTTAGTATAGCAGGGGGACTGGGATTTAGTATAGCAGGGGGACTGGGAATTAGTATAGAGGGGGGACTGGGATTTAGTACAGAGGGGAGGGACTGGGGTTTAGTAGAGGGGGATGTTGTTGTTTTTTATACTGTACTCTTCAAAACAAACCTATGTTTTTATGAAAATGTAAGTTGTTTTTGGTTTTTTTTGCGGCCCACATAAACTTAAACCTTGTTTTTTCATTTCATTTGAAATTTTGAGATTTGATACGCAAGAGATGCAATACTGGGAAGATTTCCAGCTATTGTTAGTGTGTAACCGCAGTTTGTTGTATGAACAAGAAGAATAATTTGTACCAGATTACGCTGGGTTATAACCTCTTTAGAGGGAGTAATTTACTTTAAAGTCTTTGGCATGCACTAGCTGAGTTCCTAAGCTCAAGCACGATTATTATGCATGTGCAGGAGTCTCATGAGTTGTGATCTGATGGAGCATGTGCTAAAAACGAATATAAAATGCTCTTCTAGGATTTTTATATCAAGTTAAATATTACAAAATAATCTAACACAGAGGCCCTGAAGCGTTTTTGACAGGGAACAAAGTTACTTATGTACTTATGTTACCATGGTGACCGATCCATTCCCTGAAAAATTAACTCAGTGACTCATTCTTTAAGTGTGTATATATATATATATATATATATAGTATCCAGTTGTACCCAGCACACACACTCATAGATTGTCAAAAAATGCCGGGTGCATCTTAGCCATAGCCAAAAACATATAAAATTATCTCAAAAATAAAGGCTTGCACTCACGGTCTGTTGTTAGGATTAAAACACTTCTTCTTTATTCCATATTATTAAAATATAGTTGCTGTCATCTCTGTCGACGTTTCAGCCACATCAGTGGCTTTCATCAGGACCAACTCAGCTCACAAAACTATTACATATACAAAAAGCCACTTATATATAGCTAAACAGACATCTAAGACAAATTAAAAACACTTACCACCTGTGTATTCAGGCGCCCGGCGTCTCTCACTTCCGTGTGCGCATGTGCGAACATGCCGAAACCGGAAGTAGCGTGTACGCGTCATTGTGCCGTTGCCGGGGTAACCCGAACTGTAAACAATCCACCCGGCAACGAAACACTCCTACACACTGCCCGGGCGCCTATTAGGTGAATCAAACAAATAAAAAACATTTATGCATATATTACTAATCCCCCTGCAGCACAAACTTTATGTGGCTAACTGATACCATGTCATCTCGGACATTTTTTAATATGACAGCTGCTCACTCTCTCTATCAGAGTTCTGAGGATTTAAGTTTCTCTCCAAAGTATATTATAAAGATATCTTAATGGGAGTAAGTATTGATGAGGTTCCAACATGTTCTAAAAATAGGATTGGACCGCCTTCAAAGATGTTTTTAAAGATATATCACACATCATAACTATATTAGTAATCTCTCTCTAATTTCTTAAAGGGGACACTGCCTTCCCTATTGTATATTAAAGCAGTTATTCACAATTTTACAAAATAAGTTTTCCAGGTGCTGAACATTATGTTTAAAGTGATACTCAGTGCCTGCTTATGCAAATGATTACTTTAGATAATGTAGTGATACTTATCACTAATATATAAATTGTTAAAGTGATACTATGTTGCATTTATGGATGAAAATACGTATCAAATACTTGAAGGGGATCCTACCATCATAATACAGGCAAGAATAGAGGACATACTAAGCATGGGAGTAAGGGCTAATTATATAGACTTGAATGTGTATGCATACTTAATTCAAAAATCACCCAGAACACCGGTGATGTATACGATACCAAAAATACATAAAGACCAAACCGCACCACCAGGAAGACCCATAGTTTCGGCGGTGGGCGGAGTCCTTGAACCACTGGGGAAGTGGTTGGATGCACAATTCAAGGAAACTGTTCTTAACCTACATACATGCATAAAGGATACCCCTTCATTACTACAAGCATTACGACTCCTCCATATTGAGGTACAAAATCCAATTCTGATCACCATGGATGTAAGTAGCCTCTATACCATCATCCCGCATGATGATGGTATAGAGGCTATGAGAAAAGTCCTGTGTGCCTCGACTACATACAATGGCCCACCGATCGAGTTTACCCTGGAGATCCTGGAAACAGTACTCAAAAATAATTACTTCAGGTTCGAACAACAATGGTACATGCAGATCTCGGGCACATCGATGGGGGCCCCGATGGCGCCCATGTATGCCAATACATACATGTATGTGTTTGAGGAAGAGCATATATTGAAACCCTATGGCCATAACATTATAAGATACTTCCGCTTTATCGATGATGTATTAATTCTATGGAGTGGCACCATGGAACAAGCCAAGCAGATGGTAGAATCCATCAATGAATTACCCACACCAGTAAGCATGACGGCGGAGATAAGCACAGAAAAAGTCAATTTTTTGGATGTGGAACTGTCTATAATAAATAAGAAAGTTGAGTTTTCTCTTTATACGAAACCCACGGATCGGAACACGATCTTACATTATACGAGTGCTCATCCGAGAAACTTGAAGAACTCCATCCCTCAGGCCCAGTTTCTCAGAGTAATGAGGAACAATTTGAAAGAGGATGTTAGACAACAACAATTGGAACAGATGAGAATCAAATTTGTGGAACGTGGATATGGGAGTACAGTCCTAGAAGCAGCATTGGAAAAAGCACAAGAGAAAGCAACCAAGCCACAGGACACCACAAGGAAACCAGCACTGTTTTTTCCCATCACGTTTCATAACCAAGCTCATAAAGTATCCAAGGTTATTAAGAAAAATTGGAACATGTTGTCACATGAAGACTCATTACCCAAAGAATTTAGAGAACCCCCAAGAATTTGTTTTCGCCGGAACAAAAATTTAAAAGACATGTTAATGAAAACGGATCCAGTTGAAAGTTACATCAAACCCCAGTCGTCACAGATACGAGGATGTGTACGATGCTTAGGATGTGTGACGTGCGGCCATATGGTGCCAGCACGCACATTCTCTCATCCACATAGAAACAAGGTCTACAGGATAAGATATACAATTACATGTAAATCTACGTATATCATATATAAATTATCATGTCCTTGTGGCTTATGTTACGTCGGTAAGACGGAAACACAAATGTGCGAACGAATCAGGGGACACGGGTCCAACATCAGAACGGCATTCAGGGATGGAGTCACAGACAAACCGGTTGCGAAGCATTTCTTGGAATACAAACACTCTTTGGCCACTTTGAAATTTGTGGCAATTGACCATGTTCCACTCCCAAGAAGAGGTGGGAATAGAGGCAACATATTACTACGTAGGGAGGCGTTCTGGATTTTTGAACTGGACACAGTTGCACCCAGGGGTTTAAATGAGCAATTATCATATGCCCCTTTCATTTGATTTAGACTATATGTCAATCCTCTTGAGCAAAGTTTTGTTTTAAAAGTAGAGTTATCCCCCATAGCAGCACAACGTAGGTCTTTAGATATATGATCTACTAGGTATTAGATGAGAGAGTAAGGAGATCCAACTTAACCCTATACACTTTAGGAATAGGGAAAGCAGTATCATCGTTATATCTGTAAATAGATAGCACATTGTATCACTTTAATTCTTAACCATAAGCACTTTAATGTATATAAAAGCAAGAAGTATCACTTTAAAACGTAAGTAAACAGCACAAAGTATCACTTTAATAACCTAGGTGAGCACTTTATTGTACATAAAATGCAATTAGTATCACTTTAATGAATCACAAATGAATAACACAAGGCATTATGTTAATAAGTAATAATGAGCACTTTAATGTACATAAACGCAAACAGTATCACTTTAAAATGTACATAAACAGCACAGAGTACCACTTTAATTTTTAACAACAGCACTTTATTGTACATAAATGCAACATAGTATCACTTTAACAATTTATATATTAGTGATAAGTATCACTACATTATCTAAAGTAATCATTTGCATAAGCAGGCACTGAGTATCACTTTAAACATAATGTTCAGCACCTGGAAAACTTATTTTGTAAAATTGTGAATAACTGCTTTAATATACAATAGGGAAGGCAGTGTCCCCTTTAAGAAATTAGAGAGAGATTACTAATATAGTTATGATGTGTGATATATCTTTAAAAACATCTTTGAAGGCGGTCCAATCCTATTTTTAGAACATGTTGGAACCTCATCAATACTTACTCCCATTAAGATATCTTTATAATATACTTTGGAGAGAAACTTAAATCCTCAGAACTCTGATAGAGAGAGTGAGCAGCTGTCATATTAAAAAAATGTCCGAGATGACATGGTATCAGTTAGCCACATAAAGTTTGTGCTGCAGGGGGATTAGTAATATATGCATAAATGTTTTTTATTTATTTGATTCACCTAATAGGCGCCCGGGCAGTGTGTAGGAGTGTTTCGTTGCCGGGTGGATTGTTTACAGTTCGGGTTACCCCGGCAACGGCACAATGACGCGTACACGCTACTTCCGGTTTCGGCATGTTGGCACATGCGTACACGGAAGTGTGAGACGCCGGGCGCCTGAATACACAGGTGGTAAGTGTTTTTAATTTGTCTTAGATGTCTGTTTAGCTATATATAAGTGGCTTTTTGTATATGTAATAGTTTTGTGAGCTGAGTTGGTCCTGATGAAAGCCACTGATGTGGCTGAAACGTCGACAGAGATGACAGCAACTATATTTTAATAATATGGAATAAAGAAGAAGTGTTTTAATCCTAACAACAGACCGTGAGTGCAAGCCTTTATTTTTGAGATTATTTTATATATATATATATATATATATATATATATATATATATTTATATATAATAAAAATAGAAGACTTCCCAGCACTCCTGGCTTTTCAGTCAAGAAATTTTATTGTCAGAAGGGGTCGACGTTTCAGTTCCCCATAGGAACTTTCATCAAAACATATATATATATATATATATATATATATATATATATAACAGCCTCTCTGTGTATTATTTAGTGATGCATACATATAGGTAAATACATTTTTAGTGCATTTCCTGACTTATACTTGGTTCATAAAGGACAACTATCAAGCCCTCTTTGGTCAGATAAGCAGTGCCTCTGACAAAAGGCTGTGCAGGTATCTGAGAATTGTGCAGGTATCTGAGAATTAGTAATGTTCATAAATCCTGACACCCTATGCAAGCATGCCAAAATGTTCTTTGAATTGGCTTTAGCTGTTCATTGTGCATGGAATTTAACTGGGTAGTGGAGCGTACAACCAAAAGGATTTTAAGATGGGTATCCCATGGAAACCAGGTGATGCAATAAAAATATTCACTTCTATATGCATTACAAAAAAACACACATCGGTTTTATTACATTTAGAGGTGTATTGGAAATTTTAACTTTAAGATGAAAATAGCTAAACTGAAAACAAAAGTACTGTGAAAGTAAATACTTTGAATACCTGGGAATCCTCACTTTAGTCTCATTTTATCTTTTATTTTAATTAACAAAAAAAATCTGAGAGTCGCTAAACAAGCTTGCTGTTGTGGTCCTGCTATCTTTAAACGGTCGACATTCTGATTTGTTACTCTTTATGCCGAAAGCCCACTATAGAGCTGCATTGAGCTAATGCATCTCTATGAGGAGATGCTGATTTGTGTGTTGCCATGCACGTGCAGTAGTCCCCAATGCTTCCGTACAGGAAAGCATTGGATTGGCTGAGATCATCCTGCAGGTGGGCGCCTCCATCTTAGCTCCCTGTCAGTCATTGTTATAAGGTATGTCATTTGCATCTGGAAGTGAGCATAGATAAAATATGTAGAAGAGGAAAAATTAAACAATGTTTCTATTTCTCCTCTTAGTTTGCAACGTTTTCCCTTGGCTGGATTACAATGGTATTTCTGAAATCTCTAATATTTGTTTAAAAGAATATAAAGCACGTTATGAAAAAAAGGTTAAGGCAAGTTATACGTGGCTGACGCTAATGCACATGTTTAACTGAATTGGTGGACCCGGGATGTCAAAGACATTAATGTCACTGCCCGCATGAGTGGAAACAGGGACAGATGACTATCCCAACACCCTTGTACTTAAACATGTCAGTTGGGTAAAAACAAATGTAATTTTCATGAATGCATGTGTGTTTCATGTATGAATGTGTGTGTGGATTTTGTGGAGTGTGTGTGTGTGAATCCATGAGTGTGAAATGTCTGAATACATCTGTTTAGGAGTTTATTTATCTTTCAAACTATATACGCATAAGCAGAGCATGCCTCCCACCTGTCTTGGATCTGTAATAATGGGAGTGGGGAGAACAAGGGAAGAGGTATGCAGGAACAGGAGCAGGGTCTGGTTCAGTAACAGCTGGGTAATTTTACCATTAGATTCAGAATAACCAAGCACTGGACTGAGCACACTGAAAGCTTTTATAGGGGTTTCCTGTTCACATAACTCTATACACCTACATCTTAGCATAAAGTTGCAGCAGAGACAAAGGCCAGACCTCCAACCCTGG
This sequence comes from Pelobates fuscus, assembly GCF_036172605.1. Taxonomy (NCBI): domain Eukaryota; kingdom Metazoa; phylum Chordata; class Amphibia; order Anura; family Pelobatidae; genus Pelobates; species Pelobates fuscus. The sequence continues at coordinate 287,246,527 of NC_086320.1, read as the reverse complement.
AAGCATGGACAGCCACAGCCACAGAAGATGGTGATGAACAGCAAGTAAGGAAATTCTTCCTAGGTCCTTGTGACAATCTGGCAGGACAATCCCACTGAAACACCTGTTGCACAGTTCATTTGTTTTCCCTGGGACAGCACAGAATGTCCCCCAATAAAGTGAAGCTCATACCTATTATTGGACATTTCTGTCCATACCAGCATACTTCTGCAGTGTTAGTCAAACCCTGACATAATAGGCTATGGCCATATGCTTTCTGTGGAAGTGAAAGAAAAAGGTAGAAACACTGGAGAGTGATTGGACAGAAGACCAGTCTACATCTAGGATGAAGACAGATATAAGAAGAGTCTGCTAATGGGTTTATGAGTGGAGTGATGTTAAGGGGTCATTTTTTTATGCAAAAAAATATTAATATGAATTTGATTTTGAGTGCTCCCTTTTGGTCTGATTTCGTGGGTCTGTCGAAACATGTTTCTGGCAATGAGAACGCAAAATGTCAGACGTAAGAATATCTTACTAATGGAGTGCGAGATAGTGTCTGGTATAAAACTTGGACTCAATAAATCTTTCCTTTAAATGCTTCCAAATATGTTAACATGAACAAAAACAAAGTATGTCCTCTAACTCAGTATCTTTTAGAGAACATCAGTCGAAGGAGCTTTTAAATTTTTTAAGCAGCTTTCATTACACCAGTCATCATTTTTATAAGACTGTTGATTATTAGAAAAAGTTAATGCAGCTGTTTTGATCGTTTGTGTTCTTTGTAGCATCACTATTCACAAAGCTTCTGAAATGAAATTCTATAATGTCTCCTTTCATCTTTATAAGTGGAGATTCCTTCTAATTCTTTTTTAAATAATCTCTTACAGGCAGAGTGAAAACATTTCTGGAAATAATTCCGTACCCAATCCACTTACAACCATTAACCAATATGCAATGATCCATTCTTTAAAAAAAAAAAAAAAAACAATACACAAACAATACACAAACAACAATGCAAATATATTTTCACAATTACACAATTACACAATGAAACACGGCCAAGGCTTTGCTTCATAGACAAAATATTCAGATTGCCATTTAAATCTACAGTTCAGAGGTAGTGACTAAATCATAGAGGTGACTTATCCCTGCTGGAAGCAAGCATCAAACATAAATTGCACACCTCTCCAAGCGTAATGTACACCAATGAGAAAGTAAAAATAAAAAGCTATTTTAACCCTTACTTTTTTAATTTGTCTGTATAAATATAAGATTTCTCCAAAATCTCCCAAACAATTTAAATTTACAATAAAAATCTTCAGACAAACTGACAAAAGCCGAACATAAAGTAATATTGCAGAGATAATTAGAAAAGATTATGTGGTTATACTATACACTTACAATTGAACAAGAGATGAGAAGCATTTCACCCACTAAAGAGTATAGTAAATGTTTGAAATCAATGCTTAAACCCTACATAAAAGAGAATTGAGCAGTAAGACTGCTTTATTAAGCTAAAGTTGATTGGGTCCCTACCGTAACCCTTGAAGTATTATTCAGTGGACATTACCACAACACCAACTGTTAATCTTCCAGATTTATTTAGATCTCACTTTTTTTAAAGCTATATTCTGTAATGTTTACCATCGTCCCCAAGACAACAGTTTGGTCACTTTTTTAATCTTGACAGATGGTAGATTTGGGTTTACATTTACACATCAATTTATCATTCTGTGAGGACTCATGAAGTAAATCACTATTTTTCTTGGGCAAAAAACTTTTTTTGTATTAATTTTATGCATACATTTTTGAAGATCAATATATATTTATAAGGAGTTAGGTTGTTGATAGGAGCTAACTTAAGTGGATTTTTTTTACAATATTTAATTCTTCTTTTATTAGGGGAATCCATGATATGTTATAAATACTTCATTCTCTTTCCTTTATCCTCAATTAGAAGTCAATGTCAACATCTCCTCTTCGCTCAGTATCTGTCTTCTCCTCCGGGCATTCTACCCTCTTTGAGGTGCAAATCTGTTGCTGAGGTCTAATTTGGGCATTTTTGGGGAAGAATAATGTGTGAGGTTCTTTTGTCTTGGGCCTATCCTCTTGCCTAAAAAATATTTTTCTAGCTGTGATTGGCAAGTAGGGCAAGATGCATTATTTGGTAAACCATCAAGCTTAAGTCTATTTCCCTGCTGTGAAAAATAATCCTCAGACTCTCCAAGGTTTCTCTTTTTCTTTTTCTTTTTTCCCCCCATTTTTCATATAATTGTATTTAGGATTGTAATTACGAACATGAGTAAATGTAACCTGACCCCTATGGTCAGTATTTTTCTTAGTATGTCTTACTTTATGAAATCTAACAGGTTGGCATTGATAATCAAAGGTATAATGGTTCTCACTGTATTTTTTTTTTTATCTTTTCAAATCTATTATTTGGTTTTGTTTGCAAAAATTTCAGTGTCTTTATCTTCACTTCCTCATACTGTTGTGTGCAATTCTAGTTTTGATTGTATCATGCAATCATATAAGACAGATAATAAGAAACAGCTGGAGAAATTGATGATTGCCAAGATAGAGGCAATTTAATATTTTAATTGCTACTGTCTCATAAGACTACAAGTAGGAGATGTTAATGAGAACAAAATAAATATTAAATATATTCTATTGTCAGGGCCAGTGCAAGGAATGTTGGCTACACAGGCAAAGATGCATTTCCCCTCCCCCCCCCCCCCCCCCCATCACCCGCAAAATAAAACTGAGTTTTCACCTGTGTGTCTTGGAACCTCTGTTTTGGATTTCTTACACTCTTTAGCGTATTTTATACCTCCTTTACGATGTCTTAGACTCTCTTGTGTGTCTATTAGAACTCTTTAAGTCCTGACACAAACGCACAAGAGAAGGGAATCCCTCTAATCTATGCTCAGGGAAATTTCCCCAAACATAGATTAGAGGGATTCCCTGGTCTGTTGCGTTAGTCTATGTTCTGGAAATATCCCCGAACATAGAAGAACACAGCAGAGCAGGGAATCCCTCTAACTCCTACGACGGCTCGCACTTACCACCGCGCGAGAGAGCTGGTCGTAAGTGCAAGCCATCATAAAGCAGGTAGTTCATAAAACGAGGACCACCTGTATCAGAAGTCTCCCTACCAGGTCTTGCTCAGGGAGGCGTCAACAGTATGAAATAAGAGGAGGGGATAGGAAGATAGGGAGGGGATCCTCTCCTCCTTCTATTCACATGCTGAGTGCTCCCTTCGAGTGTGTGTTAAACTCTGGTGGGAGGAGCTGCCTGCAGAAGGAAAGCTATGGACAGGATTACTAGAGGGGCTTGCTGCTCAGGGTCTGGTGAAGAGAAAGAGTGACGAGACACAAGGCAGAGGTAAGTTAGAGAAGAAATAAAAGTGGTGTACGTGGGTTAAAGACTCACATTCTCTCTCTCTCTCTCTCTCTCTCTCTCTCTCTCTATATATATATATATATATGTAGTAAGGCCTTTTGGCCTGTGTTTGTGGGAGGGGCGTATGACACACCCCTTCCCTACTTAAGGGACACCCCTTACCTGGCTCCATACCTTCGAGGTCAGCGTTGCATCCTGAATCCACTTCCGGTTCATGGACGGCGCCATCTTGCTTTCAGAAACCCGCGTTTTTCTTCGGTGTCAGCTGTGTCCAGGAAACTCCTTACAGGTCTCTCCACGGCCAGCCACGCACAAAAAACCCGGTCTTCTTCGCTGATCGAGTCCTCTGGACTTCTAAAACGTAAGTCCGTCGCCCGGATCACTTCCCACGGCGTCGCAATAATTTTCAGCCTCACTTTACGGCCACACGCTTTACGGCCAAAGTCTCAGGCAAATTAACCCTCCGGTTTCCGGAAACCAAGTAATAAGTATGTAGCATTCCTATGCTTTATTTTTCCCTCCTTTATTTCAGTTTGTTTCTATTTTGTAAGTTTTAGTACCTGATAGTAGGATTATTCATTTTCATACAGATTATAGTTTATTAAATACCAGTCTGTTTTATATACATATAACGATTTTAGCATGTATTTCATAATTTATGCTGTCACATTAATTATACCTAGGTTAGGGCTCATGTATTATTAGTTCATGATATTATCCTGGTATACATATACATAGTTTTGCTTGAACACTTTACTTTTTGTGTACCTTCCATTTACACTTAGGAATTTGTTTTAAACAAACGTTTTTTTTTTTTCCTCTCTCTCTCCTCCCTGTTTAAACACACCATGTACACTTTTCATTACATGGCACTTGTCATATGCTGACTTTTCTTTATGTACTCAAATTACATACACTAGAAACTCAGATAATTAATCAGGAATAGGTATAATGTGTATATATATGTGATAAAGTTTTCTCTAAATTAATTGTGTATATTACGTTGTCACTACCATGTACACCCGTTTACATGGCACCTACATTTCCTGACCTTTCTGCATATACTCAAACGATATATCGTGTATACAGAACACGGTCCCAACATCTCACACTTTCAGGTTTGAATCACACTTTTGGTTTAACCTCTCATACGTCTACCTTTCTGCATATGGTCAATTTTCATAGTTTAAACTCATACTCCCTGCACTACGATTATTACAGTAGCACGGCCATATATATATTTTAAATTTGGTCACCAGGTATACACATTATATGTAGACACTACAAGCTAATCCTGCGTTACGGTTTTTCTCCATAATAAATCAGGCGGGGTACTTCCTTACTCTAATTGTTCCCCTTCAACACATACGGTTAATAAAATCAACCACAGCATATCTAGTCTACGTTAGTATCACAGGATCCATTTCTCATACTATCATATCTATTTCTACCCTTTTAGGTTTATCCAGGTTTTCTATACCTTACGCACCATATACGTATACATACTAGCAGGTACGTAAGCCTGCTCACGTGTCACATACGTTCTCCCTAAATAGGACGTAGAGTACTGGCAGTTAGGGGTATAGGCCCAAATAGGTATCTCCCCTCTTGGCATACCGCCTATAGTTTAGAGGTCCGCGAGGCCAACACCCCGCCTCAAACGTTTCGGAGGCATACACCCCTCGAGCCACACGTTAGTTAGCCGCCTCGCAAAGTTTAGAGAGGGCGTCACCTGTCACTCCCTTCCCCTGTTTTTCTTTTATTGTCACCGAGAGGCCTACGAATTCCTGCCACTACATGGGTGGCCTCAATATTCCCTCGCGCCAACGCATAGATAGAGCCTCTCATAGCCACTTGGCAAATAGCAGGGCCTCACCTGTCACCAAAGGACAAGATTAATTTTTTCGCCTCACACGGCATAATTAGCCCGCCAGTACATCCCCTGGGTTTCAACACTAACGGTATATTTTCTCATCTAGTATGTCTCAAGAAGGGGTAGAGGATTTCTCCATCCCGAGCACTCCGGCTAGACCAAACTCCCCACCACCGGAAGAAGACATGGCTAGTCCTGCATCATTCAGGTCCTGGACAATCCCTCGCATAACTAACGAACTCAGGAGACGACACATTCCTTTCCCCGCGACTGCCAGGAAAGCGGAACTATACAAACTGTTGCACACCTCAACTGATAACTCTGATGCAGGGGAAGGGACTAGCCAGTCTAACCCGACAGATATACATGGCATGCTTACATCCCTCATGTCATCCATGGGCAAGGTAAACTCCAGGCTGGAGAAACTGGAATCGGTCACCACAGCCCTTACCTTGGCTGGGTCAGTCACTGTGACCCCTCCGCCACTGGTCGAGTTGCCACTAGTTTCTCCAGCCACCACCTCTGACGAGCAGGAGGTTAACCCTGCCCATATGATACCTGAGCACCTTAAGAAAGACATCCTGGAAGGTAAAGATGTCAACTTAGCTGCACTACTAATTGCCTCCCAGGATGTGGTGGAGCATAAAACTTATGCGTATGAGGATATTTCTGTGGTGGTAAAGTCCAGGGATGCACGCCTAAACAGGAAACTCACCATCCCGGAATTTGTGTTGGCTTTTGGCATCTACCGGGATGTCATATGTGCCGTTTACCCACACAGGCGTGAGGAATTTGACATGTATATGCACAAGCTGGTGGACCTGGGCAATAAATATGGTGGATCGGCATTCTACGATTACCATAGATCTTTTTCTGCAAAAGTGTCAGGCGCCTTCTCACAGTACGGGACAAGGTCCAACTGGAGTAAGATAGACACAGTGATTTTCTGCAGACACTTTGCAGGGCTAAGGACACCGGCTTGTGCATACTGCTCCTCCATGTCTCATTCGGCAAATTTTTGTCCCACCACTGCTAACGAGCATACCCACGTGCAAGGACCTAGCTCCGCTGGTCCTACGGAGAAAATAGCTAAAGACAAACTGGGTAGACCTATCAAGTTTCTGGGCAAATCCCAGATATGTAATAACTTTAATGTTGGTACATGTAATTACAGCGGTTGTCGTTTGTTGCATATATGCTCAAAATGTTTCAGGGCACATGCAAAAATCATGTGTCCCAATAAAATGTATCCCAAACAGTACCTAACGTCTATCAACATATCCCTACTTGCGACATTTCTGTCACAGCATCCATCTACACATTTAGTAGATTTCATAATCTCTGGTCTATCAGAAGGATTCCACACAGGTATCATACATATGCCTTCAGGAATCCTGGAATGTCCAAATCTACAATCCGCCCAACACAACCCTACAGCAGTTGACACACTCATAGCTAAAGAAGTGCCAGAAGGTTTTTTATTGGGACCTTTTCAATCCCCTCCTTTCACTACATGGAGGACAAACCCTATCGGGGTTGTCACAGGAAAATCTTCCAACAAGCAGAGACTTATTATCGATTTGTCGGCACCACACACCTCTACCACTCCCAGCCTCAACTCCTTAATACCATCGGAGGAATTCTCCCTGCAATATTCCACTATAGACCACGCCATTACGGCTATCTTACAGGCAGGAGTCGGTGCATGGCTCAGTAAGACCGACATAACAAATGCATTCAAACTACTACCAATCCACCCCACACTGTGGCACCTACATGGCATCAAGTGGGAAGGGAACTACTACTTTTTCTCACGACTAACTTTTGGTTCTAAAAGTAGTCCAGCCATATTTGACACATTTGCCGAAATCCTATGCTGGTTACTACTCAATATATCCAGATGCCCTACAGTCATACATTATCTGGACGATTTCTTAATGGTCGAGGAGAATTCTTCCCCTCCCACTAGCCTGAAAGAGACTGTCAGCCTATTCAACCAGTTGGGGGTCCCAGTCTCCCCTACCAAGACCGAAGGCCCAGATACCATCATCACTTTCCTGGGCATCATGCTAGACTCAGCAAACATGCAAGCTAGCCTACCACGCACCAAGGTAGAAAACATTCTGACAAACATCAACCTCTATATACAACTACGCACTTGCAATCGCAAAGAATTACAATCTTTACTGGGGTCACTCAATTTTGCCATGCGTATTATACCTCATGGCCGTGCTTTCATATCACGTCTCCTCAGCATGTTCCCACGGTTTCTACATGATGCACACAGATTGACCCTAGATACCCAAGCCACGGCAGACCTTCTCATGTGGAGAAACTTTTTAAACTCCTGGAACGGGAAAAGCATGTTCCTCCCTCAATTGTCTGACACTTCTCCTACTGTTTGGACAGACGCGGCGTCTACCACAGGTTTTGCAGCAATTTTTGGGAACGAATGGCTTTGGGGTAGCTGGCCTTCAGAGGTGCAGGACCTGGAGTGTTTTTTCTCTACCTCAGCTCTTTTCGAGATATATCCCATCGTGGCGGCTGCCGTGGCATGGGGACATCTATGGACAGGTTCATCAGTCAGGTGTTACTCAGACAACCAAGCAACCTGTTCCATTATCAACAAAGGTCGCTCCAACTCCCTTACTATCATGAGATTTTTGAGGAAACTCACTTGGTTGGCAGCATGTCATAATTTTTTCTTGCACTGTGTTCATATTCCAGGTATTTGTAACGAGGCAGCTGATAATTTGTCTCGTTTTAAATTCCAGGCCTTTCATCAACTTCTCCCATCAGCCGCGCTCACAGCCACGGCCACTCCACTGTTCCATCAGCTAACAATGGACTAGACGTTATCATGCAACATTGCAGAACTTTGTCCCAACTAGCTCTATCTACAAATACCAGGAAAACCTACAACAGAGCTTTCAGTTTATTCAAAAGATTCCTGTTGGAACACAACATATTACAACCATTCATCATGACATCTTTTTTAGGTTTTGCCTCTTTTTGCCACCTCAAACTCAAACTTTCTTACAACACAATCAAACTATATCTTACAGGCATCCAACATCACATGCTGACATTACAACCCAACAACTCAAGTTTCATGTCATCATACCAAATCAAGAACATCCTTAGGGGTATACAAAGATCCGAACCCCCGCATACAGCACAGAGGCTTCCTATAGATTTTCATATCCTTAAGAAATTATCACAACTACTAGATCTAAAACCCTTCTCCTTCAACACAACACTAGTCATCAAAACAGCTATTTATGTGGCTTTTTATGGGTTTCTGAGACCTAGAGAGTTTACCGCCATCAATACAACACAATCCACTCACCTACTGCTTCATTCGCACTTAACCAAACACATGGACTATTATATCCTGACACTACCTCATTCAAAAAACAGTCAACACGCTCCACCCGTAGAGGTTAAATACTATCCGACTCACAACAGTTGGTGCCCCGTCCAAATACTGGACTCTTATACAGAGAGTCTCAAGGCACCACCATCACAACCACTTTTTGTTCTACGAGGTTCAGTTCTCACTACTACCAACTTCATGACCCACGTTAGGTCATTACTAACACAGCTGGGACTCAAGCCAGCTAACTATTCAGGCCACTCCTTCCGCATAGGAGCGGCCTCCACAGCCTCCAGTGTTAACATACCGGTTCATGTTATCAAGACACTGGGGCGCTGGAAATCATCCGCTTACACACGGTACATTCCTAACCCTGTACAAGAAGTAAGGAATGCTTTTCAGAACATGTCTTGTTAAGTTGTATATTGGTAGTTTGTATTAAAATGTTGAAACTTCTATTTTTGCCCTCTTTATTTTCAGGCCTACCTCATCGTCGGTTTCGGCACACCACAACCGACTTGCTACTTTTATACCATCCTACACTTATTAGGTCTTATTTCTCTTTGCCATCATGAGCCCTTCACACAAGTAGTAAGGCCTTTTGGCCTGTGTTTGTGGGAGGGGCGTATGACACACCCCTTCCCTACTTAAGGGACACCCCTTACCTGGCTCCATACCTTCGAGGTCAGCGTTGCATCACCCTCCCACCCACACCTCTTTATCAACTCCTTTTTCTTACATTTCTTCTTGGTAGGCCCTCTTTATTTTCAGGCCTACCTCATCGTCGGTTTCGGCACACCACAACCGACTTGCTACTTTTATACCCTCCTACACTTATTAGGTCTTATTTCTCTTTGCCATCATGAGCCCTTCACACAAATATATATATATATATATATATATATATATAAAAAACTGAAACTGCTCTAAACACTGATAGCAAATACCACAGAAGCTATCAGTTTCACATAGCTCATTTCACTGTTTAGTTAACTAGGCTATGTTCAGCTTTAGGCAGAGCCACAGTCCAGGTCTCTTTTTCTTGGTCCTAACCCCAGCACTATTGCCCTAACTTGCACCCTCTACAATTTCTAAACCCCACTAAAGACCCTAACCCCACATTATTGCCCCTTACCCCCTCTTCAAGTTCTAAACCCCACTACAGGTCCAAACCCAACATTATTGCCCCTAAGCAACCACTACAGCCCCTAACCCCCATTACACCTCCTAACACCCCACTATTGCCTCTGTTCCCCAACTACTGCCCCTGACATCCCACTACAAGTTCTGACCCCTCCACAACAGGCCCTGATCCCCCACTTCAGCCTCTGACCCCCAATACTGCCCCTAACCTCCCACTACTTCCTGTGATCCCAATCTAAGGCCCTTCACCTGACCCCAGGGCTGGCGTGTCCATAGGGCGCACTGGCTGGGGGGCGCAAATGTCCGTGTGGCCGGCAGGAGGGAAGTGCACAGTGCTCCTCTCCTGCCAGTCACTTCTTGTAGCGTGGCCAAGCCTTCCACTCCGCAGTGCCGCGGACTGTGTGGAGGGGCGGGGATATGAAGAAGTCCTATCTCTGCTCCCCCTGTAGCACAAAGTGCGGCTAGCACCCAGCAGGGGCGGAGCTACCGCCGGCCTCCTTCTCATCGACATGGGAGGACTACAGGAGAAGGCAGAGAGGAGGGGGGCTGGGCAGGGCCAGCTCCTCCAACTCCCAACTACCTCAGGCAGCACTCTGGATCCAAGCTAAGCCACCCCCTGAACCCACAAGGTAGGAAACAGGAGGGTGGCTAGAAAATGTTTAATTTTGACCAGCATGTGTGTGTATTTGTCTGTATGTCTGTCTGTGTGTGTATCTGTATGTCTGTCTGTGTGTCTGCGTGTGTGTGTTTGTCTGTGTGTGTATCTGTATGCCTGTCACTCTGTCAGTGACTGTAGCGCACCGCAATGGTGCAATGTCTGTATGCATCAGCACAGAGCTACAGGGAGCTGTGCAGAATTTGATCTCAGCAGCAAACGGTGGGACCCCAGGAATCATTATTTCAATACAAATTAAATACCTGAGTGTGTGAATTTGAAATGTGTGTGCATAAATGTGTGTATATGAATGTGAAGTATCTTTGGATTAATGTGAATTTCATAAAAAGGGATGGGACATATGTGATGAGATGGGTGGATCATATGGTTGTACAGGAAATAAGTGCTCACTATCTGATACAATAGCTGCAGTTCACCAACAAGGAGTTCCCCACAATATAGACCGAAACAAACACCTTTTTCACCTTTTTTGTTTTGTTTCGGATCATATGGTTGTGATGTCACAACATGGAGGGGGCGGCAAATTATTTTTGTGCCTAGGTCGGCAGTAATCCTTACACCAGCCCTGTATACACAGCATATACAAACAGATACACTCAGACACGCATAAACACAAACAAAAAACGCACTGCCATACAAACACACATATACATACTGTCATACATATACAAAGAAAGGCACAAACACCCTAACACATTGAGTTCTGTTTTAGATACCCTCCTATTTGATTACCTTTGTGCTGGAGGAGAGTGGCTAAACTGTGGTCCAGTGGGGAAGACAGTGATTGGCTGCAGGCTGTGTAGCGAGGCTGTGCATCCCTTCCCTCCCATGTGGTTGCTTTCTAGAGCTGGGAGCAAGTGAGATGACATCACTTCCTCTCAGTACTGCCATGCAGAAAGGGAAGATGAGATGTTCTTTGTCTTTTTTCTCCAGAACCGCCGGCAAGCACAGAGGCTCCAGGGAGATCTGTTGATCTCCTGCCAGCTCAGAAATGGACCCCAAACAAGCCACAGTGCAAGCCAAGATCTAGGCCCTAGGCAGCCGAATATACAACCTTGTGGGTAATCCGGCTCTGATTGTGAATTTTACTTTAGTTTGCTGACTTTATTTTCTTAAAACAGACAAGATGACTAATAAATCTTGCTATGCCTGTCACTGTAATGTTCAGTTAATTAACATGCTATAATTTATTCTGAAAATATTTGGCTTGTGCTTTGAAATCAAGGACATAGTATATATATATGTTTTTACAAAGATAAGAAAAATAACATGAGAAGTGATAACTAGAATATTTTGATAACTGTTAAATCCACTGGGAGTACTGCTAATTAGTAAATGCTCTATTTATTTTGGAAAAAGCTCTGGGAGAGAGATGATTTTAAAAAATCTGATTTTTTTTTATATTTGTTATAAAAGTCAAGTATTTAAACATTATCACGGAATTATGATGCAGTCTCAAATCCCAAAAGTCATTATGAAGAATAACAGGATATAAATCGCTAAAGGACTCAAAGTGGTAAAATCCCATCAGCTGCTATTTCTCAGTGTGATAAGCAAGGTTTTAGTGCAGAGGTTGTGGTGAGAATGTTTATATAACATATTATGATACTGGACACATAATAGTAAATCACATATTTCTCAGGGTTTGGTGATGGAAGCTCGATGTGCGGAGTCTAGCACATCCTTGCAAGACACCACTAACTTAGAGGCCTGATAGGAGTCAAGATAAGCAGATAGCAGAATGGCAATTTATCGTGGGATAATGGAGAATGCATAGTCTGTATTCCCATTTAAGAGAATGGTCCAAGCAACACAGGGTCGAAGTAGGGGTCCCTAACCCGGGTCTGGTACACTGATATCAACAATAGAAGAAACTGATAATGTAATTGGCACTTTAGAAAGCACAGGAACGTCTGAGAATTGTTTCAGTGCTCAAGTGGAATTTAAATTGAGAGGGGCAGTCATGCAGAACTTTTCAGTAAAGTGTCACCATCACTGAAAGCATTAGGTCAGCCTCGTTGTCACTCCTCAAATGCTGGGGGCTTTATTGGGCGTTCTTGCCTTGGCTATACCCAGAAATACACCCTGTTCCAAATTATTATGCAAATTCTATTTAAGTATCACAAAGATTAAATATTTAGTTTTTCAGTTTAAAGGGACTCTCCAGTGCCAGGAAAACAATCCGTTTTCCTGGCACTGCAGGTCCCCTCCCACCTCCTATCCCCGGTTGCTCAAGGGGTGAAATCCCCTTCAGTCACTTACCACAGTCTAGTAGACAGCCACTAGGGGAGGACTTAACCCTGCAAGGTAATTATTGCAGTTTATGAAAACTGCAATAATTGCGGTTGCAGGGTTAAGGGTAGTAGGAGTTGCCATCCAGACCACTCCAATGGGCAGAAGTGGTCTGGGTGCATGGAGTGTCCCTTTAACTCATGGATGGCATTGTGTGTCAGAGCTCTTTTGATCACTGAAAACAATCTCAGACATCTGTGAAAATTGGATTGCCAGGTGAGCCCAATTTAAGGAAAAACTACTTAAGGAGGGTGCAGGGCCGGTGCAAGGATTTTTGCCGCCCTAGGCAAAAGTAAAGTTTGCCGCCCCCCCCCCCCCCATATGACATCACAATGCCCCATGTTAACTAACGCAAGTGCTGCAGTGCTGCCGTGTTTACATTAAAAGGCCTGCAGGGACAGGCTATAGACACCAGAACCACTACATTAAGCTGCAGTGGTTCTGGGGACTAAAGTGTCCCTTTAATGTGAGGTAAATTAGAGATTAGTGCCACGAATAATATACTAGATTGCCTACTTACAATCAGATGAGGATGGTGATGGGCTCTAGCTGCAGTCTGGCTCCACTCGTCTAGTGTATAACAGGCTCTCTGGAGGCTGTTTGTGTTCTGGGAGAACGGAAAGCAGCTCCATTTTTTTAAAGGCCCTTTACACAGCTCATGGTCTGGGCCCCAAGGTCCACCTTCATGTTCCACCAAATAGTTTGTTCACAGGAGTAGGGGATGTCCTGATATGTGTGTAAGGAATGCATTGTGTGAATCTGTGTTTGTATGTGTAAGGGCTGCAATGTGTGTTTCTGTGTATGTACGGGATGCAGTGTGTGCGTCTGTAAGGGGTGCATTGAGTGTGTGTAAGGAATGCATTGTGTGTTTCTGTGTGTGTAAGGGATGCATTGTATGTAAGGGTTGAATTGCTTGTGTGTGTGTGTGTCTGTGTGTGTAATGCATTGTGTGTTTTTCTGTGTGCAAGGGGTGCATTGTGTGTGTGTGATGGACGTCGATCTCTCCCTCCTCCCTTGTCACTCTCTTCTCCCCCTCTCCCTCCCTCGTCACTCTCTTCTCTCTCCCACCTTGTCCCTCTCTTCTCTCCCCCCCTTGTCCCTCTCTTCTCTCCCCCCCTTGTCCCTCTCTTCTCCCCCCTTGTCCCTCTCTTCTCCCCCCTTGTCCCTCTCTTCTCCCCCCTTGTCCCTCTCTTCTCCACCCTCTTGTCCCTCTCTTCTCCCCCCTCCCTTGTCACTCTCTTCTCCCCTGCGTGTCCCTCTCTTCTCCCCCCTCCCTTGTCATTCTCTTCTCCCCTCCCCACTCTCATTCCCCCTCCTAACCCCGTCAATTCCACTCCCTGTCAACTACTTCCCCCCACCTTGTCAATTTATTTTCCCCCCCCCTTTCAATTTATTCCCCCACCCTGCCTGTCCATTTATTCCCCCACCCTCCCTGTCCATTTATCCCCCCCTCCCTGTCCACTTATCCCCCCTCCCTGTCCACTTATCCCCCCCCTCCCTGTCCACTTATCCCCCCCCTCCCTGTCCATTTATTCCCCCCCCCTCCCTGTCCATTTATTTCCCCCCCCCTCCCTGTCCATTTATTCCCCCCCCCTGTCCATTTATTCTCCCTGTCCATTTATTCCCCCCCTCCCTGTCCATTTATTCTCCCTGTCCACTTATTCCCCCCCCCTCCCTGTCCATTTATTTCTCCCCCCCTCCCTCTCCATTTATTTCTCCTCCCCCCACTCTCTCCATTTATTTCTCCTCCCCCTCCCTCTCCATTTATTTCCCCCCCTCCCTCTCCATTTATTTCCCCCCCCCTCCCTCCCTCTCCATTTATTTCTCCCCCCCTCCCTCTCCATTTATTTCTCCTCCCCCCCCTCCCTTTATTTCTCCTCCCCCCCCTCCCTCTCCATTTATTTCCCCCCCTCCCTCCCTCCCTCTCCATTTATTTATCTCCCCCCTCCCTCCCTCTCCATTTATTTCTCCCCCCTCCCTCTCCATTTATTTCTCCTCCCCCCCTCCCTTTATTTCTCCTCCCCCCCCTCCCTCTCCATTTATTTCCCCCCCTCCCTCCCTCCCTCTCCATTTATTTATCTCCCCCCTCCCTCCCTCTCCATTTATTTCTCTCCCCCCCCTCCCTTTATTCCCCCCACCCTCCCTACCTATGTTGTAGCGTGGCCGAGCTCTGTACTGTCCGCGGGTACGGGGAGCTTTTGTTTCCTGTACCCGGCCGGACTAAAAGGAAGTGAACACTCAGTGTTCACTTCCTGTTAGTCCGTCCGGGTACAGGAGACAAATGCTCCCTGTACCGGCGGATCATACAGGGCTGGCCACGCTACAGTGAGGGAGTGACAGGAGGGAGCGCTGAGCGCTTCCCTCCTGTCAGCTCCTCTCTTCATGCTGCGCCCGGGAGGTGCGCCCTCATGGACGCACCAGCCCGGGCGAAGCTGCAGCTGCCTGAGGCGCTCTACAGAGCGCTCGGGCGGCTGCAGCATTAGGGGGGCCGGCGCTCCTGGCGGCGCCCCTTCCTAAGGGGCGCCCTAGGCGGCTGCCTAGTCCGCCTTAATGGTAGCGCCGGCCCTGGGAGGGTGTTCCATATTATTAAGCAGAGCACCATTTTTATGCAATATGGGCAAGTAAAGGGATCTCTCTGCTGCCAAAAAGAGTGAAATAGTTCAAGGCCTTGGACGAGGTATGAAAACATTAGATATTTCACGAAAACTTAAGCGTGATCATCGCACTATTAAGAAATTTGTGGCTGATTCAGAGCACAGACGGGTTTGTGCAGATAAAGGCACATTGAGGAAGATTTCTGCCAGATCCATGCATCGGATCAAGAGAGCAGCTGCTAAAATGCCATTACATAGCAGCAAACATTTATAAGAAGCTGCTGGTGCCTCTGGAGTCCCTCGGACATTAAGGTGTAGAGTCCTCCAGAGTCTTGCAACTGTGCATAAACCTTCTATTTGGCCACCACTAACCAATGCTCACAAGCAGAAACGGCTGCATTGGGCAGAAAAATACATTAAACCTATTTTTCAAACAGTCCTGTTTACTGATGAGTGCCGTGCAACCCTGGATGGTCCAGATGGATGGAGTAGTGGATGGTTGGTGGACGGCCACCCTGTTCCTACAAGGCTGCGACGTCAGCAAGGTGGTGGTGGAGTCATGTTTTGGGCCGGAATCATGGGAAGAGAGCTGGTCGGCCTCTTTAGGGTCCCCGAAGGTGTAAAGATGACCTCTGCAAAGTATGTGTTTCTGACTGACCACTTTCTTGACTGGTACAGAAGGAAGAACTATGCTTTCCGTAATAAAATCATCTTCATGCATGACAATGCACCATCTCATGCTGCAAAAAATACCTCTGCATCAATGGCTGCTATGGGGATAAAAGGAGAGAAAGTCATAGTGTGGCCTCCATCCTTCCCTGACCTCAATCTTATTGGAGCATCCTCAAGCAAAAGATATATGATGGTGGGAGGCAGTTTACATCCAAACAGCAGCTCTGGGAGGCTATTCTGACATCTTGCAAACAAATTCAAGCAGAAAAAGCAAATATAGGAGACGTTAGAATGTGTGAGTGCAGTAGCAAGGTCCAGCCATGACATATTAATGGTAAATTAACGCCCATGAGCGGTTCTGGACATTGGAGAACCCCTCTTTGACACAGTATCCAATCAAACCAAATAGATTCACTTATTAGTCCTGTTAAAATCCCAATATGTATAGATTTTTTTTAAATGGAAGACCCTGAGGAGCCAGGCAAGGCCTAGGCAGAACAGGGACATGTGAGTGTGAGGGCAGTGTATACAGAGGAATGTGGTAAAGTGGTCTTGGGATAGTGGGTGGAGTACTATGGGGTAGATGGGTGGACTAGTATAAATAGGTTGTCGTCTTACAGGATAGCAGCCATCTTAATTATCAGTTGGGAACAGCTTGGTAATTGCAGGTTGTTGCTCTCGTTATACCTGCTTTCCAAGTGCTGTTTGTGGCCAGGGTCAGTATGGATATCGAAACTGTCCTCTCTGCCCTCAGGGCTGAGGCCTCACAAGATGGGGGTCTGCACCTGCAGGCTCAGCTGGCTCATCTTCAGGCCTCCGCAGCTGTTGCCACCTCTGCTGTAGCGAAGGTTTCCAGAGGTGAGCTCGGCCACCAGAACGTTTCTCCCCTCAAGGGGAAGCTACGGACTGTCCTGGGCTCAGGAGTGCAGGCCTGGCCTCGCAGATCTGCCAGGCTGTGGCCGCGAGGCTTGCAGTCTGCGACTTCCCATGCCAGCCTATAATCCCCTTCTCCAGCCCCACACAGCAGGAGCCGCAGTCCTTAATCCCGGGCTGGCTGCTCCGCAGCTACGCAGAGTGATGGTGCTCTGGCGCAGGCTAAATCTCCTTCCATGGCTGCTGAGGGTTTCTGCTATAGGCTGAGTCTGGTTCTGCTATAGTTGATGGTTGGGCGGGGAGTGGGGGAGGCCCAGTCTGCTCTGGTTCTTGGTGTTCACTGATGGGGTGTCTGCAGTGGTGTATCCTGGTTTTGTGCTGCCCTAGGCAGCCTTTATGTGCTGGTCCGGCCCCCTGGGGCTGCATTTGCGTCCGGAGGTGCGGGACAAAATTTGGAAAGGGGAGTTTTGTTGAAATTTTCACCCTGCTTCTTTTGGAGGACTTGCCACCTGCTGATAAGGAGTGTAAGGACTCTGACAAGTACAAGGACAAGTTCGGAAGATCCCCAAAACATTTGGGAACTGGATCAGAGCCTTCTCGATCCTGGCCAGTAATATAGGGGAAATGGTGCCGGAAAAACTACCGGCCCTATTTTGTTATCAGGATATTGTATGGACTGAATGTCGGGTGTATTGTGGGTTAAGCTGGTGGCACTATGATGAGCAGTTTTGCCAGTGGTTGGCAGTTCATCCGTGAATTGGTTGGGATCAAAGGGATATTGGTTTTATACTGGCACTTATGACTCACCTGGCCTCGCATGAGGGCGGTATGTCATCCTTTCTCGGGGGGGGGGGGGGAAGGGGCGACACAGTATGTCACCCCTCCTCATCGACATTGTCTAGGTGCACTGGTTGCTGCTGGCAATACAACTAAAAGCCAGTGTGGGGCACTGGTTGCCAGTTTAAACATGAATACTTCAGGTGTGGGGGTTCTCACTCAGAATCCCGCTGTTTCAAGGCGAGGACACCGGTGGACATCGGTGTGATGCTCCTGTGGCTAAGCCATTATAGGAACCGCAGGGTGGCGGAGTTGCTACTTGGGGGTTTCCGCGATGGGTTTTGGATTCCCCACCGGGTGAGGGATTTTCCTGGGGTTTGTTGGAACCTCATGTCGGTTCGGGATCACTCCGAGGTGGTGTCTGACAAGCTCAATAAGAAGCTGTCTCTGGATCAGATGGCTGGCCCTTTAGCAACTCCCACCAATCCCTAACCTTCGTGTCTCCCTATTGGGTGTGGTGCCCAAAAAGGTGCAGGGTAAGTTTCGGCTGATTCACCATTCGTCCTACCTGTTCGGGGGTTCAGGGAATAGCGATATTGATGAGGAGTTGTGTAGGGTGTTGTATGCATCCTTTGACATGGCGGTCAGGATGGTCCGGGTGGCGGGTCCAGGGACTCTTATAGCAAAAACGGATATTGAAGCTGCCTTTCGGCTGCTACCGGTGCACCTGGACTGCCATCTATTGGGTTGTTTCTTCCAGGACAGTTATTACGTGTACTTGTGTCTACCCATGGGTTGTTCGATTTCCTGCTTCTACCTGCTTCTATTTCTAATGTTTTAGTATGTTCCTGGAATGGGTGGTGCGGGATGAGGTAGCATGTAACTCGCTGTTGCATTATTTGGGTGACTTCCTATGTGTTGGTCCTGCTGGTTCGAATGTGTGTTCGCACCTTCTTCGAACCCTGGAATCGGCCTCCCGGTTCTTTGGGATCCCGCTGGCCCCGGACAAGACAGTGGGTCCATCCACTTGTCTGAGCTTCTTGGGGATTGAGATTGATTTGATTGCTGGGGAATGTCATTTCTCGGAAGAAAAGGTGTCGGACCTGCATGGCTTGGTCTCTGCCGCCGGGTCCCTCAAGAAGATTCAGTTGTGACAGCTGCAGTCGATCTCTTGGGTAAGCTGCAAGTTGCATGCCGGATTATCCCTATGGGACGGGTGTTTATTCCCCGCTTGGCGGCAGCAACCACTGGGGTGGAGAGCCCTCATCATTATGTGCGTATCACTCACTCATTGCGCGAGGACCTGGTGGTTTGATCCGTCTTCTTGGACAGTTTTAGTGGTCGGTCTTATTGGCAGGTGCCTGAGGTGTCCAATGCCGAGCTCCATCTTTTTACCGACGCCGCACTGGTGTGCCGACTCTTGGCCGGAATCTTGGCATTTGGCTGGGTTGACTAAGAACTTGGCTTTCTTGGAGCTTTTCCAAATCGTGGTGGCAGTCGAGCTCTGGGGTGACCTTCTCAGGAATCATAGGATGGTCTTCCACTGTGATAATATGGGGCTGGTGCTTGCCTTTAACAATTTGTCGGCTTGTCCCCCCCCTCCAGTGGTTCAGCTTCTGTTGCGGCTAGTACTGCGCTGTTTGATCCTGAATGTATCTTGTAGAGCTGTGCATGTGCCCGGGGTGCTAATGTTACAGCGGATGCTCTTTCTCGTTTTCAGTGGTGAGAATTCCGGGCGATGGCTCCCGGGGCAGGCGAGGTGGGCTTTCCATGCACAGCAGATCTGTAAGGGCCTTGGGCTGACCGAATAATGTCTTGGATCCGGGGTTCGTCTAGGAGTCTACTTGGCAACGTTATGGTAAGGCATGGAGCGAGTGGGTAGAATTCGAGAGGCGGCTCGGTGGTTTTTGGTTGGATGGTGAGCGTGTGCATGGTTTGTTACAGCTAATTTGGTTCTGGGAAGACTTGAGCAGTTCCTCCTCGGCTCTGTCTGGTAAGTTATCTGGGCTGAGCTTGTGGTTTAAGCTCATCAGGGTTTCGGACATCACTAAGGATGTTCTAGTTTCATTGGTTATAAGCGGTTGGCGTAAGAGGTCCAAGCTTTTGGATTCTAGGAGGCCGGTTTCTGGCGCTCTTATGGTGGGCTTGTTCACTGCTCTGCCGCAGGTTTGTTCCTCCCCATTCGAAGTGGTGTTGTTTCAGGTAGCGTTCTTCTTTGCCTTTTTGGGGCCATGTAGTGGTTAGCATTACGAAATGGAAGGCCCAAAAAAGGCCTTGTGCTGGTTGGAGCAAGGGGAGGGGCAGTTGCCCTAAGTTATGTTAGGTTGGCAAGCTGATACTCAGTGACGTATCGAATTACTGAGTAATTATGTATATAGTGTTTTATGTTATAAACTGAAATTTCAATATTTATATTTAATAAAGCTGTGGCCTATTTACTCCAAAGGAAGTCTGTTGTGGTTCATTTCGGGAAATAAGTGGTTGGGTTCTTTATTACTGGTGAAGGTTTATGCCCATACACAGTTACCCTCTACCTACGTACGTGTTTAATGACAAATATTTAGGATATTAAATACAATTACAAAGTTACAAGAGGACCCTTTGCAAAGTTTGGTGGGCTGAGATGATATTTTACTAAACATTAAAGCAAAATCACATATTGTATCATTTTGATTGAAAGAAAAAATAAACAACTTTTACTATAAAATGGATAAAATTATTTCTTGAATGCATAATGGCAATCAGATTCCTCCTTTGATCAACAACCTGTTCACGTACACATTAGTTCTATTCTTGAACATTCTGTTTAAAAAAAAAAAATAATATCCAGGCCTTTAAAAAAAAAAAAAAAAAAAAATCATCAGAGAATTTTCCATCTTTATTGTTATTACTGTAAATAACCCATTGCTCTGTTGTAAGCAAAAACACAACTTTCTTCCAGTCTCAATAGACGACCTCTTGTTGGTTGGATGTTCCTGCTAAAGAATAGGTTAGCACAGTGGTTTCCAAACGTTTTAGGTTCAAGGCACGGGTCATATTTCAATATTTTTGAAAACAAAGTTCTAAGTATATCTGTATAGTGCTGCGGCATATTCTGGCACTATAGTCTAATGTACGTGTTGGTGTTTGATTGAAGGGGTGCTTGTATATAATTGTAGTGTTTTAATACAGGGGTATGTTTGTATGTAATGTTTGTGTTTGATTGCAGGTGTGCTTGGATGTAATGTTCGCTTTTGAATGCAGATGTTCATGTGTGTGTAGTATTGGTGTGTGTGTGTGTGTGTGTGAAAGTGTGTGTTTGTATATAATTTGGGAGTTTGCTGGGAGGGTGTGTTTGTATGTAATATTTGTGTTGGATTGCAGGAGAGTGTGTGTATGTTGTGCTGGTTGATTGCTTGGATGTATGCACATACACTACCACATACATACTTACACAGATATACATAAACATTAACACAGAGACACATATGAATACACTGACACATACACACAAATTCTGATTGACACTACACATACACACACATAGATACATACACACACCTTGACACACACTTACACCAACATTAGCACACACAAATGCACACCCTGTAACAGAAACACGCACCCTGACTCACAAAAACACTGACAGATTCACACACCATGACGCAAAGATGCACACACTGACACACAGATACACATACATATACACAGATGTACATCCTGACACACAGATGTGTGCGCAAACGGATTTACACGTAGATACATACACTGACATATATACACACAAATGCATATGCACACCCAGACAAGCATATGCACACCCACAGATACACACACTGACACATAAATGCACACCCTGACACACATATGCACACACTGACATATACACACAGACTAAATACACACACACACAGATGCACACCCTAACACGCACCAACTCCTTGACAAAGATACACACACACACCAAATCTGACATACACATAAGCACATATACGTGATCATTTTTTATTTTTTTTTATCTACAGCCATCTACAGCTTACCTTGCATGTCCAGGAGGGTGGCTTGCTTGTAGTTCTGTTCCTGCTGCTGGCTGGTGGGAGTGAGGTCTGGAGGTGCTCTTCCTGCTCTTTCTCCCTTCCCCTCATGCTGCCTCTGCAGCTACCTCCTCTCCCTCCATGGCAGGCTGTAACTTCCTCTCAGCCTATTGGCACTACAGGGGCCCAGTCGCAGTCTTGAAGGGCTGCAGCACCCGAGCTGCCCCTGTTTAGCAGAAATGTTTCCCAGTGCTATCATAGCCCCAGGGAAAAAAATTGCTGCATCCTGGGGTACCAGGGCACACAGTTTGGGAACTGCTGGGTTAGAACATAATGGATTGTACAGACCCTGCATATATTTGTATTGTGCTAAATATGCTATAATGAATGATCTTTCTTTAGCCTTAATTTATACCAAATGTTTTCCATATAATTTATTAATAGTGTAGCTGATCTCAGCACTTTTTCTAGTTCAATGTTTTTCTTAAAACTGGTGCCCAAAATTGATCCACATATTCCAGGTTTGGTCTTACCATTATAAAGAGTCAAAAATGTATTTTGATCAAGTGAATCAATAGTGCTTTTTATACGTGACGGCACCTTAGACAGGCATTGTACTCTATTGTTTACAGGGCCGGATTAACATAGGGGCTGATGGAGCTGCAGCTCCAGGTCCAGGCCCATGGAATAGGCCCATTTTAAAAAAAAAAATGTTTTTTTTTTTGTGTTTTTTTTTGTTTTTTTTACACACTACTCTTAGGTTAGCCACCTGACTGGTATTTTAAAGCACAGCCGGTATTTGAGGCTGCCTGGCCTTGATGGCATTGCAGTAATACCGGAAATACAAATGCAAATATTTTTCTCAGTATAAACGGAGATTACTCTGCAATACCAGCACCGGCCAGAAGTAGTCACTGTATATGGAGAGAGGCAGGGATATGATGTTACGGCATCTCCCTGCCTCTCTCTACTCACTGATCCGCAGAGGAGCAGCTACACAGCACAGAGAGTCCAGAAAGCAACTCCCAGCCTGCAGAGACAGACTACAGCTCAGGTATGTGAAGGATGGGGGGAAAGGCAGCAGGGAGACATGGGGACACTGAGACACTCGGGGACACTGGGAAACATGGGGACACTGGGAAACATGGGGACACTGAGAAACATGGGGACACTGATACACTAGGGGGCACTGTGAGACATGAGGATGCTGAGACACATGGGGACACTGAGAGACATAGGTAGACACATTGGGACACGGGGACACTAGGGACACAGTGTCTCCATGTCTCCCAGTGTCCCCATGTCTCCCAGCCCGTGTCCCCTAGTCTCCCAGTGTGTGTGCCCCCATGTCTCTGTGTCCCCAGTGTCATCTTGTCTCCCAGTGTCCCCATGTCTCTCAGTGTACCCATGTCTCCCAGCCAGTGTCTCAGTACCCCCATGTCTCCCAGTGTCCCTATGTCTCCCAGCCAGTGTCCCTAGTGTCTGTGTCCCCATGTCTCCCAGTGTATGTGTCCCTAGTGTCCCAATGTCTCCCAGTGTCCCCATTTCTATGTCCACAAGTGCCCCCATGTCTCCCAGTGTCTGTGTCCCCATGCCTTCCAGCCAGTGTTCCTAGTGTCTTAGTTTCCCCAGTGTCTGTGTCCCCATGTCTCTGTGTCCCTAGTATCTGTGACCCCATTTCTCCCAGTGTCCCCAAATGCCTGTGTCTCCATGTCTCTGTGCCCCCATGCCTCTGTGTCCCCATGTCTCCCAGTGTCGTCTTGTCTCCCAGTGTCCCCAAATGTCTGTGTCCCCATGTCTCCCAGTGTCCACATGTCTCCCAGCCAGTGTCTCAGTACCCCCATGTCTCCCAATGTCCCTATGTCTCACAGCAAGTGTCCCTAGTGTCTGTGTCCCCATGTCTCCCAGTGTCTGTGTCCCCATGTCTCCCAGTGTCCCCATATCTATGTCCACAAGTGCCCCCATGTCTCCCAGTGTCCCCAAGTGTCTGTGTCCCCATGCCTCCCAGCCAGTGTCCCTAGTGTCTTAGTTTCCCCAAATGTCTGTGTCCCCATGTCTCTGTTTCCCTAGTGTCTGTGACCCCATTTCTCCCAATGTCCCCAAATGTCTGTGTCTCCATGTCTCCCAGTGTCCCCATGTCTGTATCCACAAGTGCCCCCATGTCTCCCAGTGTTCCCAAGTGTCTCAGTGTCCCAAAGTGTCTCAGTCCCCCCATGTCTCCCAGTGTCCCCATGTGTCTGTGTCCCCGGGTCTCTCAGTGTCCCCATGTGTCTGTGTCCCCGGGTCTCTCAGTGTCCCCATGTCTCTTATTGTCCCCTAGTATCCAAGTGACACAGGACACACTGAGACATGGGGACACTGGGAGAAATGGGGACACAGACACTGGGAGATTAGGGGACTGGGCGACATGGGGACACTGACACTGTAATACATAGGGACACTGATGCCAGGTTGGCCTTCCAATCCGTTGGACAGACATACCCCCTTTTTGGGGGGAATGAAAGCATAAATTAGATAAAGAGATTAGCATAGAGTATGTGTTTTCTTATAGCTGCATCCTTTGAGTTTCCCTCCAACACCATCGCCATCAGATACATGATGCTTGGGAGGTAGGACTGCTTTAGTGTTTTTGGTCGATAAGATTCCATAATTAGGCCCATCATAATTGTCAGCACCAGGCCCACTGGGCTCTTAATCTGGCCCTGATTGTTTAGTATGTTATCTATAATTGTTCCATATTCCTTTTCATTTACTTTTATCCCTAACACAACCATATTTCATACATAAGTTTTTTTTCCTCCTGTTTCCAAAATGCATTAATTTGTATTCATCTGTACTTGTATGTACGTAGTGTGGAATTACAATGCAGCATAACCATAACTATCCCATTCAACCCCCCTATAACGACAGACAACTTAGTATGAATGAACAGGCCACAGCATTTATTATAACATGAATAAATTACTGCATAACACATCTATAACTTTATTTAATAAAACTCTTCTTTTCTGTAACCAAATTGTTAGAAATAAATAATCATAAATTAACATATATACTGTACATATATAACTCAACACACATAGGCGTGCGCACGGGGTGTGCCGGGTGTGCCTGGGCACACCCTAATCCCCGTGGCACGCCTATGTATTGAGTCCTGTAGGAACAGCGTTCCTGCACTTTTATTTGAGCAGGAACGCTGTTCCTGCAGGCACTCAGCTCCCCCTTCCTCCCACTATGTTCCCCCTTCCTCCCCCTATGTTCCCCCTGTCATGGGGGGGGGCAGGTGGTGAAGGACCCCCACCCCCCGGTCAAGCGCCGGTCTCCACTCAGCCGCGGCGAGGGAGCTGTGTGCTCTCTGCTTCCTCTCGCCGCGCGCTGTTTGCTGATGCTGGGAGCCGGAATATGACGTCATATTCCGGCTCCCAGCTACAGCAGACAGCCCACGCGGCGAGAGGGAGCAGAGAGCACATAGCTCCCTCGCCGTGGCTGAGTGGAGACCGGCGCTTGACCCACTGGACCCCAGGGACAAGTCCACGCCAGCACTCCAGGTAGGGAGGCTGGGTGGACATTTTTTAATTAAAAAATAATAATTTGTATGTATGTGTCTGTGAGTGATTGTGTCTGTGAATGTATGTGTGTCTGTGTGTATATGTCTGTGAGTGTGTCTGTGAATGTATGTGTGTGTGTGTGTGTGTATGTGTCTGTGAGTGATTGTGTCTGTGAATGTGTGTGTGTGTGTGTGTCTATAAGTGAGTGTGTCTTTGAATGTATGTATGTGTGTGCGTGTCTGTGTGTGTGTGTGTCTGTGAATGTATGTGTGTGTGTCTGTGAGTGAGTGTGTCTGTGAATGTGTGTATGTGTGTCTGTAAGTGTGTCTGTGAATGTAGGTGTGTGTGTCTGAGAGTGTGTGTCTGAATGTGTGTGTGTGTGTGTATGGGTGTGTGTCTGTAGGTGTGTGGGTGTCTGTGAATGTATGTGTGTGCACGCGTATATATGTGTGTGTCTGTGTATGTGTCAGTCTGTGTGTGCACGCATATATATATACACACACACACACACACGTGTATATTATTTTTTTGGGGAGGTGGGAAAAGAGTTCCCACACTTTATTCCCCAGGACTTCACCGGTGATCTCCGGATCTCCCCTGTCGGCTCACGCAGAGTCGGCGCTATCTGAGTGCCGGCTCTGCTCTAAGCCTCCATGGGCTGGCGGGGAGATCAAAGATCTACCTCACCAGCCCACAGCAACATGGAGGGAGGCAGTAGAGGACCCGGGGAGCTCTAGACAGCAGCTCCGCCAGGTTCCTCTCACGAGATCTGAGCATTGCCGCGGCAACACTCAGATCTCACGAGAGTTAACTCTAGCCCCGCAGGCTAGAGTTCACTCTCCACTGGACCACCAGGGATGGCACATGGCAGCAAGGATCCCCCTCCCTATATAAGGTAGGGAGGGGGGATATTTACTAATCTGCCCCCACCTCCACAATCCCTCCAAACATACAGCCCGCACGCTCACACACACAGTACACTAACCGCACCCTCACAAACACACACAGCACCTTTACAAACACACAACACCCTCACACACAGCACACTAACAGCACCCTCACAAACACACACAAACAGCACCCTCACAAATACACGACACCCACAAACCCACAGCACCATCACACGCACACGCACACATCACACAAACAGCACCCTCACACACACAGCGCCCTCACACAGCACAGTAACAGGACCCTAACAAACACACTCACAAACACCCTCACCCACATAGCACACTACCAGCACCCTCACACAACCCTCACACAGCACACGAGCAGCACACACATACACAGCAGTGTATGTGTGTGTGTGTATATGTGTGTATGTATGTATATATATATATATATATTACATATATACACATGCGCCGTGTGTTTGTGCTTTAGGGTGCACACCCTAATGCAATAGGCTGCGCACGCCTATGTCAACACATAGTGTTATACAGTGACCCAACCGTCCTTGCCAATAAACATACAGTGGTTCCTAATCACCACTTCCTCTCACCTCCCCCTCGTCATAAATCATATCCTCCCAATGCCCGCCATCAGCCGACCTTATCCACGCTCGATGGGCACGACACCTCAGGCAACCTAATGTTAACCCTTTGAAGCGGGGGAGGTTGAGACCTGCAAACATAATGAAACTTACTCCATCGTTAAACATAACCCCTCAAACTTAATTGGCAAGGACATACCCCCGGCTCGCTGTGACTAACTAATACTACAAGGGGTGGGCGAGCGGGAACCTGTTTGCTGGCCCGAATCCTAAGTGGCACTGAGGTAAGACCTCCCCCCTACTAGCTCACATAGCCCTAACCCCAGCCACACACACACTTCCCAAGACACTCCCACGCATCTATCCCCACACTCCTACATGTGCCCTTGTCCGCTTAGCTGCACTATCTCTCCAGGGCCTGAAAGAGCAAAAAACAAGATGCAAGAGAGTACTGAAAAAGGACAACAGCTCAAGTAGCCTGCCCATCAGTGGGTCCCGCTAAGATTTTAAGCTGGTTTTAGCTCATCTTGTGTCGTTACAAAAAGAACCAGGACCATTTGCATATCAGACAGATCCCACCCATAAGGACCACCCAGATCTGAAGTCCACACGAGAGATATAGCAACCCCCGACAATCGTTTCAGCCTTGTTAGGCCTCGTCAGTGAGGTATAGCAAATATCCCTCTAGGCATCATGAACAATGGGTCAACTCCTGGATTACCCTTCAAACTTGGGGAGAGCAAAGAAAACAAGGTGCAAGAGAGAGCTGAAAATGGACAACAGCTTAAGATTACCCTTTAAACAAAAAGACAAGGTCCAGTCTATTCTAGTCTGTGCTTTTACTTATTGAGACAGGAAAATATCATGTGACAGGTTGAAGAGTCTGTTTCCTGTACTGTAGTATTAGTCGCTCTGGCTCAGTCAAAGTCTGGATAAAAAAAAATCTCCAATGATTGCCCAAATATCCAGATGTGCAGCCTAATTATTTAAGATAGCAGCTGGGCTTCCCCATTAGTTTTAATAATTGGGGGTCTGTAACATATTACTACTACTATTAATGAAAGCCCATCCTGTTTCTTTGTATCCAAATTTCTACCCAGAAGACTTCACATCCTAACCTGCATCTTCACTTACATTTCTTAAACACATGGCTTCAATCAAGGTTTGGTATATAAATATACCTCTCTCTCATTTCTATCTTTTATCCTTCCTAAATAATGCACATCCATTTAAATTAACACCCCAATCTAATGTTTCATCTCACTATGTCTCAGTAATACCTGTTATATCTTACTGTTCCTTGTATGCCAATATCTTAAGCACCATCATTATGTAACTTTTTTGCAAAAGCAAGCAAACATTTAAATTTGCCATTTATTCTATTTCATTCCATTCCATTTATAAATATGTATTTGAAGGAAAACTATAGTGCTAGGAATACAAAGTTGTATTCCTAACAGTATATTGCCTCCCCCCTGTTTCCCCCTCCTGCAGCAGGGAAAGGGTTAAAAAAAAAACCTTTGTCACTTACCTGATTCCAGCACTGATGTCCCTTGGTGCTGGACCATCCTCTGCCTCTGCCCCTCCTATGCCGACATCAGCCAACGTCAGGGACCTAATGCGAATGTGCTGCGAGTGCTGCAAGTGCATTAGCACTTCCCCATAGGAAAACATTAATACTATGGGTTTTTAACTGATGCTGAATGTCCTTATGCAAAGCGCGAGGATGTCCAGCATCATTTAGTGGACCAAAACTCTGCTAAGGACTCTGAAGAGCCTCTAGTGGCAGCAGTTTCTCAATAACTGCAGTAATTACAATTGCAGGGTTAAGGGGCCATGGGCACTGCACCCAGACCACTTCAATGAGAGGAAGTGGTCTGGATGCCTATAGTATCCCTTTCATACCCAAGTTCTTACTCTTTCTGCTAACCTTATCAATTACCCCATCACTATCCTCCTGGGCTTCCACTGTATTGTACAGCCTGTTCAATGCAGAGGAACTGACATGAACTCCAGTGGAAAAATGTGTTCCTCTGCCAAGTGAAGGCTAAAACTGAATTGATTGGGAAGGTATTTTTGTTATTCATTTTGCAATTATAATCAATGCTAAAGAACACAATTACCGCACACTGGTAGTGAAGAATTTAAAATATTCTAGAAATAAGTATTCCAAATACCTGACTAGTACAGTGATGGTTGACCTCAACATTCCAGATGTTTAGTCTTGTGGTGCATCATAGGGAATTCAATTGACACACATCGTGGTGCGTAGAACATGATATTTATACACCTGGCTTTAATTTGCCTTTTTTTTTAAGTTGGATTATGTGAATACAGTAAGACACTTTATAGCTGAAAAGCATAATATTTCTTGTTCAACTTTGCTATTTTGAAGTCATGATCCGATGCAATTAAATATTAATTAAACAACTTTCCACTTCCTCTATATATTCTTTTCCAAATGTTGTAATGCTAAAAAAAATTGTCTTGTTGAATCCAACTTAATAATGATGACTTACTTAAATGGCTAAAATATTTGTGTCTTGTCAGCATGTACTGTACACAACTGGAAAAATTTTACTTCTACTGGAAAACAAGCAATTTGGTGTAGGTGGGCATTACAAATCACATGCAGTGCCAGAGAACTGCAATGTTTGCATTGCAACTCTGAGTCTGCCTCCAGTGGCTGTCTACCAGACAGCCATTGGGGGGGCTTCCTGAATCTAAACAGACTTTTGGTCCGTTATCTGATGCTGGACGTCCTCATGGACCTCTAGCATCAGATTTTCTCCATGGGAAAGCATTGAATAATGCTTTCCTTTGGGGAGGTTTAATTCGTGCACGGCCATTGCTGCGCATGCTCATTAGGTCTCCCCTGCCAGCTGACGTCGGCAGGGAAGGAGCGTAGGCAGAGCCTTACCCAGTGCCGAGGGACATCGGCGCTGGTTTCAGATAAGTAGCGACAAGCGATGGGGGGCGTTAGGGAGGGGAGCACTCCAGGATTCCCTAGTGTCAGGAAAACGGGTTCTCTTGGACAAATGTGAAACATTAAAATTACTGTTAAAAAAAAAATAATTATTTTGTTTGTTTACCCTATGAGATCCCAAGATATTACTAGCACATTGCAAAGATTGCAAAGCAATGGGATTGGCACACATCTAACATAGAAAGGTTTAAAAATATAAATATTACTCACATTGGAGAAGATTGCTTTGCCAACTGTTACACTAAACCTGCTGTGATTCAATAAATTATGCTAAAATATGAACTTATTACAATTGTCAGCACAGTAAAAATAAGTTTACAATAAGTAGACTTGAGGATATAGGACAAGACAGTAATGGAACTGTATTTGGATATCTCATATAGTCTGGCAGAATGCTTCAACATACACACACAATGCTTGCATTGGTGGGGGGGTGGGGGAAGGTGGGCACTGTCTGCACACACACACAGTGCTACATATCAAATACATTTTATTATCATTTTTGTTAAGTCAGATGAACCGAAACACAGCTTGAGATGTCACATTGAGTGAATCTATTATAAACCGATATATAAGTAAGTAAACCTATCTTGCATGTTCACCCCACTCAAACTGAAGAAGTAAAATGTATTTATTTTGTCCAAGTTCCAGCCTGAGATTCTAAGATTTTGAACTATTATACCAGGGTTCATATTTTCCACTCAATACTAGCCATTGACTCGTGATAATTTAGCCCTGGCCATAAGAAATTTACACCTGGGGTGTATGCTATGGCTTGCAGTGGTGAGTAACCTTTAAGGCCTTGCTAGTGACATAGAACTTAATTATACCCTAATTATACTCTCATATAGACACAGTCATATATACAAACACAAACTTATACAGACACAGTCATACAGGCACACATATACATGCTCATACAGACACAGCCATACAAGAACTCATACAGACACTGAAGTTAGGGCAAGTCCCAGAAGAAAGTATAAAACAAAGTCTGCACTATGCACTTTAATAAAAAAATATATACAAGCAGGCTGTACTAATGTGCAGCGACTGGTGACAGTTTTCTCAAGAGGACTTCTCACCCAGGGCCCATAGGGACAGGGAGGAACAGAGAAAGGGACAGGAAGGGAGGAGATGGCTATCGCTTAGCACCGTCAGCCATGGGTCTGAAGAGACCACCAGAATGTAGCTTGGCACGTTGAGCAGTATACTACGTGATGTGCATGGCAGATTCTGCTTCTTTCTCCTCCGCCGGGTTGCCTGTCACAATGCATGACTTTCCTGCAGTGATGTGCCGGATCAATGAGTGAGGTGACACACGGGAGTATTACTCAAGTAGAGTAAGTTCCTTCCTAGTGGTTTCACCCATTTGAAAGTGTCACCCAGGTGCAATTCGCAACCCCCTTACTCCCCAATTGACCGCACTGGTGTGGCTAAGGAGACAGGCTTATTGTGCAGAATTCTGCAGAACATTTCTTTTTTTTGGTGTTTACAAACTGTAAATATTTGAGCATTCAAATTATACAGCATATTAATGAAGCCATAACCTTGCATACAATAAAGTATTGTAATCACTTTAACATTATGTGCATAAGACAAGTCCAAAATGTCTTTCATATTCCCAGCCTAAAATTATAAGATGTATTTTACAGGTGTGCATTAGACATGCACAGGAGGCCTTGGAACATGTTGGAATCTATGCACTACACTTTACCGAACACACATGTATACACTTTTTAACACAGAACAAATCACATATTTACAGCTAGAAGATATCTAACAATGACATATTATTGTCCCAAGATGATAATGAGCAAAAAGGGAATAAAAGACAATGATTTTGTTACATGGGGAAAAAAATGTTCTATATTAATACGTCTTAGCTCTCAAGCCAATATATTTAAAGCCATTGACAAGAGAAAAACTATATTGGTTGCTCAAGAACTCAGACCACAGACACATCTGTTCATCATCTCCTAATTTTGTTAAATCTGAGACAATGTTCCATAGCACTTTGAGTCCGACAAAGAGAAATGTGCTATGCGGAGTGTGACTGTTATATGTTTGTTGTTGTAATCTGTCTGTTTATCTAAATACAATTTTCAGTGATTCTATTAAAACCATGTGTTTAAGAACCTTATATATGTTAAAAGTTAATCTTGGATTGACACACGGGACACAGAAATATATCATTAGATCTTACTAAATTCAATGATTTTTTTACATGAACTTAGAAAAATTGTTACCATATGTTTTTTCTCATTATATTGCCAAATAATGCTTTAATAAATGATTGTAAATATTACTGTCCAATATTTCTACCTTTATACATGGCATTCTTTGAACTATTTTATGGTTAATAATAAATGAAATATAATCTCTCAGTTGCCAGTAAAATAGAATAGTTGACAAGATATATATATATTTTTTACTTATTTAATATTTTATTCTTTTTCTTATTATATAAAACATATACAACATCATATGCATTACTATTTCCTCATGTTGCATTGCGTGATACAATTTTCAAGTGTATACATATCTGACATACAATACATTAACTATACATTAACAAAAATTAACAAAAAGTCCAGACTGAGGGCTCTCTTGAGTCAGAATAGATTTTAATTTAGTAATTTTACACTCCTATTATAGCATCAAGCTATCTTTATATCGAATGTAAGCAGGGTTTATCTATAGACTAGTTTTCCTGAATAATACCCAGCCAGTTTTTCAAAGTACTTGGTTCTTTAACTAGCCCTATCTCCATTTTCAACTGATAGATTAATTGTGATTTTACTTCCTCCCATATTGGGGTTTCTCTGGTTTTCCATTGCCTAGCAATTGATATTTTAGCTGCTAACAATATATGGATTATCAAGACAACATATTGATCAAAATTCTGAGACATATATAGTTGTAACAAAAATAACTGTGGTTTCTTGTCAACATTAATTCCTGTCCATGATTCAATATTCATAGTTACCATAGACCAGAATCTTTTTATTAAACCACATTCCCACCATATGTGTAGCATTCCTGCCTTGTGTTCCCCGCAGTGCCAGCATTTATCCGATGCATCCGGGTACATTTTAGCAAGTTTATCTGCCGTTAAATACCATCTATTCATGATTTTGTATTGGAGTTCCACTAGGTTCAGACAATGTACATTTTTTATGGTCAAATTCAATGCTTTCGTCCAGTCATCGTATCTTATGTTATTGTCTATTTCCTTTTCCCATTTTGATATTACTAGGCCAATAATTTCTTTCTCTTTCGATTAAATTAAAACACTTTGAAACTAACTTTTTAATAATATTATGGTCTTTTAATAATTGTTCCAGTATTAAATGTTTCGCTGAATATTTTTTTAATAAGTGCTCTTTAAGATACCCCTTTATTCTTATATAGGTAAATATCTCTTTAGAATGCAGCTTATATTCGTCTGTTAAAGTGTTAAAATCTTTTATCTTACCATTGTC
The DNA here is from genome assembly GCF_036172605.1 of Pelobates fuscus. Lineage (NCBI taxonomy): Eukaryota > Metazoa > Chordata > Amphibia > Anura > Pelobatidae > Pelobates > Pelobates fuscus. Next base: position 287,213,340 of record NC_086320.1, on the reverse strand, counting down.
TATTATATTGTTAATTTTGTTAACCCCTGCATTAATCCAGCTCTGGATGTTCAGGTCCATAATATTTTTTTGTAGCTGTCCAATATCAATGCTAGTAAGCAGTTTATCTTGTAAGTCTAGATCTTTTCTTAATTTATACCATATGGGGATTATATTGTTTAGGATCAAGCCCTTATCATAATTGCCCTGTCTAAGGTTTTTCCTATGATCTGTCTTCCAGAAAAGAGAATATATATCCTCCTTTATTTCATCGTTAAGTAGACTCTGTTCCATTTTAAACCAGATTTGTTCTTTTGCTAAATCGGATTGGGTTATTATTGCTTGTGCTATATTACAAACTCTCCAAGTATGATTTAATTGTGGAATTCCCAGTCCACCCGATTTTATCTTTAACCTTGAATGGTTTCGACTTAATCTAGGACGTTTTTGACCCCAAATAAATTTATTAATAATTGATTGTGCTAAAGATAGCCAGCTTTCTGAACAGTATAGGGGTAGCATGCGGAAAAGATACACCCACTTTGGGTATATATAGAATTTTATAATATTTATTCTCCCCCACCATGATACTTCAATTCCCTTCCAATTATTCAGGGTTTTTGCTGTATCTTTCATTAGCCTTAAAAAATTTTGTTCCATCATATTATTCGGTTCATTAGTAATTTCTATGCCCAAAACTTCCATGGTATTTTTTTCACAATTAAATCCGAATTTGTCAAATAACTTTTGCTTAATATTTAACGTGAGATTGAATGAAAGTGCTGTAGACTTACTTAAGTTTAATTTATATCCTGAATAAAGTGAATATTCCTCTATAGAATCCATGACTTTTTCCATGGATTTCACGGGGTCTCTCAGAGTAAGTACCACATCGTCTGCATACATTGTGAGCTTTAATGATTCCTTCTCTAGTTCTATTCCTTTTATAGAGTCATCAGCTCTGATTTTGTGTGCTAATGGTTCGAGACTAATCAGGTATAAGAGTGGGGACAGGGGACAACCCTGTCTTGTTCCATTTGTTAACTGGAACCATTCGGAAGAAAATCCGCTTCCCACTACCCTAGCTGTTGGAGTTGTATATAAAGCCATAATAGCCCTGGTGATATTACCTTGAATTCCAAAGCCAGATAGGGCTTTCTCCAGAAACTCCCACCTTACCCTGTCAAAGGCCTTTTCGGCATCTAATGACAGGGCAAGGAGGGGGATCTTGTGTCTGGTTGCCAGATCTACCACATCTATCAATCTCCTAATATTAGAAGTTGGGGCTCTACTGGGTATAAACCCCACCTGGTCCTGATGAATAATACTTGTTATTACATTAGATAACCTATCTGCTAGAACAGAAGAGTAGATTTTAATATCACTGTTAAGTAATGAAATAGGTCTATAATTTCTTACTAGTTCCAAATTTTTCCCAGGCTTTGGAAGTGGAACTATGTGGGCCTTTAACAGTTCGCTGGGGATATTTCCGTATGACATAAAGTCATTAAATAGTTTGGTAAGTGGTTCTATTATATTACCCCTAAAGGTTCTATAAAAGCAATTACTGAACCCATCAGGTCCTGGTGCTTTTTTTGATTTTAATTTTTTAATTGCAGATTCTACTTCATTTTGTAAGATAGGTTCATTTAATACTTTCAGTTGAGCCTCTGTTATACACGGGAGTTTGAGTTCTGTAAAGAATTTGGAAATATCATCAGTACTATTTCCCCCGGGTAGATTATATAGTTCTGCGTAATACTTTTGAAATGCATTACCGGCGACAAAACTACTTCTTCTCCGTTTATTTTTAATTTAGAAATAATTGTTTTAGTTTTTTCCTTTTTTAATCTATTTGTTAGTAGTTTATCCGCTTTATTCCCTTTATAGTACCAGTTTCTTCTTAGACGTTCTAACGCAAGGTTAGATTTGTTTATCAAAATATTATTAATACTTTCTTTTATTTTTTGTAATTCTTTACTTATTTCAAGCGATATTTTTTTTTATTCTGTTTTTCCAATCTATCATGATCTATATAAAGTTGTGCCAAGTTTTGTAAGTTTCTTTTTTTTCCTCTGTGCCCACTTTTATAAAACTTCCCCTGATTGTACATTTAAACGCACACCAGAGCGTAGATGAGGAGATCTCAGAATTATTATTTTCTCTGAAATAATCTTCTATAGCTTTTTGTATTGTGTCCACATTTTGGTTTTTTTTAACAAGTATTCATTCAATCTCCAGTTAGATCTAGTTTTAACAAATTCTTCTTTTATTTCTAGAATTAGAGCATTATGATCTGACCAAGGGATATTAGTGATCAGAATTTTCTTTACCCTTCTAACAATGTTTATTTCTGTCAATATGTAATCTATTCTTGAATATACCTGATGCGGGAAGGAAAAACAAGTATAATCCCTTTCCATAGGATGCCATATGCGCCAAATATCCATAAGGCCTGCCTTTTTTATTGCCTCATTAAATTTTTGGGAGGATTGTTCTAACTGTCTCTTGTTCTCATTTTTTTTTATTTATTTCTGTCCATATCAGGATCTAGTATACAGTTGAAATCACCCATATATATTATTTTCCCTTGTTTAATTTTTTCGACTTTATTCACCAGTTTATTTAAGAACCTTATGGGAGCTTTATTGGGCGCATATAGATTTACAATTGTGTATATCTGATTGTTTATCTCTCCAATTATTATGAGAGTTCTTCCTTCGTCATCTGGAACTTGGTGTATTAACTTAAAATCTATCTTCGCAGAAATTATAATTGCTACCCCTCTTTTCTTGTTCTTGGGCATAGAGGACCTAAAAATATGGGGAAATTCTTTTGAGCCAAACCTATCTTTGTCATTTTTTAGCCAGTGTGACTCTTGTATTCCACATATGTGTATTGACTCCTTCCTAATAAAATCGGTGAGGATAACTCTTTTCTGCGGTGTATTAAACCCCCTTACATTCAAAGATGCTCTTCTAAGCATAACTTAATTCTATCTGACCCCTTTCCCCTCAGTCTGGACAACCAAAAAATAACATAACATACAAGACATTGCACCCCTACATTTAACATTAAAATAAATGGTTCCTTTCCCATAGGAGCCATAAATATCCCTACGTTCCTTCCCCCTGTGTGTCAGGAGGGAAGAAATTTACAAATTAACCACCCTATATGGTTAGATGATGGGATATACTAACAATTCTGTCAAACGTATAAGAAATCTGCGAGTTACCCTGAGTTCAAGCGAGAATAATAATAAGAGAGAAAAAAAAAAAAACACAGACATTTTCCTTACATTCTTTACCTAAATTCCTTCTCTCTCCTCTATCTTTTCCCCTATATTATTTATCTTAAGTGCTCATGTCCAATATTATTTACTTAAAGTGTGATAAACTCTCTCTGTTTATTATTTATTTAATTTCCCTACCCTTCTCCCTTACTATTTATACTAATAATATCTATTCTTTCAGTGCTCAAGTGCACCACTCCCTTGAATTTCTCTTCTCTTTAGCTGGAACTACTATCATTTATTTGTGTGATATTCAAAAGTGTCTTATATTCCTTCACTTCTAACCCCCTTTGTCTTACTCATCCTCTTCCTCTCTATTTCCTTTCTTTCTATATCTTCTTTTATATTTGTGTAAATTATTTAATCATGTGAAATTCTATTTCTATTTCTCTAATTTTGTTCACCTCGTGTTAGTTTCTATAAAAGGGATTATATTGACTACCCTACTTTCCTAAATGTCTTATTCTTTGTTTCAAAACACGTCTTTACATAAGCTGCTTATCAGTGTTACCATTATATTTCCTTCCAACCAAAGTCTCCCATCAAGGGAAAAAGATAGAGGAAAAGAGCTCACGCGGGAGAAAAAAAAAAAAAATATATAGGGCTACATTAGAGTTACCTCCTCCTGTCCCCAGTTCCGGGGGAGGGGGAGTCCAATGCAGACCCTTACATCAATTATTTAACAATTTCCGGAATCCATTTCCACTTTTTCTCTATACCCTTTGTAGGGCTACTTAGAGTTACCTCTTCCCCTCCCTTATTCAGGGGGAGGGGGAAGTCCAATGTAGACCCATACGTCAATTATTTAAAAGTTTCGTGTATCCATTTTTGCAAACTCTGAACTTCTCTAAACACTTCCGCTTTTTCTCCATACATGAATCTTAATCCAACTGGGAACAACCATATGTACTTAATTCCCATTTCTCTCAATTTAACAGTACATGAGATAAAATTTCTTCTAGCCATTCTGGTACTTCTAGATAGGTCATTAAATATTTTAATAGATTCATATTTAGAGTCCTGTAGGGATTTGGATCTCATTGCCCTCATAATTTCTTGTTTGAGTCTATATGAGTTTAAAGCTGCAATGACGTCTCTTGGATGCTGAGCTGGAATATTGCTTGGGTTTGGGATTCTATGTATTCTTTCCGTGCAGTATTGACTATTAATTTGCTGGACCCCCAAAAATTTACAAAGCTCTTGTAGAAATTCCTCAAGTCCTCCTGAAGACACTTCTTCTTGGATTCCTCTTATTCTGATGTTATTTCTCCTTGCTCTATCTTCGTTATCCGAAATCTTAGCCTCCATTAACGCCATTTTTTTTCCATCTGTATAATTCTTTCTTCATTTATACCTTGTTGTAATTTTATATGATCCATTTTATCTTCCATTAGATTTATCCTGCCCATTATTTTGGCTATCTCTGTTTTGAATTCCCCCATCATTAGGTGTATCTCTTTCTTTATGTTTTCCAGTTGCGCTTGTAGGCACTCGTTCAAGAGATCTTTTCCAATCAGGCCAGTGTCTTTACTTAGAGGGTCCAACGTTTCGTGCTCGGGATTCATTTGTATTATAGGTTGCATTATGGGTTGGGCTACTCCATTTATACTATTTCTTCTTTCTGCCCTCTCCTTGTCTTGAGGTGAGAAATAGTTTGAAAGTATTTTTTCATTTCTTTGGTCTGACTTCTTTTCTCTTTTGTTTCCCAGCTTGAGTTCACCTTTTTTGTTTGCCATTCTTGCGCTTTATTGCGCATGCGTGTCAAAAGGTAAAAGGGAGAAGAAAAAAAAAAAAGAGAGTTTTTTTTTTCCTTTTTTCTTTGTGTTATTCAGTATTTCTTTCGCTTGATTTTATCCGATATCTTAGGTTCAGATGCTAGTGACTAGGGTCTCACAGCGTTCCACGGCTTTCAATTTTTATCTGACGTTTTATCCTTAAGCTCCAATTATCCAATTGTCTTAACCTTCAATTAGTGAACATTAGAGCGTTTAGAAAGGAAAAAAAAAATATATTTTATCCAATTAATCCACAGGTCACCAGATGACTCCAGGACATTTACAAAACAGTACTTTTTCTTCTTAAAAGACTATTTTAACCATATGCAGTGAGGGTTAAAGATATTCCATATTATTCCATATATTCTGCATTATTCCATTTTTTTTTATATCCGTCTTAGCTATTTTACATATATCTATTAGATTGACCGCGCTTATCCAGAAAATACAACTCTCTCAACCAAATTTCGTTTGAAGCCTTTACACGCTTCTGTTAACGGAATTTTCAGTGGTAATAAGTTAGTCATATATGACGAATCTCTCAGCCGGGATTGATTTGGAGCCTCTCCACGCTCCTACTTATGCAATTTTTTAGTACGCCTATATACCGGTATATATCAGTATATCTTAGCTGAAATTAGTTTGGAGCCTTTACATATTCCTATTAATGGAAATTTCTATAAGTCTATATAGCCGTATATAACAGGCATGTGTCCAGTATGTTCTCTGTATGCCGGTGGAGGGATAGAAATGCAGTTTTCTATTGGTTCTATTAATTATGCAGACTTATTCAGCTTGTTTATATGCTTGCTTATATGCTTATATGCAATTTGTGTACTTGCGGTTGTGCTTGCGGTTAGGCTATCCTCTGCCTGCTGATACCGCCATCCTTTTTTTCCCGGCCTGCCGCCGCACTGGACGTTATACTGTTATACTGTGCTCGTCTGTCCGTCCACCTCGCGCATCTGCTCTTTTCGTTCCCCTCCACTGCATCGGCTCCAGCTTCAACCCTCACTCTGTCCTGGATCTCCACGCCGTCGGAGACTCTCCTGAGCCGCCTCCTGAGCCGCCTGGGTACTGGGTACTGCTCACGGTATATCCGTTCGTCCGTCACCCGCCACCGCCATGGATCCTCGGCCTCAGGTACCTCGCAGCTTCTCTAGTTTTTTCGCGGCACACGGGAGTATTACTCAAGTAGAGTAAGTTCCTTCCTAGTGGTTTCACCCATTTGAAAGTGTCACCCAGGTGCAATTCGCAACCCCCTTACTCCCCAATTGACCGCACTGGTGTGGCTAATTGTGCAGAATTCTGCAGAATTCTGCAGAACATTTCTTTTTTTTGGTGTTTACAAACTGTAAATATTTGAGCATTCAAATTATACAGCATATTAATGAAGCCATAACCTTGCATACAATAAAGTATTGTAATCACTTTAACATTATGTGCATAAGACAAGTCCAAAATGTCTTTCATATTCCCAGCCTAAAATTATAAGATGTATTTTACAGGTGTGCATTAGACATGCACAGGAGGCCTTGGAACATGTTGGAATCTATGCACTACACTTTACCGAACACACATGTATACACTTTTTAACACAGAACAAATCACATATTTACAGCTAGAAGATATCTAACAATGACATATTATTGTCCCAAGATGATAATGAGCAAAAAGGGAATAAAAGACAATGATTTTGTTACATGGGGGAAAAAATGTTCTATATTAATACGTCTTAGCTCTCAAGCCAATATATTTAACCCCTTAAGGACACATGACGTGTGTGGCATGTCATGATTCCCTTTTATTCCAGAAGTTTGGTCCTTAAGGGGTTAAAGCCATTGACAAGAGAAAAACTATATTGGTTGCTCAAGAACTCAGACCACAGACACATCTGTTCATCATCTCCTAATTTTGTTAAATCTGAGACAATGTTCCATAGCACTTTGAGTCCGACAAAGAGAAATGTGCTATGCGGAGTGTGACTGTTATATGTTTGTTGTTGTAATCTGTCTGTTTATCTAAATACAATTTTCAGTGATTCTATTAAAACCATGTGTTTAAGAACCTTATATATGTTAAAAGTTAATCTTGGATTGACACACGGGACACAGAAATATATCATTAGATCTTACTAAATTCAATGATTTTTTTACATGAACTTAGAAAAATTGTTACCATATGTTTTTTCTCATTATATTGCCAAATAATGCTTTAATAAATGATTGTAAATATTACTGTCCAATATTTCTACCTTTATACATGGCATTCTTTGAACTATTTTATGGTTAATAATAAATTAAATATAATCTCTCAGTTGCCAGTAAAATAGAATAGTTGACAAGATATTTTAAATATATGAAATGTAATGCAATCCACTTGAACACGGACACAGTACAAAATACATATATGAGAAAATAGGAAGGTGGGTGAGTGGGAAATAGAAATTAAATGTAAACCAAGTGCAGGCTAGCCTCTGTAGATTGGACACTCCAAATCCAATGATAAACAAAAGATATATACAGACTAACAGGGCGCCACAATCACTGAATAGGTATGCATGAGGGGAAAAACCATATAATAAATATAACTGGTATCCAGATAAAAAATAGTAATTTATTGATACAAGAATTAATAAAATGACAGCACAATAATAAGTGCCCGAGTTTATAATAAACAGGAACCCATAGGTATAGCAGCTCACTAGTACATAATGCTGAACTGGGCAATAAAGTGCAGATGTAAAAGTGCAAAGTGTTGTATTAAAGTGCAGATATTCAAATGCAAGGTACTAGTACCAAAAGTGCACCAAATCCATAACACAAAGATAAAAAAACAGTCAGCACATATAAACAATAAAGCCGCTGATACCACAATGCAGGGTCCCAAAAGTCGGCAATGTTCAATGCTCTTCAAAATACATATATATTGCATTATTGGCCCATTATTTAATCTTTAGATAGTATATTTTGTTTGTTTTATACTGAATAACTGTGCTCTACACATGTTTTATATAAAGAAATATAACACAGTGATAAAGTGTGTTTGATGGTTTTACTTTTAATATCTCCGCAGGGAGACAGAGGAAATGAAGGAGCAAAGGGTGAAAAGGGAAGCAACGGACAGAATGGGTTTCCAGTAAGTAATGATATGATATTCCTTTTTATAAATTTCTCTCTATATATATATATATATATACATGTAGGGTAGTGATCAGCACTCACGGTCTTTTAGTGGTTAAAAATCTTCAAGCTTGATTATAAATCCATTAAAAATACGATCAACGTTTTAGTCCCTACCTGGGACTTTCATCAGGAATCAGGATCAGGATCAGGGACCTGATCCTGATGAAAGTCCCAGATCGTTGACCGTATTTTTAATGGATTTATAATAAAGCTTGAAGTTTTTTAACCACTAAAAGACCGTGAGTGCTGATCACTACCCTACATGAATATAGTTATTCCCTGGATTTCAAGTAAATACCCGGCAATTTCAATACAAAGTGTGAGTGCAAGGACTTTCTGTTTTCTTTATATATATATTCTCATACAAAGATAGATAGATGTTTTTTATAAACACTTGACTTTGGCAATAATAATATAAATTTTATCACCTTGTTTACTGTGGGTGGCAGGCTGCAACTGGCTGCTTTGGCTGGCTGACTGGCTGTGGTGGCTAGCTGACAGGTAGGCTGGCTGAGGCTGGCAGCTGTGCCTAGCAGACTTTTTTCTTCCCCCAGCCACTTTATGCATCTGTTTCTCCCCCAATCCCTTTGTATGTCCTCTCAATTTCTCTTTTTCTTCTTCTTCCACTCTTAAGTGTCTCTTCCCCCCAGCCCTTCTGTGTGTATTTGTCCCTTAGCCTCTCTATGTGTCTTTTTGTCCCCCCATTAGCCATTCTTTGTATTTCTTTGCCCCGCATACCCCTATGTGTGCCTCCTTGTCCCCCCTCAGCTCCTCAGAGTGTCTCTATGTGCCCCCTCAGCCCCTCTGTGTATCTTTTTCCCAAGCCCCTTTGTGTGTCTCTTTTTGCCCACTCCCCTCCTGCTCCTTTCTTCTGAAACCCCTCCCCTCCTGTGCTTTTCTTCTGAACCCTCCTCCCCTCCTGTGCTCTTCTTTACCCATTCCCCGTGCCTGCTCAGCCTCACCTCCCTCCATGTAGCAATGGCAAACAGACGGACCACAGTAGAGGAGCTTCTGTTTCCCCTACCTGGTCTGACTGGAAGCTGTCTGTACTCTCAGTGAGCACTTCCTGTTCCACTTCGCGGTCCACCTGCTTGGCCATGCCATATGTAGTGATAGTCAGGAGGGGAGTGCTTTTCAGAGACGAGCAATGTTTAGAGGCCATCACTCACTGGGTCAGTGAGCGTAGTCAGCATTGTGTGCAACATTACCATTCAGCATCTAAACATTCTGCTGGAGATGCTGAACACTCCTCATAGAGATGCATTGAACATATCTGAGGATATGTGTTACGGTTGCCTCCAGGCTGGCTGGAAGTTGGACCATAGAAAGGATGCTCCTAGCGCACACCAAAGGACAATCAGCACCGTAGACACCATAACTACTGTGTAGATACCATAAGTACTGCACCATACGAACCGCCGCTGCTGGGCTAGAATCTCGCCATCTGCTATCCACCCTGGACCTACGGCCAGGCTCCAGGTTCCAGTAGGTGAACCTCTTCCTTTTGTAGAGCGAAGCAGGATCAGGAACAAGAGCTCTTACAAGAGCTCAGTAGCTAAGGGAGTATGAAGAGCATAGCAATCCCTGTAGTGATTATAGCTGTCCCTTTCAAACATGAGTCAAGGCTGCAAGTTAGAGGGTCAAGTCATTCTGTTTATTGGCACCCAAAGGGCTTTCTTTTATGCAGGTTTCCCTTACATAGGACCACCCACAGGGTTTTACAGAACAGCCAATAACACACATGCATTACAGAAAACACTCCCAGCAATTACACAAAAAATCCTCCCCCTCTGCCTGTGATATAATTATGGTACACAATACTTAACATAATTATCACAGGCAGGAAAAATACAGTTTTTACACATACACTGTAACTTTAAAACCATACTTTAAATCTCCATAAAATTACATATTTAGAATCAGCATACTTTAAATATAAACATAACCAAAAATCATACAAATCCCTCCAGTAAATCAAAAGTTAGATGGAAGTCCTTTATGACCGGCCGCAAGCACATTTTCCTGCCCAAAACAGTTCCATAGATTTGGGCTGTGCGGCCGGTGAATTTTATGCAGAAAAATGACTAAGTCCCATTTGAACGTGCGTTCGAATCTTCGAACGGGACTTAGTCTCTGCAGCTGAAAGTTCAGTGTAGGAGAAGGTAAGGGTTAGCGGTGTTCGGTGAAATGTGTAGCCGATTTCAGTTCCATGGATTTGGCTACACATACCGCTGACCTCGTTCGAATGAACAAAGATGCCAGCAGCCACATGTTCGTTTGCATGAACTGCGGCCACCCAGCGGTCGGCAATTTACCTACAGCAGGCTCCCAGCTTGGCAGGTAAATTGCCTGCACACTTCCACTTCTGGGTGGTCCGCCTGTGTTGTACTTGGTTCAGTAAGCCCCATTTACTCAACCAAGTAGGAGAAAAACCAGGAACACAGTATATTAAAGGTTTGGGGACACCGTCTTAAAGGGGCAATGTTCAACAAAGTCACAATATGTCCCCAGACGGTTCTTAAAGGGCCATACACACCCAATAAAAGTCCATACGTTTTTTAGGGGTACAATCTCCAAGGGGCCATAGTCATGAGGAAGGAGGCTGGCAAATAGGCTTCTCCACAACCCAGGGAAGCAGGGCAATTTGTCATTTAAAGGGCCAGTTACAAATGGCAGTTTGTAATAATATGTTCAGAGGGATTAAAGAATATTTTACTGGCAACCGAGAGATTATATTTAATTTATTATTTGATTCAATGCATCTCTATAAGGAGATTCTGATTGGTGCAGCACAATATTTTGCCTCAATGCGCAGTAGCCACCCATAGCTGAGCAGACCTATAGAGGCACTGGAAAAAAGGTGAGTAAATCACCTTTTTAACAGGTATGGGAAGGGGGGACGAAGATCTAAACGGTCGTCTTTGAACTATAGTGTCAGGAATATATGTTTGTATTCCTGATACTATAGTGTTCCTATAGTGTTCCTAAATATAGGTGATTACCTACTTAAGTGCTCCAAATCAAATTAAAAGGAACACTCCAAACACCTCAAGTACTCTTATTTTATTTTATAAAAAGTGCAGATTTCAACAGAAATTGGTACTATTATAAGTTAATCTTCTTACACTCCCTTGGCTTTCAGACAACTGATTATGTTACTTCCTGGTTGTTTTGTTCAGTAGAGCTTAATTCAAGAGTCAGGCAACTGCCCAGGTCACCTGCCTTTCAAAGACTTCACATTGAGCTGCATTGGGAAGTCTTCCATTACACAGCCAGAGGGAGTGTGGGCTGGGGAAGATAAAGAGCGCTTGCAAAGGTTGCAGACATGAGATCTGCACCTTTTGCAAACTGCTTTAAGTTATACCTCCAATGCAAAAAAAGTAAATTCATGCATCTTTTCAATAAAGATATATCTACTAAACAGTGATGTTTTTGTTTTGTTTTAATGTAGGCAGTTTAGTGTCCTTTTAAACACAGTTAATACAAAAATGCAATGTACATAATAAATTTAATGCACAATTCTCAATTTGTTGTCCTTGATAGGAGTGCCTTTTATCTAGGGTGTGCTGGGCAACAGCAGTGATTAGTTCATTGGCTGAGAGTGATCAGTTTTGCTCTCTGCCGTAAGTAGTACAGCGCAATGGTTATGGTGCATGGGATGTTTCTTTAATTTTAAATGCATAAAGCAACATTTTTATTTTATAAAGAGTGCTGTGGAAATCTAATATAAACAGCAAGTTAAAGGGATCCTATATTTTCCTGGCACTATAGGCTCTTGGAGTGCCCCCCTCCCTCGGGGCCCCCCTCCATTGGCACTGAAGAGGTTAAAACCCCTTCAGCCACTTACCTTAATCCAGCGCCGGGCTCCCTCAGTGATGGTGACCTCTCCTCTCCTGCCAATGTCAGCTCCCGAGTGGAGCCGAAAGCACAGGCGCGGCCAGAGACGCGCGCGTACATTCAAACCTGCCCATAGGAAAGCATTACCCAATGCTTTCCTATGGGGATCTTATTTGATGCTGGACTCTGTGAGGACATCCAGCGTCAAATAAGTGCGATTTACTCAGTGTAAATCGTGGAAACGGCCTCTAGTGCCTGTCAGGTAGACAGTCACTAGATCGCTGAGTGCGATTTACTCAGTGTAAATCGTGGAAACGGCCTCTAGTGCCTGTCAGGTAGACAGTCACTAGACGCTGGTTTAACCCTGTAGTGTAAACATAGCAGTTTCTCTAAAACTGCTATGTTTTCAGCTGTAGAGTTAAAACTAGGGGAACCTGGCACCCAGACCACTTCATTAAGCTGAAGTGGTGTGGTTGCCTATAGTGATCCTTTAATATTTGACTTTATACCATGAGATATGGAATTAAATACATATCATGATTTTACTTTATTCTTCAATCCCTCTGAACATATCCTTAAAAACTGGTAATATTTACTTTTTTGGAATTATCAGCATTCAGTTCACCTTCATCTTAGTTCACCTAAGAATGTTACCAAATATAGCATGAAGTCTGGAAAATGAGCTTAAATGTTTATTTTGTAGTTTTGTAACTAGTTTGAGTTGGAACAAGTCAAAGTATATTAATCAAGTTGCCAGCTCTTCTTGGCTGCTGAATATCAGTCTAAATGAGAAAAAAATAATAAACATAACTTAACTGAGGACATATTTAAAATTGTATTCTTATATTTTCATTTTATCTAGGGTGCATTTGGGATTGCAGGTAGTAGAGGCAACCCTGGGAATCCTGGTCTTAATGGAAAGAAGGTAAGTGATTTAGTATACACATATAACTAGTATTGTAGTCCGAATGCTTTAGTAATCAAAACATTCAAAACCAATGTGTTTGTAATATTAGTAGCGTTACATAGTGATGTCGCGCACATAAAATTTTAATTTTTTCGCGGTTCCTCGTCCTCAGTGATCTCTCTGAAGGTATGTTCTTCCCCCCAGCCACGTACAACACCACGGGTACCAGATAGGTGACAACGAGCACCCTGGGATGCCTGTTGTGGTTGGTCTTCCTCCTCCTCCTCAAAGCCACATTCCTCCTTTGACTCCTCTTCCTCACAATCCTCTTCCAGCGTTGCCGCAGGTCCAGCAAGCGATGCTGATAAGGCTGTTTCTGGTGGTGATGGTGACCACAACTCTTCCTCTTCACGCTCATCTACGGCCTGATCCAGCACTCTTCGCAGGGCACACTCCAGGAAGAAAACAAATGGTATGATGTCGCTGATGGTGCCTTCGGTGCGACCGACTAGGTTTGTCACCTCCTCAAAAGGACGCATGAGCCTACAGGCATTGCGCATGAGCGTCCAGTAACGTGGCAAAAAAATTCCCAGCTCCGCAGAGGATGTCCTAGCACCCCGGTCATACAAATATTCGTTAACGGCTTTTTCTTGTTGGAGCAGGCGGTCGAACATTGGGAGTGTTGAATTCCAACGTGTCGGGCTGTCGCAAATCAAGCGCCTCACTGGCATGTTGTTTCGCCGCTGGATATCGGAAAAGTGTGCCATGGCCGTGTAGGAACGCCTGAAATGGCCACACACCTCCCTGGCCTGCTTAAGGACGTCCTGTAAGCCTGTGTACTTTTGCACAAAGCGTTGTACGATCAGATTACACACATGTGCCATGCACGGCACATGTGTCAACTTGCCCAAATGCAATGCCGCCAACAAATTTATTCCGTTGTCACAAACCACTTTGCCGATCTCCAGTTGGTGCGGAGTCAGCCACTGATCCACCTGTGCGTTCAGGGCGGACAGGAGTGCTTGTCCGGTGTGACTCTCTGCTTTCAGGCAAGTCAACCCCAAGACGGCGTGACACTGCCATATCTGGGATGTGGAACAGTACCTGGGGAGCTGGGGGGTGCCGTTGATGTGGAGCAAGACGCAGCAGCAGAAGAGGACTCAGCCGAGGAGGTTATGGAAGAGGATGGAGTAGGAGGAGTAGAGGAGGTGGCAGCAGGCCTGCATGCAAGTCATGGCGGTGTCACCAACTCCTCTGCAGAGCCACGCATTCCATGCTTGGCAGCCGTCAGCAGGTTTACCCAATGCGCAGTGTAGGTGATATACCTGCCCTGGACCCTTGCCCCAACACTGTGTGCCAGACATGCCATTACTTCCTTTTGCACAATCGAGTACAGGTTGGGGATTGCCTTTTGTGCAAAGAAATTTCGTCCAGGTACCTTCCCCTGCGGTGTCCCAATAGCTACACATTTTTTGAACGCCTCAGACTCCACCAGCTTGTATGGTAAAAGCTGGCGGGCTAAGAGTTCAGTCAAGCCAGCTGTCAGACGCCGGGCAAGGGGGTGACTTTGTGACATTGGCTTCTTACGCTCAAACATGTCCTTGACAGACACCTGACTGTGGGCAGATGAGCAGGAACTTCTCAAGGCGAGACACGGAGGGGCGGATGGTTAAGAGGGGGCAAGGAGGACAGCAGTGGTTAACGTGGCTGAAGATGCTGGACCAGGAGGAGGATGGCGGCTTTAAGTTTGTGTGCTGCTTGTACTCATGTGTTGATCCCATAGGCATTTGTGATATGCGATCATGTGCCTTCGCAATGCAGTTGTACCTAGGTGGGTGTTGGACTTCCCACGACTCAGTTTCTTTTGGCACAGGTTGCAAATGGCATCGCTGTTGTCAGAGGCAGACACACAAAAAAATGCCACACTACTGAGCTCTGCAATGACGGCATTCTGGTGGTGGCAACAGCATGCGTTGATTGGCGTTCTGTCTGGCTGACCCCGGGTGCCGATGCATTCTGTCTGACTGTGCCACTAGCTCCTTGCGACGACCTCCCCCTGCTTCCAACTCGTCTCCTCCTCTCTGTCTCCCAATCTGAACTTTCCCCCTGTTCTTCTTCTCTTCTAGCGGGCACCCACGTGACATCCACGGACGCATCGTCATCATCAACCGCTTCACTTGTATCTGACAACTCAGCAAAGGAAGCAGCAGTGGGTACAACATCATCATCATCACACCGTACGTGTGTAATGCTGCCTGGCTGAGACATATCACTGTTATCTACATCCGCTGGCAATAATGGTTGCGCATCACTCCTTCTTCCAACTAATGTGTAAATAACTCCTCTGACATACCAAGTGAAGCGGCTGTGATGCTAGTGTTTTTGGTTGCGGCAGGTGGGCGAGTGGTAACTTGAGAGGTGCCGGAAGCTAAGCTGGAGGAGGATGGTGCGTCGAGGTTCAGAGCGGAAGCTGTAGAAGATTGGGTGTCCTGTGTTAGCCAGTCAACTATGTCATCAGAACTTTTCAAGTTCAGGGTACGTGGCTTCTGAACACTGGGCATTATTCTAGGGCCAAAGGGAATCACACAACGACGGCCCCTGCGGGGTGGCCTGCCTCTGCCTGTCATTTTTTTTTTCGATTAGTGGTACTATGCGTGCAAGCTACTGTGACAAGAGATATGAGTGGCACTGGTGTGACACTGTGCCCTGGCAGGCCCTGAAATGCACACGCGTGAAGGAAACTGACTGCTATTATATTACAGTCCAAAAAGTTTAGTTTTTTTTTTAAATGCAAGCTATTGTGACCCCAGATATGAGTGGTGGCACTGGGCAAGTGGTCACAGTATACGCTGTGAGCCTGACACACACGCTGGCAGACAACTAACTGCTATTCAATCTATTACAGTCAAAATGTATTTATTTATTTTTTTTAAATGTACACTACTGTTACACCAGATATGAGTTGCACTGGTGTGACACTGTGCCCTGGCAGGCCCTGAAACGCACACTCGTGAAGGAAACTGACTGCTATTATATTACAGTCCTAAAAGTTTAGGTTTTTTTAAATGCAAGCTATTGGGACACCAGATATGAGTGAGTGGTGGCACTGGGCAGGCCCTGAAACACACACTAGTGAAGGAAACTGACTGCTATTATATTACAGTCCAAAAAGTTTAGGTTTTTTTAAATGCAAGCTATTGGGACACCAGTGAGTGAGTGGTGGCACTGGGCAAGTGGGAACAGTATACGCTGTGAGCCTGAAACACACGCTGGCAGACAACTAACTGCTATTCAATCTATTACAGTCAAAATTGTATTTTTTTTTTAAATGTACACTACTGTTACACCAGATATGAGTTGCACTGGTGTGACACTGTGCCCTGGCAGGCCCTGAAACGCACACTCGTGAAGGAAACTGACTGCTATTATATTACAGTCCAAAAAGTTTTGTTTTTTTTAAATGCAAGCTATTGTGATACCAGTGAGTGAGTAGTGGCACTGGGCAGGCCCTGAAATGCACACTAGTGAAGGAAACTGACTGCTATTATATTACAGTCAAAAAAGTTTTGTTTTTGTTAAATGCAAGCTATTGTGACACCAGTGAGTGACTGGTGGCACTGGGCAAGTGGGCACAGTATACGCTGTGAGCCTGACACACACGCTGGCAGACAACTAACTGCTATTCAATCTATTACAGTCAAAAAAAATTATTTTTTTTTTTAAATGTACACTACTGTTACACCAGATATGAGTTGCACTGGTGTGACACTGTGCCCTGGCAGGCCCTGAAACGCACACTAGTGAAGGAAACTGACTGCTATTATATTACAGTCCCAAAAGTTTTTTTTGTTTAAATGCAAGCTATTGGGACACCAGTGAGTGAGTGGTGGCACTGGGCAAGTGGGCACAGTATATGCTGTGAGCCTGACACACAGGCTGGCTGGCAGGCAGGCAACTGCAATTAAATTACACACAAAAAAAAAAAAGAAGCAGACTGATGTTCTAGCCCTAAAAGGGGCTTTTTGGGGTGCTGTCCTTACAGCAGAGATCAGATGAGTCCTTCAGGACTGTAGTGGACACTGAATACACTAGCCTAGCTATCAATTTCACTATCAAATCAGCAGCAGCTACACTGTCCCTACTCTCACTAAGAATGCAGCTTCACAATGAATGTAAAATGGATGCTGTCCAGGAGATGGGAGGGTCTGGGAGGGAGGGTCTGCTGCTGAATGGCTGGAATGTGTCTGTGACTGTGAGGTACAGGTCAGGGTCAAAGTTTACTCAATGATGACGAATAGGGGGCGGACCGAACAGCGCATGTGTTCGCCGTCCGTGGCGAACGCGAACAAGCGATGTTCGCCAGGAACTATTCGCCAGCGAACAGTTCGGGACATCACTAGTGTTACAATAAGAATTGCAGGTAGTCCATCAATGATTAGGTCAAGAGTCACATGACCATACCTCCCAACATTTTAAATGGACAAAGCGGATACTTTAAATCCTAAAGGACCACTTGGCGGTCTATGCTTTTCAAATATTTTTATTACGTTTTTAAAAAATGTTTTTAAGGGCAAAACAACCTTGGGAAGGGAACAAAATAGAAAAAGGGAAGAATGGGGTAAACTAATTATCCATCCACAATCCCGTTTATGTATACATGGAATCATAAAGACGTCTATGCTGTCATACAGTGCAAGGCTTTAATGCCCTTTGATGGTATAATAAACTGTCATGAACTAAAAGTACAAGCAGGGTTAAATCCCTGTTTGTACCAAGTAGCCCAAGGTACTATTGGATACCTGAGGGTCCATTTTGTAAGTAGGGGTTAGTGGCCCCAGACTGATAGATGAGCTATGTGGAGTGCTCAAAGTGAGCTCTGCATATAACTATTTTAATCTATTTAAGTACTGTGCCTGAGTGATCGTGCTCCTTACATCCACCCCTGCACAAGCCCATTTAATTTGAAGACTGCAGCTTAAAGGTACAGACTGAGAATCAGAAGTTATTCTACCAGATTTCCTTCATCTTAGTTACTACATTATTAATTAACTATAACAATGTTACTATTTGTACCTCTAGTTTACTACTGTATATTTTTGTACTTGCAATTACATGTAATTATTAATAATCTGGCTGATAGTATTTTGGTTGGCAAATATTGTAATTGTATGAGACAAATGTCTAGTCTGCTCATCCATTCCCCACTTCCACATCCCTCTCCCCACCCCCTTGCCACTGCTAGCCATGAATTCCTTTAAATAACTGTGTTTCTCAACTCTTTAGGGCCAATTTTACATCCACCCCTGCAACAAGCTTATTTAATTTTACTCAGCTCAACCCGCCCACCCTGGTTTCTTCTTCCTATATAGCATGCTCTTCAAGCTGTTTGGAACCACAGCCAATCACCTCCTTATCACCTTATCACATACTTTAACCTGCTGCCGTTACAACATTAACTCTCTCTGCCATCACATACAAATTCCTCTGCTACTTTTTGTCTCATCTCCCCAGTTTCACCTTTAGATTGTAAGCTCATGGGCAGGGCCCTCTACTTGTTGTATCGATCTGTTATTATTGTATTGTCTTTTTTCCAATTTTACAGCGCGGAATATGTTGGCGCCTTATAAATATCAGTAATTAGATTAATGCATTAACAGTAAATGTAAATCTGCCCCCAACCTGCCCCCATCCTAAATCAAGAAGTTCCCAGTATCTTGGGACACCTAATGTCAACTGGGTCCACAATTACTTGCACCTTACTGACAGATGAGTTATGTGTAGCTCCCTGTATGTCACTTTGCCCAGTGATCAGTGCTGGAATTTGCCTGCTGCCCAGCACTAAGCACAGTTTCATCTCCCTCTCATGAAGCTATTAAAAAGTACAGAGAGATCACAGAAGAGACATCACACTAGAACACCTGGGAATTAAGTTACTTGTATATCCTGTATGTATTTCGGAGGGGCATTCTCTATTTTTAACCCAAATCCCTCTGTCTCTCTTTTCTATCCTGATGTCCCTCTTTACTCAGAGCTCAATGTTGGTGTGTCTGAGTGAATAACAGAGCGCCACAGCAATAATACTCACAGTAATGTGTTGTTAAACTACAATAAATGAACATCATATTATTCAGTTCTGTAATACTATTGTTCTGTTTCTATTTTCAATAGGGAGAACCTGGAGATCCCGGTAGTAAAGGTAGTCCTGGACCAAGAGGTCCACAAGGATCAGAGGTAAGAGGACAGACCATGCTTGGTCAGTTACAATGTTTGTTACTCATTGACTTGAAAAATAATTTACAGATGGAGCATTTGGTCTTTACAAGTATGGTCAAGGTGTATGTGGTTTGTTTGATTACATATCTAACAAATCTTATCTCTCGGGAAAGGAATGACTGGAGAGAACAAGCCCCTTAGTCTAGAACGATTTAAATGTTCATCAGAACTCAGCAACTTAGTTACTGTTAGTAATGCTTGCTGAAAGAACTTTGTCAGGATTAAACAATGCAGGACATTACACTTTACTGGTAAACAGAGGCTTTAGATCAAAATAAACCAACACATGTGGGGTTATTTGTCAGATTGTCCTGTTCTAAAAAGTGATGCAAAACGATAACTGGGGAGTTGTCAGCAATGGAATATGCCTGCTAGTTCCAATGGTTTAAATATTGGTTTCCCCACTTTTAGTACATAGACCATCTTTTAGAACAGGACACATTAAAAAAAAAAAAAAAAATCGATGACAATAATATGGAAAAAACAGGAAAACGAGAAAAAATACTTTATTCTAATACAACTTACACCATACAGTTTCACCAATTTTGCAGTCTGTTACATACACTCATATAGGATGAATTTTGTTGCTGCTTCAGCAGTTGCAAACTCAGTAGCTTTGTGTTCAACTGAGCCATGCAGCATTCAGACTCATTTCTATAGAACTGTAGAACAGTGCACATTGAAAGAATTTGGTTTGTCTGAATCAATTTTGGTTCAGACAAATTTCGTCCGTGCAACTGTTTTCGGGAAAAACTATTCTGACAAACCAGAATGGTGCAAAAATAGGCCTACTGGTGCACTGCTAAATAAATAAAATAGCATGTTTATACGTTACAGTACACTGATAGGATTCCATGCCATTTGGGTCACGGATCAAGAAGTACCAATAGAGGGGAAAAAGAAAAAGCAGTAAAATATACACAGTATTTACTACTTTTCCAAATTAAATCAAGTAACCAATAGAGGGAAAAAGAAGAAAAAAAGGAGGAAGCAAGGAAAAATATATATTTTCATATATTCTAGATTAATTAAATATGCAATATATAAAGTAACCAATAGAGGGAAGAAGAAGTAAAAAAATATGTTTATATATTATATATTTATTAAATGTATAATATTTATGTATAATATATATATATATATATATATATTGATTTTATGTATAATATATTTATATGGATTTAAATATATATATATATATATATATATATATATATGGATTTAAATATATATCCACATATATATATATATATATATATATATATATATATATATAAACAAAATAATAATTTAGGCACTCACCCCTGAATAGTGTTCCGATATATCATGCCTTTGGTGCATCCGACGTCCTCAATATATATCCAACGATAAAGTGGAGCACTCAGAAGGACTTAACAATAGTGAATTTATTGGTACGAAAAAAGTTTTTACATCGACATGTAAATCCTGTGATTCGACGTTTCGACCCCTCAGGGTCTTTTTCAAGAACAATTTACAAGTGAACTAAACATGATTTATATACAAGTGAAGAAAATCCACTCACCAATCTGGTGTGTGCAGCCGCCCGTTCAAACCCGGAAGTGTCACGGAGACCCACGTGGTTTCCCTAGCGTGCGTCAGTACGTGCAGCGTGGTTGCTAGGTGATACTCTGTAAACAGTGTATTAATGTGTAACTCGCAACCAGCCATGGTAAAGTGTTTTTACGAGTGGTAATTACGTTATCACTGGGAAAGAGATCTCAAGGTAATAATGAATCTAAATAGGAAGATCTCACGTTAAACTATGTGTATCAGTATGAGACATACGACCAAAGTGTCTGAATATGCAAAACAAAGTGCTAAGTGCCCAACGTGCCCAGGGGGTATTATACAAAGTGCAACTACCAAAGCGAAGTGATTTAAAACATGAGGCAACATAAGTCTCATACATAACCTTAAAAACAAAGAAGAAAATATTTCTTAAGTATCGAATTGAGTATATATACATAAACAGTATCAATAATGATAGCTATGATATGTTATAGCAAAAAATATTATAAAAATATACTAGAAGAACCTGAGAGACCTATTGGTTAAAAGTGATCCAACTCTATGCTATCAGAAAACCAGAGGACCTACCAAGAAAGGTTGCTACAGATGTAGTGGCTGTGTGACGTGCAGTCACATGAACACCAGCACCTAATTTGCCCACCCACACAGTGGAATTCGGATCCCCATCACACAATATATCACATGTACCACCGACCATGTGATATATTTAATCACTTGTCCCTGTGGTCTCTCATATGTGGGGAAAACTGATTTAACGCTCCGAGATCGGATTAGAGGCCATAGATCAACTATTAACACGGCCTTTAGGGACCAAAAATCCGATAAACCGGTTGTTAAACATTTTCTTCAAGCTAACCATAGACTGCCTACCTTACGATTTATCGCCATAGATCATGTTCCACCGAATCCGAGGGGTGGTGACAGATCCAAAGCACTACTCCAACGTGAAACATATTGGATACACCGACTTGATACAGTTACGCCGAAAGGACTGAACGAGTTTATTACATTCTCTATGTTCTGCTAAAGTTACATCTTGGATGTGATTCAAAAATAAGGCTATTCAAATAAGAATTTTTTTGACTCTCAGACCACATCCCCGCTATATAGTATATTTTTATAATATTTTCTGCTATAACATATCATAGCTATCATTATTGATACTGTTTATGTATATATACTAAATTCGAGACTTAAGAAATATTTTCTTCTTTGTTTTTAAGGTTATGTATGAGACTTATGTTGCCTCATGTTTTAAATCACTTCGCTTTGGTAGTTGCACTTTGTATAATATCCCCTGGGCACGTTGGGCACTTAGCACTTTGTTTTGCATATTCAGACACTTTGGTCGTATGTCTCATACTGATACACATAGTTTAACGTGAGATCTTCCTATTTAGATTCATTATTACCTTGAGATCTCTTTCCCAGTGATAACGTAATTACCACTCGTAAAAACACTTTACCATGGCTGGTTGCGAGTTACACATTAATACACTGTTTACAGAGTATCACCTAGCAACCACGCTGCACGTACTGACGCACGCTAGGGAAACCACGTGGGTCTCCGTGACACTTCCGGGTTTGAACGGGCGGCTGCACACACCAGATTGGTGAGTGGATTTTCTTCACTTGTATATAAATCATGTTTAGTTCACTTGTAAATTGTTCTTGAAAAAGACCCTGAGGGGCCGAAACGTCGAATCACAGGATTTACATGTCGATGTAAAAACTTTTTTCGTACCAATAAATTCACTATTGTTAAGTCCTTCTGAGTGCTCCACTTTATCGTTGGATATAGATATATATATATATATATATATATATATATATATATATATGTGTGTGTGTGGATTTTCTTACTGCTACTTCTCATTTGCTCTGTGATTAAATCAACATTTAGTGTCTGTCCCCAATCACCATCGTCTTTTTTTCCATCACTCATCTTTTTTATGGGTGCCACATACAGAACCCTGTATCATGAAATAAATTAAATGGCTTGTTCTTCACATGTTTTATTTATTTAATTATAAGGTCATTTGGAGATTCAGAGATATGGAATTCAGACGAATCGTAATTTGTTTGAAACCGAATGCACAAGTCTGTTTAACTGTGTGTTCCATGGAGTGCTTCATGAAGATTCCATTGAAGTCAGTCAAAGTTATTTCCCTAATATAACATATCAGAGTATGTCTGGGGTAGCAACCAAATCATTATCATATCCAAAAAACATTGTTGAGAGTCACTGTGTGTATTCCAAAGATTTCCTAACATTGAATGTTAATTTTATGTGTTATGCTGTGTTAATTTAGTAAGCAGTTCAAAGAGATACTATCTTTTTTTTTTTTTAATAACTTACATGTAACATATTTTTACAGGGAGACATTGGCGAGCCCGGTTATGGTAAAGCTGGGAGAAAAGGGGAAAAGGTACTTTGAATCTCATTTCTAACATTTTCATGATAGCACATGCTACTTAAAACACTTACTACAATTCAGAATTAAACTGAATCTGAAAAATACTGAATTATATGCATCTGAATGCCATTTCTAAGTAATGTTTACAGATTTAAATTGATATTGAAAAACTTCTTTGTGCACGGATGTCTTTTGACTTGCAGTGCATTGGAAACTAATATGG
The DNA here is from genome assembly GCF_036172605.1 of Pelobates fuscus. NCBI lineage: Eukaryota > Metazoa > Chordata > Amphibia > Anura > Pelobatidae > Pelobates > Pelobates fuscus. The sequence continues at coordinate 287,189,901 of NC_086320.1, read as the reverse complement.
AACTTAATTATGAATATATTATAAGTGTAAAATGTGTAAGTAAACATTGCAAATCCTCTGACTTTTCACTAAATGGAAAATAAGAGCAGTGAATGTGAGCAGGGCAAGACTGGGGATACAAAGCAGCCCTGAAAAAAAATCTATGCCAGCCCCATATATTGTCACATGTAATACGTACGGCTATGTTTTGCCCTAGATGATTGAGTATTATATATATATATATATATATATATATATGACTCAATCATCTGGGATGGCAAGACATAGGCCGTTACATATTATTGTTTAATATATATATTTATTTTTTCTAATATAAAATATTGGTCCTTTCAGAGTAAAACATTTAATTATACAATAAGCATACTCACTTGCAGACACAGACAATCTCACTGACACACACAAGCTCATTGATACACAGCCTCATAGACAAACAATCTCACTGATATACATAAGCTCATTGACATAAATACATAAGCTTACAGATGCACACGAATAGGCTCTGATAGACAATCTCACTGACACACACAAGCTCATTGATACACAGCCTCATAGACAAACAATCTCACTGATATACATAAGCTCATTGACATAAATACACAAGCTTACAGATGCACACGAATAGGCTCTGATAGACAATCTCACTGACACGCACAGACAAGCTTATACACAAAACAAACGTAGTACAGACAAACTCTGACACGCATGAGCTTACTACAGACATGCTCACACACACACACACAAGCTCACTCACTAGCAGGCACACACACACACACAAGCTCACTCACTAGCAGGAGCACACACACAAGCTAACTCAGTAGCAGACAAACACACACACACAAGCTCACTCACTATCGGAGGACAGGGATGGACCGCCATGCTGAATGGTTGCATAGACGATTGGCTCCTGCAAATCTTTGGCAAATACACTGAAATTCAGCAATTAACCTGCTTAAATACAGCTGTAAAGCAGTGGTCCTGCTTGCACAGAGGTGCTGGTACCAAAGCTCCCCTCTCCCTTCTACTTTTTTTCAAATTTATATTTTATTGTTTTCCAGCAAGCATAAAATGGGATACAGAATGAAGAAAGGGAAGGTAAACGGGGGGGTTACATAGAATTACAGCTTTTTTTGTTTTTTATGAACAAATTAGCATTGTCATTTGAACACAGTTAGACACTTAGAGGTAGTTACCACATTGATACATCATATTTTAGCAGTTCTATCGTTCATGTGACTAAATCACAGTACTGCGTTGCATGCCATCGCTTTGTTGAGTGAGCGAGTTAGAGCCGAAATATGGGTCAGGGTAGGGGGTGTAGAAGGGGTAGGGAGGGTGGGGGGGTTGGTAGAGAGAGTGGGTTATCAGGGGGGGGGGTTTGAGAGTACATAAAGAATACCTTGCGCTTAGTTTTCTATGCGTGGCGCGATTACCATTCTTCAGTTAGCATGGTCTCAATTTACCTGGGGCATGTCAGAGGACCTGGGGAGATGGTTGGTTGTGTCTCTCTGAATGTCATCATGGATAGCGGGTGCAGAGTTCCCACTCGTGCCGTGTGGCTCCCCTTCCCATTGACCCCATTCCGTGTCAAATGTCAATTTCTTTTGTGGAGACATAATAGCCATTCTCTCGTATGTCTTGTATTGGGAGAGTCTATTCTGGAGTTGGGCCAAGGATGGGCAGGTCTGGGATTTCCAGTTTTGTGTCAGCAGATTTCTTGCTGCTAATATAGTGAGGGCTGTGATTTGCTTTTGTGTGATGGAGAGGTTGTCAGGGAGTATTAGTAGGAGACAGGAGCTTTTTGTCAGGTGGAATTTGGGGATTTGCAGTTGGTCTAGTGTTGTTGATACTGCAGACCAAAGAGGCCGGATATCATTACATGACCACCACAGGTGCTCCAGAGTGCCCACATTGTCATTGCACCTCCAGCAAGTGTGTGATGTGGTGGGGTATATGCGATGAAGCCTCTGAGGGGTCATGTACCAGCGGTATAGGAGTTTTCTGTGGGCTTCAATGTGCGTGTAGCACTTTGTCCATTTGGAGAGTCCATTGAGGGCTCGGAGCCAATCTGGGTCTGTCAGTGTTATCCCACAGTCTATCTCCCAGTGGTTTTTGTGGGGGTGTGATGTGGTAGAGTAGAGTTCTTGCCAAGCTTTGTAGCTCAGTGTGAGTGTTTTGGGTTTCGTGGGTGCTGTCCAACACCTACTCAGAAGTATGGAAGGGATAATTTTGGTTGTGCTTGGTGCGGTATGCCGTGGGAGCGTGTGTGCTTGTACTGCACTCTTGATTTGTAAATAGGAGAATATTGCTTTGTTCGGGAGTTGCCACTGTTGCTGGAGGGTTGGAAATGGGATGATGCCCTTAGTGTCCAAAATCTGTGACAGTGTTGTGATTCCTGCTGTGTTCCACATTTTCAGGGGGATGCTGGGCACTATAGCTCGTAAGACGGAGAGTGGGGATTTGGGGTGTAGTGTGTCCCTGTAGCCCCCTCTGTCCATAAATGCATCCCATGTGGATACTGTAATTTGCGTGGTCGGGAACAGGTCAGTGCGCTTGGCCCTAAATTTTCTCGGTGTCCATAGGTGTTCTATTAGGGATGCATCTGTGAATTGCGCCCTCTCCATGTCCACCCATTGGAGCGTACCTGGGTGCGCATGTAAGAGCACGCCTGCGGAAAGCATCGCGGCTTTATGGTATAAGTGGAGGTTTGGGAGTCCCACTCCTCCAAGTTGTGGTGCTGTTTGGAGAAGCCCCAATGATACCCTTGGTTTTTTCCCGTTCCATATGTAGGTGCCACACAGTTTTTGCAGGGCTTTACAGAATTGGGGGGTAATCCCTAGTGGTATCATACGAAAGATGTACAGGATACGTGGGAGGATCATCATCTTGTACGTGTTAATTCTCCCTAACCATGAGATATTAGTGTGTTTCCATCTGCCCATTTCTACCTTGCATAATGTCAGTAGGGGTTTATAATTCAGATGTGAGGTAGTAGAGATTGAGGCGGCTATTTTGACTCCTAAGTACGTGATGGAGGTTGACTTCCAATCAAACTGGTGGGAAATTTGGAGTGAGGTCAGCAGAGGTTTGGGTAGATTTATTGGTAAGGCTTGGGTCTTGTCTTGGTTGAGGCGGTAGTAGGATAAGACTCCAAAGTGGTGTAGAAGGTCTAGCAATGGGGTGAGGGAGCGGTGTGGGTCCGACAGTGCTATAAATATGTCGTCGGCGAACAGGGCTAAGCTGTACGGTTTATTGTGGATGTCGACCCCTATTATGTCGGGGTGAGACCGGATCTTCTGGGCTAGGGTCTCTAGTGCGAGTATGTATAGAAGAGGGGACAGAGGACAACCTTGTCGGGTACCATTTGTGATGGGGAAAGCAGTGGATAGGAATCCCCCGTGCGAGACTTTCGCTGCTGGGCGGTGGTACAGGGCCATAATGCTAATGACAATGGGCGCTGGAAAGTTGAAGTGTGTTAGGACTTTGGCCATGTAGGTCCAATTGAGGCGGTCAAAGGCCTTCTCCGCGTCGAGTGCGAGAAGGAGGCCAGGTGATTTTCTAGTTTCTAACGTCATATTCAGAATTTTTCTGGTATTGTCTGAGCCCTGTCGGCCCTGGATGAACCCATTATTTATGAATTATTTTATGGAGGAGGGGGGCTAGTCGATTGCTGATCAGTTTTGCATACAATTTGGCATCCCCATTGAGGAGGGAAATGGGTCGGTAGTTTTTGCAATGTGTGGGAGGTTTGCCGGGTTTGGGGAGAGTGGAGATATGTGCCAAGAGCATTTCGTCGGGGAGTGCTCCTTTAGTGGCGCATTCATTGACTAATTGGAGGAGTAGTGGTGCTATGGTGGGAGAAAATGTCTTATAATATTCGTTTGTGAGGCCATCTGGGCCTGGTGATTTACGTGCTGGGAGTCGGGAAATCGCTTTTGTGAGTTCGTCCAAGGAGAAGGGTCGTGTTAGGGGTATAAGGTCTTCTTCTGTCAGCTTAGGTAGGTGGAGTGAGGATAGGAAACCATCTATTGTATCAGGTGTCGGCTTAGCGACGTTGGGGTCATGTTTCAAGTTATATAATTCACAGTAGTATTTGGCGAATTGATCTACGATCGTCTGGGGGTTTGTTACTTTCGAACCCTTAGAATCATGGAGGAAGGCGATCCTGGAGGCGACAGTTCTTTTCTTTAACTGCGACGCTAAAATAGCCCCAGCTTTGTTGCCACTCATAAAAAAGTTGTGTTTGAGCTTCCTAAGTGTGTATGTTGTTTTGGCCAGTTCTAAGGTGTTTAGCTTGTTATGAAGGGCCAGAAGTTCTGATTTAGTGGAGGGATTCGGGTCCCTTTTGTTATGGTGAGTTAGAGTGCGGATATTTTCTAAGAGGTTGGTGTATTCAGCCATTCTCCGTTTTTTAGCATGGCTAGCATGTTTTATGAAACTGCCTCTTATGACCGCTTTATGTGCTAACCAGATATTCTCAATTGAGGATTCATCGGTTTTGTTTTCCGTGATATAGTGTTGTAAATCTTGTGTTATTTGGGACACCACTGATGGGTCTGCTAAGAGGGACTCATTGAGTCTCCAGGAGCCTGAGCCTCTGTTGGAGAACGTCTCGCTAATGCTGAGTGAGATGGGGGCATGATCCGACCATGTCATTACTCCAATAGTGGCTCCCTCTATCCGGGCCATTGACATAGAGGAAATAAGGAATCTGTCTATTCGGGAATAGCTGTTGTGGGCTGCCGTGTATCAGGTGTGGTCTATATCTGTTTGGTGTAGAATGCGCCACGGGTCTACCATACGTGCTGCGGCTAGTGTGGAACAAATCTTTGTTGTAAGTGCATGCCTGTGTTTGAGTGTGCAACTTTTGAGTTGAGCTGTCGATGAGGAATCCAGGGTGCTATCTAATAAAAAATTTGTGTCGCCTCCAATGATCACCTCCCCGTGTTTATACATATCAGTTAGCGCTAACATTCTTAGCAAAAATTCATTTTGGTTATCGTTGGGGCTATACACATTATTGAGAGTATAAGGAGCATTGTTCAACATACACTGTATAATTAGATAACGACCTTTCTTGTCACTAATCTTTCTAACTAAGGAAAACACCACATCTTTGCCAATTACTATGGAGACTCCCCTTTTTTTGGCCGAGTAGCATGAGTGGAAATCGTGTGGGTACCATTTGGAAGTGAATTTGGGTCTAGAGCCCCATTTAAAATGGGTCTCTTGGAAAAATGCCACTTGGGCTCCACTTCTCCTTGCCTCTTGAATGGCCAGGCGTCGTTTATTCGGGGAGTTAAGCCCTTTAGCATTGAGGGACATTATTTTAATCACCATCTAATCAGTGTTTGGCGCGCTGCGCCGGTGGTTTGTGAGGTGTGGCCGAGTCTGTCGACCTCTCTTTCAGGCCATACTAAGGGATATTCGCGTTGTTTTGTAACCTTGATAGGTCTGGGCGGTGTATAAAAATGTGCAGGAGTTAGATTATGTCTGCACGATACTCTCATCGGGGGTGGTGGGATAGGGATGGGAGGCAGAACAGGGGGTTAAACTATATACATCAATCCGAAAGTCACATTCTGGTGACATGTGGTTGCCTAAGGCAACGGAGAAGAAAGGCTACTAAGGCCTTGGGGGTGTACCACACGAGGTGTAACACTAAGTTCTCAGTGTGCTTGAGATCTATAGGAACGTAGAGCATGGTGCATCCGGGTGTTACTCACCCGTAGCGGCTAGGCTTATAGCCTACAGTTAAACCCTGGTAGGGTAATATAGGTGAACAATATTATAACATAAATATAACACATGAACGGTATAAACCTGTAGTCAAAGTCCTCAATAAAGGGCGACTTGTCAGTAGGCGGGTGGTCTCAGGTTGGTGCCTCTCCGGGATCTGTGCGTGCTTGGGAGGCTCTAGACACTCGCGACCAGTCCTTTTGCAGTGCCTTGGGTGTTTGGGCTGGGGCTTGTTTCTTCTTAGGGCTGGTGGATAGGAAGGGTACGTCCCAATCTTGCAGTGCCTTTTTACCGTCTTCAGGAGTCATGATGGGTCTGTCGATGCCATTCCTTTTAACAAGCAGTTTTGTGGGGAAGCCCCATTTGTAAGGAATATTTGCGCTCCTCAGCGCTTCTGTTATTGGTGCAAACGTGCGCACACACTCTAACACAAACACCAACACTCACACTCTAACACAAACACCAACACTCACACTAACACACACACACTAACGCTCACACACACTAACACACACACACACACTAACGCTCACACACACTAACACACACACACTAACGCTCACACACACTAACACACACACACTAACACACACACACACACTAACACTCACTCACACACACACACTAACACTCACTCACACACACTAACACACACACACACACTAACACACACACACTAACACACACACACACACACACACTAACACTCACACACACTAACACTCACACACTAACACACACACACACACTAACACTCACACTAACACACTCACACACACACACACTTACACTTACACATGTTTTTTTTTTAATTTAATCCCCCCAGCCTCCTTACCTTTTGGAGTGCTGAGGGGATTCCCTGGGGTCCAGTGGTGCTGCTGGGCTCCTGGGGGGGGCGGTCACCCGGCGGGCTGGCTGGTCCTGCGGGCGCGCGAGGGAGCACTCTCCCCTGAGTGCTTCCTCTTCAGCTCCCTCGCGCGCCGCGTACTGATACCGGCGCCGGAAGATGACATCATCTTCCGGCTCCGGTATCAGTGCGGTGCGCGAGGGAGCTGAAGAGGAAGCACTCAGGGGAGAGTGCTCCCTCGCGCACCAGCCGGCCGCCGGGTGTAAGCAGGGCCAGCCTCGGGGGGCCCGGAGGTGGCCGGCTCCTGGGCCCCCCAGGAGAAGAGGCTGGCCCAGAGCGTACATACCGGGTCGCAGGGGCGGCCGGGCCCCCTGGTGGGCCGGGCCCGGTCGCAGCCGCGACCCCTGCGACCCTGGTATGTACGCCACTGCTTCTGTCCTGTCCTCCAGGGAGGCAGTGCGTTCTCCTATACTGTGGATGTCAGCTTTGAAGTCCGCAGTCATTTTTTGAATGTCAGCTTTGAATGAAGTTTGCAGCTCCTGCATGATTAGCCTGATTGAGGCATTGGTCGCTGGGCTGTCAGGCGCAGGTGGATATTCCCTCGTGTCAGAGCCCTGAATAGGAGAGTGCCGACCGTCGGCGCCATCTTGGATTTTCGGCTCCGCGGTTTGGGGCCGTTCCAGGTGTAAGTTTAAGGTTTTCTGCTTAAAATTTTTTGATGCCATGTGTGCTGGGTGTTCACCTATGGCTGGGTGCTTCTGTTCGCTCGTTTTCTCGGGTTTAACTTGCTGATAATGTCGGTTTATTGCCGCGGATCGGGAGAGCTCCGTTTCAGCACGTCCGCTCACATGTGCAGTCAGGCCACGCCCCCCTCCCTTCTACTTTTGATTCCTTAGAGGGTGCTCAGACATCGTGATAGTTGAGGCCTACTGAGGTGGTGAGTGGGGTGGATGGCCGCTGCCCTGCTATCCTACCTCACGGTTACAAGCCGAACCTTTGGTGCCATGTGGTTCTGGCCTAGTCTTCCCCACCCTCCTTTGGACTGGTGGGGGTGATCCCAGTCCATGCCTTGGGAGACTTCCTGCAACTCATAGTTGCTGTTGTCCTGCTAAGCTGGATGGAAAATGTCCCTATAAAATGGCTGATGCCTCGTGTAAAATTGATGGCAGCAAGGAACAGGTTGGGCTTACCCTCAAAATAGACCAGATCTTTGTGGACTTCTTGGACAAACTTACCCAACGTTTGCAACAGCAAGTCAGGCAGGAGAAGAGTGACCACCCTCCCTAGGTTTCACCGTCCAGGTTCAAACAGAAAGCTCTGACTCCGGCTACAAAAGAGGCCTGTGATAGAAGGCAGCAGAGGGCGCAGTCTGAAATGGCTGCTGCAGTGAGCCACACATCGAAGGGATGTGACCCATGCCGTCTCAGTCAGGTAGTTGCCTAGAAGCATTGCACAGAGAGAAAGAGATTGCAGCCATCACAAAGGTGGTATTGCCACATTGCCTGTGTTCCTACCGGACGTCGCTGGGGTCATGGAACAAGTCGACAGTTAGACCACACTGGGTCTATCCTGTGCCTCTAGAAGGAGTTGGCTGAATCATGACTCTTGTTGCAGCTGTTCACTATGCCTTCACCATATTTACTTTGCTGTTTGATTTCTCCACAAATTTTCTGTTTTGAGCTTTTGTGTAACTGTAGCCTAACGTTGTTGATACAATTGACATTTCTTACCTCTTGCATAAATGCTGGGCTCCCCTGGGCAAAATACTACTTTTTAGCTCACAGTTAAGCCATCCAGCTCTTTAATACAGAACCAATATGTATTATTTCATCGATAGAGCTGGTATATGATTTCAACATAAACTATATTACATGCTTCCCTCATTCTCAGTGTGTAAGGCACTATAGTTTTGTCTATATCTTCTTGTCCTATTCCCCCGCACCTGGGACAGTTTCATATTCATTTAATGTAAAAAATGAGACATTGCGTAGCAAAATGTGTTGATTTGATTAACATTTGTTCCTTTGATTTTTTTGCACCGACGCATATAAGATCTTTGTGGTGTGTGAAACTACGTATGTCTCAATAAAATTGCACTAGCAGGCGCACACACACACAAGCTCACTCACTAGCAGGCACACATACACACAAGCTCACTCACTAGCAGGCACACACACACATACAAGCTCACTCACTTGCAGGCACACACACACACAAGCTCACTCACTAGCAGGCACACACACACAATCACTGTCATGGCTGAAGCTTACCTGGCATTGGTAGGTGAAGTTGCCATTTTGTGGCCTCTTCCTTCCAGCGAGCAACATGTGTGGGGGTGGCAGAGCTATGTTCAGGAGGTGGGGCTTTCATGCAGAGGTGGGGCATGCGGCCGAAATGAAGGTAAATTGTGCAGAGAGACTGACATGTCTCTCTCCGGCCGTGGACAGCCTAATTGAGGCCGCACCAGCCCCCAGCTCCTCCCTCAATACTCCCCTCGGACTGATACAGGCTGGCACAGTCTGAGGGGAACATGATTTAAATTAAATAAGCCTGATGATCAGGGTTGTCTGATCGGCCCCAGGTGCTGCGGTCCACCCGGAAATTTCCCGGTATCCCAGTGGGCCAGTCCGGCCCTGAAGGTGAGCCGTGAGAACAACCTCTTAAACCCTCAAAACCTATCGTAGACTTTACAACACTTGTTAAGTAGCACTTCTACCTCAGGGATTTCAGCACATGCTATAAAGCCTGATGCTCATTTTGTAGACGTTGCTTTGTGCACTCTCTAGAAATCTCTCTGTAATTCCAGAGCAAAAAAAGGGTGTCTCAATACTACAAGGAAGAGCCTGCACAGGACAAGGATTGGGAACACATTGATGGGGATGAAGGTAGCTGGATGTGGATGCAATTTGAATTATATAGACATGTGCTGAAATCCCTGAGGTAGAAGTGCTACTTAACAAGTGTTGTAAAGTCTACGATAGGTTTTGAGGGTTTAAGAGGTTGTTCTCACGGCTCACCTTCAGGGCCGGACTGGATGCAATTTGAAGGATAATTGTCTCAGGCTGAATGTATGGCTGGGGCAGTAACCGATTTGGCTGCAGGTTAACTATCTGCCAATGGAATTATATAGACAAAAAAAAAATTATATTCCACACTTTATATGCTCAGATTTGTTATAATAATATGGATATCTCATTTCTATCTCTGATGTTTTGTGTAAATTATTGGATCAATATCGTAAAGATATGGTATTTTATTTCATTGCCTTTTTTATACAAACAGGGACCATTGGGCTGCCCAGGACATATGGGATTTAAGGTATGTCAATTATCTATAGTCCTATGTAACGGACCGTTTCAGCATATGAGGGGTTAAAATCCGTTTAGGCGATAATCCCCTTTTCTCAGAAAGGCACAGCTACTGCAGAACATCAGAACTCACGAACTGGATATAGGTGAATAAGGTAGCACTCCAGCTGGAACCTCACAAATAGCTGCTAGCAGATGAATAGGAAAAGCAGACATCAGCTTACACTCCTAGCAGTCAAATCTCCAACAGCATACAGTGAATCCCCCCAAGAACGAGACAAGGCTCCGTGTTGAAGGTCAAGCAGTGGTCTGAGGTGCTGGGCACCCAGCCTGGTTTTTATTACATGAGTACACATACAGGCCACACCCAGGGGGAGGCATAAAATAACCAATAACATAGATGTTACCTCCCACACATCCCCTCCCCTTAGTGTGACACTTAATCCCATTATGTGTACAGTTCAAAATATACTTTTACACAACTTTCATAACTTTAAAACCATACATCACATTCACATAAAAATACATATCCACAATCAATCCATTCAGGGGAACAACATATTAAAAAATGGCATGAATCAGACCAGGGGTTCAAAAATTAGTAAAAGTATCTTTTATTCCCCCTGGCTCAAACAGTAAAAGTAAAACATCCCCACAATGCATCCTGGCTTCCTCCCTTCTGCCCTGGAGATAATTGGAGAAGAAATCTAATTATCCAGGACTAGAGGCAGACTCCATTAACCACATGGTTGCAAAACAACATAAAACTCTTTTAAAATACATAAAGTCACTTTTTATACATTAAACACAGACATTTAACATATCCCCAGATAGCCCAGGTCTGCGTGCACATTATTAGGTGAATGGCACGCAGACCACACAAATACAGTTTAATTGCCATGGAGCCAAAGTCTTTCCCATAGTCTTTCATTATATGAATAGGCTCCATGGCATAGCTATCTGGGGGGTATCACTGCTCACACAGGGCAAGTACCGAATGGCCCCACTGTATTTAAAGGGCCAGAATGAGTGACATGCACTCTGTTAGGGCCGAATACTGTTTGTAAAGGGCCCAATCTCCCAGGGCCATAGTCCAAAGGCAGCAGGCAGGCAACCAGGCTTCTCCAGTTCTCAGTGGTGAGGTTGGTTTCGTCACATCCTACACGTGTCATTCCACAGTATAAAACACACTGTGACCTTTATGCCGTGTGATTACAAAGTAATCCTTATTATGTTGTAATAATGTTTGATCTGATCTAATCTCATAGTTTTCATGGGGACTATACCGCATAATTTTCTCTGATAATGAGGTTGCACAATTTTAGAATATGGCCAGTGTAATATGACTATATACAGTCAGGTTCATAAATATTGGGACATCGACACAATTCTAATCTTTTTGGCTCTATACACCACCACAATGGATTTGAAATGAAATGAACAAGATGTGCTTTAACTGCAGACTTTCAGCTTTAATTTGATGGTATTTACATCCAAAACGGTGTAGGAATTACAACAGTTTGTATATGTGCTTCCCACTTTTCAAGGCACCAAAAGTAATGGGACATTGGCTGCTCAGCTGTTCCATGGCCAGGTGTGTGTTATTCCCTCATTATCCCATTTACAAGGAGTAGATAAAAGGTCCAGAGTTCATTTCAAGTGTGCTATTTGCATTTGGAATCTGTTGCTCTCAGTTCTCAATATGAGATCCAAAGAGCTGTCACTATCATAGAAGCAAGCCATCATTAGGCTGAAAAAACAAAACAACCCCATCAGAGAGATAGCAAAAACATTAGGTGTGGCCAAATCAACTGTTTGGAATATCCTTAAAAAGAAAGAACGCACTGGTGAGCTCAGCAACACCAAAAGACCCGGAAGACCACGGAAAACAACTGTGGTGGATGACCGAAGAATTATTTTCCCGGTGAAGAAAACACCCTTCACAACAGTTGGCCAGATCAAGAACACTCTCCAGGAGGTAGGTGTATGTGTGTCAAAGTCAACAATCAAGAGAAGACTTCACCAGAGTGAATACAGAGGGTTCACCACAAGATGTAAACCATTGGTGAGCCTCAAAAACAGGAAGGCCAGATTAGAGTTTGCCAAACACCACCTAAAAAAGCCTTCACAGTTCTGGAACAACATCCTATGGACAGATGAGACCAAGATCAACTTGTACCAAAGTAATGGGAAGAAAAGAGTATGGAGAAGGAAAGTACCTGCTCATGATCCAAAGCATATCACCTCATCAGTGAAGCATGGTGGTGGTAGTGTCATGGCGTGGGCATGTATGGCTGCCAATGGAACTGGTTCTCTTGTATTTATTGATGACGTGACTGCTGACAAAAGCAGCAGGATGAATTCTGAAGTGTTTCGGGCAATATTATCTGCTCATATTCAGCCAAATGCTTCAGAACTCATTGGACGGCGCTTCACAGTGCAGATGGACAATGACTGCAAAAGCAACTGCAAAAGCAACCAAAGAGTTTTTTAAGGCAAAGAAGTGGAATGTTATGCAATGGCCAAGTCAATCACCTGACCTGAATCTGATTGAGCATGCATTTCACTTGATGAAGACAAAACTGAAGGGAAAATGCCCCAAGAACAAGCAGGAATTGAAGACAGTTGCAGTAGAGGCCTGGCAGAGCATGACCAAAGATAAAACCCAGCGTCTGGTGATGTCTATGCGTTCCAGACTTCAGGCTTTAATCGACTGCAAAGGATTTGCAACCAAGTATTAAAAAGTGAAAGTTTGATTTATGACTGTTAATCTGTCCCATTACTTTTGGTCCCTTAAAAAGTGGGAAGCACATATACAAACTGTTGTAATTCCTACACCGTTCACCTGATTTGGATGTAAATACCATCAAATTAAAGCTGAAAGTCTGCAGTTGACGCACATCGTGTTTGTTTAATTTCAAACCCATTGTGTTGGTGTATAGGGCCAAAAAGATTAGAATTGTGTCGATGTCCCAATATTTATGGGCCTGACTGTATTTCTAATCTATAACCAATGGCATTTCTTAGGTTAGTTACATAGACTTTTTTAGATTTTAGAAAAATCAAGGGTAATTTGCAGTAGTCTCTCACTTAAAGGTTCAGATTAAGTGAATCAGTATCTCGTCTAACAAAAATATGGTGCTCTCTGAACCTAAAAATGATTTGTTCACATATCTGACAGGTAGAGATTCACCCCTGTTTTGTGTGTCCCAAGGACCCCTTTAGATTTGAAGTGGCGAGTAACTTTTAGGCTTTGTTAAGAGTAAGTAAGTAAGAGGAAACATAGGAACAAGGGTGCTGGATACAAAGGAATTAACCCCTTAAGGACAGATGACGGATATATTCCGTCATGATTCCCTTTTATTCCAGAAGTTGTGTCCTTAAGGGTTAAGGAGGAATGCATGAAGATAATAGTAGTAATGATTGTACTGATAGTACTAATGATAACGTTAGCAATAGTAAGTAACCACAATTAATAAGGAAAAACTGCCAATAACTTATGAATGTTCTCAACATTTCCCAGGGTGCACAAGGTGACCCTGGGATCCCAGGAGACCCTGGAAAAATGGGTGTTGATGGAAGACCTGTAAGTATTGTGTAATACGATTCTACTACTTTATATATTGTGTGTAAGTGGAAAAACATATATCTATGGCTCTATGTGCCATCCTGGAATATAAACAGCTGATGTATTCACGCCAATTACCTGATTTTCTCTTTTTATTTCACTTGGTATCAGAGGACAATTTAACATTGTATTTTCTGTTTTAAAAAAGTGTCCTAAAGATGTTGTCTTGTTTGTAAATTTCAAACCTCTGAAATGTAGATAATGTCTGTTTTATCTAAAGTTTCTCTTCCCTTCAAACATATTTAATCGACATGGCCTGTGTCGTTTTCAGTGCTTTCCTCCATTATTTGTTTTAGTCTCTTAACTCTCTCATTCATTGAACCTCCTCCATTCATCTTCCATCATAGTCTTTTCTCTAAGTCATATTATAGCCATCACTTTAGTCCACATTTTCCACTATTTTATGCATTTTCTTACTCTGCCTACTCATAAATTGTGTTTAAACCACCCTCTGGCTATTCTTTCAATAAACCTACTGATGTCAGAATACTCATAACTAACTACAGAATACAATCTATCTGCTAAATTCAAATTAATTAAGACATATGTTTTAACTACTGAATAATACATGTAATGCACTGTCTATACAACATTCATTTTTTTCTTTACTGACGTACTAATTTGAAATGAAATGTTTCCTGAAGTTTTCATCATTGTTTTAGGGAACTGCAGTCGATGGCAATCCTGGTGAAAAAGGATCAATCGGCCCACCAGGTCCAAGGGTAAAGTCAATAAAAAGTGTTAATCATTTGATTGACTTATTTCTTAAACCACTCCTAATAAAGAAAACTTACAATACTAGCTAAACTACATTAAAGTACAAAAATTACACTTATTTACTATAAACATATGTGATATATAACTGCATTTTTTTGTTGTTGCAAGGCTTGTGATACCTTTTCAGCAGTTACAGCATATTCAGAGTCAACCTAAATTCTGTCCTGTACAAGGAAAGAGAAACATAGTTAAAAAAAAATCTGCACCAACAGTTACATTAATAAAAGCCATGGACACTTGATTCCTGGGTTTAAAAGCCCTGGGTCTGTGAAAGTGAATATCCATAGACTGGTTCTCCTGTGATCTGGAAAAGTTAAAGAAATGTTCACTGACTAACGAGTGCAGGCTTTCTGTCCCCCTCTTTTGCTAATTTAACCAAAAATCAAGCACTGTATACCATATACCTGGAATACACATAGTATACATTTAATACTTTCTTGAAGAGAGTACAAACTCTCTTTACAGGCAAACTTTAATTATATTTGATGTAGTGTAAAAAGTATTTGATCCCCTGCTGATTTTGAACATTTGCCCACTGACAAAGAATTGATCCGTCTATTATTGTAATGGTAGGTATATTTTAAAAGTGAGAGACAGAATAACAAAAAAAATCCAGAAAAACAAATGTCAAAAAAGTTATAAATTGATTTGCATGTCATTGAGTGAAATAAGTATTTAACCCCTTCGACCTAGTACTTGGTGGCAACGCCCTTGTTGGCAATCACAGAGGTCAGACGTTTCTTGTAGCTGGCCACCAGGTGTGCACACATTTCAGGAGGGATTGTGTCCCACTCCTCTTTGCAGATCCTCTCCAGGTCATTAAGGTTTCGAGGCTGACATATAGAAACTCGAACATTCATCTCCCTCCACAGATTTTCTATGGGATTAAGGTCTGGAGACTGACTGGGCCACTCCAGGACCTTAATGTGCTTCTTCTTGAGCCATTCCTTTGTTGCCTTGACTGTGTGTTTTGGGTCATTGCCATGCTGGAATACCCATCCATTTTCAATGCCCAGGCTGAGACAAGGAGGTTCTCACCTAAGATTTGATGGTACATGGTCCCGTCCATCGTCCCTTTGTTGTGGTGCAGTTGTCCTGTCCCCATAGCAGAAAAACACCCCCAAAGCATTATGTTTCCACCTCCATGTTTTACGGTGGGGATGATGTTCTTGGGGTCATAGGCAGCATTCCTCCTCCTCCAAACACAGCGAGTTGACTTGATGCCAAAGAGCTTGATTTTGGTCTTACCTGACCACAATACTTTCACCCAGTTCTTCTCTGAATCATTCAGATGTGTATTGGCAAACTTCATACGGGCCTGTACATGTGCTTTCTTGAGCAAGGGGACGTTGCTGGCACTGCAGGATTTCAGTCCATCATGGCGTAGTGTGATACCAATTGTTTTCTTGGTGACTATGGTCCCAGCTGCCTTGAGATCATTAACAAGATCCTCCCATGTAGTTCTGGGCTGATTCCTCACTGTTCTCATGATCATTGAAACTCCACGAGCTGAGATCTTGCATGGAGCACCAGACCAAGGAAGACTGACAGTTATTTTGTGTTTCTTCCATTTGTGAATAATCGCACCAACTGTTGTCACCTTCTCACCAATCCCTGGACAGCTCTTTGGTCTTTGGAGAGTGTGGAATATGATTGATTGATTGCTTCTGTGGACAGGTATCTTTTGTACAGGTAACGAGCTGAAATTAGGAGCACTCCCTTAAAGAGAATGTTCCTAATCTCAGCTCGTTACCTGTATAAAAGACACCAGGGAGCCAGAAATCTTGCTGATTGATAGGGGATCAAATACTTATTTCACTCATTGACGTGCAAATCAATTTATAACTTTTTTGACATGCGTTTTTTTTTCTGGATTTTTTTTTGTTATTCTGTCTCTCACTGTTACAGTACACCTACCATTAAAATTATAGTCTGATCATTTCTTTGTCAGTAGACAAACATTCAAAATCAGCAGGGATCAAATACTTTTTTCCCTCATTGTACATATTTTGCTCATTTAAAAAATATACATTATTAACTCACATGGTTAGCATAAACTAAGCAATATCACATATATCCTGTATTACTATGCATGCTGAATTTCAATACAGAATAAGTAATCGTATTATAAATAAATAAGTATGCTCATAATTCTTTAATGGACAAATCTCATGTGCATCTTTTCATAAAAACAAAACAAAAAAAAAAAACTTAATTCATACATGTATATCCAAGATTCAATGGCATTTATTTAAGATAAAATGACAGACAAAAGTGCCTTATACACCACACTTCTATTCTTTATTTTCATTTTAGGGAAGAAAAGGACCCAAAGGTTTATCTAAACAGTCGGTATGTGTAATTCAATTATTTTACTGCTATGTTTTTTATATGTAGCTTCTCACTCTAAATACATAATGGGTTTTTCATTAATATGTCAATTATAAATATTAAGCTAGAGTAGCCTCGTGGGAAAACTATACAAATCAGCTATAAGTGCAGTTTGAAGTCACTTGGATTGTCCAACAATTCACACTTTAATAATATATCCTGATAGTCACCATGGCATACAATGCCCATCAAGTATTTCATACACATGAAATTGAGTTGGTTCTGTAGCACAGGAGTTCCCAACTAGTGGTATGTGTACCCCCAGGGGTACTATCCAGTTCTACTGGGGATACACAATTTTTTTTTTAAATGTCGGTCCTGTTGCTGGTGCTGTTGCAGCAGAGGTTGAGAACTGCAGTTCTCTCATATGGCCAATGCACTTAGGGCCATCCGATAGATATGTACCATCAGGGGCATGGTAATGCACTGAGGCGTATTCTAATCTGCAGGGAGAGCTGGGAGGAAGTGAGAGCCGGGTACTGCCTCCCAGCTGTCTCAGAAAACTGTGCGAGAGACACCGACAGAATTTGCCCTGCAAACCCTATATCCCATCAGCTCCAGCCAGCAGAAGCCACCCTGCTGCACTCAAAAGGTAAGAAACTGGAGGCTGGCTAAAAATTTAACCTGTGTGTTTTGGGTGCCTATATCTGTAAGTCTCTAGTGTTTGTATCTATCTGTATGTATCTGTACATCTGTATATCTGTGTGTGTCTGTGTGTGCCATCATTTGTATCTGTGTGTGTCTATATGTCTGTGTATCTGTAAGTGTCAGTGTGTGTATCTGTGTGTCTGTATATCTGCACCTGTATGAGTATGTGTATGTATGTATCTGCATGCATGTCAATGTTTGTACCTGCGTCAGTGTGTGTCTGAATATCTGTATGCCTGTGTTTCTACATGTGTAGCAATGTTTGTATCTGTGTGTCAGTGCATTTGTATGTGTGTCAGTGTTTGCATCTGTATGTCTGTAACTGCATGTGTTTCAGTGTTTATATCTATGTGCCTGTACATCTGTAAGCTGGTCAGTGTGTGTATCTGTATGTGTCAGTGTGTCTGTATCTGCATGTGTGTCAGTATGTGTATATGTGTATTTGCAGCTGTGTGTCTGTGAATCTGCATGTGTGGCATTGTTTGCATCTGTGTGTCTGAACATCTATATGTGTGTCGGTGTGTGTATCTGTATGTGTGTCATTGTGTCTGTGCAACTGTATGTGTGTCAGTGGTTGTATCCGTGCATCTTAATGTGTGTCAGTGTATGTATCAGTATGTGTCAGTGTGTATCTGTGTCAGTGTTTGATACACATGCAGATGCACAGACACACACACACTGGGACACATGCAGATACAAACAAACAGATACACACACTGACATATACAGATACAGATACACACATATACAGTTGTACAGACACACAGATATAGACACACACACAGCCACACAAACAGATACATAGACACCCAGAGGCAAACACTGACACACGCAGATACACACGCAGATACACAGAAATACTGATACACATGCAGATACATATATACAGTGTGACTGTGTACAAGTGTTTCAGCGTCCGTGGCTGTGTATCCACATGTGTGTCAGTGTATATGTCTGTGTAGCCACATGTGTGTCAGTGTTTGTATCTGTATATCTGCATGCATGTCAGTGTTTGTATCTGTATGCGTGTCAGTGTGTGTATATGTATGTCTATCTATCTATGTGTGTATGTCTTTGTTCTTGTATCCGTCTGCCTGTGCATTTGTATGTGTCAGTGTGTGTATATGTATGTGTATCAGTGTATCTGTACAACTGTATGTGTGTCAGTGCTTGTGTCTGTGCATCTACAAGTGTCAGTGTTTGTTTATGTGTCTGTGTTTGCATTTGTGTGTCTTTGTGATTTTGTGTGTATCTGTATGTCAGTGTTTATACCTGTGTGTCTGTGCATCCGCATGTGTGTCAGTGTTTGTATCTGGGTGTCTGTATCTGTATGTGTGTCAGTGTTTGTATCTGTGTATCTACATGTGTGTCAGTCAGTGATGTGTTTATCGCGAGGCAAACAAGGCACTTGCCTTGGGTGGCACTTTGCAGAGGGTGGCAAAAAAAGCTGCCCCCAAACGCCCAGGCAGATCCCTTGTTTGCCTTGTGTCCTGGGGGGCTCAAGAGCTGGCCACTTTTGAGCCCCCCTCAAAGTGGCGGGCAGCGAGGGAGCATGCTCACCTTAGCTCTTCCTGCTCAGCTCCTTCACGCACCGCTTAATGAAGCCGGGAGCCAGAATATGACATCACTAAGCGGCGCACGAGGGAGCTGAGCAGGAAAATCAGAACTTCCCATCGCTGCCTACTCAGCCTGTCCGCCCCCTGCCTGCCCACGCAGCAGCCCCACTGGACCGCAGGTAAGTAATCCACTCCAGCTCTCCCAGGGAGGCTGGGTGGATTTTAATTAAAATTTAAAAAATAATAATAATTTGTGAGAGTTGGGGGGAAAGTGTGTGTATGTGTGTGTGTCTGTAAGTGTGTGTCTCTAAGTGAATGTGTGTGTGTCTGTAAGTGTATGTGTTTCTAAGTGTGTGTGTGTGTCTGTAAGTTTGTGAGTGTCTGTAAGTGTGTGTGTGTGTGTGTCTGTCAGTGAGTGTGTATGTGTCGGTCAGTGATTGCATGCATCTGTCAGTGAGTGCATGCGTCTGTTAGTGAGTGTGAGACTGTCAGTGTGTGTTCGAGTAATAGTGTGTGTCTGTCTATCAGTGTGTCAAATCAATGAGTGTGTGTGTATGTCATTGTTTGTCAGTGTATATGAGAGTGTGCGTCTGTCAGTGAGTGAGCATCTGTCAGTCAAAGTGCGGCCTTGACAGGGAAGGGTGGGAACAATTTTAATTAGGGGGGTGCCCGAGCACCATCCTGCCTAGGGCAGCACAAATCCAAAATACACCACTTGTGTCAGTACATCTGTATGTGTGTCAATGTGTTTATCTGTATATGTGTCAGTGTGTGTATCATTGTATCTGTATGTGTATATGTGTCAGTGCTTGTATCTGTGTATCTTCATGTGTGTCAGTGTGTGTTTCTGTGTATCTGTATGTGAGTCACTGTATCTGCATGTTTGTCAGTGTGTGTCTGTGTATACAGATATACACACAAACTTGATGCAGAAAAAAAGCAGAGGGAGCATGGAGAAGCTGGCAGAGGAACAAATGAGCCTGTGGCAGAGGAGGAGCAAAGGAGCCTAAGGCTTTAAAAAAAAAAAAAAAATTATATATTATTTATTTTATAAATATATAATATGTAAATATATACATATAGAGTTTTTTTACTGCTCCTCCTGGTTTTCCCTCTATTGGTTATTTTTTCTCACATGACTGGTGAAGCAAATGGCAGGAAAATGCACCTACGTATATTATGTATATATTTTGGAGTACACTGGCTCATTTTCACATCCTTTTGGTACCGTAAATCTGTCGAACCAACATATTGCAGAAATTCTGACGTTTTTCAGGAAAAATGGTTCGGCAATTCAAATTGATAGTGGCTATGTAGTATGATAATTTCTGTGACATTACAAATCAAGCTCAGCACTAAAATAGCATAGGATATTTATGTAATGAATGCATTAACATGACAGAAAACTGTTTTTTTAATATTTGTTTTTTACTTACCATTCAGCAATGTCAACTAATTGATTACGTCCGCAATACATGCCGTAAGTGCTTTTTCTTTATATAATAATTAATAGTGTATGCTCAACTCCCTATTTAAGTGGCAAATACACAAAAAACTTAATGGAATTTATTCTAAAATATGAAACCTATAAATAAGTGAGTAGTTAGATATTATATGAATTAAAATTGTGTTATGGAGTAGTATGTAAACTTATCATCTTCTATTTTATATAACATTTTAAAATGGAGTATAACATGCAAAAAATATAACATGCAAATGCAGACTGGAAAAAAATAAGGGGGGGGATAATTTTAGGGCCCCCACCCGCCGCACAGGGGTGGGGGCCGGGGGGGGACAGTAGGTCCCCCCCTTATTGATAATTGTAGGGCCCCCACCCGCCGCTCAGGGGTGGGGGCCGGGGGGGGGACAGTAGGTCCCCCCCCTCATTGATAATTTTAGGGCCCCCACCCGCCGCACAGGGGTGGGGGCCGGGGGGGGGACAGTAGGTCCCCCACCCCTTATTGATAATTTTAGGGCCCCCACCCGCCGCACAGGGGTGAGGGCCGGGGGGGGACAGTAGGTCCCCTCCTTATTGATAATTGTAGGGCCCCCACCCGCCGCTCAGGGGTGGGGGCCGGGGGGGGACAGTAGGTCCCCCCCTCATTGATAATTTTAGGGCCCCCACCCGCCGCACAGGGGTGGGGGCCGTGGGGGGACAGTAGGTCCCCCCCCTTATTGATAATTTTAGGGCCCCCACCCGCCGCTCAGGGGTGGGGGCCGGGGGGGGCAGTAGGTCCCCCCCCTCATTGATAATTTTAGGGCCCCCACCCGCCGCACAGGGGTGGGGGCCGGGGGGGGGACAGTAGGTCCCCCCCCCCTTATTGATAATTTTAGGGCCCCCACCCGCCGCACAGGGGTGAGGGCCGGGGGGGGACAGTAGGTCCCCTCCTTATTGATAATTGTAGGGCCCCCACCCGCCGCTCAGGGGTGGGGGCCGGGGGGGGACAGTAGGTCCCCCCCTCATTGATAATTTTAGGGCCCCCACCCGCCGCACAGGGGTGGGGGCCGTGGGGGGACAGTAGGTCCCCCCCCTTATTGATAATTTTAGGGCCCCCACCCGCCGCTCAGGGGTGGGGGCCGGGGGGGGCAGTAGGTCCCCCCCCTCATTGATAAATTTAGGGCCCCCACCCGCCGCACAGGGGTGGGGGCCGGGGGGGGACAGTAGGTCCCCCCCCTTATTGATAATTTTAGAAAGCGAGCTGAGCTGTCAGTCAGACAGCTCAGCTCGCGAACGCGCATTCCGCGCACATGCGCGGTAAAGCGCTCAGGTTCTTCATAGGGCTGCATTCAATGCGGCTCTATGAAGAACGCGATTGGTCCAGCGCGAAGCCGTCCCATTGGGCCCCGCGATTTCGTCATTTTGACGAAAAAGGGGGCGCAGCCTAGCGGGGAGCTCGGCGCTGGAACGGAGGTAAGTTTTTAATATAAAAACACCGATTTTTTTTTTTAATTAATGAAAGTTCATATAAAAGCAAGAAGGAAGGCTGGGGGACCTGTCTTTCTTGCTTTTATATGGTGACTATAGAGTCCCTTTAACCCTGCAGCTGAAAACATAGCAGTTTTAGAGAAACTGCTATGTTTCACTGAGGGTTAATCCAGCCTCTAGTGGCTATCTCACTGACAGCCGCTAGAGGTGCTTCTGCGATTCTCACTGTAAAAATCACAGTGAAAAGACGCTGGACGTCCATAGGAAAGCATTGAGAAATGCTTTCCTATGCTATGGGCGGTTTGAATGCCCGAGTGGTTCTTGCCGCGCTTACGCATTCGGCGCTGACGTCGGAGATATGAGGAGAGTTCCCCAGCGTCAAGGAAGCTTGGCGCTGGAGAAAGGTAAGTGGCTGAAAGGGTTTTAACCCCTTCAGCCCAGTGGGAGGGGGACCCTGAGGGTGGGGGAGAACCTAATGACCCTACAGTGCCAGGAAAACAAGTTTGTTTTCCTGGCACTATAGTGGTCCTTTAAGTTAATAGTAGCATCTAAACACACAGGTGGCATGTGGGAATAATGAGATCAATGTAACATTTATTTTACTTTTTATTGCTCCTTCATCCACAACACATGGGTTAGAATCGACACTAAGACAGTGGATGGAATAGATCAATTTCAGTTTCCCTCCTATTTAAAAAGAAGTCTTGGTGAACCTTTGCAAGTTTTGTTTAATTTTTATTCATATTTTCTTCTGGTTCAGTCATTGTTGTAGCTTCAAGAATGTTTTCATGTTCTATTGCAAAGCAGGAACATAATTAATTAGGGGTGTGCAGTTTGCAGATTAAAGGTGATTAGAAGATATTGCAGTGGTATGCCCAAGGAGTTTTGTTTTGTTAGCTAGAGCAGGTTCCATAACATGTGGTAGATGTTACATGGATTACTATAGCTGTTTTGTGATTATACACCAGAATGTGGCCAGTAAAACCAGTCATTGTGCCAATAAATGACTCATATGCAACATACCTTAACAATTTTGCATCCCAACAAAAATAATCATTGTCAGAAATGACCAAAACGTGGGATCAATTGCTGCCTATAACGTTCCTCTAATTTTTTCATTTTAAAGTGAATTGAATACACAAGAAATCTAGACTCTGGGTCACTTATTATAAGCTTGCATCATGTTTCCCATTTAAAATTTAATTTCAGTAGAAATTACAAAACACACAAACAAGAATTATACCTTAGTGTTACAACTATTTATTTGTTGCAGAAAATTAAGTGTAGTTATTATCAATGTTAACATAATTATTATTGTCTACAAACTTTAAATCCAACAAAATGTTGGTGTATGGTCCACATGAATTTATATCTCACCATCTTGCTTTTCTCTCTTTCTTTTTCAGCGTGTTGCCACGGTAAGAACAAAGAATGTTTTTTTACAATAAATTAAACATAGAAACATAGAATGTGATGGCAGATAAGAACCATTCGGCCCATCTAGTCTGCCCAATTTTCTAAATACTTTCATTAGTCCCCAGCCTTAGCTTATAGCTAGGATAGCATTATGCCTTGTGCCTACCCCACAAATTACAATGCTAGTTGCAATGTTTTTAATTAAGGAACTCCAACAAAACAGTATTAATCAATTTCCCTTTGTACATTATCAGAATATTTTTTTGTGTTACCTGTCTGATAGTCACCCATAGTAATAATAGTGTTTAGGAAAGGAACATTCAGCTTACTCTGGTTTCCAAGTACATCCTGGGGATGTTACTTTTTGGCCAACATCCAGCGAATGTTACTATTACCCAATTTCATGGTACTCATTACATCTACCGCACAAGTTCAGCCCTTTTCACATTCGACTTTTGCTGTTGATCGAAAAAAAAGGCAAAAAACCCAGTCTGAAGCGCTTCCAGTTGTGCAACAAACTATGACAAATTCTTTCTTGACCCCAGAATGGCAGTCAGATATCATCTTAGATCAAGAATCCATTACCCCAGTAATTAAAATGTATACCTGTGTATATTACATTTTTGCTAGTTTTTTTTTTTTATCAAATTGCTGTTTTAACATCTGGAACCTAAAGTATTAAGTATTAAAGTATGAGTATTAACAGAATTAAAAACCCTTATCAATGTCACTTAGAGCGCTAAACTCCTTATTTGACATTACAAATGTCCCTGGGCCAGGTTTGCAAAAATTATCCATATCTGTGTATGCATTTGGTCAAAACATGAGTAAAAAATAATTACTTGATAAATATCTGGATCCTGTACATTTACCCCTTAAGGACACATGACATGTGTGACATGTCATGATTCCCTTTATTTCCAGAAGTTTGGTCCTTAAGGGGTTAAATAGGATTTGGATATGAAAAGCACTTATTTGAACTCACACATAGATCTAGCTGGATGGCCCTGATTCGGTTGGAAAGGCTGCATTTGAATTTAGTAAAACTGAGAATTGCAAATCTGGTTAGAATCCAGTCATTTTAACTGAATTCTGTCGGCCTGGACAAAATCTAGTGTAAAGTTAAAACCCTGTTAGGTCTTATCTGAATCTTAGTCATCTGCAAAAATAAAAACGGTCTGATTGTGGAGTGCCGACTTCATAAAAGGTTTAAGGAAAAGTTGTCTTTTAGAGCGGACTCTGTTTGGCAGTAAAATTGATTGTTGTGTCCAAAATTATCTAAAATCAGTGCCAAATGCATCCGATTAAAAATAATTGTATGTGGTTGTAAAACCTCATGACAAGTAAGGTCTGTGTTTCATTATACAGATGCACAAATAAGGAAACCATGATACTGACATCTATGTGTACATGTGTCCATATGTGATATGTGTGAAAACTCCAACTTTACAAATAAAACCACAAACAATATCAATATATATATATACATATTTATAGATATATAATACATTTCTACAAAGGTCTGTATTCAAGTATTTCTGAATGAAAAAAGCTAAATCAAGCCACAACTTTTATGTGAAAAAAGGACAGCTCACTTAAACATAGAAACATAGAATGTGATGGCAGATAAGAACCATTTGGCCCATCTAGTCTGCCCAATATTTTGAAATACTTTTAATTAGTCCTTGGCCTTATCTTAAGTCTAGGATAACTTTATGCCTATGCCACGCATGCTTAAACTCCCTCACTGTGTTAACCTCTACCACTTCAGCTGGAAGGCTATTCCATGCATCCACTACCCTCTCAGTAAAGTAATACTTCCTGATATTATTGTTAAACCTTTGCCCCTCAAATTTAAGACTATGTCCTCTTGTTGTGGTAGTTTTTCTTCTTTTAAATATAGTCTCCTCCTTTACTGTGTTGATTCCCTTTATGTATCTAAATGTTCCTTCTGAAGATACGGTCTCCAGTACTGCGTACAGTACTCCAAGTGAGGTCTCACCAGTGTTCTGTACAATGGCATGAGCACTTCTCTCTTTCTACTGCTAATACCTCTCCCTATACAACCAAGCATTCTGCTAGCATTTCCTGCTGCTCTATTACATTGTCTGCCTACCTTTAAGTCATCTGAAATAATTACTCCTAAATCCCTTTCCTCAGATATTGAGGTTAGTAGGGTATCAAATATCCTATACTCTACCCTTGGGTTTTTACATCCAAGGTGCATTATCTTGCACTTATCCACATTAAATGTCAGTTGCCACAGCTCTGACTATTTTTCTAGTTTACCTAAATTATTTGCTTATCCCTCCTGAAACATCAACCATGTTACATATCTTAGTATCATCAGCAAAAAGACATACCTTACCATCAAGACTTTCTGCAATATTA
Organism: Pelobates fuscus; assembly: GCF_036172605.1. Lineage (NCBI taxonomy): Eukaryota > Metazoa > Chordata > Amphibia > Anura > Pelobatidae > Pelobates > Pelobates fuscus. The sequence continues at coordinate 287,164,277 of NC_086320.1, read as the reverse complement.
CTAATAAAAATATTAAAGAGAATGGGTCCAAGTACAGATCCCTGAGGTACCCAACTGGTAACTAGATCTTGCTTCGAATATACTCCTCTGACAACAACCCTCTGTTGCCTGTCATTTAGCCACTGCCTAACCCATTCAACAATATTGGAATCCAAACGTAAAGATTGCCGTTTATTGATGAGCCTTCCTCAAATCACATATTAGTAGTCTGTGCTAATGTTTAAAAGCTATCTGTCCGTTATCTTCAAATCTCCTCCTGCTCTCCCTTGTCTCACGGTTCCCTTATTATCCACTAGCTTGTAATCTCATGAGCCTTTAGCTTACCGTATATACTCGAGTATAAGCCGACCCGAATATAAGCCGAGGCCCCTAATTTTACCCCAAAAAACTGGTAAAACTTATTGACTCGAGTATAAGACTAGGGTGGGAAATGCAGCAGCTACTGGTAAATTTCTAAATAAAATTAGATCCTAAAAAAATTATATTAATTGAATATTTATTTACAGTGTGTGTATATAATGAATGCAGTGTGTGCGTATGAGTGCAGTGCGTGTATGAGTGCAGTACGTGTATGAGTGCAGTGTGTGTGTGTGTATGTGTATGAGTGCAGTGTGTGTGCGTATATATTAATTGAATATTTATTTCCAGTGTGTGTATATAATGAATGCAGTGTGTGTGTGTATGAGTGCAGTGTCTATGAGTGCAGTGTCTATGAGTGCAGTGTCTATGAGTGCAGTGTCTATGAGTGCAGTGTGTGTGAGTGCAGTGTGTGAGTGCAGTGTGTGTGAGTGCAGTGTGTGCGATGCAGTGTGTGTGTGTGTGGTGCAGTGTGTGTGAGTGCAGTGTGTGTGAGTGCAGTGTGTGTATGAATGCAGTGTGTGTGTGAGTGCAGTGTGTGTGAGTGCAGTGTGTGTGAGTGCAGTGTGTGTGAGTGCAGTGTGTGTGAGTGCAGTGTGTGTATATGAATGAAGTGTGAGTGTGTGTGAGTGCAGTGTGTGTGAGTGCAGTGTGTGTGTGAGTACAGTGTGTGTGAGTGCAGTGTGTGTGTGAGTGCAGTGTGTGTGAGTGCAGTGTGTGTATGAATGCAGTGTGTGTGAGTGCAGTGTGTGTGAGTGCAGTGTGTGTATGAATGCAGTGTGTGTGAGTGCAGTGTGTGTATGAATGCAGTGTGTGTATGAATGCAGTGTGTGAGTGCAGTGTGAGTGTGTGTGATGCAGTGTGTGTGATGCAGTGTGTGTTTGTGTATGTGTTGGTGGGGGTGGGCATTTAATATATTATTAAATATTATTATTTTTTTATATTATTTTTTTATTATTATTATTATTTAATTATTATTATTTTTTTTTTATTTTTTTTTTCGTCCCCCTCCCTGCTTGATACATAGCAGGGAGGGGGGCTCCTTCCCTGGTGGTCCAGTGTCATTGGTAGTTCAGTGGGGGGGAGAGGGGGGCTGGCAGAGCTGTACTTACCTTTCCTGCAGCTACTGTCAGCTCTCTCCTCCTCCGCGCGGTCTGTGCAGCTCCCTCTGTCAGCTCACACTGTAAGTCTCGCGAGAGCCGCGGCTCTCGCGAGACTTACACTGGGAGCTGACCGAGGTGCTGAACGGACCGCCGCGGAGGAGGAGAGAGCTGACAGGAGCTGCAGGAAAGGTAAGTACAGCTCTGCCAGCCCCCCTCTCCCCCCAGTCTGTATTATGGCAATGCAAATTGCCATAATACAGACTATGACTCGAGTATAAGCCGAGTTGGGGTTTTTCAGCACAAAAAATGTGCTGAAAAACTCGGCTTATACTCGAGTATATACGGTACTTTGTATAAGAGGGCTGTAAATACAAGTTTCCAGTTTTAGGGCAGGGTTCCATATTCCTTTTTCATTGTTTTGTCTATACTGTACTGTCTATTTTGACTGCAGAATATCTTGGTGCTTTATAAATGCCAGTATTAATAATAATATTTAACATCATATAAAAGTGATTGACACAATATTTAGGTGATAGTCAATGTTTTTTCAGTGGTGTAATTTTAGAGATATAATGGCTCCCCCTTTAACAAATGAGTAATTATATTATATCTGGTTTTCAGGTAAATCTATATGTCCTGTATATCCCACGGAACTGGTCTTTGCTCTTGACATGTCATCTGACATTACGCCAAGCATATACAAAAGAATGAAAGATATTGCCACAGATATCTTAGCCAATGTCACGATTAGGGGGAGTAATTGTCCTGTTGGAGCCAGAGTATCTGTGCTATCCTATAACTCACACACCAAATACCTCATAAGATTCTCTGACTTTAAAAGCCATGAACAACTAATCTCAGCTTTGAAGAATGTCCCTCTGGAGAAGACAGCAAGAGGTCGTGACATTGGTGGTGCCATGAAGTTTATAGCCAGAAACATCTTTAAGAGGACTCTTCAAGGTGCCACTGTCAGAAAAATTGCTATGATTTTCAGCAATGGACCCTCCGATGATGTAGAGTCCATTAACACAGCGGTAATGGAATTCAGTGCTCTTGGAATAATTCCAGTAGTCATCTCCTTTAATCCTCTACCAGCTGTCAAACGGGCCTTCACAGTAAGACTTTTCTTGTGTTCTTTACTTCATAGAAGTACCTCAATGTATGTCATATAACATATGTCTGATAATTTAAGGAGATCTCAAATTTCAATCACTGGATACTTAGAATATTATTATATTATTATGGAAATGCTATATGCTGAGAGCAGCAATTTTATAACATGACAGGGGGCTTCGTATTTGCTTAAGACTTTCTTTACTTAAGCTTCACATGTGAAGCTTAAGTAAAGAAAGTCTTAAGCAAATACTCGCCTCCTGTCATTAATAAAATTAAGATTATCAGTACACTAAAGCTAGCATAATCTACAATTAATGATGCTTTTCAAACAATTCTTTTAGACCTCTGGCATCTACAACTGTTCATGATTTCAGGATATATTCACTGAATATAATACAGTGAAAGGTCAACATTACAATGTAGTCTGTACTTTGTGGTAGACACTAAAAGCAAATGTATGGATTAGATTTTATCCTTTCCTGCGCTCTGCTGTTAATGTTGCATGCACAGAGCAAGGACCGGCTAAAAAAAATCTTTGTCTAAAAGGTCAACAAATCCCATATGCATGTTAGCAATTTTGTAAGTACAATGTTTAGAATGAATGTTCTGACCTACAAAATGCCACTGTGTCATATTTGCAGGACAGATGTAGTTTGGAATTGACAAGTGAACTTGTGCTGGTCAATGCTGATACTGAGCCCATATCACTGTCTAATACACTTTGGATGCTCTTAATTTGTCAGAGGCAAGCAAGGTGCTGTTTAGAAAAAAAAAACCATAAATGTAGGGCTTTCACTTTCACTGAAGAGACCCGAAAATCTTCTTGCACTAGGGCTTCTTAATATGTCCTCGGTTGAGCTATGCTATGATCTTGTTTTAAGAAACAATAAAATGAATGGTCGATGGATTTTCTAAATTTGTTCTGTGGCAGATATTTACATAACACATTCTTTGCACCATACTTTTTAAAGTCTGAAATGTGAAGGTCACGTTATATCACTTTTTGCTAACCACATTCAATTCATGAAAGCTTTTTCCCAACCCACAGACATATACACAATAACCATAATAAATCAAAATACTATGGGCCAGTGCTATTATATACCTCGCAACACTGACTAAAGGGTGAGCAGGTCTGACAGTGGCACCGCCTGTGATGCCCCAAATGGGGTAGGGCTACCCATAGATGTGGCATTCCATCTCTGTGTGACTATATGTGAACAAGGCATTGGATTGCCATCGATATCTATGATCTCTGCCAAGAAAGCAGGGCCAGCATAAGAAAAACTTTTAAACACTGATAAAAAGAACTAGAAATAATTAGTTTCGCAGTTAACTCTAATACTATACCAACCACCCCCTGAACCCTGTACAAACCCTACCCATACCCTTATGCTTACACAAACTTATGGTATACATACCTTACCTTACCCCCAACCTTAACTCTACACTAGCTCAATCCCTACCATTACCCCTAGCCCTACGCTTATAAGGGATTCCCTCTGTTAATGTCAGTAATGATATTAGCAGAGGGATTGCCAAGCTAGAACAGTGGGTCTGTGACCAACATCTGTAGGCTTTTTTCAGCCTGAGAAGGAGATCCCCCTGTCATGATGCAGCTTTGGGATGCTGTCTTTGCTAATTACAATGTGATTGGACAGCTGACAAAGCACAGAAGCTTTCACAGGGAAACCCTGTCAATGTCTTCTCAAACTCTAGTCTCCCTTTGGATAGTGTGGCTCAGCCACAGAAATGTAAATCCCATTTAAAGAGCTGTATTCAGCATTCACTTTGATGACCCAACTGAAAAAGAGCATAGCAAAAAAGGATCCTTTCATAATTTTATTTTTGAGATACAGTAGACCTTATGGCTTATCATAGTAAACAAACATTTAATTATCATTTGTTTGGTTTTCAGTTATTTTGGTAATCCTAATTCTCAGAGTATTACTCAACAACAATATAATTAATAGTCATTAAATCTTAAAGGGACATTATAGTCACCAAAACAACTTTAGCTTAATTAAGCAGTTTTTGTGTCTAGATCATGCCGCTGCATTCTCACTGCTGAATTCTGTGCCATATAGGAGTTTAATCACTTTGTGTATACAGCCCTACTCACACCTCCCTGCACGTGACTTACACAGTCTTCCTAAACACTTCCTGTAAGGAACTATGCATCCTAAATAGGAACACTTGTGGGGTGTGTGATTGTATAAAAAATAAAAGAAATTAATAATTTGTTACTTCCGAGACCTGTGATCAATAGTTTAGCAACTTTCCACCACGTTTGATCAAGGGGTGGTTTTCATTTTTAATGCAAAACAAATATTTATGAATTAAACAGACCCTCTCATTGTTTTTTCTCTCCACCTAAGCAGAGGGTAATGCTTTGTAAGGATTTAACTGTTATACACTCAATTCTGATTTTTCTTTAGAATATTTGCAATGATTACTCAAACCTCTTATAGTAGCTTACTCTATTCTCACCCCTTCCCCCATATCTTTAGTCACAATGTTGTCCTTCAGTTCATTCTTCACTTGTTTAATTCATTAAGTTTTTAGGTGTATACTATTCAAATGTTTATGTAGTAGTATATCTATATATTTGATTTTTTTTTATTATTAATGTTCATCCGTTCTTTTCTTACATTTACCAATTTTCAGGTAATGCTCTAATATCATATTCATGATTTTTTTTTCCTCTTTATTTAAAAATGCTGTAAAGATTATTGAAAAAAGAAATTAGAATAATACTAAGCTGTTGCCACTTGTAATTATATTGTTTTTGCCAGGGGTCATTTATTGTCAGAATTCTTATCTCTGGTTAGAACTGGTAGTGAAGTTAATAATCTTTGATAAATCATTACTCCCAACTGTCTCGATTTTGATAGGACTATCCCAGTTTTCAGGTACTATCCCACATTCCCGCCATCTATTTCCCTGGTGTTCCTCTTTTGGGGATACCGGGGAACAGTCCATAACAAGCATAGCACATGTGCATCGTTAGACATGCTTGTGCTACATTCAGGGCACTAGGACCCAACAAGAAACACTTAAACACTGCTTCAATGCATGGTCTACCTGCAGTGGGTGATCCAACCCTTCATCTCCCTCCCACCATCATACCGATTCTCTTGATTCCGTAATTTAGATGTATGGATAAATTAATTCTAATACTAAGAGGCGTAACTAGAAACCACAGGGCCCCAGTGCGAAAGGTTCCCTGGGGCTCTCCCATGCATCTTCCCCATCCTCCATTTGTATAACACATACAGATACATACACGGACACACACGCTAATACACAGACACACAGAATTACATATTCATATACAGAGAATGACACTTCTACAGATACATATACACACACTGATACACATGCGGATGCACAGACACACATACAGAAAGACACACATGAGATGCGCATACACAGAATGACACTCATACAGATATAAACAGTGACACACATACAGATACATAGGGGCACACACTGACACACATGCAGACAAACAGATACACATACAGACACAGATACACAGAGACGTACAGATACACATACAGACACACATACAGATACAGATACACAGATACACTTAAAGACAAACATTCAGATACACAGACAAACAGATACCCATGCAGACAAAGAGATACACACACACAGACACAGATATACTGATACAGACATTTTCTCAAAGCTTTTCAAGTGCCTCAGCACTGACCTGGCCACAGGAAATCCATTGCCATCGGGTGGCCCCAAGAACATGGGCCACCCGATAGGCACCCGATGGGCCCCTTCAGTGCAGCCATGGCAGGGTCACACCACAATACCGGCAGGCACCCTGGTTGCAGTGCGGCTGGGCCCACTGGAGTGACGGGCCTGGTCGCAGCTTTGACTCCTGCAACCGCGCTAGTTCTGCCAGTGCTTACACTTAAGAGTAACTTTCACCTCCTCGTGTTTAATGCAATCAAATAGCTAGCTAAAATTAGCTATTATCTAAACCAACAAAAGGTCAGTTATGCTTATAAATTCTGCTGGCCAAGGCCTGTTAGAGTAAGTAACATGTGCGTATATGAAATTTCTCCATTAGATCCCTGAGTGTGCAAGTGCACATCTGAGGTAGGAGTCAGCAAAGCTGCAGAATCATAGAAGTGAGGTTATTCACCCTAGTAAATGCTGCAATAGCATTTACTGTGGTGAAGAAACAAAGATCATAAAGTTCGTCATTTAAGAATACTTCCATAGATTGCTGTTACATTCAAAGGTCTATACTAGACAAAAATCTTTGTTGCAGTCATTTTCAGAACAGTGATAATTTAATATCAGGTGATATATCCTTTATTTTTTCTACAACATATTACAGCTACATTTTTTTCCACACAGATGGATTCTAGTGGTACTTTCCAAGTGGTTGATATTCCAGCAAATGGAGACTACACACCATTATTACAAAACTTGAAGTTGTGTACTTTATGTTATGGTAAGATATGCCTAAAATATAGATATTTAAATAAAAAAACTTTGCCTCATGTATGAAGCACCTCACGGAATTAAACATATTCACTATTTGGCGAGCCAGATCCCCAATGACATATATGCAGGTTTTAAATACTCAAAAATAAGTATGATAACTTTTCATATTCACCTCCTCTTCATACCGATTAAATAACTGACATCATCCTGCTCTTAACCATCAATCATCACATTCAAATGTTTAATTACATTGTTCTATCAATATAGTTCTATCAATATATATATATTTGTGACTTTTTCAAATTATGATTAAATAATATTAGTATTAATCTTAATACTTTCCCAATAGATGTTATATTGTTTTATTTTTTACTTTTTAGACATGTGTAAACCTGCTGCCACTTGCGTTGAAGCCAGACCCCGTCCACAACGTTCTCATATAGACATAGCTTTCCTTCTAGATAATTCAAACAACATGGAGCATTATGAATTTGATGTTGCAAGAAATTTCATAAGTGCAACTATCGATCAGCTTGATATTTCTTCTGAACCCAAGACTTCAGATTCAGGAGACCGGGTAGCTCTGGTGAGCGATGCATTTTTCCATTCCAAACAAGGAAATCCTAAGGGTGAGTTTGAGTTAGTGACTTATAACAGCAAAACTCGAATGAAGAGACACATAATGGAATCCGTCACTCTTCAGAGCAGTCAACCTGTTCTTGGTTTAACCTTAGAAAGGACAATTGATGAAATAATGTCAAAGGCTCCACATATCAGAAGAAATAAAGTCTTCATAATTATTTTGTCTGGAGAGACAAGCATTGGAGATAAACACAAACTTTCAGAGGCCTCTCTGTTGGCTAAATGTCAAGGTTATGGTTTATTTGTGCTTTCAATTGGTAAAGTATATAATTATACTGAATTGACGGAGGTCGCCAGCAAACCTCTGGACCATCACCTGCTGCAGCTGGGCAGAACTCACAAGCCGAACCTTGATTATGCAATTGGATATCTGCAACCATACTTGAACTCTGTAAGGCGTAAGTATGCATAAGTACACAGCATTATTTTTCCTTGATATTTGTGTTTATTTTTATATATTTAATATGTTTTATGCATTTAAAAAATCATTGTCAACTGGTGCATGTCCCTTTGAAGCTTTAGGCCAGCCTCTAAAGCTTCTGATCTATAAAGATGTTCAAAGGGCAAATGTCAAGTGCAATATAACTATTTAGTTGCCTTCATGACACTGCCAAATAGCCAACCAAATTCAAATAGTACAAAATATTTGGGAAACCGTAAGGGTTAGTTATATTTACTGTAAAAATAAACATACAAAAAATGCATTTCTATAACACAGCCTTGTTACTGGGTTCCATATTTTAAGTTAAAACTTTGTTAGGTTTCATTAGAAGACCCCCCACATGTGCTACATTAGAGATGTCGCCATTGTACCATTCAATAAGGATGGTGATAATGATGTGTAAAATGGAAAAAACATAAATGATTACACATCATGTGAAAAATGTCTCCTTAACATTACGTATAGTACCAACTTGTGACTCTTGGTGGTAGGGACAGAGAAATGGGGCATAGTAGAATGCCTCCTCCACTGCATTACTGCACAGACGTGTTCCAGTGCCTCTAGACACTTCCTTATTGCATATCACATCATCAATCAAATGGGGTGGCCATTTTCTTGGGATAATTTCGTTGTCCCTGCATCACCAAGAGGGATGTAAGGCTCCTTGTAGATTCTGCCCTTTCAAATGAGGGGTCTCTTGTCCACCTAAGGTGTAGGTGAATATTCCAAAATTGCCAACACAGATTTGACTGAGGAGAATGAGGCTATAGCAGAACCCTTATGTATTTTACTGAAAGGCACAAGGCAGCCCTCCTTTGAATGGCCAGAATCTCTTGTCCACATAGGATTTAGATGATCATCTTTACAACCACCTACCTCAATGTCCATAAAAGCAGGATAGCTTACACATTAATAGCTGTTTAAGTAGTACTGAAAGCATTTATTATTTAAGTGTACATCAGAGTTTAGGATTGCATTTGGATATCACACTTGATTTTGGTTTTGTGGTTAAGGGACTTTGCTTTACAACAATTGCATTCAGCAAAACATTATTTTCTGTTACCAGGAGCCATCAACAAATATCCACCAGGTGATATGAAGAGCAAGTGTGCTGTTCTACTTTCATCTAGAAATAGAAGATATGCGTAAGTGCCATATTTTACCTAATTATTCCATATTTAAACATTGCTGAGAACTTCTCACAGGGCAGATTTGTAATTCTAACATTATAGTTTCCTTTTAAGTAGCATTTTTTTTATTGTCAGCTGAGCATGATAGCTTAAATATGCATAGATGTGATCCAATGTCCACTACTTTTTTGATAGCTCCAAACCTACCTTATATGGGCAAGATAATGCGGAGTGGGAGAAGCAATGGCATGTCTAAAATTGGGTCAGCAGAACTCTAAATTAATTTTATTTACACCAATTCCACGGCTCAAAGAATGAGAGGGAAAGGGTGGCATAGCACTCAGCTCGCTATGTTTAACAGAGGGTTAATATGGGTTCTGATTTCTCTCTGTCTTATTTAAGGTTGTTTTGTTTAAGTATCCATTACTGTTTGCTCTCTGGTTGCTTGAAAGCCAAATAATGTGTTTAATTTGGGACTAATTCACTCCAAAATAATGTCTGTGTTTTTTGCTGACTCCAGGATGGTTGACAGATAGATAGCATTGCAAATCTGTGAAATATCCTACATATTTCTTTTACTAACATTTTGGAGCAAATTACAATAAAATTGATATATACAGTTATGCTCTAAAGTTTGCATACCCTGGCATAAATTGTGAATTTTGGCATTGATTTTGAAATCTATGGCTGATCATGCAAAAGCATGTATTTTATGGAAGGATACTGATCATATGAAGCCATTTATTATCACATAACATTTGGCTCCTCTTTAAATCATAATAACAGAATTTACCCAAATGGCCCTGATCGAACGTTTAAATACCCTTGAATGTTTGGCCTTGTTACAGAAACACAAGGTGACACACACACAGGTTAAAATGGCAAATGTTTAATTTCCCACACCTGTGGCTATTTAAATTGCAATTCGTGTCTGTGTATAAATAGTAGGCTAAATACTGAGCCATGTGGAGCAGAAAAGAACGGTCACCTGTGTAACTAGTTAGTTAACTTTATAAAGATGGAAAATGATATAAAAAGATATCCGAAGCCTTGAAAATACCATTCAGTACTGTTCAATCACTTGTTAAGAATGAAAACATTTGTAATGCCTATCTGATGCCTAAATGGTCTTATATATTTAGTTTGCTCCCCCTAACAATGACTCAACCTTGGCTTCATTTGTTATAGAGAGATTTTGTTAATTTTATTTGGAAAGGAAAAAGGCCCAGAATTAACAAAAGAACTATTGATGCAGAAAAGTCACAATGGGGGGGATGGATTTTCCTAATGTGTATCATACACACCTTTCAAATATTGGTTTCCATTTATATAGGACACAACTACATAATACTAAAGAAGAGGGATGGTATATACTAGAAACAGAAATGAGTGGAGTAGAAGATTTGAGCCATTCGGTGTGGTTGGGGGAAAAAGGATTATCGGGTTAAAATGGCTAGCGCCTCTAATGCCTGTTTGGACTCAATGTTGTATGAATGGGATAAAATGAAATGCATGAGTGGGCTAGGACAGTGTTTCCCAACCCAGTCCTCAAGGCACACCTACCAGTCCAGGATTTAGGATTGACCCAGTTGTGTCTAAGGTGTTTTTTCTTCTAAAAACACCTTAGACAAAACTGGGTAATCCTTAAATCCTGGACTGGAAGGTGTGCCTTGAGGACTGGGTTGGGAAACACTGGGCTAGGAAATAAAGTACCTAGAAGTTTCAAATTATCTGATATCCCACTATCTGTGATGGATCTGCAGATTGTAGAGTGGATTCGAAAGGGCATAAAGCAAATTAACCAATTATTGTTAAACGACAACATTAAATCATTTGAAATAATTGCTCAAGAGTTTCAACTATCGTCAAAATAATGGTACAACTACTTTAGGATCAAACATGTTATAAAACAAAACGTTCTTTATAACCCTTCAGAGGGCATAGAAATGTTAAGTGGAATAGTAAATAATAAGGTGGTATTACAAGTAGCTTCAAGAGCCAGAAGAGGTTTCTAAAAATAGAAGCTCCTACTAATAATTTGACAGTCCATAAATGGGAAAAAGATCTTAAAATCAAAATTTCAAGTGAGGAGTGGTGTCGGGTGCTACCTCAAAAACAATAAAAAATATACACTGTTTGAATAGTACAGAAGTAGTAATCAAGGTACTGAACAGGTGGTATAGTGTACCTTCTAAGATGGCTAAAATGTATAAGTCTAGCTCCCCGATCTGCTGGAGATTTAATAAATACTATGGCTCTTTTTTACATACAGTATCTCACAAAAGTGAGTACACTCCTCACATTTTTGTAAATATTTTATTATATCTTTTTCATGTGATAACAATGAAGAAATGACACTCTGCTACAATGTGAAGTAGTGTGTGTACAGCCTGTATAACAGTGTAAATTTGCTGTCCCCTCAAAATAAAACCCACATCCATTAATGTCTAAACCGTTGGCAACAAAAAGTCAACAACCCCCACCCCCTCAAAAGAATAAAAAAAAATAAAAACACATGAATTCTGTTTTTACATGTTTTCTTTATGAATTGCACACATTTGTAAACTTTGTAAAACACCTGTCAGTTCCTTCTACAAAACCCCTGTCCTGCCCCTTTCCTACAAACCCGTGCACCCCACACACAGTTACAGGCAGGCAGTCACACACACAGTTACAGGCAGATAGTTACAAGCAGTCACACACAGTTGTAGCCAGACAGTCACATATACAGTCACACACGCACACGTCACAGGTAGACAGTCACACACACACAGCTTCAGTCACACACACACACAGTTACAGGCAGCATCACACATTCACATGCAGACAGTCACACACACAGTTATAGGCAGACAGTTACACACACACACACAGTCAGTCAGGGCCAGTGCAAGTATTTTTGCCACGCCTAGGCAAACAAAATTTGCCCACCGCCCCCCTATATGCTCTGCCACCATGTGATATCACAATGCCCCATCCATATGATCTGCCATATGAGCCAACATCATGCATCATGCATTGTGTATGTGTGTATTGTCTTAGTGTTGTCCCCTTCCCACCTGTTCCTCAGCAATCCCCCCTCCTGTCCCTTATTGATCTCCCCTGCCCCTCCCGTCCCTTAGTGTTCTCCCTCCCCTCCTGTCCCTTAGTGCTCTCCCCTGCCCCCCTCCCTTGGTCCCCTGACCGTTAGTGCTCTCCCCTGCCCCCTCCCCAGTGTGCTCTCTCTCCCCCTGTCCCTTAGAGTTCTCCCCCCTCATGGCTCTTGGTTTCTTCAGTCCCCCACATCTTTTCCTTGGTGGTTCTCCTCCCCTCCCCCCATTGTTCCCTTAGTGGTCTCTCCACCCCTTCCCCCTCCGTCCCTTAGTGGTCTCTTCCCCTCTCCCCCCCTTTAGTGGTCTCTCCCATCTGTCCCTTAGTGCTCTCTCCCCTCCCTTCCCTGTTGTGCCTCCTACCTCAGTGTAGCATGGCCGGGTGTCACGGACCGCGGTACATGAGCTAGTGTTTCCTGTCCCCGGCCAGACTGACGGGAAGTGCACTTCCTGTCAGTCTGGCCATGTACAGGAAACACAACCTCCTGTATCGCGGTCCACGCTGCTCGGTCACGCTACACAGAGTGAAGGGCAGGAGGGAGCACTGTGCTCACTTAGCCACAGGCCCGGTCACGCTACACAGAGTGACGGGCAGGAGGGAGCGCTGTGCTCACATTGCCACAGGCAGTCATACACACACACAGTCACACACACACTCTCACTTACAGACAGTGGGCTGGAGGAGGAGTGGATTCACCAAAGTCCTTCCCTTGAGCCTGTTAGGTAGAGAAACAGGGATTCCTTCTTGCTGCACCTCCATGTGCAGCAGCACCAGTTAAGCTGGTAATTGCTGACCTCTGCACTTGTGAGCTGTGCCGGTCACCCGGCACCCAGCTGCCATGGGACACAGCTCAAACATCCCCCTCCAGCACCCAGACCATGATCATGGCACCCCTACTTGGTGGTGTCACAGGGGAACTCTGAAGAAGCCACGCACAGAGAGTCCAGACACAGGTCAGTTCAGGAAGCAATTGTCTTTATTTTCACTGCATGTATACACTAAATTCAGTATAATGTTTTGAGTGAAGTGTTTGTGTGTGTGTGTGTTATATCACAAATGCAGCAGAACTGCCTCTATATATGTATATATTTATAAATAGCAGTAACATCATTGCAAATGTGAGATTTCTGTTGAAATGTCTTATAGCTTGTCTGGTGTGTGCAGATCTGTGTTCAACGATGTATTGAGATTCCACTAACTTCAGTTGCAAGGGCTTTTCAATCACTTTTTTTCCCCACCATAACTTTTTTTTAACACCAAGCCTCACTAGCAAGCCAGTGACCAACCTCATGCTGATGAGTTGCATTAACAACAAAACAGCTGTCCATGAGGGTTTCATTGGCTTTGCACCTCCTGAATTGTGTTCCAAAGCTGTTGTATGCAGCAAACATACATTTCTAGGAATCCATGCTTAAAATGGAATGAGGCAAAATGGTGATTCTTTGTTAAACTAATTTGCATATGCCCACCCAATATCCAGTAGTAACAACACTGCAAATTTGAGATTTGTTGGGGAAAAGCCTTGGCTTTTGGCTTCACTGGTGTGTGCAGATCTGTGTTTAACAATGTATTGACTATTTGTATTATTATTATTATTTTATTATTTATATAGCGCCAACAAATTCCGTAGCGCTGTACAATGGGTGGACTAACAGACACATAATTGAGATCAGACCACTGGACGTACAGGAACAGAGGGGGTTGAGGGCCCTGCTCAATGAGCTTACATGCTAGAGGGAGTGGGGTATAGTGACACAAATGGGTTAAAGTAGGGGAATTAAATAGTTTGTTAGAGAAGGGTTTATTGAGTGCTTGGTAGGTCATTTTTGACAGTTGCAGGAAAGGAGTCATGGGGTGGGGGATGAGAAGCCTGCTGACAGTTTAATTGATACGCTTTAACGAAGAAGTGAGTTTTCAAAGATTTTTTGAAGGAGTGGAGGCTGGGTGAAAGTCTGATTGAGGAGGGAAGTGAGTTCCACAGAATAGGTGCAGCCCTAGAGAAGTCTTAAATACATATATAAACACGGGTTGTTAATTATATAATATTATAACCATTTATCATTATTTTAATAAGGTTATGTTTAAACTTCAATATTTTTAAAACAAATATTATCTATATTATCTAAGTTAACAGTTTGAACAATATCCAATAATTACATTTCCCATTCAATTTTCAGATTATCTGAAGGGAAGGAAAAGGACATTGATGCTGAAGCAGAATTAGTAAATTCTACAGAAAATGTTGGGGTTGCCAATGTCCCACTGGGTGACTTCAAAACAGAAACATTCTCATCACAAATTGTTGAGAGTGTTTTAGACAAGGAAGACAACAGACAAAGTGAAACAGAACACATTGGAACTCTATCATAACTGGTAAGAGTATAACTTTTTTTTTTTTTAAATGGATCAGATTTTTGGTGCTTTCCAAATGTAGTCAACGCTTTTAGTCAAAGATGTAGTCAACACAAAATGTCTACAGCTACTAGAACCTCGGATCTTAATTTCTGTTCCCATCAACTGAGTTGAGTCCTTTCCTGTTTGCTCTTTTTGTTCAAGATAGACAGGATTATTTTAAAAAATGTGAATTGTCAGGAATTGCTAATTGTAATAAAAAAAAAAAACAATTTGGAAAAAATCTTCATCCTAGTTCATTTTATCCAGTTCAGCTATTGTGGCCTAAACTTTGATAAAAGTATGGTCCGTTTCCTCATTATCCCAAATAATCTCACCCACAAAAGATACAAGAGTCATAAAAAATATATATTTGGGTCCCCGAGGCTAGGTTATTACAGTGATCATAAAAACCTTACATGTCTATAAATTTTACTTACACAGAAAAATTGCCCATTCAACCATAAAGCTCCAACGTTTTTTTTTTATATAACAAATTAGCTCCGACTTTTTTATAAAAAAATAAATAAATAGATTCATATGTTAAGACATATTGGTTTTCTAAGTTAAACTGTTTCTTACATTGGAGAGAAACCTTATAAATCTTTACTTAGAAAACGTTAAGATGTATAAAAAGAGACCAGTTTGTAAGCTTGTTTGAGCAGGGTCTTCCTCACCCCTTTCTCTATTGCAAAGCACTGCAAAACATTACTGTAAATAATAATAACCAGTAGCAGACAGAATGAGAGAGCAAATGCTCATTTATTACTATCCCTCTACAAGGCTGACACGGATGAGGAATAAGCATCGGCCAGCACTGATATGGTAAAAATCTTGTAGATGGAATCAAGATGGGAGGAAGAAGGAGAAAGGCTTAACAAGAGGAGAGCTGAGGAAATAGACATAGGGGCAACTAAAAGGAGGCATACATGTAGGATGATAGAAGACAAGCAAAAGGTGGCGCTGACATGGCGACGGCCTCAGAGAGAGACATGGAAAGGAAGACCCAACATCCAAGGAGGGAGGTCTGGCTGACAGTCATAAAGGGTGAACTGAAAGATGCTTACATTTAGGATAACAGAAGACAAACACAAGATAGCCCAGATATGGGGAGAGACACAAAGACAGATGTACAAAGGAAGGTTTGAGGGTAGAGGGCAAGGAGACAACATAGGGGAGAAGAGAGACATATATAAAGAAGACAGATGAGGCAAAATTTTTAAAAAATGGAGTGAAGACAAAGCCTTAAGAGGGAAGAGAACTTGATTGAGAAAGATAAAAGTGAAAAGAAAGGACAACAAGAGACAAACAATTAAATAAAAAAATAAAGAAATAGAAAAGAAAAAGACTGTGGGTGGGAGATAAAATGGTGGAAAAGCCAAAACAGGCAGAGAGATACAGATATTATGGATAAAAAATCTTTTTCCACCATTTTCCTGTTTCTCAGAGACAGGAAAAGTTAAGTAGAGAATATAGAAGAGCAGACAGATTTTATATTTTCCACTAAAACAAAAATAAAAAAAAAGGAATATGAATAAAAAAACTGCAGTTGACATTATAAACTATATGTGACCTAATCTAAAATGTTATTGTGTAAGTCTCCATGCTCCATGTTTAGGATTGAATTCATGTTATTAACATTCTAGCAGGGCATTGCATAGCTAATTTCAATGCATTACTAGTACCTCAAAGTATCACACTAAACTACCGACGCGATCATATTTTTACACCTAGCCTAATGTAGTGTTTATGTGTCTTTGTTTTCAGATGAAAGAAAGAGAAGTTGGAATACCTACCTAAACTGTCCGTTTTAATCAATCCATGCTCTCAATCCAGTAATCTGAATGTGAAGAAAGCAAAAATTTAAATACTGCAAACTGATTTTAGCAGCCATTATTATGAGCACATACCACCATCCAAAAAAACAAAACAACACCTTTTAAAACTCTAATTGGATCAGGTGTCCACGCTGTTACATTTACAGGAGACCTGCTATTTGAATCTCTAATGGTGTCTATAGCAGGAATGTCCAGATAGAATAGACCTTCATGTGTTGCTTAGTAAATAACAATGATATAATCCTTGGCAGGGTGCTTTTGGCTGGGCAAATGTTTAGGAAGTTATTGTTCACAAAACAACTTAAAAGGGACACTTGACTGCCCAAATTTAAAATAAAGCAATACAAATCACTGTTTAGTAGATCTACCCACAATCAAAACATGCATGCATTTAATCATGCATTTACTCATTTGCGGTATATCTAATAACTGTTTGCAAAACTGTCTGATCTCTTGTCTGAAGCCTTTGCAAATCCTCCTCTGCTAACCCAGCCCAGACTTTCTGTGTCTGTCCAATCACAGACTTTCCAATGCAGCTCAATGAGAAGTCTTTGCAAGGCAGGTGCTCAGTAATTGCTGCCTCTTGAATTTAGAACTGAGCTAACCAAACCAGGAAGTAACAGGACCGATTGTCTGATTGACAGCCAGGGGGTGTAACAATTTATTTATAAAAGTGCCATTTTCTATTAAAATCTGCAGCAAAAAGATTTGTCTTCAACACACAAAAAAATATACATTATTGTCATGCAGGTAATTTATTTTTTTTGCTCCTTCTTGCTTTACTTCTATGAGATATAAGTATGTATAGCAGGGCTGTTTAAGTGCAGTCCCCAAGGGGTTTATTCCAAAGCATTGAGCTGAAAAACTGACTTGCAAATGTTAGGTAAAAAATACCTGTAAACTGAGTATGTTTGCTAAATATGCCGGTAAATTATGCTTTTCAAATGTTGAGCATTTTATAGTATCATTGCAGCACCATTCATAATAGCCCAATTTAAATGGTGCAGTCAGAGTTTTGTTTTGCGAGCACGTGGCATCTGAATTAAAGGGGCACCCACACTCAAAGTCATGCAGACTATTTGCATAGTCCACCGTGCTGTAATTATATTAAAAAAAAAAAAATTAAGCTTTGATGGCTGATAACATTTTAAAGCTGCCATTTTAAAATCAACATCTTCAGCGTATCACAGCAATTTTGTAGGTATTGTTTCCAACATAATATGCCTAAACTTTGAAGTTTGGTTGTCAGCTTACCATCCCAGCATACTGTTTCATGAATACATTTCAAGGTTTTAGAATAATGCAGAGCACATTATTTAGTAGTAAAAAATGTACATTTTCTAAAATAAGTGTTATTTGGAGACTGCCTAAACCTTTGGGGCGATTAATGTTTATCTGGCCGTACTGCTCAGTTATTCCTTTGCAGGAAGGTTATAGAAGTCCATCTGCTGACGAGGCACTGGCAATGAAATTTACTATTTCAGCCAGTGTTCAAATTTGATATTGTTAGATTCAATTACAAAATCCTGGGCTCAAACTCCTATCAATACTGGTACATACAGTAAAAAAAAAAAACAAAGAAAAAAGTTACCTGTGCTCTTCCCAAATCCCTATGCATATTTAAACACATAGAGGTTATTTAGTTTTTCCAATGGCCATGAGAGACTTTAGCCCACCTGCCACGTCAAGGTTAAATTCAATGTATGCTTTTGCATATCACTGCAGGACAGAAGGACAATGTGAATTCAGAAAGTATCAAACTATTCAAAAACAGTTAAACAACTTACTGTGGGATGGAGTCAGCATACTCCATAACCACTACAGCACATTGTACTGGCTATTGTGTATAGGTTGCCCTTAAAAGGGGAATCTAGGTACTAAAACCTTTTTAAACTAGTTTACAATATTATGGTGCTCCAAAATATTAATAAATCCTAGCTTTTCAAGTGATTGCTCTTTCCTGGCATGCTGACCATTACAATTCAGAAGGAGTGACAGTCTCACATTAAAAAAATAGCAATTCTGAGATTTATATATTTTGAATGTGCAGTTATGTCTTGCAACAGTTAAAAACAACAACATAAATGTCTTGCTTTATTGAATAGGTGAGAACTGCAAAGTGTAGGCCACAATAGCAAAACTGGAAAAATGTCTAAAACCTACCCAGGTTTCCAAAATAGCTATTTGGGGTTACAGTTCCTTTACTCACATGAAATGTTTCCATTCTTTTTCTATAAAGCCAGATACATCCCAGGTCCGAATCATATTTTTTGAGCTGGAGAACTTTTCCAATTCAGTTCTTTTGGCCCACAAATTTTCAATTCCATGGTGACATCTGGATGCTTACCAGTTTTTTCGCTAGTCAGTGTATCATGGTTAACTAAAAACTAAATTGCAAAATAAATTCTAACATTGTGTAGCTTTGATTTTGCAATTTTGTTTTCATTTGGCTAGATTTACTCAAACTGTATTTAACAAACAGGGGATTATTCTGTTTATCTATCAAACAATTCATTTTGGTGATTGGAAATTATAATTCCAAAATTCCTGTGAGAAAAATTGCTGAATTGTTGTTGGTTTTTTTTTGGGGGGGGGGGGGGGGGGGTTGAGGGGGAAGGGGAAGGGGAGACTTATAGTTCAGGTTTTCATGTCACCATCTATTGGGTTACTGTTTAGCAAATATACCCTGTAAGCAACCATATTTAAATATCTTGGGAATAATATGTAAATATTTTGTTGTGTTATCAATAGTGCAAATAATTCTTGCTTGGAAAGGAGAAAATCAAATTGCTAGAATGATTGCTATAATTTCCCCAGAGAAAATAATTACGCAAACTTCCACCTAAAGGGGCACTCTAAGAACTATAACCTCCACCCATCCTACCAATGCCATCCAGGTTGGATAGCATCACACTCGAAAATGAGGAAATTTAATTTCTGCACTTATAAGTGTAGCTTAGAGTGTCTAGCTATGGGAGAGCTCAGTTTTTTTTTTTTTATCAAACTACTTCAAAACAGTTTGATAGAAAAACAAGGAATGTAGCCCATAGACTCATTGCTCCATAACCACTACAAAGAGCTGGGGTACTGAGAGTGTCCCTTTAAAATGAGAACATACAAGATTCAAAATGTGATTCCTTCTTCATTATTAAATGAATATATTCAACATGTTCAGTCTTATGGTTTCTAATAAAATATTAGTATTTTCTATTTGACCTATGTTTTGTTTTTTCTTTCAAAATAAAAGTGCGTCCATTTCATGTTTACCCTGTTGGTGCTGTTACCTTTGAGATGTTCAGTTATGATATTTAATGATATGTGTGACCTCCTGGTATTGTGGGAATTGGATGATAATTTATTATGTTTTGAAGAAAATTCTCTCATGACAATTATCTCTTCAGAACATGTATCTCCAATTTGAGCATCATTAAAGTACACATGCTCTGTTCATTACAAGATATTTGGCAACTAGAACAATCTATACCGGTGGTTCCCAAACCAGTGCTCATGACCCACCAACAATCCACGATTTATATATTTCCCTGTTTTATTCCAATGGAGATACTTACAAAACCTGGACTGTTGATGGGTCTTCAGAACTGGTTTGGGAAACACTGATCTATACAATTGAAATTGAGGGTAGATATTTAGCTATAGTAATTTTTGCAAACCAGTTCCTCTATGATCACTAAGGGAAAGGCAGGAACAATAGACATTAGGAGAATCTGTAGCTGTTACAGAGTAACCAACATGCCAAGTAACCAAGTTAAAGTGGTCCTCCTTCATTTTCATTAATCTGTGGTTGTGTTAGATGTTGCCCGGTGTATATGTAATTTGATACTTGCAGAAGTATTCCTTAAGTTTTTAAACAAACATGAACAGGTGTATTGAAAATATTCAATGTATATTTACAATGCATAATCAACAGAGACTAG
Source organism: Pelobates fuscus (assembly GCF_036172605.1). Lineage (NCBI taxonomy): Eukaryota > Metazoa > Chordata > Amphibia > Anura > Pelobatidae > Pelobates > Pelobates fuscus. Next base: position 287,143,760 of record NC_086320.1, on the reverse strand, counting down.
AGCCTGATATCATGCAATACTTTCTTGTTGTGGACATCCAATTTCATAATGTGGCTCATGAGATTGTTAAATCTATGTCCTTTTATAACAAAATATGTGCTATTCAAACAGATAATTAAAAGTGTTGATCATTATTTCACTGATGGTGTTATGGTGCTGTGTTTTTAAAATTCCCCATTAGGGGATTTTGTGAAAGAGTACCTGGAAACTGGGGACCATTCAGGTTAGTTATCAAGGGCACCTGCATTTAAAATGCACTGGAATATATATCCCATAATTCCCAACAAGATAAAGTGTGAGGTACTATGCCTTTGCTCCTTTGAACTCTTGCAGGGTTCAGATTTTTCTCAAATGCTTGCTGAATGGCAAAATTGAGGCAAAAAAAGCTGATCTGGAAAAACATTTTAACGTATGTTAAGTCACTATTTTTTGTAAAACTTTTCCACTCAGATTCAATTTGTGAGAAATTGGAGTTTAGTAAATAACCCTGTTGAAGAGAAATGTTAAATGAACACTCCAAACAATACAAGAACTAGAGTGTTCTCCTGTAGCTGCAGTGGAGGCAGTGAGCAGTGCCCAGCAGATCCCAAGTAATAGGTCAACCCATTCTAAAATAGTTTGACTACTTATCTCTCTTGGACTCTGCATATCTCTCTCATATATAGATAGATAGGTGTGTATATGTATATATACACAACAATCGTACTCCTGGGACTTGGTTGAAGTAGTAAAATTTAGCTTTTATTTATTCCATATATAGGGACATCGTCGCTGCCTCAGGTAAGTAACTGAAGGGGTTTTCACCCCTTCAGCAACTGGGGATTGGGGGTGTGAGGGAGAGGGAACCTGCAGTGCCAGGAAAACAGATTGTTTTCCTGGCACTGGAGTTTTCCTTTAAGTCTGCCAGAGGTTCCATTGCTAACATAAAAAGAAATGGAGACAATGGACATCCCATGTCTGGTTCTGTTAGATAATTGAAAACTATCTGACAGGAAGTCTGAATCTGATACTCTGCAAGGGCTTACCTTGGTTGGGGCCCATAGTGCAGAGATGTTAGCTTACCCTTGCAGATAATCACAGCCCACGGTAAGCAGGTTGGCAGGAACAATAACCGGGTACGTAGAAAACAGAAAAGAGTAAATCCAGGAGAGTAGACAGGCATGGTTCCAAAGGTCAGGGCAAGCAGCGAACAGACAATAACAAATAGATATAAAAAAAAAAAGGTATAGGCAATATACCAACAAGTGGAGCGCTATTACAATGTGAATAGTAAAGGGGTACACTCACCACATTAGATACAGTGACAATCTTGAAGTATACCCTTAAGTATGCATAAAAAGGGAAATACAAGGAAAAACAATATATAGTGCAGATGGTTTTCAAATGGAAATGAGTGATAATAGAAAATAATGGAACCACTCACATGGACTGGAGCCTATAAGAAATTGGCTCTGTAAATTAATCCTTTTTGCTTTTTGGGCAGCAACACACCCCTTTTCCCTAATGATATTCCTCCAGGGATATACAACAAGAAAGAGACAAACCAACTGAGTAGTACTGTATGAAGACGTAAATATAGTCTTGGTGGTAATGGTTATGCTCACCTTTAACAGAGCCCTGGATTCCCGGCTCTGAGGTTGATTGACAGTGTGCTATTTTAGTTGGGATAGCCCCCCAAATGTGGTTCCTGATGGCTAGAAAGGACTTATAGGACTAAAAAGTATAAAATATTGTAAATAATTTATTGGTAATAAATTAAAACAGAAATAGTACTTTTTCTATAAAATAAAAAAATGTTGAATAAAAAAAGTCCAAATGTAAAGTCCAAAATTCAGCTAAACACGTTTCACTCCATGAGCTTCCTCAGTAGCTGTGTAGTAGCCTCAGGGATCTTCTGCTTTATGAATGTTTCAAAGTTCATATGGGTCCTCCCTTTTAGGGTCACATGATGTGTACTGGACCAATCATACAGTAAAGTACTTCCTCTATTACGTGTGATAGAGACACCTGTAGTGGAGGACCCCCATTTGATAATAGTCCTGTCTATCCTAAAGAAACTTTAATTGGACGAAAATAATTGGTGGTTGAATGATGTCATAATGCTAGACATCCAATGGGGTCAGTGGTTGGCAGAAGTGACGGCACGGATAGTTCCGCCCGCCACTTCAGCCATCCAACGCCATCACAGAATAGTGATTGATAATCAGGCATGTCACTCCCTAATAGAAGAAGTGCTGCGGCATAACGGGCCGCATGTCACAGCCTCCCATATGTGATGTCCGGATCATTATCGCCCGTATATGGGAGGATCCGGGCATCAGTCAGGGGAGTGGTTTCGCCGACGTCACAGACAGGAAACTGTGCGTCGGATTAACGGTCCCACCCGAGCGGCGAAAAAAAGGAGGGGAAAGGGGAGGAACCTCTATGCAGAGAAAAATAAAATAGACAGGAGGAAGAATGTTGTTGAAACCCACTCTAATGGTTCAACTTGCATAAGACTTCCCGTCCGGTCCGCGGGTAGCGGAAATGACGTGACAGGTGATCCTATCCGTCTAAAAATGCCCTCTGCATATGTGGGCTTAGAAAATATTGAATATTAATAATATAAAGTATAATTCCTGGGGGGGGGGGGAGAGAATTAAGATAATAGAGAAAATAGTACAAAGCATAAATGAGGCAGGAGGAGGTGTGCATGCTACTAAAGGGGGGGGGGTGGCCGTAATGACATCACGGTTATACGCTGTGTGTCAGCCCAAAATCCCTCCTAATTGCATATGAAATACAAAAGAGGAGAAATGAAGAAGGATTAGTGACATTGCCTGAACATCACTCCATATCAAGTTATCCAATTGAGATTACAAAATTAGCAATTTGGAGCCCACCAGTAGTGATGTCGCGAACAAATTTTTTGTGTTTTTCGGAACTTCCGCAAACGTTCGCGAACCGGCGAACTGAGCGAACCGCCATTGACTTCAATGGGCAGGCGAATTTTAAAACCCACAGGGACTCTTTCTGGCCACAAAAGTGATGCAAAAGTTGTTTCAAGGGGACTAACACCTGGACTGTGGCATGCCGGAGGGGGATCCATGGCAAAACTCCCATGGAAAATTACATAGCTGATGCAGAGTCTGGTTTTAATCCACAAAGGGCATAAATCACCTAACATTCCTAAAATCACAATGGATATGGATTGACACCTCGACATATGGAATGACACCTGTCCTCAGAGACCATGATACACACTGACACAGAGCAGAATAGGGACTGTTCCCCCTTCATAGGGTCACTGTGCCTTTTTTTTGGTTTGGTTTTTGAAGCCACAGTGCAGCACCAGAGGGCCGAAAGATTAGGCATGTACACATGCCTGAAAAATTAAGTATTGTTGCAGCCGCTTCTGTAGCAGTGGCCATAAAAATTGATGTTTGTTTCCCAGGCAGAAAGTGCCCTAAAACATTGCAGCTTGAACGCTAGTTGGTGGCGGATAAGTCACGCAAGTCAACCGGCATTCAAAGCTAAAATACAACAGCGTTTTTAGCCCAAGGCAGCTCATCTCATCAGGCCTTTTTTAGTCGAATGTATCGCCCAGTTTCAGTCCCTTCGGGATCCATCCCTCATTCATCTTAATAAAGGTGAGGTAATCTAGACTTTTTTGACCTAGGCGACTTCTCTTCTCAGTGACAATACCTCCTGCTGCACTGAAGGTCCTTTCTGACAGGACACTTGAAGCGGGGCAGGCCAGAAGTTCTATCGCAAATTGGGATAGCTCAGGCCACAGGTCAAGCCTGCACACCCAGTAGTCAAGGGGTTCATCGCTCCTCAGAGTGTCGATATCTGCAGTTAAGGCGAGGTAGTCTGCTACCTGTCGGTCGAGTCGCTCTCTGAGGGTGGATCCCGAAGGGCTGTGGCGATGCGTAGGACTTAAAAAGCTCTGCATGTCCTCCATCAACAACACATCTTTAAAGCGTCCTGTCCTTGCCGGCGTGGTCGTGTGAGGAGGAGGAGGATTTTCACCTCTTCCCCTGTTAGATTCCCGTTGTGCTGTGACATCACCCTTATATGCTGTGTGTGGAGCAAGACGCAGCAGCAGAACAGGACTCAGCCGAGGAGGTTATGGAAGAGGATGGAGTAGGAGGAGTAGAGGAGGTGGCAGCAGGCCTGCCTGCAAGTCGTGGCGGTGTCACCAACTCCTCTGCAGAGCCACGCATTCCATGCTTGGCAGCCGTCAGCAGGTTTACCCAATGAGCAGTGTAGGTGATATACCTGCCCTGACCATGCTTTGCAGACCAGGTATCAGTGGTCAGATGGACCCTTGCCCCAACACTGTGTGCCAGACATCCCATTACTTCCTTTTGCACAATCGAGTACAGGTTGGGGATTGCCTTTTGTGCAAAGAAATTTTTGAGTGTTCAAGAATTTTTATTGAGGTTTTTAGTAGGGAAAGGGGTACACAAAAAAGAGAGGGGTTTAACAAGCCAGTAATATATTATAATTTCGATAGCTTTAGTCACATTCCGCACATATATACACACACACTATATATATATATATATATATATATATATATACACACACACACACACACACATACATACATATTTACACCTTTTTTTTTCTGTGCACGTTGTTGTTGTGCAGAGAAATTTTGTCCAGGTACCTTCCACTGCGGTGTCCCAATAGCTACAAATTTTTTGAACGCCTCAGACTCCACCAACTTGTATGGTAAAAGCTGGCGGGCTAATAGTTCGGACAAGCCAGCTGTCAGATGCTGGGTAAGAGGATGACTTTCTGACATTGGCTTCTTACGCTCAAACATGTCCTTGACAGACACCTGACTTTGGGCAGATGAGCGGGAACTGCTCAAGGCGGGAGACGGAGTGGCGGATGGTTGAGAGGGGGCAAGGAGGACAGCAGTGGTTGACGTGGCTGAAGATGCTGGACCAGGAGGAGGATGGCTGATTAGAGTAGGCGTGCTGCTTGTACTCATGTGTTGATCCCATAGGCGTTTGTGATGTGCGATCATGTACCTACGCAAAGCAGTTGTACCTAGGTGGGTGTTTGACTTTCCACGACTCTTTCGGCACAGGTTGCAAATGGCATCGCTGTTGTCAGAGGCAGACACAAAAAAAATGCCACACTGCTGAGCTCTGCAATGACGGCATTCTGGTGGTGGACACAGCATGCGTTGATTGGCGTGCGGTCGGGCTGACCCCGGGTGCCGATGCATGCTGTCTGACTGTGCCACTAGCTCCTTGCGACGACCTCCCCCTGCTTCCAACTCGTCTCCTCCTCCTCCTCTCTGTCTCCCCATCTGAACTTTCGTCCTGTTCTTCTTGCCAAGCGGGCACCCACGTGACATCCATGGTCGCATCGTCATCATCAACCGCTTCACTTGTATCTGACAACTCAGCAAAGGAAGCAGCAGCGGGTACAACATCATCATCATCACACCATACGTCCATGTGTGTAATGCTGCCTGCCTGAGACATATCCCTGTTATCTACATCCTCTGGCAATAATGGTTGCGCATCACTCATTTCTTCAAACGGATGTGTGAATAACTCCTCTGACATACCAAGTGAAGCGGCTGTGGTGCTAGTTTTGGTGGTGGCGGCAGGCGGGTGAGTGGTATCTTGAGAAATGCCCAAAGCTAAGCTGGAGGAGGATGGTGCGTCAAGGTTCCGAGCGGAAGCTGTAGAAGATTGGGTGTCCTGTGTTAGCCAGTCAACTATGTCCTCAGAACTTTTCAAGTTCAGGGTACGTGGCCTCTGAACACTGGGCATTATTCTAGGGCCAAAGGGAATCACAACACCACGACCACGATGGCCCCTGCGGGGTGGCCTGCCTCTGCCTGTCATTTTTTTTTTGGATTAGTGGTACTATGCGTGCAAGCTACTGTGAGACCAGATATGAGTGGCACTGTGCAGTGGCAGAGTACACACCCGCTTGAAGACAACTAATTGCTATTCAATCTAGAACAGTGAAAAAAGTTTTGTTTTTAAATGCACGCTATTGTGACACCAGATATGAGTGGCAATGTGCACTGGCAGAGGTTGGCAGAGTACAAGCTGTTGGCCTGACACACAGACGCTTGCAGACAACTAACTGCTAATTAATCTATTACAGTGACAAAAATGTTTTTTTTTGTGAAATGCAAGCTATTGTGACACCAGATATGAGTGGTGGCACTGGGCAAGTGGGCACAGTATCCACTGTGAGCCTGATACACAGACGCTTGCAGACAACTAACTGCTATTCAATCTATTACAGTGAAAAAAAAAAAAGGTTTTGGGTTTTTAAATGCACGCTATTGTGCCACCAGATATGAGTGGCACGGTGCACTGGCAGAGTACACGCTGTTGGCCTGACACACAGACGCTTACAGACAACTGCTAATTAATCTATTAAATGCAAGCTATTGTGACACCAGATACGAGTGGTGGCACTGGGCAAGTGGGCACAGTATCCACTGTGAGCCTGACACAGAAGCTGGCAGGCAACTACAATTAGATTACACCCAAAAAAAAAAAAGCAGACTGATGTTCTAGCCCTAAAAAGGGCTTTTTGGGGTGCTGTCCTTACAGCAGAGATCAGATGAGTCCTTCAGGACTGTAGTGGACACTGAATACACAAGCCTAGCTATACACCTCCCTATCAAATGAGCAGCAGCTACACTTTCCCTCCTCTATCTAAGAATGCAGCTTCAGAATGAATCTAAAATGGATGCTGTACAGGAGGTGGGAGGGTCTGGAAGGGAGGGTCTGCTGCTGATTGGCTGGAATGTGTCTGCTGACTGTTATGCACAGGGTCAAAGTTTACTCAATGATGACGAATAGGGGGCGGATCGAACCGCGCATGTGTTCGCCCGCCGTGGCAAACGCGAACACGCTATGTTCGCCGGGAACTATTCGCCAGCGAACAGTTCGGTACATCACTAATTTCCTCATTTTTGCCTCCGACACTGGGGTATCCTGCTTTGGCACTTTTGTTCAGTGTGGAGTTGGTGTCATGCTCCTGAGCATGTCAGAGAGGAGACGATTGCAAGGGTTATTGGTTAAAACTTTATTTGTCGTATTAGACATAACAAATGTACTGAAAATAAAGAATAAAGGGCAGTCTGCCACAAACAGGATACTTTGAGGAAAACAGGGTTTAGGCGATATGCCACAAACAAGATCTTTAGAAAGTAAATGAATAAAGTCTTTTGTATACAAGCAAGCTTGAAGTTATACCAAGTAGTTAAGGATTTCCAGGATACTTTGCAATGCAGCTAGTTATAGGTAAATACCTTTTAGGATAAGGCAGTACAGGATCATGCAGAGTTTCAGAGGTTGAAACAGGTAGGTATATTCCAAATTAATATAATGCAGGTTGCTTACGAGATCATGCAGTGAAGCTGATAAGGAAGTATTTCGGTAAGATGTAATTCAGGCAGGTTCAGGATGAAGTAATGCAGGTTAGTGCCTTTCAGTATGAGAAAATGTAGATGAGTACAGGATGAGGCACTGCAGGTAAGTTCTTTACAGCATGAAATAATGTAGATAAAATACAGGATATTACCAGGAACAGAGATTCTTTATCAGAGCATAGACTTCATTGTCAAGGCACTGTTGTGTGCAGGGTGTAGACTTATCAACGCTCCTAATTAGTTAATCCAGGTGAGGTTATTAAGGTGAGTGAATAGATTAGTGGCTAGGGAGGCCACTAGAGGAGAAAATCCTGAAGTTCACTTAAAGGGCCAGTAATAAACGAAAAAGTCTTACATGTCAGTTTTGAAACCTGACAGTTGGCATGGTTAGCTGACGAACCGAGTCAAATACCATAGATGCATTGATGATATGCTCTTTGTTTGGAAGAATTCTGCCTCACACGCACAGGAAAAAAAATGTTGTTGAACAACAATAGCAATGGTATAGTGTTATACCAACAATAAAAAACAACTATCATCTCTTGAGTCATCTCATAAGATTACTTAATTAAATATCAATTTATCTTCACGTCTGGTTCCGTGTGGTGTGGCTATTTGGATCTTACCAAACCCCGAGACCTTTGAGACAGAGCCTGCATCATGTGAGTTTGATTCCACTCCTCACTTAAAGGGACACTCCACTGTCCAAATACAAAATAAATACCATTAACTGTTTAGTAGTTATGTCCAGAATGGCATCATGCATGCTTTAAATTATGTGTTTTGTTTTTTTTATTGGGGGTCTATCTAAAAACCTCTTGCAAAAAATGCAGATCTTCTACAGCTGTTGCAAACCTTCCTATACCAACCCCGCTCAGACATTCTGTGACAGTCCAATCATAGACTTCATATTGCAGATCAATAGAAGTAAAATAACCGGTTGTCTGCTTGAAAGTCATAAAAGCGTAAATTTCTATTGAAATTAAGCCTTTTCACAAAATGGAAAAAAAAAAAAAAAAAAAGAGGACACATTCGTCACACGTAAAGCTTTTCAGCGAACTAAAGTGCTTTAGAGTCTGGAGTGTCCCTTTAACATGTTGTTAATTATGCAGTTTTACACTATGTGTAAAATACATATATAAAACTCCATCAAAAAATCATTAAAAACTCACTTTTTCACAAAAGCATATCATTTAAACTGTTAATGGCTTCCAAGTGATTCATCTCCTGCAACTGTCATAAAAATAAAAAAAAAACACACTAAGTCTTCAGTGAATACTATTCTACCAATATACTTCCTTTACTTTTTGTGTCACTTTACCCCACTCCCTCTAGCATGTAAGCTCAATTAGCAGGGCCCTCAACCCCTCTGTTCTTGTGTGTCAAACTTGTCTGGTTACAATTACACGTTTGTTAGTCCACCCATCGTAAAGCGCTGCGGAATTTGTTGACGCTATAAATATAATAATAATAACTGGCTTGTTAATTAAATCATATTACCCTTTATCAATATTTTTTGTAAGGTTATGTTTTTACAGTTTGTACAGATATCCAGTTATATATTTTCTCACTATGATTTATAGAAACAGATTGTCTGAAGTGAAGGAAGAGGACATTGATTTAGCAGAATTATTAAATCCCACAGAAACTGTTGGGGTTACCAATTACCCATTGGGTGAAATCAACACAAGAACATTCTCATCACAAACCGTTGGTTTAGACAAGGAAGACAACAGAGATCGTGAAACAGAACAAATTAAAAATCTAACATAACTGGTAAGAATATAAAAAACCTGTAAGTATGTCAGATGTTTAGTGCCTTCAGGATATAGTCAACACTTTAAAACATCTGCAGCCTATAGATCTTCTGGTCTCAGTTTCTGTTCCTTCAGTTGAACCAAGTCTTTTTCATGGTTGATTCAAGGTAGACAGTATTGTTTTAGAAAATGTGGATTTTCAAGTCTTGAAAGCTTTTGTAATGGCGCATGCTGGGTGCCTGGACCTCATCGCTTTTTTATGCACGGTATTGGTGAGGAGCTGGGGCCGTCTCCAAGGTCTGGAGCCTCATGTTTTTTTTTCTTTTCTGATACCACTGTGATTGAATTTACGATTGAGTACAGTCCACTATAATGGATATTAACATAGGGGAGAAGGGAGACAGATATAAGGAAGACTGATGAGATTAATGGAATAAATGGAAATGTGAGACAGGGAAGAGAAAGTGGTTAAGAAAGAAAAAAAAGAGTGGGTAAAAAGGAAATGTAAATAAAGAGGGAACACAGAGATACACAGAGAAAAAGAAAAATATGGAGGAAAAAGACCGATGGTGGGAGATAATATGGTGAAAAAAGCAGACAGACAGACCGAGAGACACGGATAATATGGAAAAAGACCACTCTTTTTTTTTTACCTTACTCCTTTTTCTCAGGGACAAGAAAAGACAAGCAGAGATTGGTATGAGGAGCAAAAAGGTCTTTATGATTTCTGTTAAAACAAACAAAAAGAAACCAAAAACCAAACAGTTGGCATTCTTAACTATCTGTGAGCAAATCCTTCCTAAAATCTTACTGTGCAAGTCTGCGTGCTCCATGTTTGGGAATGAATTTATATTATTAACATAATTGCAGGGCATTTGTCTAGCTATTCTTTAACGTATTACTGGCACCTCAAAGTATCTATTAAAATTCAATCACACTAAACTACTGACGCGATCATGTTTTTACAGCTAACCTAATGTAGTGTTTGTGTCTTTCTTTTCAGATAAAAGAAACAGAAGTTGGAGTACCTAACTAGACTACCTTTTTTATCACAAATACCAACCTTAACAGTGCTCTCGCTCCAGTCATATGAATGTGAAGAAAGCAAGAATAGAAATCCTGCACATGGATTTTAGCAGCCGTTTATATGAGCACATTAAAAAACAAAAAACTTTTACATGCTACAATTGGATCAGGTGACCAAGCTGTTACAATTTTATAACATGACAGGAGGCTTCGTATTTGCTTAACCCCTTAAGGACCAAACCTCTGGAATAAAAGGGAATCATGACATGTCACACGTGTCATGTGTCCTTAAGGGGTTAAGTCTCTCTTTACTAGAACTCCACAGCAGCACAGAAAAAACAACCAATCAGAAAAAAGTTAGGTACTATAAAACTCCCCTCCCCATGCATCATTTCCTCTTTCTTTGCTGCTCTGCAGACAGTACAGGTCAGAGTACCTCTGCCTCCTGCTTCTAGTGGGTGGATTTGGGATTTATTATGATTTATTTAGGATATATATTTTTATATTTAGTCATGATGTTTTAACTTATTTATATATTATCTATTTTTGTATTTAGTTATCTTTATTAGGTTTGGGATTATATATATTTATTAGGTATATATTTTATGTTTATTGTATTTAGTCATAATCCTGATTTTGATATCATATTATTTTGATTATTTATATTGATTATATATATTTTATGTTATGATCTTAGTTATAACCTTTATACTTTTCATATCTTTATTTACATATTATTTATATTCTTTTTCCGTTATATATTTATTATTTTTGCTTCAGGATTATTACCCGTTTTTGTTTTTTTGCTCGTTTCCCCTGTGTCTTTGGGGATGTTTTTTCTTGACATGTGGTGGTTTTCGGGGGGGGGGGTCCCTTGGGATTCCTTTCTGTTTGCTTCCTCCCCCTATACCGACTACCTAGCGCTCTTCTATTAGCCCCCCACGGGCTACAGGCGCACGTTCGGGTGTCAGGAGACTAGCCGTTTGGCTGCCTCCTCGGACAACCCGAGCTCCTGTGTGAGCCTGCCGGCGACCGGGGTTTCTCGCGTTCAGACGCGAGTACCCTGCGGCCGGGTCCTCTCACACACGTGGCCACATCTCCGCTGCCGACTTCCTCATAGAGCGGCATGCATCCGACTGGCTAGAGGAGGGTGCGCCTGCTCGCGGCCCCTCCTCCACACGCGGTGATCGGACCGCAATCTCCTTTCCATATCTTTCTGGCTATGCACAGTGGCTTAATATATTAAGCCAGTTCTCTATAGGTAATTTTGGTTGGTGTATGAGTTAGTATCAAGTTATTTTTTATAATACATTTTATGCCTCTGCACTATCCTGTGTAATCCGTTTTTCATCCATGACACAGCTCATACAGAGTCAGCTTGACAGGGGGATCAGGGGTCAACATGCTTTGGGTTCCCCTATCCTTGGATTTGTAATAAAACCATACACATGTGATGACCTCTATATTGCACAATTGATCATGTGGGCTTAGATGCATATCCTGGTGCATCGGTATATACGCCCCTGATACATCTCTGGAGTCAGAGATAAGGCTATTTGGGAGGATCCCCACTGTCCATGGCAATTATAAAAAGCTAATGAGACCTGGCTTTGGCTCAAAATGGTATTCAAGACCAGTCCATGCTGACACTATTTCTATCCTATCAGGTTCTGTGGCTAGTAGAGTTGGAAGGTGGTCCCTTCCAAGCTCAATAAGAGGGTACACTGAGTTGGCAATTGTTTTACCCTACTCCTGAATATATACCACGGGTATGATAACCTTCAGGTGGCAGGCTGAAGATACAGGATTTTGATGAAGAAACCTCAGCATATTAATGTGCATGACTTATTCACAGTTCAAATGAATTGCTCTATATAGCATTATTTACTGGCCACTATATCTCTGGAACATTTTCAGCCTATAACCATTTCCGCTGGAATACCACATATGCCTGCTGGACATTTCGGGACTACTAGTCCCAATTATACGTTATTGACACGGTATTACGCTTTCTAATAGGGTTGGCACCTGGGAATCCTGTGTCACAGGACACCCTGAAGATTGACATGCATTTAAGGGACTGTGCCAAATGCAGGGGTCCCTTATTACTCATTTAGGCGCAACCGGGATTGGCCTGCTCTGTATGTACCCTTTGATTAGCCTGCTATGTCTGTGCCCCATTGATTGGCCTGCTATGTCTGTGCCCCATTGATTGGCCTGCTATGTCTGTGCCCCATTGATTGGCCTGCTATGTCTGTGCCCCATTAATTGGCCTGCTATGTCTGTGCCAATAAGAACGGCCTGCTATGTCTGTGCCCATAAGAACGGCCTATGTCTGTGCCCATAAGAACGGCCTGCTATGTCTGTGCCCATAAGAACGGCCTGCTATGTCTGTGCCCATAAGAACGGCCTGCTATGTCTGTGCCCATAAGAACGGCCTGCTGTGTCTGTGCCCATAAGAACGGCCTGCTGTGTCTGTGCCCATAAGAACGGCCTGCTGTGTCTGTGCCCATAAGATTGGCCTGCTGTGTCTGTGCCCATAAGATTGGCCTGCTGTGTCTGTGCCCATAAGATTGGCCTGCTGTGTCTGTGCCCATAAGATTGGCCGGCTGTGTCTGTGCCCATAAGATTGGCTGGCTGTGCCTGTGCCCATAAGAATGGCCTGCTATGCCTGTGCCCATAAGAACGGCCTGCTATGCCTGTGCCCATAAGAACGGCCTGCTATGCCTGTGCCCATAAGAACGGCCTGCTATGCCTGTGCCCATGAGAACAGCCTGCTATGTCTGTGCCCCATTGAATAGCCTGCTATGTCGGTGCCTATTTAAATGGCCGGCTATGTCTGTGACTATTTGCTTGGCTAACCTTTCTGTGTCCTTCGTTTGCCCTGCGGAGCCTATGCCCTAATGACAGGCCTACGCTATTGGTACTGAACCCCTTTTGGCCGGATGCCTGGGGTAATATCACTGAGGAAAACCCAGTGCACACCAGTGTCATGGAGATAGGCAGGTGTCCAGGCAAACACCATTGCCATAGTGTTCAAGAGGGCACCAGTATACGGCCATCTGAATATGGTGGGAAGGGTGAAGGCCCTAAACCTCATGCCTGAAGGGCAAAGTTTCTTATGAAGACCCCGGACACATCCATGGTTTACTCAAAACCGGCGACGGCACATCTCCAAGGAGAACTTCGCACCGGCAGGGACCGGTATTCAGACTCCTTCAGGAGAAAGCGGTGTTTTTTCCTTGTCTTTACCAGCTACTCTGTATCTGCCTCCCAGAGTCCTTATAGGTTCGGTAGTTTTTTCCTGCGTTAGGTTAGCTCCTGGCCCTGTCCAGTGGGATTTACTTTTCTTACCTTCCGGCCTGCTGTTTACATTCTATCCGAGATAGAATGGGTGTATTTTCTCTTGTCTACGTTTATTGTTGCTTCTTTGTTTTTTCATGACTTCCTTTTCCTATTCGCTCGGGTCGTCGTGAGGCCTGACTGGGCCTCCTCCGACCTCCCGGGCACTCGTGGATTGCGGAGAACGTCTCCAGCTTTCCTTGGACTACCAGCAGCCTACCAGGACCCCGTGCGCACGGGATCCTGATAGTCGGTTGATAGTTTTCCATTCCTTGTTTCCCAGATTGCCCTCAGCCTTATGCTGACATTTATAATTTGGTGCGCCCTACAGTTTTGGTCACCCTGAATCTCTAGGGACTCTAGTTTGCACCACGGGAGGGTGCGGCCCTCCATCACCTCGATCCGAGTATATTTATTTTCAGGAACAGAGGACGAATCCTCTCGTACGGAACCGGATACTGATTTGTCATTAGAGGGCGAAGCCCCTCACTCGTCCTCAACCAGATACTGGGCTGGATACAGAGGACAAGTTGGGTGGACCCATTCTCATAGAGAGAACCGGTCTCGGATGTAGACTCTGCTGTTGGTTACTAAGGGGTGCGGCCCGCTCAGGCTAGCAGCCGGACGCTCTCGCGGTATGCGATCACAGTAGTAGAGAGCGCGGCTCTTTCATACACTCGATGCTCTACAGTACCTCCAATTTGTTCATCACACAGGCTTGTGCCTGTGCAAGACATTGATGACTACATAGAGGGGCGTCCCTCCGGAATTCAATTAGAGCTGACATCCACGCTACTGACTTCGTTCTAGAGGACTGCCTGGTCATGCAAGTATTACATGTTTAGACTAGATCCCTCTATGTGGATCTCCTGTGATGGATCTACTGGATCCGGGCTGCTGTAAAACACGCAAGGAATACTCAGAGGTATGACGGGGGGAGTCTCCCATTTATTTACACACACTCCTGGAGATGGTACGCTAACGGATGGTCCTCCGTTTTTTTGAGAGTGCAGGTTTTTGGCATATTCTGCACCATTTAATACAGAGTTTGCTTTCTGTTTTGGATATCCAGACCATTACGAGCAAACTGAGCAGACAGTTTCTCCCATGTCAAGAGGTCAGGAGATACGGAGACCTTCATGGACCAAACAGGCACTGCCTTGCTTGGGTAACAACATTAAGGAAGACCTATTGCCCGGTCTGAAGGTAAAACCGTACGTATGGGTCACATGGTAAATCAGGAATCCCCGGTTGTCTTGACTTCTCCGGTCTTTACGATCTTGGGATAAGATGGCATGACTGCCCCGTCTCTTCGGAGCGCATACCTGGTGAACATGGTTCGGAGATGGAGGACCCTTCGTCTATACTCTATTCATCCCTCACGGGAGCCGTCTGTTTTTGGATTCACGCTAACCTCCTTTTCAACTTCCGTCGAGGAGATCTACGAGACTTTACGGAGGTACCTGGTGTGCCCCGACTCCTACAGACATCTTTCACTCTTTGATGAGGGCATTGCTGGATGGAAATCTGCGTTCCGGTTGGCTTTCCCCCTTCCTTTGAAGGTTTCCAGGATTCACTATTCCCAGTATAGTCGACCACCGTCCTTCCACACAAGTTCAGTCCGGAACCCTGAATGGACGTCCTTTGGAGTCTTTCTCTACTGCGTCCGAGGTTTACACAGTCCATTTGGAATCTTGAAATCACTTAGAATACGGCTAATTTGGCCACACTCTTGCCTGCATTATGAATTTATTCTCGGATGAGACATATCACCGGGTGGGACAGGAAGGAATGAAAGTTCCTCCTCGGTTTCTAGTGCGATTTTGGTAGTGGACTTGGGCGCATTCCTTGAGATTGGAGATCTGCCTGCAAGGCCACATCGCCGAATGTCCCTGGCACGATCGGAGGAACCGCCTTACGGATCATGAGTTGAGACAGGGTGACAGTTTCTTCTCGCGTCCCCAAGTCCGAACTTGACCTTCGATATTACAACTACAGGAATGTGGCTGATAGGTCAGCTTGCCAGCTCATGGACCAGCTGCTAGGAAACAAGTCGCAACCACATACAATGGATTTACCAGCGGATGGTACTTTTTTCCGTAGTTGAGATGCTTCGTCGGCTGGCATTTTCTTTGATCCGTCTACTGTCAGTTATCGTACTTGGAATGTCCAATTAGGAATACTCTGATATTTCCTGGAATAGATACCAGCGACACAAACAGCGTTGGATTGGTGATTTGAGCGTTGAAACAGCAAATACGAAGCCTCCTGTCATGTTATAAAATTGTACATTATGCTAGCTTTAGTGTACCTATAATCTTAATTTTATTAATGACAGGAGGCGAGTATTTCCCACCCATTCTTGTCCCTCCCTTGTTTAATGTTATAGTTTAGATTATCAGGTACGTATGCAACTCTGTTTGTTGTCTCTGATACCTGTCGCTTGTTCCTTATGTCTGTGTTTCTTTTCATAAGTAGGGTTGGGATATCTACATATTAAGGTTAATTTTGGTTGCTACATTGGGTACCTACATGTTTATTCTGAGTACATTTCATTGGATAATCAACCTGTTCGATTCTGTTTTTCTCTCGTTTCAGTTTACAGTCCATCAACACTATCTAGTTTGACGGTTACTCTTGAATGGTGGACTTCGTTTCTTCCCCATGATGTTCTCTGCCTTTTATTCTGTTTTGTCGCAGCTTGAAAGAGGAAATGATGCACGGGGAGGGGAGTTTTATAGTACCTAACTTTTTTCTGATTGGTTGTTTTTTCTGTGCTGCTGTGGAGTTCTAGTAAAGAGAGACTTAAGCAAATACTCGCCTCCTGTCATTAATAAAATTAAGATTATAGGTACACTAAAGCTAGCATAATCTACAATTGTTAAAAGAGTTGGGGCTGAGATGTTATGTTAAATATGTTGTCAATGACCTTTTAATAATGTATATGTTTTATTTATTAATAAAGCTGTGATAATTTTCCCAAATATAAGGTGTCTGAGTATGCTTGTTTTTTTTCTGTTTTTTTTGGGGTTTTTTTTATACCGCATATGCCGGAAAGGCGACTATGCATGTCATGAAGGAGGCTTGGGGGAAACATGTAGAGTGGCTGAAGAAGGGGGAAAAAGACACACAAATAGGCTGGGAGTAAGTAAAATATACACAAAGAGGGGTTATAAGAGATACAGAAGTGGGGTGTAAGACACACATAGGGGAAAAATGGCAGATAAGATACATTAAAGCTGGTAAGACAATTAAAAAAGGGGATAAGAAACACAAAAGGGGGCAAGAATTTCAAAAGAAACAGAAACAAGAGAAACACAGGTGAAAATGCATTTCTTTTTTTTTGCAGGGGTAATTGGGGGGGGGGGGGGGGGAGTGTATCTTTGCCTCTGTCTCCTGCTCTTCCTGTAAGTTGTAAACTTTAATGTAATTTTCATATTAAAAAAGGACCAACGTTTTAGTCCACGTTTAGGAGTTTCATCAGGATAAAGATCCTGATGAAACTCCCAAACGTGGACTGAAACGTCGGCCCTTTTTTAATATGAAATTACATTAAAGTCTACAACTTTTAACTTTTGGAAAAACCGTAAGTGCTGGTCATGCCTCTACTCTATCTATAGTGATAGACGTCATATTCCGGCTCCCAGCTACAGCAGACAGCCCACGCGGCGAGAGGAAGCAGAGAGCACACAGCTCCCTCGCCGCGGCTGAGTGGAGACTGGCGCTTGACCGACCCACTGGACCCCAGGGACAAGTCCACGCCAGCACTCCAGGTAGGGAGGCTGGGTGGACATTTTTTAATTAAAAAATAATAATTTGTATGTATGTGTCTGTGAGTGATTGTGTCTGTGAATGTATGTATGTGTGTGTGTGTCTGTGTGTATGTGTCTGTGAGTGAGTGTGAGTGTGTCTGTGAATGTGTGTGTGTGTGTCTGTGTCTGTGAATGTATGTATGTGTGTGTGTGTCTGTGTGTATGTATCTGTGAGTGATTGTGTCTGTGAATGTATGTATGTGTGTGTGTGTGTGTCTGTGTGTATATGTCTGTGAGTGAGTGTGTCTGTGAATGTGTGTGTGTATGTGTCTGTGAGTGAATGTGTGTATGTGTCTGTGTGTCTGTGAGTGAGTGTGTCTTTGAATGTATGTATGTGTGTGTGTCTGTGTGTGTGTGTGTCTGTGAGTGAGTGTGTCTGTGAATGTATGTATGTGTGTCTGTAAGTGTGTCTGTGAATGTAGGTGTGTGTCTGAGAGTGTGTGTGTGTCTAAATGTGTGTGTGTGTCTGTGAGTGTGTGTGTGTGTGTGTGTATGGGTGTGTGTCTGTAGGTGTGTGGGTGTCTGTGAATGTGTGTGTGTGCACGCATATATATGTGTGTCTGTGTATGTGTCAGTCTGTATATATATATATATATATATATATATACACACACACACACACACACACACACACACACACACGTGTATATTATTTTTTTGGGGAGGTGGGAAAAGAGTTCCCACACTTTATTCCCCAGGACTTCACCGGAGATCTCCGGATCTCCCCTGTCGGCTCACGCAGAGTCGGCGCTATCTGAGTGCCGGCTCTGCTCTAAGCCTCCATGGGCTGGCGGGGAGATCAAAGATCTACCTCACCAGCCCACAGCAACATGGAGGGAGGCAGTAGAGGACCCGGGGAGCTCTAGACAGCAGCTCCGCCAGGTTCCTCTCACGAGATCTGAGCATTGCCACGGCAACACTCAGATCTCGCGAGAGTTAACTCTAGCCCCGCAGGCTAGAGTTCACTCTCCACTGGACCACCAGGGATGGCACATGGCAGTAATGATAAACCCTCCCTATATAAGGTAGGGAGGGGGGATATTTACTAATCTGCCCCCACCTCCACAATCCCTCCAAACATACAGCCCGCACGCTCACACACACAGTACACTAACCGCACCCTCACAAACACACAACACCCTCACACACAGCACACTAACAGCACCCTCACAAACACACACAAACAGCACCCTCACAAATACACGACACCCACACACATCACACAAACGGCACCATCACACGCACACATCACACAAACAGCACCCTCACACACACAGCACCCTCACACAGCACAGTAACAGGACCCTAACAAACACACACAAACACCCTCACCCACATAGCACACTACCAGCACCCTCACACCACCCTCACACAGCACACACATACACAGCAGTGTATGTGTGCGTGTGTATATGTGTGTATGTATGTATGTATGTATATAAAAAATGAAAAAAAAAATGAATGAAAAAAAGATAGCACTCCCAGGACTTGTAAATAAAAATAAAACTTAACTTTTAATCAATCAGCAAGTCCTATTTACAAGTCCTGGGAGTGCTATCTTTTTTTCATTTTTTGTATTTCGCTGGACAAGCACCGGGCATATACATTTGGATTGTGGAGTGCAGGATTATTTTGTTTCCTTGTATGTATGTATATATATATATATATATATATATATATAAATATATATTACATATATACACATGCGCCGTGTGTTTGTGCTTTAGGGTGCACACCCTAATGCAATAGGCTGCGCACGCCTATGACTATAAAGCTGGGTCCCTAAATTCATCAGTTTGTAAAATTAAAAAAATATCTAAGCACAGAATGCCGTTTGAAAAGTAGTTAACAAATTATCACAATTTAGTGAAAACAAATAATTGCTCTGCTGTTTTTTTGTGTTAAATCTGTTTTTATTGAAGTCAACACAATAAGCAGTTTTCCCACGCAGGGGATAAAGCGTAAACAATGCATTAGTTATGGAAAAACACGAATAGATATGTGTACAGTTTTATCATAGCATGTTATAGCCCTACAATGCGGTACACTTTTCATATGTTTTTTCTGCATTGGCTGAGTTCAAAATGGGGCCTCATATGTTACTCTGCCGTTAAGTTGTGTCCAACTAAGCATGTGGTAAAGCTTTCAGTATATGATCAATTGTAAGCATAAAGTAATAACGGTCAGGCTACGCATGTCCGCTAAGGAGATCTTAAAACGTTGACAATATCAGTACCTGATTGGAACGTAGGCAAGTAAGCCTGCTACTTTCAGAGTTTAGGGATGACCCTTTTAATTACAGCAGCTATTTAGGCAAAACATAAGGCATGTAGCAAAATCAAGAAACCCCGCACTTTACAGTATAGTAGCCCAGTTGCAGAATGGTATTTGGCCAACATGCGACCAAAGCTTAAAGTACTTCAGAGCGTGGTATAACTTAGCCTGAGTTGGCGGGAGGAGGCATTTTGCTGAGGCGTTAATGATGTGCATTGCGTTATGTTACCAGGTATCATATGGCTAATGTGTGTGTCAAATAATTGTAGGCATATACCTGAAGAATGCGTCATTACTATGTTCATCAGCATAGCGCCTAAAGTAAACGTTCTGTATAGAATAAACGGAGGAAAATGAATAAGATAACTTAATTAACTAAGATCTGATGTTAACTGTATAATAAAAATGTCCATCTGCTTGCAAATCATTCAAGACTATATGCGGCCAGTCTAGCGTATGACTATGTGGCAGGTTAACACTGTATTATGCAGACAAGCAGATCCTGCTATGATAAAAAGAAATGTGGTTTAAAGTCATTGCTGCAGGGTCCAATGCGAAAAAAATAAAAATGTAAAAGTACTTAAAAAAAATAGAAGAAATAAAGGTGGATATGTAAAGTCAAGATGACCATAACCAAGATTTCTATGATAATCCGATCGGGGCTGTTCCCAGCTTAGCAGTGGTATGACCCTAGTGCGTCGGGTCTCCATCAGCCCTCCCAGGCCAGTCACTGCCCAGCAACAGGGCTTTCTGTGGCTCTGTGGGCACTCAGAGGCGGAAACTGTCCACGGGACCCCCACACCTAGAGTCCGAGAGCCGTCCGCCCCCTGCACCTCCCCAGCACCTCTCAAGCTTCTGTAGAGTGTGAGCCCTCCTGTCTCTCCTGGCGCCGGCCACATACTTGGGGGTGGTGTACGTCCCTCACGGCCACCGGTCCGCAGCCTCCTCATCCACAGGGCTCACAGCACCAGGGACAAGTCTCTCCGAGGACCCCCACAGACTCGGCAAGTCAGGGTCTCCACTTCTCCAGTGGGCAGGCAGTCGGGGAGTCCATCCGGTCGCCGCCGGCGTCTTTGGCCAAAGGTGCCGCAGAGGCCAGCCCCTCTTGAGGGGTATATCATTCTCCCCATATTTTCTTCTCCATCTCGGTGATCAAAATGTTTAAATAATGTTAAAAAAAAGTAAATGAGAAAGAAGAAGAGAAAAAAAAAATATATATATATATATATTTTTTGTACAGCCACATCTGCAACCTCCATATGTTAACTCATCACTGTAATCCCTTCCTGGGTGCTTTTTCTGTAAGGTGGGTCTTCTCCTCCGTGTCTGCCTCCTCAACTGCTGGCCGGCTGTTCCGTATGCAGCCGTTGCCAGCTCAGGCGGTCAGCATACACCTGGGCAGAAGCTCCCGCCACGGTGAGAGCCACCGCCACACAGCTGGGATGACCCCCGCCGGCCAAGGGGGGGGAGCGGGGCCGTGCCCCGGACCGGGAGTTGCTCCACATCAGGATGTCACGCTCGTGTGGCGGCTCCTGCCCAGGTGTCTGATTGAAGTGGAGCCCCGTAGCACAGGTATCTGCCACATGCGTCCAGGGTCTTGGCCGCTTGTAGGCCGGGGGCTGCTACCTCCGCTCACCCGGTAGGCAATGGGCTTCATGCGGGTAGCGGGTGAGAGCTAACACCACTCTCCGTCCAGTGGTGTTGGAGGGTACGATTTTTAAGCAGTCTGGATTGGCTTTTTATGTCGTTTTCACAGGCTCAGAGCTGGAGCCCAGGCACACGTCAGTCCGGCGAACTCAGCCCCGCCCCCTCTGCTGTTTTTTTGTTTGTTATTTTATAGTAAACTAATAGGGTTATTCACTAACGTGACAATTCAAAATTTATGGTCAAAGTAGCCAAGCTGAAAGCATCACTACCTTTTAGCTGTATTTTTTTTTCAGTTCTTCCGTTTTGACCTTAAAGGGACACTATAGGGACCCAGACAACTTCAGCTAATTGAAGTGGTCTGGGTGCACTGTTCCAGGTCCCTTAGCCCTGAGCAGGTAATTATTGCAGATTTGTAAGAAACTGCAATAATTACCTGCTAGAGTTAACTCCACCCCGCTAGACGTCCTCATTCTATGTATGAGAACGTCCAGCGTCATCCAAAACCCATCGGAAAACCTTGAACAATGTTTTCCAATGGGGAAATCTTAATGCGAGCACGGCCATTGCCGCGCATGCGCATTAGGTCTCTCCCGTTGGCTGATGGCGGGGAAGGAGAGAAGGCAGTAGTAAATAACCCAATAACATTTTTTGATCAGAATAGTCAGAACAAATACTCACATTAAGATTTTTGCTTACGGGGGATATTTTGCAAAGCTCACATTAAAAGGAGTATTTTTTATTTATGATAGAGAGGAAACCCTTGAATCAAGGGGATCCTAACACGTAGCTCAGTATACACAAAGATGCCCAAAGTCTAGCAATTAACTAAATTAAGGGAGAGACGACAAGAAGGCGATATGGGGGAATAGAGGAGGAAGGGGACCTTCAACCACCTAGGCTAAAATAGGAGATACTAAAGGTTAGTATGATTAACAAATCTCCAAAGAGCCCCCCCCCTCCACATACACACACACACACACACACACACACACACACTATAGGAAAAAACTCCTGCCCCTAGCGATGAGCCCCTTCCTTCACTTGGAAAAATAGGGTATAATAGGTAGCTGACGAGAACATAGATAGATTCCTCCTATCAAAAAGGGAAACTGATCCTACAAGGTAGTCCTGTCCCTAGGAGGGTAGTATAAAATCTACAGTCACCCCTAAATCTCCCCTTCCACATCCCATCACCTGCCAAAAAGGTTGCTAAGAAAATAAAGTTAAATTAACCAAAAAAATAAATAATGGGGGGGACCTAATGTCCCTCCCAGGTCCCCACCCATGAGCGGCGGGTGGAGACTTTAATTAATGAAAAGGGGGACCTAATGTTCCCCCTGGTCCCCACCCATGAGCAGCAGGTGGGGACCACAAATAATAAAGTGACTAGGGGTCCCCAAGTCCCTAGTCACTCCCCCCCCAATAAAAATAGTTTATTGGGGGGGCCAATGAACTAACCCTGCAAAATAAAGTGTCAGAAGACATGTAATGGTAAGTCTTTCTTCTTTTCTTTCTTCAGCCCTAAAGAAGGCCAAATAAAAATCCATAATACCCGTCGCAACTGATAAAATAATACAAAATAAAAAAAATATTAAAAAACCCAAGCGCAAAAAAATTATAATCCTTCTTCACCCATGGAGGTCACAGCGCAGAATGAGCTCTGCAGGGCGGTGAAAGGCTTGAAAAAGCCTTTCCACGCGCTGCAATTAGGCTCAGAGCACTCTGATTGGTTGGTTTATGTTTCTACGTTTACCTGTCACAGCACTCTGATTGGTTGTCTTGAAATCCAACCAATCAGAGTGCTCTGTGTCATTTTACACAGCGTGGGAAAGTTCTTTGGAATTTTCCCATGCTGTGTAATTTGACTCATAACACTGTAATTGGCTGCTTTCTTTTTAACACTGTGATCGGTTGCTGCTCGCTGCTTAGACAGCATGCCCCTACTCGCGGGGCACACGGATGGATTTAACCTCTCTTTTTAATGCGGGGGGGGGAGAAGGAATGGTTATTTATTACAAGGAGGGAGCTGGTAGCGCTGCCGGCTCCCTCCTTGCTTTTTTTTTGGCGCATGCGCAGTGCTGTTTTTGTCCTAATGGACGAAAACAAATAATTTTTTAACAAATTTCGTTCCAAAACAAATGGTTTGCGAACGAAATTGGGATTGACTAATTACATTTTTATTTACTACGAAATCATTAGTACGAAACGAAAATGTCACTGTTGCACATGTCTTATTAGTCGCCCGTCTTTGTATAAGTGGTATAAGTGGTTCCTTCGTGGACATTTTTGAAGTCCTGGGCTTTCATTCCCGGCACAAAGTTTCTCAAGTATGGCATTAAGGGAGACAGAGAGGACGCCAAACCATATTTATTTGCTGGCTTGTCCCAGACCCGGAGCGAGTTGAGTATCACTGGACACTATGTGCGCAACAGCGCTCTGATTTCATTGGGAACCCACATGTAGTACTGTGGGAGGTCTGAGCCCATCATAAGGGACTCTAGGTCTACCCGTTTACTTATTTCTAGTGATGCGTTCCACATTGCTATTAGGGCCAATTGGGCTGCTAGGTAATAGTATTATCGGTGTGACAGCCCTAGTCCCCCTCAAGGCATTGATCTATATAGTATGTTTCACGAGATCTGTTGTCTCTTCTTTTGTCAAATTAATGCGTCAATGGCCTTTTGCAGCAGGGTGAGGTCTGATTTAGTTATTTGGATTGGCAGCGTCTGCAACAAAAACAGGTAATGAATCCTTCTGATCCACGAAATCGGCTTGTCTATTTATTTGTCCATGTCTCTTATTATAGTGTTAAACAAAGAGGTTTAGTTTAATAAGTACTTTATTGTGTGTGTTTTGATTAGAATGCGGTGTAACTTTTGGATTTCGTACATGTCTGTTTTAGAGAGGCCTATGGGTAGTGCACTAGATTTTTCGATAACTTTATAACCAGAAATTGAACTGTATGTTGTAAGGATTTCTCTTAGAGCCTCTATGGATTCTTTTGGTTCAGTAAGTGATAGTAATACATCATCTGCATACGCAGATACCGTGAATTGCTGACCTCCCACTTTTGCTCCGTGGATATGTGTGTGCTGTCTAATGGCTTGTAATAGGGGTTTCAGGGATATAACAAAAAGTAGGGTTGACAGGGGACAACCCTGTCTTGTTCCATTACTTAGCTGAAATGGTACGCTATAGGCTCCTGAGAGTTTTATCTGAGCTCTAACGTTGTTATACATTGCCTTTATCATAGCGATGTATGTGTCTGGGAAACCCATGTGTGGAAGGAGGGAGAATAGATAGGGCCATTTGACCCTATCGAAAGTCTTCTCAGCATCTAGAGATAGCATTAGTGTGAGTTTTTTGTAGTTACTTGTCTCCATATTATATCAATGTTCCTGCGGGTGTTCTCAAACAATTGTCTCTCGGGGACAAACCCAACTTGATCAGCATTGATTAGTCGAGAGAGCAGTGGGTTCAGTCTGGTTGCTAGTATTTTTGTGAAGATTTTCGAGTCATGATTTATTAACGAGATGGGTCTGAGTTTTCCGGTCTTTGGGTATTCCCTGTCTGGTTTAGGGAAAAGTAATATGTTTGCTAAGGACATATGGCTGTCTGGGGTTTCGCCCTCCCTTAGGTTGTGAAATAATTGTTCTAGCTTCGGGGGTTAGTTCTTCTCTAAAGGTTTTATAGTAGCTACCGTTGTAACCATCCTGGCCCGGATCTTGTTCCCTTTTTGTGCTGAAATGGCCTCTTGTTTTGTAGGCTTTCTGTTGCTTCTGCTGTCCCTGGAGTGTAAGTTTATTTAGAAATTCCTGTATGTCCTGGGCTTTTGCTCATATGGTGTCTGTTTTTTGTGAGGATTGGTTATATAGGTACTCATAAAATCTGGTAAACACCTTAGAGTATGTTTTTAGTGAGTTATCGCTACTTCTAATTGCTGTAATGGGTGGATGCATCATGCCTCTGTCTTGGGCGCAGTGATCTAGCCAGTAATGTGTCCATTTTATTTGGTTTTTCATAACGATGTCCCTGGCTGTGTCATCTACCAACTGCTCTCTAATGGACTCTCTTATTGCCCTCAGTTGTGTGCTGTTTGTTTCATTGGGATTTATGTTGTTGCTCCTTTTTCCTGAGGGTTGTTAAAAGCTCAGTTAGTTTTTGTGTCAGGCAGAAATAGTTCTGTATGTCTTTGCGCACCGCATCTACTATCTGGGGGGCTCGTAATAGGGCTGCATTAAGTTTCCAGGGTCCATGGTGAGGCCGTGCAGAGGTTCCCCAAGGATAGGGATATGTTTGCGTGGTCCAACCATGTAATGGATCCTATTAATGATTTGTGGATCTTTGCTAATCCTGTGTCATTGACTAAAAAATAGTCTATCCTAGAGTAAGTATTGTGTGGGGCTTAGAAGGTATAGTCCACTTCCCCTGGATGGTGTGCCATCCATATGTCTAATAGTCCTGTGGTTTGGAGGAAGTTCTGTATTAATTTATCTTGTCTACCTTTTCCCTGTGAGTGCACTTGTCCTCTCTGAGAACTTCTATCCACTGCTGGGCAAGGGAAGCTGTTAAAATCCCCTCATCAACATTCCATGGGTCAGTGCCTTTATCTTGTTCGCTAACCAGTCCCAAAATCCTGCAGTGGGGTCATTTAGGGCATAGACATTTATCAAATGTATCACATGTGAGTGTATCATCCCAGTCAGAATTATTCACTGTCCCCCGTTACTAGTATTGGGCAGCAGTTGTGTATTAGAATTGCGACTCCGTCATGCTTGCAGTGGGCCCTTGCTTCATAGGTTGCTCGATAATTGTGATCTCTTAGGGGTGTCTGGGTGTGTCTCCTGCAGGAACGCTATATCAGGTCCCAAACGTTTCAGTTCCCTGAACATCAGGCGGCGTTTCCTGGGCACTTTTAGGGAAGTAAAGTTCAAAGTGTTGTTAGTCATGCCTGTATTGCTTTCATGTGTCCTCTTACCAAGCATTACCTTCTGGTGGGAGATGTCCTTTATTTTAGCGTCCTTGTCCCCTTCCTCCAGGTGTCCCCCTCGTATAACCCCATTCCCCCCATGCGATCTGAAGAGTAGAAAGAAACTAGACAGGAAAAAGATAGACAGCAAAATTATCAAAAACATATATACAAAGCATCTGGTCTTATCGTTTGCCAGACCATTACAAGGATGGTTGATTCGGCATCCCCAGCAGGGCGTTCTGGTTCTGAGTATGCAGAATAAAAGACAATTTACCAACCGTGTACTCGTAATGTCCCGTTATGTGTATAGGTGATAACTTAACACTTAACCTGTTGGCTTTCCTCTAGTCTTTTGGTGGTAAATATTGTGGAACTATTCACATATGTGGACTCGTTCTGTGGAATGCAGTATTGCCCCGTGTTATCCTATTTATGTTTTTCTCGTTCTGGGCTGTCTTGTGCTGGCCTGAGTGTACCAGCCTCATGTGCCCCCACCCGTCCCTTCCCATCCCCTGGAGCCCAGCTGGTGGTAGGCTTGGGCCCCCAGCCGGAGTGGTTCAGAACAGAGTCATGGACAGATTTAGAGTTGGTCTTGCTGCCAGGCATGGGAGAAACAAGGGGCTACTGTTCAACTTTTGAATGCTGCAACCCCCCCCCCCCCCTCCCCCCCCCCTCCGGCGTGACACACACCTCACCCTCTTGATCCCCTACGCTCCTGTTGACATCAGCATGTATGCAAAACTATGTACAGATAATAAAATGGTGGTAAAGTAGGGGGGCGGAGCCTGACACCGCACGGGAGCAGACGCCATTTCCCGGAGCTCCGGGAAAAATACAGCAATCCGCCGACATCGTGACCACAAAGCGACACCCGTGGTCTCGAACGACACCGCAGCGCACGGGCAGGCTCACCGACTAGGCTGATGCCATTTTTTGTGACACCCGGAGCAAAAACCCGAAAACGCGGCGTTAAGGCCTACCGCGCGGGCGGACAGCACGGAGGCAGGGTGGAGTGGGACTGGCCGTGGCACTTACCTTCCACAGCGGACCAACAGACCAGCCAGCAAACCGCAGGTGAGATGGGACGGAAAACCCCAAAACCGACCCCAGTCGCCACTAAACCACGGCAGGACATTGGCCAAATGCTCCAAACGCCCAGGGTGAGACAAACGCCCATTCCCCGCGAGGCCTCTCCTGCACCCTCGGACGAGGACTCAATCCAAGACAGTCCCCCACCAGGCCCCTATAGAGCAGAACCCTCACTGGTACCAGAGGACAGCACCCCAGCCACAAAAGGGGACATTCAGAATATGCTGTCAGGCCTCCAACGTAATCTTAAACAAATGTGGGAAGCAGACTTAGCGGCGCTCACCTCGCAAGTGCAAGCAGTGACAGCACGCACTCAAGCAACAGAGGGGGACATAACAGACTTAAAACACAGTATACTCACAATGGACAACAGGATCCGACAACTGCACACTGCCCAAGACAATCTCTCCAACCAAGTCCACTTACTGGACGACAGGAGCCGACGTAAAAATATAAAAATCAGAGGGGTACTAGAGACCGTACCACTGGAGGAACTACCCCATTACATCCGACGCCTGGTGTCAGAGGTATTGCCGACTAGACAAGCTAAATCTTTTATATTTGATGGGGTATACAGAATATCCAAATCACCGCAGGCCCCCAGCGCAGCCCCAAGAGACATTATCCTCAGATGTCAAACAATGTCAGACAAGCTCGGGCTGCTGGCAGCACTCCGGGGGAAGACCCCATTGGAATTTGAGTCTTGCCGACTCATTTTTCCAGGACTTAAGTAGGTCCACACTTCTGTGGCGCAGGGACATGCAATCGGTTACCAAACCGCTTCACGCAGCTGGAATACCATACAAATGGGCAACCCCCAGAACCTTATGGGTGACTGTCAACGGAGAACAACACAAGGCTACGACCCCCCAAGACGGCAACGCTATACTGGGCATACTGGGACTCTTAAGTCAAAACGACGCTACTGCTCCACATCCTCGCCCTCAACCGAAGTCAGTGGACAAAGAGACAGTTTTTCGATCCAGAGCGACGGGAACTCCACAGACATGAACTGTGTCACCTGCTCAGCATCATCAGTACGACCCGCTGGTCTAATTCAGGCCATACAAAAAATGTTCTCTCTTAATTTTGTTTCACAAGTTTATGTTCAATTTCACTATGCTATATAAACTGCCATAGGCGGAGGCAACACCCTTACAGGGTTGACCACATCTGCTCCGGTGATAATCCCCCCACCCCCACCCCTGGGATATGGGGACAAGCGCACAGAGAGCCACCATTAGATAAACCATTCCATGCCGCGACTAAAGCTATAGCAGCTTAGCGGCATGTACCCCTATGCTCCACGCTATACAGGGTTGAAATAGATGTACCTAAAAAAAAAATCGACAAAAAGCACTAACACATAGCCCTAGTAATTCACGAGGACACACACCGACCCTAACGCCATCACTCGTTATGACATTTCAGTATGTACTGTTACACTCTCTGTTATGTTTACATGTTATATTATTCGTTTCATGACGTGCCACACACACACAGAGTAGCCTCTCACCCTACCCAGCCCTCACCCTAAACAGCATACTTACGCTCCCTATTATAATGCAAAGCAGTTGCTCATGTTTATAGTATGTTTTCGTTAACCGACAAAAAATAAAAATTAGGCATTGCTATTCAGGAAATGTAATTCGTCATTGTTAGCGATGTATTAACCCTATACTGTATACCACTCGTGCATTTCCCTCTCTTTATTTTGTACCCCATTGCATATGCCTAAATAAAAGAAAGATTGACAAAAAAAAAATGGTGGTAAAGTAAAAATTATAAAATTAAAATTAAAAAAAGCTTTAAGCAGGTGCAGATGTCTCTTTCACAAAAGATATTAGCTCAAAAAATGTGGTAAAAAATCTAAACCTTGAAGGCAAGAAAAACCTGTATTCTAAGTGTCTGAGTCCCTTGTAGGCATTTCCTTGCCCGGAGCAGCGCCGTCCTCTGTGTGTTGAGGTGAATAGTAGGCCAGCCTTGTTTTATATTTCTGAAAGATAAATAGTTTAAATCTAGGCATTGTGCTAGGAGAAAGGCTAGAAAATAATAGATCTTTACTGAATGTCTTGGCAAACTTTAACTTTGGGAAAAAATGTCCGAAACAAATACAGTTTAGTAATATGATACCCATTCGAAAAAACGATGTAAATATATACTGTTAATATTGCAACAACTTTGTCATTTTGTAAATAGGATATATTAAATAACTAAAAAAAAAATTTTTAAGGATGATTTTACATAATTTTACAAAAGTGTTTCATTGTTGAGTTTATTTTTATAATTTTTCCCTCCATTTTTTGTAATTTTATTTATTTTTTTATTTTCATTACATGGTTGGTAACTTTGTAGACTCATTGTTGTTAAAACTCATGTATTATCAATGTATATTGTTCATATGTTTATTATTATTACATTATATGAATATATATTTGAAAAACTCAAAAATATTTGAAGCAAACGTATTAATTTCTTTGGAGTCCACTACGACCTGAATGCTGATGACACATATTTCTTCTCCCCTCATCTCTCCTCTGCTGTCCTAGAACGTGTCACTGGTTGCCTCTCTTACATCTCCGATTGGATGCTATCCCGCTTTCTGAAACTCAGTCTCTCTAAAACTGAGCTTTTTATCTTTCTTCCTCATAATACTAATCGTTATCTTTAAAGGAACACTATAGTTACCTGAACAACTTCATCTTAATGAGGTTGTTCAGGTGAGAACTATAGCTCCCTGCAGCCTCTCTCTTGTAAACACTGTATTTTCTGAGAAAATACAGTGTTTTCATTGAAACATTGAACACCTCCAGTTGCAGTTACTCAGAGTGAACCAGAGGGACTTTGGAGTTGATGGAGGCATAATATGCCTCCATCCACTCAGATCTGCTGTCAGCAGAGCACAGGGCAGCACTGTGCACAGCATCCTGTGATTCAGTATTTCCTCCCTCTGCATGAAGACACTGAACTTTCCTCATAGAGATTCATTTATTCAATTCATCTCTATGAGGAGATGCTGATTGGCCAGGGCTGTGTTTGATTCATGCTGGCTCTGCCCCATATCTGCCTCTTTGTCAGTCTCAGCCAATCCTATGGGGAAGCACTGTGATTGGATCAGGCTACCACTTCTGATGATGTCAGCAGACTGCTTGTTTTTTTTAGGCAAACAGCATGCAGATTTACAGCTTCTGGCTTGAATAAAGTAAGATTTTTACTATATTTATGGAGGCATGAGGGGCCCAGGGGGGCTAGATGGTGGTGTTAACACTATAGGGTCAGGAATATATGTTTGTGTTCCTGACCCTATAGTGATCCTTTAACTTTCCCTGGAAATTGATGGTATGCACATGAGTCAATCTTTGCAGAGCTGGCAGTGGATTGGATACAGACCATGAGCCAGAGAAGTCAGGTAAGCAGCGCACGCGCAACTCATGTCAGCTTTTTTTTAATGTTATATTTACAAAATAATTACATTTTTATAAATTAATTTAATAATAAAATACAAATATATATATGCAATTTAATTCTAAAAGTATTTTGATAACATACATATATTTATCAAAATACACTTCGAATGAAATATATATCTAAATATGTAAAAATATACACATATAAATAGATATAATTACATAAATATACACGTAGGATTTAAATGCATATATATATATATATATATATATATATATATATATATATATATATATAAATTATTTGTGTATATTTATGTAATCTTTTTAAATAAGTCATTTTATTAATTATAATTTGAGGGACAAGCCTGACAACCCAGGCAGCAAGTCCAGAGAATTTATTTTGCAAGTCCTATGTTTACCCCTGTAACTTTCAAAAACACCATAAAGCCAGGACATGGGTGGTACTGTTGTACTCCTGAGACATTGCTGAATACAAATAGGTGTGTATTTTACTGCAGTAAAATCTAACAGTATTATGACATTCACAGTTAAAATGTCATGCAGAACTTGAAAAACTTGAAAACAAAATTCTTAATTTCTCACACATTTTTAGATTTTGTTCACATACAGTTATGTTTATTATAGATAAACAAATTGCAGGTTTTGTTTACGTTTTGTTCACAACTTGTACAATTGACCCTTAAGGGGCTAAATTGTTTCTTTATATTTATTGTTGTGGTATGATAAAACACTGGGGCAAAATACATCCTCAAGATAAAGTTCTGAGAAAGGATATGGTTTTAAATAAATGGTGGTAAGGTTAGTAAACACTGACTGGCAATACGGTGGTGGAGAAAATTAAAATTTATGTAAATAGGTTTATCGTTATGGTATTATGGTTGTAAGCCCCTTTAAGCTTTGAATAAACACCACGGCCTAAGTCACTGAACTGTAAATTAACTGTGTCTGTGTTTATTTTGTGGCCTAAGTTATTTTTGCAAAATATTGCTTACTATATATAAAAACATTAAAAGGCAGAGTCCATTTGGTATACAGGTAGTTATTTATTAGTAGTATATAGGAACATTAGTGCAAAACACATGCCTTACCTTCGCTTCCAGTCTTGTAAACAAGCTTTCAAAATAGAGTTTTAAATATAACGCCTTCTCAGCACTTTGTGTGCAAATGAAAAAAGGCCAGACTTATTTCTTTCATCTTTACATTACAGACATGGAAAGAAAACACTTATTTTTATATAAAAAAATTAAATAACCTGGATTTTGTGAGATGTATGTGTAATACTATAGGCAGCATTTATATTCAGACCAATTCTGTGAAAAAGAGACATATAAAAAATCTTCTTTCAAAATACAACATGATGTATTGGATGCAACACCCCTTCCTTCTACAGCCGCCTGCTGCCATCTTGTGGACAGCACAGGAAATAGAGTGCATTGCACAAAAGGGATTCGGCTGCAGTCAAGGCCTAGTTACTTCATGATGCTTGTAAAGTTCCAGTATGACAGGACTCTTACTTCCATACTTTCACAATTCCATCCCTAGAAGACGTTACTATAAACCCTTGTGTGGTTTGAAAAGTGGCTATGTCTGTAATAATATCATGATGTCCAGCTGGCAATGATTCAGGTCCTTTTCGTGGTGTCTCTTCACTGGGACCAGCTGTGTGTTTACTTTGGATTTCCTGTATGTTAAATGCATGCAATAAAAGAAAAACAAACAAAAATTAAACGATAATAAGCTCACCTGGGAATTTCACTTTTAAACAAGCAGCCAAGGCATGATAACACTGAATGTTTTAAAGTCATAGTTAAAAGAAAACAGTAATGGCTTACCTGGCCCTCCACAGTCTCATTAAAGAGGTGGGTGTTACACTTCTGTATCACCAACTTCCAGGCAGCTCCTCCTCTGTTCTTTGCTAATATGCCCTGCTTGGAGACACTTCGCAAGCAGGGCAAACCTCTTTCATGACGCCAACAAGCTGGCTTTAATGTCAGCATGCCACCGACTGAACAGCGTAATGTCATATCACTTCATTCCTATACTCCCTAGCTGGCGCTAGTAGCGCCGGCTAGGGAGTTACCACAGAAACCATTATTCATGGTCTTCCAAGGAATTGAGAGGGAGATGGAAGAAAAAAATTATAATTTTAAATAGGTTTTTCTCCAAAACTATACATCTGCTAGCAAAATTGCTAGCATAATGTATAGATAGAATTTAAGCTCTTTCGAAATAGCTAAAGTTGTATACTTGATGGCAGTTTGCTTTTAAAAAAAACATTCACCGAAATGAAAAATATACCACTTCTTATATATTACACACACACACACACACACCATATATATGCATATCCAAGATGTAAATTCCAAAATGAATTTAAATGCTAACACCTGCATTTATCCATTCCTGTTATAAAAATAAAATTAAAAAAACAACACACCCAGTAATGAATGATTGTACTAGAGTGCCCAGCAGAGCGAATGCAAAGAAGGGCAAACAACACTTTTACATTGATATATCCTATCCACATGTTTGTATGCTGGTTTAGAAAACACCTTTTTTTCTTACATAGCTTTTTGGTCAGGTGTAAAAGCTAGGGTCTTAAAGAATCTGTGCCAAGTAATGGGCAGTTATTGCACCCTTTTGTGGTTCTTCAGAGTGGCATTGGCTTAGTCACACATTACTGGAAGCCCAATTACCCATAAATTCTGCCTAACCAACCTAGAAGTAAGAGGGAGGGAAAAAAAAACGCAAAAAATGTGTTTTGTATCCTTGATGTGATTAGATATAGTCAGTAGGTAATTGTGCTTCCAGTGGACTTAAAACATTGCATTATATTTAGGGACATTGAATATCTATTATAACCTGCTGCAGGACATTTACAATTTCAGAGCATCTGCATGCATTTCCTATAAAGAGAGACACAGAATAATGCTGGCACAGGTACTTTCACACACAAAGATACTCACATAGACAGAGGAACCAAAACACAGGCACACACACACGTAGATACATAGGCACCCATACTTTAAATTTAGTTTTCCCTCATTTCTTCTTTCCTTTTTCAGGGATGGAGGGGGGCTATGTGCTCACGCTCGTGTCTAGTGTTAGGGGAGCAGGAGAGCTGTGAATCGTGCAGCACAACCTTCCCTCATGCTATACATGAAATAGGTAGCCAGTGCTGGAGTACATCACATCTTGGCGCACAAGTTCAGCCTCAATGCTATTATGCAGTGGGTGGGGTTATTGATAGTAACTAAAGCCATCACTCATAAAGTGCAGTATGGCTGCAGTATCAGTGTGATGGGCAGTCACTATGCCTGGCAACCAAAGATGCGAGTATGAGAGCTGCTATACTGTGTCTACGACACCAGCTGGACCCTAAAAAGAATGGGGCTCACAGTTGGCACACCACTTACCAAGTCTAAAAGGGAGACGTGTATACATGCAGACCTTGTTGAAAATTACATCTAACACAAGCCTCATGACGTTCAAACAGTGTAGTCATCGCACGTAAAAACAAATCCACTCAGACAATATGAATGCAGAGAAACAAGTTGGTTAACCCATCAGGATGAGCAGACAATTTAAACTTCACTAAACTAGTATAATATTATTTATGTAATGTTGTATACATTGTTATTAATATGCAACTATTACTCAATAGATACAAACATATTTGCAAAATTTTCAGTGCACATTACTATTTCACTGCTATAATAATTTTACTGTGCGATATAAAAAAAAAAACATTATATAGCATACCGAGGTGTTCTCACAATACATATATTTCAGAACAACAAATATAATCAGAGACAACAATTGATTAATACCTCTAATGGCCTTGCCCAACACCTATTAAAATGCATGTGTACTTACCCACACCAAATTATTTTTCTAATATGTGGTAATACATAATTGCATTATAAATTACATAAAACAGCACAAGATAGGAATATCTCTCACCTGAACAACTTCAGTTCCTTCAATTATCTTACTAACGTAAGACACAGGCGGTAAACTGTTAGTACTGCCTGCAATAATGTAGGATCTCTTCGGACAGGCCAAATTCCAAAATCTGTAATTCAGAAGCACATTATTAGACACATAGAGAACATATATGGCACTCTTCATCAAGTTTACAAATGTAAACTCCAAAAATAACACATGTTCCTTTACAATAGCACATTCCCCAACCTGGAATTTGAGCATGCACTAGAGGACGTGACTACACTGTCATGAGCTCAAGAGAATACAAAAGAGAGAGAAAATAGTATCCTTGGATCATCTGTTCTGGAGCTTAGTAAAAAAGAATAGGTAGGACATACACATACATAGTCTTGAACAACAGCCCTTGCACAAAAGGGGAGCCCACACTATAAAAGGGATCTGCCCATCCTCCCTTACATATCTGGGAATCAAAATTACTCCCTCCTTAGCGGGCATTGTAAAACAAAACTACACCCCCTTAATTCAGCTGTGCAAAAACGATGCTCAAAGGTGGAAACCTGCAAATCTGCCACAAAAACAAAAATATAGAAACCCAGGAAACGCTACCAGGTTCGTAGACCATAGATTTTCATAATGAATTTTGATCAACAAAAATTTGGAGAATAAAAAAAATAAAAAAAAAACTACTCATGTGGTGTAAAATCCACCTGGTGAAAGATGTCTATGCATCATGTGAGGCCTACAGAAGTCACAAAATAAGAAGGTTCTTTTTGCCAGTCCTTTTATGCCAGTGTGAAAAAAGAGCCAACATAGTCTTCAGAGGCAAGATAAAACATACATAAAAATGAATCATACATAATGTATTAGTTACCTGAGTTTCATATCAGACCCTGCAGTCAGTAGTATGGGGTTTCCATCAGCTGGACTGCAGTAAATACCATTAACACTATGAGGAGAACCCTGCCAAACAAGAAAATGGTGATATTTTTACATAAACTGACAAATCACATGAACTATAACACAAATATACCAAGAATAGAGATGTAAGATTGATAGCATGTCAATATATAACAATAAGGAATACGTCACATGTTGTTCTTGCATGTGTGGTACTTGTTTGTCTACAAAATATATGGTAGCCAAGTACTTCTATCAAATATATCCATAAATAGAATAAGGGGTTGCAGAACTGAAATGAAGCATTCTTTCCATTCTAATAGAGATTCAATACGCTAGACATTATACCATCTTTCAATGTTTGCAGTCAAACAACAGGACAAATCTGCCCATCTTGCAAACTCCGATTTTAGATACAAGGCTATAATATGAGGTCTGTCCAGATAGTATCCAGCCATGTAATATGATATATAGAGACATTTATTAAAGAAGATACAAGAAAAATTGTACATAGGACAATGACGCATCAGTCCCCTTCAAAGTAGGCACCTTGGGATCTCACACAGTTCTCCCAGCATCTCTTCCACTGATCAAAACACTGCAAAATTATGTGTTGGAATCACCATCAGCTGCCTCGTCATATTTACCTGACTATCATTGACAATCTGAAATCTCTTCCCTTTCAAAGGTGATTTTAGTTTTGGAAAAGCCAGAAGTCACAAAGCGCAAAATCTTTCAACAAATTCTCGACCATCATTGCATCATACCCGAAAGTCTTCTGAATCATCCAAATAGTTTCAGAGGAGGAATGTTCAAGTTTCAAGTTCAATGCAAATTTGATGCAGATTGGTTGCTCTACCTGCTCAGTCAGTTAGAATGCAATGGCCACACAGTACACTTGCTCACTCAACGGCGTCTATGCTCCCACTGACTAGTATAGTGAAGTCGTCATTGTTCACGCAAGCATTCTAGTCCACTCTCCTTGGCTGTCAGGGTACATTGATGTCTCGCACACTATTCTTATTATGTTAACAATGGTTGGACTTTTTCCGGACTCATATATGGCATTTTCATATGACCACAATGAAAATGCATAGAGTCCAATTAGGAGGAATAATGACAATTGTGGAGTGCAATATGACGTTCAGAATTAATACTAAAGTTAAAGGATAATTCCAAGCACCATGATTACTTCAGTCATTTTAAGTACAAGGAAAGGTTAAAGGAACTTAACATGTATAGGTGGGAGGAAAGACGAGACAGTGGGGATATGATAGAAACATTTAAATACATAAAGGGAATCAACACAGTAAAGGAGATTATATTTCAAAGAAGAAAAACTACCACAAAAAGAGGACATAGTCTTAAATTAGAGGGGCAAAGGTTTAAAAATAATATCAGGAAGTATTACCGTATTTTTCGCTCCATAAGACGCACCTAGTTTTTAGAGGAAGAAACCCAGAAAAAAAATATTCTGAACAAACTGTCCCATAGTGTTTCTTACTATGGGACAGTTTGTACAGAATATTTTTTTTCTCCCCTGTCCCATAGTGTCCCCCCCTCCCATAGTCTTCTCCTCTCCCCCATTGTCTTCACTCACCCCCTCCCCATAGACTTCACTCACCCCCTCCCCATAGACTTCATCTCCCCCCCCTCCCCATAGTCTTCACTCACCCCCTCCCCATAGACTTCATCTCCCCCCCCTCCCCATAGTCTTCACTCACCCCCTCCCCATAGACTTCATCTCCCCCCCCCTCCCCATAGACTTCATCTCCCCCCCCCTCCCCATAGACTTCATCTCCCCCCCCCTCCCCATAGACTTCATCTCCCCCCCTCCCCATAGACTTCATCTCCCCCCCCCTCCCCATAGACTTCATCTCCCCCCCCTCCCCATAGACTTCATCTCCCCCCCCTCCCCATAGACTTCATCTCCCCCCCCTCCCCATAGACTTCATCTCCCCCCCCTCCCCATAGACTTCATCTCCCCCCCCCTCCCCATAGACTTCATCTCCCCCCCTCCCCATAGTCTTCACTCACCCCCTCCCCATAGTCTTCACTCACCCCCTCCCCATAGACTTCATCTCCCCCCCTCCCCATAGTCTTCTCTCCCCCCCTCCCCATAGACTTCATCTCCCCCCCTCCCCATAGACTTCATCTCCCCCCTCCCCATAGACTTCATCTCCCCCCCCTCCCCATAGACTTCATCTCCCCCCCCTCCCCATAGACTTCATCTCCCCCCCTCCCCATAGACTTCATCTCCCCCCCCTCCCCATAGACTTCATCTCCCCCCCCTCCCCATAGACTTCATCTCCCCCCCTCCCCATAGACTTCATCTCCCCCCCCTTCCTATAGACTTCATCTCCCCCCCCTCCCCATAGACTTCATCTCCCCCCCCTCCCCATAGACTTCATCTCCCCCCCCTCCCCATAGACTTCATCTCCCCCCCCTCCCCATAGACTTCATCTCCCCCCCCTCCCCATAGACTTCTCTCCCATACTGTCCCCCTCCCCTTGTCCCATAATTACTTACCTGTCTTGCAGCGTTGGCCGGCAGCACAGGGCGCACCGCGGTAGTGGAACTTGAATTTCATGTTCCGGTTTCCGGCCGGACTGAAAGGAAGTGCGCACTCAGCTTGTGCACACTTCCTTTCAGTCCCGCCGGAAACCGGAACATGAAATTCAAGTTCCACTACCGCGGTGCGCCCTGTGCTGCCGGCCAACGCTGCAAGACAGGTAAGTAAAGCTTCATATTCGCTCCATAAGACGCACAGACATTTCCCCTCACTTTTGAGGGGAAAAAAAGTGCGTCTTATGGAGCGAAAAATACGGTACTTTACTGAGAGGGTAGTGGATGCATGGAATAGCCTTCCAGTTGAAGTGGTAGAGGTTAACACAGTAAAGGAGTTTAAGCATGCATGGGATAGGCATAAGGCTATCCTAACTATAAGATAAGGCCAGGGACTATTGAAAGTATTTCAAAAATTGGGCAGACTAGATGGGCCGAATGGTTCTTATCTGCCGTCACATTCTAGGTTTCTAAGTAGTCATGGTGTCTGAAATCTGTATGTGCAGCATTTTGCTATGAAATGTTGTACATAAAGAGTTGAACCCCTTTGAAGCTGTAGGTGTACTACACCTCAGGTAGTGTTAGCCAGCATGGAACAAGTTCCATGTAGGTTAGTGTCAATTCTGTGCATATTTGTGCGACCGGTTGTTCTCAGCAAATGAATTGGAAGCAGGGCACTCTAGCAAACCAGTTTATCCCATAAACGGGGAATGGCACCAGTGTACTCCTAACATCATAACCGCTGCCTGCTGTAGTTACTTTAGTAACCCATAAAGTCACAAGATCATAAGCTAAATTATATTAAGCTGTGCATGGATGTTGATCTGTTTTACAAATGTTATTAGCAACAGAACACTACAAATATCCTGCCAGTGATGTGCTCCTATTAAGGAAAATACATACCTGCCTTTCTGAGAGTGGAGGAGCATTACTAGCCCATAAAGTGAAACGTCGGTCTCCTGTCTCCATATCCCACATGGACACTTCATTGTTGCCTTCAACAGCTGGAAGTGAAACAAGACATGAATCATATGTTGTTACTGGTTCATACACAGTACATGTATACATACACAGTGTTATGAGGTTCGCAATAATGTTAAAATAAAAAAGTGGTGTGTGTGTCTCTTTGATCTGTATCATGGTAAACCTTTCCACAAAACCAAAAATAAACAAACCGTCTCCTGTAATACCAAACCTTTTTTTTTTCTTTTTTTTGACACACTGCGTGCCAAATGCACTCTCTATATAAAATACTATTGTTTATTTTATAGTAACCCTCCCCCCCCCCCCCCAGCCCCCCCACCCCAATCTAAAAATGAAGAGTTAAACTGACCTGGAATCCAGTGTCAGGCAAAGCTCCCACTGCTTTTACGCCCCATATAAAGTCAGCGGTGCCTGGTGGTGGTCCAATATAATGCATCGCACAGAGAGACATTTGATTGGATTTTTCACCGGCTCAGAGCACGTGTCTAAGCCACGTGTGCCGAGGGTGAAACTAGCGCCCAGCATAAAAGTGCTAATACCACAGTACAGTACAGACTCCTACTACGCTGACCACTTCTAAAGATAAAAGTGGTGGTTGTAAACCTTTAATGCCTCACGTATAAGATCCCAGGGATAGCTCCTAAAAACAAAAGCAAATAAGCTTGGTTTCTCTAGACCCAACAATAACGGAGGAAAACCTCACAATCTGGCTTCCCCTTTCCACAAATAAATTTGTTTCATAAGCTTATTACCGAACATATAGCACAAGTGTTTCAATCTACTTACTGCTTTCTGGGGGAGCACTATTTTGTTTTAATAAAACACAAATGTTTTTTATAATACACTTGAAACAAAATTGCTAATATGTTTGAAAAAAAAAAATTGGCATATTATCCTGCTAAGAGCAATCTGACAGCATCAGCATGCAGACTCCGGATCACAGAGTTATTTACTCAAATGAGAACTTCTGAGAATTCAAAGTGAATTCTATGAGAATTTCTAATTTTAGGTCAAAAGAGACAAATTAGAAAAAAAAATATTCCAGTCAATTCTTTTTTTTAGTTTGGCTATTGTTAGCCTTACATTTCACTTTGAAGTCGCAGCAATTTTCACTTAACCCTGAATGTCACTTCTAACAATGACAGACATCATTCACACATAATGGACTTATTTTTTTAATGTGTTTTACATCATAACAAATTTATAAATAACACCACCATCCTTGAAATATTTATTTTAAAAATATATATTTAAATCTGTAGATAAATACTTTTTCTGTTTGTACAGCTGCATCCCTGGGCTGTCTATCAGCCAGCTGGAATACGCTTTTCCTGGTTGGCAACATTAGTTTTCTGCAACATTTATTTTGGTGTCAGCACACACTGTATCCTAACCCCTAATTACTGGGCGATCTACACACACAGTGCCAAAGCTTCTCTATCTTCCTGATTAAAATAAAACAAACATAAAAAAAAAGTAATAACATAAATTGTTGAACTCTGGTCTACCTATAAATATAGTATTGAATATTTAAAATACAAAAACAGGCCACTCAGTTGGGAGTGTGTCATATTCAAAACAAGAAGTTGTTTTCCCTGCTAGACTACAACTCTTGGAAATGCTCAGTGAGATTCAGGCTGTGGCTGGTGGGAGTTAAAATATGTCTGATGTAGGAAAACGGCAATCAACTTCACCCAGTGGTTGGCTAAGTTTGATAAGAATTTCAGTTCACCACAGCTTTATATAAAAGTCAATTCACCAATTTATATGGGGGGGGGGAGAGGAGTAATAGGAACAGGACTAAAACAGCCCTACAGTTTAAATTTATTTTTAGTTCTTTCTTTCTCAATAAAAACAAGTGAAGTTTTGCCTGAAAGCATTTAAATGAACACTCCAGTTTGCTGAAGTGCTTTAGGTGTCTGTGAGTATGTCATTTTTGACAGCTCGTAAAAGTGACAATTCCAAAAGAAATCTGCACTTTTATATAACTTTGCCGAAATTCCATTACTCCTATCAATCACAAAGCACGCCTTCCTTAAAGAGGCACTATAGTCACCAGGACAACTACAGCTTATTGTGTTTGTTCTGGTGAGTATACTCATTCCCTTCAGGCTTTTAACAGTAAAAAATGGCTTTTCAGAGAAAATGCAGTGTTTACATTTCAGCCTAGGGATACCTCCACTGGCCACTCCTCAGATGGCTACTAGAGGTGCTCCCTGGGACAGTGCAGCACAGTGTGCATCACTGAAATTCAGTTTCTCCACCCTCTGCATGGAAACACTAAACTTTCTACATAGAGATGCATTGATTCAATGCATCTCTATGAGGAGATGCTCATAGGCCAGGGCTGTGTTTGGCTTGTTCTAGCTCTGCCCCTGAACTGCCTCCTTGCTCAGTCAATCCAATGTGAAAGCATTGTGATTGGCTCAGAACACCACTTCTGATGAGGTCAGTTGAGCAGGCAGATCAGGGGCAGAGCCAGCAGTAGCAGATTGCAATAAAGGTAAACGTTTGCAATATTTAGGGGGATAAGTGGCAGCCATGGAGGGCTAGATGATTATCTTAACACGATAGGGTAATGTTTGTGTTCCTGACCCTATAGTGTTCCTTTAACCATTTCTTAATGAGCTTAATGGCAGATCATGGCACTTGCAATTTCAGCACTGAAGCTTCTCATTAAAAGAGGGGAAAGATGGGGAGGGTTTGCAAAGAGCATGTTTTCTTATGGGGTATATCAACTAAAGAGTTAAAAACAAATCAGTGGAGTGTTCTTTTAATTGGTAAATGTGCAGCAGTAACAAAGGAAGTAAGTGCTAAACAAAAAAAACAAAACAAAAAAATAAAATAAAAGAGGCCAGTTATGCAGCAAACGATAGGTATGTTTTTAGGTCTTGGAAATTATTTGTGAAAATGTTAGTAAATGCATTTCTTTTGCAATATTATATAAGCATAAAAAAATGCATTTCTTAACATCAATATAAAATAAAACACACAGACAATGCATCACATTGACAAGCTATGTTAAGCTTGACCTCAATTGAATGTAGGGTTTTGCCAACAGCAAATTATATTTAGGAAATGGAAGCCAATGAGCATGGATGCCAAATAATTATTAACATATGTTTGAATTACAGTATATTTGCGGACAGTCTTTTCTTTTCCCATCTGAGATGAGTAAGAAAAATGTAAATTTTTATTAAAAGTAGAGCTGTCAAAATACACTTATTTTTTAGTTTTTTTAAAAAGTGCTTTGGGAATTTTGAAGTCTGAAATGAACCAAGAAAGGTATCAGCCGCAATTTACAATGTAAAGGGGGAAACAGAAATACTGTTTACAAGAGTCCTTGTCATATTTTTGTTTTTAAAATTAAAGTGGTTCTGTCATTAGAAATGGTCTATGAAGACACGACATTCTAAAAACTATCTACTCAGGGTTATTTACTAAAGCAGGAATTGCTTGGAATTAAAAGACAGCTGATCTCTAGTATAACCTTCTGCTCTGTGATGGGAGACAAATCAATTGGAAGATGACCCTTTCAAAAACCTTATAATTTAATAAATAGGAGCACTCCAATAAGCCCTAGAGCAGAAGTGATTTAGGGCTTTGGACTGTTCCTTTAAACATAAGAAGAGTAGTCATTTTCACAATATTGTTCTGCTTACCTGCTA
The DNA here is from genome assembly GCF_036172605.1 of Pelobates fuscus. NCBI lineage: Eukaryota > Metazoa > Chordata > Amphibia > Anura > Pelobatidae > Pelobates > Pelobates fuscus. Next base: position 287,100,943 of record NC_086320.1, on the reverse strand, counting down.
TGACCCACGACTGATACATTGTATGCATGCTGAGAGGATGCATCAAAACCCGTCGAATGCGGGAACGGGCAGGGTGAGTGTGACTGGATATTGGTAACTGAAACCTCATATCCCAGCAAGCCATGGTTCCACTGCTAGTACCTTAAACGAAATAGGAACATAAATATATATATATATATATATATATATATATATATATATATATATATATATTTCACATACATTAATATCCAAAATGCAACCTAAATTAAAAATAGTTTATATTGCAATGCAAACTAATAAGGCATGGAACAGGACACGTCAGAAAAATAATTTTCCATGATTTTGCTATACCATTGAGTAAGCTTCCTTAACAAACTCCAAATTATAAATATAGTCAATGCATCTTTATCTAATAGTAACAAAGTTTTTAACCAGGATGCGAAAATCTAAGTAATGATTGATGAAATGTAAAATAAAAAAGCAGCTTTATAACCATCCCGCAGAATACTATTATTCAGCTACTACTGCAAACTCAGCCTTACCTATACAGAGCCAGCACTGATGTATATCCACGGCAAATGACGTTATCAGTCCTAACCTCAGATCGTGCTTTAAAGTCCAGGCATTCGAGGAGGATCTCAGATCCCAACCAACCAGTGAGCCATTCACAGTAGCGTAGGCCAATACGGACTGTGATCCAGCATTAAATTGATGCATATCCATCACACAGCCATCTTGCTTCAAATCCAAGCTTCTACATAGGAGTAACCAGAATAGTATTCAGTTGAAAATGTGTTCAAGAACAAGTAAAAGCAACAACAGCAACAACAACAACAACAACAACAACAGTAAAAACAGTTGTTTAACATAGTTATGTACTGGTATGGCAGTAAATTTACTACATTACATTTGGCTAAAAAGGAGAAAGAAAAAACTATGGAATATATTATTTTGATATAGAGGATGAAAATAATGAATTAGAAAAGTATTGGTAATCGGTTTTACTGTCAATTGACTGCATTTTGCTAAAAGAGTAATGTGAATAACTGTGATGTTTGTTAAACTCTTGGGAAAATAAATTGCCTAGTTTAACATGCATACTCAACTGGTTTTTCCACTGATATATAAAATTAAATAAATGTAGACTAGTTCTACTTCTCTGGCTATTTCTTTCGGAGAACACTGGAATGCCATTCACAGCACTCAGTCAGCCATGAGTGGCTGACAGATAAGAATCCTAAACAGCCGCATTACTAGTGAAAAGAAGATTGGTGTCAGGTAGCATCGTTTTAGTGGTGTTATATTGAAATGTGTCCTGCTTTACTACTTCCCTTTCCTAAAACACAAGTAGAGACTTTGTGCGATGTGTCTGCTAGTAAGGCAAACCATTAAGGGTTAATGAGATGGCATACAGATTTTATACTCGGCCCTGAGAATCAAGGAGTCGTTCTACAGCTAGCCTTGACCACTGTAGAAATTGTCTCAGAAATTGGTATGTGTCATTTCCCCCTTAGCTATGTGTTGACTTTTTGTACCATTTCCATGCAGATCAGCCAGTAACTAGTCAGTCCCTGTTTTTGACTGAGAACAGAGGTCAGTGTGTGTCAGGGCAGTTGCATTACACATATCTTGAAACACTGAATGGTCACTAGTTTGGTTTCTGTTGAGGGAGTTTTTGGTATTTTGTTATTGAGTCTAAATATTAGAAGCAAAAAACTGAATTTATAACAGAGAAAAAGGATCATGGTAGCTTGTCGTTTGTTAAGTCCAAGTTCAAGTCTCTTACAAGTTTTAGCTTTTTTTCCTGACACTGCAGAGGGAACCTATACAATCTGTATATCACACTGATCCTTACTCAAAACGGCATTCTAGATACAAAAATACTAGCTAATCCAGTGATCATTTCAAACTTAACTGCGCTTCATCCATGAGCTGTGGCTGATAGAGACAGCAAGAGGTCTACAACTAGATTACTCTAAATTGAAGATGTGACAAAATGTACTAAGGGAAGAGTGATCCCCGAAGCAATATCACAAACTTTACACACAAGAGCTTAATACTATTTTCTAACTCTGTATCTAAACATCTTGTATCTACATATCTGCATCCGAAACGTTACCCATCTCTGATGCTTGCTACTTATGAGATTTAGTACCAAAGGATGAAAAACCTTTAAAATCATTTAATCTATGTTGACAGAATATGAACAATGGATTAAATTACTGAAAACGGTCTTAGTGCATTGTGTGAGGCCTTATTTGTCAGTGGTTGCCACGGTAACAAATCATTTCGTCTTTAGAAGCATTGTTTTCTTGCATGTTCTAAACTACTTCAGTGGCCAAGCTGACAATCAACTTTGTCCTGAAATAGCTATGAACACGTTAAACGGATACTGCCCTGCCCATTCTATGGCTTTACACTGTTCAAAGTTTGAGAATGGCGGAAATCTGACACCTTATGTTAAAGCTAAACAAGAAGTTAACAAAATTGTACATGCACAAAATCACGTTGAGCAGGAAAAAACATACCTGCTTTGGAGCTGATGTATTTTTGGAGATTTAGGTGGTTTAGATGCTTCAATAGAAAGAAGCTGGATGTTACCATTATCTGAAGCCACAGCTAAATAATGTGATCCCTGGCAAAAAGCCATTGTCTTAATACGTCCCCCGATGCGAGAATATGTTATAATTGATCTACAATGCAAATACAAAAAGGTGAACTTTAGCAAATAACTTACATAGTGAGATTTTCAGAGTCTGTATTTTTGAAAAAAGCATTTTGAGAAATGGTCATCACTTACATATTTGCCAACTACGATTTTTTCTGTGTGTTTTAAATTAATAAAAAGAGGCTTAAGGACATCACGATGGTATATGAAGTGCAGGGCTTTAAAGCAGTAAAGGTACAGTAAAGCAGTAGGGGTAAAACCCTTTAAATCCCTGCTGGTACCAAGGACCCCTCCCTCCTGTCTTTAAAGATACAGTTAGAGGCCCCAGACTGATAGATGAGCTATATGCAGCGCTTAAAGTGAGCGCTGCTCATAGCCCTATAGAATTAATTTACAATAATTCTGCGATCGCACGGTCACAGTAAATGTAAAAAAATTATATAGTGCCCCCCCAGGATTAGATGTTGGATTAGGGACAATATTAGGAATAGAATTAGGGGAAATCTATACATGTGGGGTATCATTGTACTCGAGAACAGTAACAGAATACAAATATGGGATGTTTGCATAGCATCTGGAAAAAAAAACTAGGTCCTTAAAGGGAAACTCCAGTGCCAGAAAAACGATCCGTTTTTCTGGCACTGGAGGGTCCCTCTCCCTCCCACCCACCAATCCCCGGTTACTGAAGGGGTGAAAACCCCTTCAGTCACTTACCTGGGACAGCGGCGATGTCCCTCGCCGCTGTCTCCGCCTCCGCGACGCTCCTCCTAGTGATTACGTCGGCCGGTGGGCGAGACTAATCTCGCTCACCGGCCGAGGAGACCTAATGCGCATGCGCGGAAATGCCGCGCATGCGCATTACATCTCCCCATAGGAAAGCATTGAAAAATCATTTCAATGCTTTCCTATGGGGTTTTGAGCGACGCTGGAGGTCCTCACACAACGTGAGGACGTCCAGCGACGCTCTAGCACAGGAAACCTATGCTAGAACCCAGGAAGTGACCTCTAGTGGCTGTCTAATAGACAGCCACTAGAGGTGGAGTTAACCCTGCAATGTAAATATTGCAGTTTATGAAAAACTGCAATAATTACACTTGCAGGGTTAAGGGTAGTGGGAGTTGGCACCCAGACCACTCCAATGAGCAGAAGTGGTCTGGGTGCCTGGAGTGTCCCTTTAAGGGGTAATGGATAAATAACGTGAATAATGTTTTTTTATTGCAATGCCTATTTAGAAATACACAATTCAATAATAGTTTTAGATTTGTCCAGAGCATATTCTAGGATAGTAAAAACATCACATTATGACATGATAAACTATAATGAAGGAAGATAAACTAAATCACAGAACACACATATCACAGTCAGATTTTAAACATCAGCAAATATTTGATTTGATCGTATAAATGTTTGCACCTTGTTGTTGTTGTCTTTCCTTCCATTTTTTGGCTATTCCAGATTTTTACAGTTCCATCATTGGAGCAAGTGGCAAAAATAGAATGCTCATCTGAGACTCTTATTCGGTTTACTGGACCTTTATGTTCATGCAGATGTGCCACCAACAAACCCTTAGGATGCCACCCTGAAAAGAGAAACAAATAACTATGAAACAGCTTTGTGAAAGCATATATACTTTTATTTAACTTTCCTTTGTAAGAGGCATACCATGAACACTTTACCCAATGTAGTGCATTGTAACCATTTAGGTGCGACGAGTCCTCTAATGTCATACCAGGTTTAGCAGTCAAATTGTTAAGGAATGGTTTGACACCTTACCGTACTCAGTCAGGTTCCAGAAAGCCATGTGTATGAATTCTAAAGGAAGACCTCAAAACCCTAAAACACTTTAGCTTGCTGAAAAGCTTTATGTGCGAAGAGTGTGTCCTATTTTTTCACTTTGCAGAAAGTGCAGATTTCAAAAGAAACTGATGCTTTGATAAATTAAACTGGTTACAACAACCTGGCTTTTAAGGAGACAACGGGTACTAGTACTTCCTGGTTTGGTTAGCTTAGTAAAGATGAACTCAAGAGGCAGCAATTGCCCAGAGCACCTGTCCAGCAAAGACTTATCATTGAGCTGCATTTGAATGTCTGTGATTGGACAGCCACATAAAGTTTGGGCGGGGTCAGAAGGGGAGGGCTTGCAAAGGCTACAGACAAGAGAACGGTAGGTTTTGTAAGCTGTTTTTAGATATACCCCAATTAAAAATGCATAATTAAATGTATGCAAGTTTTCGATAAAGGTATATCTACTAAACAGTGATTTTTTTAAATGTATTTTGTATTTGGGCAATGCATCGTCCCTTTAATGAGTTTGAAAAACTGATCAGAATAGACGAGACAGCCAATACAGTGTAAATTAACCATAAATTATACTAAATTGTACCTGTAGGTGGTGGTTTGCTCTCCCATTCAGCGGTCTCCATCATATATTTGACTAATCTTTCTGCATGGCATTGCTCCCTCTTCTGCTGTATGAGCTGCTGGAGTTCACTTTTACATTGAGCCAAGCGTTGGAATGCTGCAGGAGCAAATGTGCTGGTATAGATTTGCATAGTGGGCCTCCTTGACTGGGTTACCATTCCTTCTGTTGCCTATTCAACAAAATGAAAACAAAAGTATAAACATACAATTAAACGTCCACAGCAAAATGTCCACACGAAAACCAAACCAACAATTGAATGTTTATGGGAGTTGTGGTCAGCAGTCAGGTTGTAGACATTTGAAAGCGGACATATAAACAAAAACCATCAAGAAGCCCCTGCTATATGGTATATTGGAGTTGGCTGAACTACTTCATGGTTTGGGGAGAAAATGCTGCAGAGATCTGCAAATTCTAGGATATCAATCAGTTTTAAAATGTGATTATCTTTCTTGACAGCTTATCTTTTATATTAATCATGACAAGGGGTTAGATACATTTTGTCACTGGTCATTAAGAGGTTAACAAATGTCAAATTCATAGTAAATATGCTATTGTTGTCCTAGGCTCATTGGAAATAGCAATTTGTGATCAATATAGCAAAAGAGAGACAAATTTAGGTTGCACACTCACTGTTATTTAAATAGTTACACCACATTCGTACCTGTCCAAGCCATGTACAATTTTACTTGACACAGAAATTGTAACTTGGCAAGTGGACAAGTAAAAGTTTCTAGGTGTCTTCGCATTCATCATCTGAAATACCTGTGGTGAGGACGATAAAGGAGCCAAAAGGGCAGCAGACGATTCTGTGTGAAGAGGCTTTCCAGATTCCTGTTCAGCAGGTGGCAAGGCTCTAGGTGCTGCTGCTGCCGGGTTCACATTGGACGGTTCCATTGCTCCAAACATGCTTCGCCACTCTTCATTCACATTGGAATCTTGCTTAACATGTTTCCGATCTTTAAAAAAAGCAGCAGAACTAATTTTTAACACAGTGTTCTGATCATTAACTTCAAGAGGAAAGTAGTAAAGGCATGCTTCCAGGCAGATAGCTAAATATGATTTGTAAATGTACTATACACTAACATAACGCTCTGGGGGGGATAAAATATTTAACCCCAAACATGCCTGCTGGGCTGGATGGCATGAAATAAGAGTCTTTCTGCATCTGCAGGCAAACCTATACAGTACATTGAAGGAAACTTTAAATGTATTCATCTATTTTTTTATTATTATTTGTATGCATTAGCACCTTTAGGAACATTCTAATAATAATAATGCCCAATTTCTTGATATATTCATATTCTCTCTGTATCTGATTAAAGGGACACTAACCATCATAACAATCTATGCACTTTTCAAAGCTTGTTGCAGCTTTAAGTCTACTCTCCCACACTTCCATATTGCAATATTCTTCCTCTATTCTAAATAGAAATACGCAAAATCACTGTGTGTCCTAATTATTTGAAATGCTATAATCACGTACTGCGTTTGTCTTCTGTGTCCAGTTTCGTTTTAACAAGATCAGCTTGTCTACCGCTTAGGCCTAAAGATGGCAAGTCGATCACACCTTTATTAGCACTTTCATAGAGATGGCTCTGTTCTGCTAAACTTGCTTTGGCTCTGTTGGACTTTAACATAAAGTCTTTTAGTGCTAAAAGCTTATCTTCTTCTTCTTCTGTCATCCCCTTGGATGAAAACATAAATAAGCAAATAGTGAGCCATTAATAGAACACCAGCATTCTTATATTGATTGCAACTATACTTCACATATTGTGTATATATTATAAGCATGTCAACACACTAAATAACTTCTATTGCATGCATCATTGTGCATGTCTCAAATGCAGATTACATAGGACAGGGTTGATGTTATTTTAGTAACAATGATCGAGGTTAAAGATAGGAGCATTCCATACCCACAGGAGCATTATGAGTGTTTCTGCACCGACCAAAGTTACAGACCACCCACTGCATGACAGACACCTTAGGCACAATGTGTTCATGCCTACTACGCAAAAAAAAAAAAATATATATATATATATATATATATATATTCTTGTTTTAAAAGGATTTCTTTCACTAAGGATATTCTGGCAAAATATGTTAACAATTAACAAAGACTGTAGCTGCATTAAACTAAGCATGTTTATTATTAACATTTAATGTTGTACCTGCGATAAGAGTTTTTTCAAAAGCTGAGCAATTGCTGGATCATCGGGAGGTGGGCATTCTTGGAGAGTCCCATGTCTCTTCTTCTGGCGCATCTGAAGGTGTCTGAAGAGGCTTGCGATGTCTTTTGCTCTTAATGCATAATCAAATATAGAGCGGCTCACAGGCTCTTTCAACACACTCAGCAGGACAACTTCCTTCTCTATCTGAAAAATCAGATAATGTGATTAAACCCGGGCTTGACAAGTTTGCTTTCAATTTAGGAGCCACACACTGACAGAGACAGTCACACACACGCACATACTGACAGACACTCAGACACACACTGACAGACACTCACAAAGTACTATGAATACACTCAAATATATACACACACACATATTTGTCTGTGTGTATGCATGCAGGGACATGTATACGGCATGGGGGCGGCATGTGGGCAGGTAGCAAGGTCGAGTATGGGGTCGGGAGAAGGGCGGGGAGCAGAGCCGTGTTTACCTGGTATCCTGACAGTTTAGCTTGCAATTTCCCTGCACGGGGATTGAGACAGAAGGAGGAGGGAGCGGGCTAACCAATCCCAGACACGAGGACAAAATATTTAGTCGCCATGGCGACCTTGCACCTGGGATTTGTTGAGGCCTGGATTAAACTGTTTTAGGGCTGAATTATTTTACACTGAACACTTCTTAGCACTCTAAGGATGTGCCACCGTATGAGTGGCTGTCAGACTTTACTGATGTGAAGTGAAAAGCTTTCAAAAAGGAAAGTGAGGAAGGTATAGTGGATTTATTTAAGGTTCTTTGTATTTTGAGCCTCTGAAGCATACTTTGCCCAGATATATTTCCCAATAAGATTTACTTGGAAAATAAGTGGAAAAAAAGAGAACTATAAACCTACCAGAGCATATTAAATCTGTTTTTAGTGTGAAGTCTCTGTAACATCTGTCTTTATCTACTTTCAATCAAAAAGCAACTGCACTCTTTGTTCATTTCAAATTGTACTGTGTTTTATATGTTTGCAATTAAATGTGCAACATTGTATTTGAAAGTGCTCTCAAGAACATTCTTGGATACAAGAGAAATCTCAATGTATCCATCCTGGGAAAACAGTTTATAAATAAACTAAAATACATCTCTTTAAAACTTGAATGCTTTCTTTTTTTTATGAACACATACATTGATGCAAAATGAGCTGATCTGGAAAAGTTATCTAGCTCAGCCATGATTACAACTTGACAATTTTGGCCTCGGTTTTGCAATTTCAGCAATTAATTCAGATCATCTTCCCCACATGTGAAAAGAAAGTTCATTGAACATGTTTTCATACCTGCAGAATTGGCTCAATGATGAAATGATGGAGGTAGGGCATCAGTCTACAGTATACATCTGCTATGTTTAATTGCTGTGCAACTGTAGTGATAAATCCAACGGCACCATAACGGATCCACAAGTTTGGATGGCACAGAAAAGGTGCTAAAAGGACAAATATGTACAAAAATGTAAGTTTTTGTGGCATTATTTTAAATGTTTAATTTTATAGGCCCATCTATCGCGATACAGTTTTGGTCAAATTTTGATTAAAACACACACATTTACAGAAACAAAAAAAAATAATTAAATACATTTTATGTGATTATCTTTCATTACATTCAGAGCTTAAGTGGTAAGAAATTGTAAAATATAAAAAAAGGTTTGCCGGAAAATGTTTACATAAAATAAGTATTTAAATAAATTTCCACTTGCATTCTCGCAGTTTTTAAGTAGAAATTAAGCCCATGCAAGTGCAGAATATGTTCTGTCTGAAAACCTAGAAGTATGCTATGGCTTTCTGCCCTGCCAGCACACCACAAGTTAATCTGCAGTGGACCTGAGCGTCCTCCCCCGTTCAACCTGACATGAAAACAAACTTGGAAAAACTGCTCTGGGATCAATGAACACCAACCAGATGGACAATTCATTCCTCAATGGTGACTGAAAAGTGTTAAATAAAATGGCCCAGTAACATCTTTAGAATCCATAACTACTCTGTCCTTAAAACTGTTCTCTTGCATTGTAACTCCATAACACAATCTTTTATTTCCCCAAGCTTTGCATGTTCTGTTTTCTGACCCATTAAGGAACACTGTGGACACTGTAACTGCTTCATCTCATTAAAGTTGTTACTAAACCGTATGTAATATGTTAATGCTATACAAAAGTTCCCAAAAGCTCACTGTCCACCTATCCAGCTCAAGCTTATGAAGAAGCATTGGGAGGAGAAACAATAGAAAGCAGTGACACTTTTAGAATATCAGCACACATTCAGGTATGAATTGGTATGGCAGAATGAAGTGTGTAATCTCTGCCTCAGCCACACCAGAGTGCGGGCGGATCTATGGGAAGGCAGGGACCCTATTTCAGTGTTAAACTGCTCGAAAATAGCTAAAGTTGTTGAAGATAACATTGTTTTGATGCCTATAGTATCCCTTCAGACCGTTCAAAGAACGGCTTAGCCCCAAAATCTGTGCTCTAGCTCTGGGTGACTCCTTCCACTTTCTGGAATCCTAGACAATGGATAGCTCTGGCAGCTTGGCTGCAAAGTGACAGCTCAGGAGGAGAGACGATTAGAATCAAAACACTGTGCAGCAGACTGCAGCTCCTACCAAGCAAAACTCCTGATATAGAGGTTCTGCATGGTTTGAATGAATCGTGAAATTGTGGTTCTTTTCCATGCAGACAGGCTTAAGTATGAGTGGTAAACAAAATAAACTGATGTTTTATGTTATTTCCTATGATTATGTCAGCCATTTCTGCAATTGTACAATAATCCATAGAATGTTAAGAGTTCTAAAATATTATAAAAATAGCAAGCATTATATTTATAAAGACAGATAATGTAAATGTCAACAGTGCAATTCCAGTAACCATAACATACAAATCGGTGAAATGTTACACATACCAACGTCACAAGCAAATTCATAGACGTGTGGCTTCTGAAGGAGTCCCAGTTGACACATGCAGGTCAAAGCATTAAGAGCTTTAAAGATCACAAACTCTTCAACATCACTTTGACCTTGTTGGAGAAGCGGCTTTAAGATAGATGAGCTCTGCCACCCCACATATGCCGCAACACCTGAAAAGAATGAAAAGCCATCAATGCACAGATCATGTGAACCAGTACAAATTGCATTTGGCTTTATTCAGAAGTTGCAATTGGAAAAAAGCTGAATTTCAAATGTAGATCAAAACATATAGCAAGTAGTGGAACTAGGAGTACTTGGAGTTTGCTCACAGCTATTGGTTGGTAGTTAAACCACAGTAAGAAAGCTTCATGTTGGCCACTGAGGCACTATATAAAACATTTCCGTGGTACATCTCAGATTGTAGACCTAAACAAGAAAAGAACTTAACCTAAAGAACAGGCTACATCATAGAAATGGGAATATTTATAGCACTTAATTGCCTTTACAAAAGCTTCTACACTTCATGAATGCAACTGCAATTAGTCAGACAAATGCACATTTTAAACTAACTTTCCTATTCTCACAACACAAGATTATTTTAATATTATTCTTACACATTTTGGCTTTCAAAAATTATACCTACAGAATACATTACTACTATAGGCACCCAGACCACAGCTCAATGAAGTGGTCTGGGTGCCAGGTCCATCTAGTGTTAACCCTGCAGCTGTAAACATAGCAGTTTCAGAGAAACTGCTATGTTTACACTAGGGTTAATCCAGCCTCTAGTGGCTGTCTCACTGACATCCATAGGAAATGACAGAGAAATGCTTTCCTGTAGACTGTTTGAATGCGTGCGCGGCTCTTGCCACGCATGCGCATTCCGCGCTGATGTCGGCAGAGGGAGGAGAGAAGCCCGGCGCTGGAGAAAAGTAAGTGTTTAACCCCTTCAGCCACCTTCAGCCCAGCGATAGTGGGGCCATGAGGGTGGGGGGGAAGGACCTATTAACACTATAGAGCCAGGAAAACGAGTTTGTTTTCCTGGCACTATAGTGGTCCTTTAACCTCAAATACCTAATGTGCAAAAAAATAAAAAGGCTTGTTCAACATTTGTTATTTTGTTTATATTTTGCAAGAATACATGGTGCCTTCTACCATTTGTCTGTTTAGGTATAACATACTTTTAGTACAAAAGACCTGTGCCTTTAACTACTTTTTTTTAGTGTTTTACATAAGATTCAGATGAGTACAGAATATCTACTTGCGAAGCATAAATGTGAAATTATTATTATGATATTTATATTATTATTATTATTATGATATTTATATAGCGCCATCAAATTCCGCAGCGCTTTACAAATTTAACCCCTTAAGGACACATGACATGTGTGACATGTCATGATTCCCTTTTATTCCAGAAGTTTGGTCCTTAAGGGGTTAAATGGTCTCTAACAATCTTCCTCTCCCAATACATTCATGCAGTTTTATACTTCCACAAAAAAAATAAAAGTAATAAAAAGTCTTTAAATAAGTGATATGGCTGATAAACATCAAGACGGAAGGACCTGATGCATTTAATGTAGACAAAGAGCATTACTTACACTACAGCCTTGGTTGCTAGGACTACAGAAACTTCTAAATGGGCAGAAAACTGAGCAGTGAGACTACAAGGGCACGATCTATACACCACACAGTCTTCATTCAGCAAAAGTGGTTTTGGTGCTTAGAATGAAACTTCATCCATATCTCCTCAATGAGGCAGATATTTTAAGATGACAGAAGCAGACATTGCACTGATCCAGCGATATCTCTGAATAAAAGATGTTACAAAGTACACTGTTTGCATGACACATCTAACCCAGAGGAATGTGTGCCTTTATGATCATTTTATACAAGAAAGGGAAAGCAGTGCCAGAACCTTTCATACATATGAGTTTTAAATGAAGACTTAAAGGGGCACCCTATTGCTGAAAAAAAAAAAAAAACACACAAAAACACAGAAGAGTGTTTTGATTGAAATCTGCACTTTTGATAAATAAAAATACATACTCTTCACATGAAGTGATTTAGGAGTCTGGAGTGTCACTATAAAGGGACAGACCAAACCCATAAAGCAGGTTTTTTTTTTTTTCATTTTGAATCAAGTGTAGATTTCAATAGAAATTTACACTTTTATAAATTAACCTGGTCCCCTGGCTTTCAAGGAGACAACAGCACCTATAGCTTATTTTGGTTTGGTTAGCTGAGTAGAGTTAAACTCGAGAAGCAGCAATTGCTAAAAGCACCTGCCTTGCAAACAGTTCTCATTGAGCTGCATTGGAAAGCCTCAGAAAGTCTGGGTGAGGTTAGAAGGGGAGGGCTTGCAAATGATGCAGAAAAGAGAACTGCTGGTTTTGCGAGCCGTCTTTACATATACACACATCCAGTGAAAATGCATGTGACTTAATTTGGGGCATATCTACTAAATAGTGATTTATTTTATATTTGGGCACTTGAGTGTCCCTTTAAAGGAGATATGACAAAAAAGATTCCACCTGTGAGGATGGGTCCAAAGGATAGGAACCGTTTCACTGGTGGAGGAACACCTTAATGGACACTCCAGTGGTGTCCTGGGGCTTAACCCCTATAGCTTCAAGAACAGACAGAAATACTCAAACCGCTGGAGTGATCCAGGCTGGCCGAGTATACAACTGGATATGATAGGAAAATAAATAGAGTAAATGCAATCTAGTAGAAACACCAATAAATAATAGTGAAAAACTTGCCTAAATGGCTCACCTCTATGTATATCAAGTGATACCTAGGTGCCTACAGAGCTCCAAATAGTGCTAACTGGCTAATGACTTTATTGAGTAGAAGAATGGTCAAGTCCAGAGCTAGGAGCATAGAGAGTAGGTGTATGTCATTAGACTGACATGGGTATCTGGGGTATGGTCACGAAAGTATAACCTCAGACGGTTCTTATGCCGTGTAGCTGGTGAATGACTCTAACTCTTAATAGTCTATAGGTATGCAGTATCAGAACTGTAGTGCACTGAGTCATAGACCAAGCTGGCATATGGGGTAGCATAGAGCAATTCCTTGTATGTAATGAAAGGAAGGAATCTAGCATATGGGAGGTAGTAATGTCCCCCTAAATCAATAGCTAGGTAACTGTAACGCTAAACAAATAATGGTTGCAGTATATACACTGGAAACCCCAACTTATTGTTTCTGTGAGAGAGAATGCTCAACAGATAGTTAAAAGTGACCAAAACCCCAAGTAAGAAATAGAGGTGAAAGAGACAAAGATTAAAGTGGCTCCATGTGCATAACCATACTTAGAATGTTGGTTGCCTGCACATGGTGATAGATAGCCCTAAGTGAAATAAAGTGAACGAAAAGAGCCCATAGAGCCCGACACGCGTTTCGGTGCTCGCTTAGATGCACCCCTGACGAAGGTGCATCTAAGCGAGCACCGAAACGCGCGTCGGGCTCTATGGGCTCTTTTCGTTCACTTTATTTCACTTAGGGCTATCTATCACCATGTGCAGGCAACCAACATTCTAAGTATGGTTATGCACATGGAGCCACTTTAATCTTTGTCTCTTTCACCTCTATTTCTTACTTGGGGTTTTGGTCACTTTTAACTATCTGTTGAGCATTCTCTCTCACAGAAACAATAAGTTGGGGTTTCCAGTGTATATACTGCAACCATTATTTGTTTAGCGTTACAGTTACCTAGCTATTGATTTAGGGGGACATTACTACCTCCCATATGCTAGATTCCTTCCTTTCATTACATACAAGGAATTGCTCTATGCTACCCCATATGCCAGCTTGGTCTATGACTCAGTGCACTACAGTTCTGATACTGCATACCTATAGACTATTAAGAGTTAGAGTCATTCACCAGCTACACGGCATAAGAACCGTCTGAGGTTATACTTCCGTGACCATACCCCAGATACCCATGTCAGTCTAATGACATACACCTACTCTCTATGCTCCTAGCTCTGGACTTGACCATTCTTCTACTCAATAAAGTCATTAGCCAGTTAGCACTATTTGGAGCTCTGTAGGCACCTAGGTATCACTTGATATACATAGAGGTGAGCCATTTAGGCAAGTTTTTCACTATTATTTATTGGTGTTTCTACTAGATTGCATTTACTCTATTTATTTTCCTATCATATCCAGTTGTATACTCGGCCAGCCTGGATCACTCCAGCGGTTTGAGTATTTCTGTCCCTTTAAAGGAGGTTTGAAGTCTTGAAATCCATGGATTGTCAACATGTAATTACCTACCAACAATGCTGTCAAAGAAAGCTCCACGGAGGTGCCAGTCATTCTTATCATTCAGAAAAGTGATCATGTGAGAAAGGAGGACATCATTTGCTTTTTGCCGACCAAAGAAAACACAGAGTCTTGTTATGCCATTCTCCATTAAAGTCTGCTTCACGATATTCTCTGGGTCACTCAGCAATGTTACCACCTTTTGTTGAACCATTTCATGCAAAGCCTGCAATTCTGTACAAAGGGAACATAATGAGTGACTGTGAACATTAAATGGTAAACTTGCCTAATGAGTCCCAACAGTTTATTTTTGCAGTAGTTGAAACAGCTCTGATTATGGACAATCCTGTGGTTTTACAGTAAAATAAAGTCACTGTCGGTAATTATGAATTGCCCTACTATCTAAAGCAATTCTAAAAACATACTTATCTTATTGTTAGATCTGTCACTTTTGAGCTTTTCTTATAGATAGAATCATTGTGAAAGCGTATTATTTTTCATTACATTTGACTACTTGCTCAAGAAATTGCCATCTTAAGTAAAAGGCACTGTTTCTGCCACTATTTCTGTTTGATTTAACATTTGATTGGATCTTAGGGAGCATGTGCAACATTATCTATGGAAGATCTTGTGGTTTAATAGGATGCCTTCTTTCCCTATGTATTTCAACTGAATTATCCGGACATGGGAAAAAATTGCCAGTTTGTATTTGGAGACCAACATTATTTTAGAAATTAAATTTCAAGGGACATTATGGGCACCAACAAAACATGTGTTAATTTGGTCTCATTGATTGAACTCCCTGTTCAAATCTGTTCTGTTAAAAAAAAAAAAAAAAAAAAGTGAAAAATGTTGCGTCTTTGTGCAGCAAAGCACAGCATAAGTTAATGTGAAAAGCATTTAGAATGTCTAAAAATGTAAATAAGTAAATTACATGCACATTACCTGTGTCATAGTTCTCACTTGGATGTGACATCTCATCTATCTCTTCAATGTTTGGGTCATTTTCCATACTTAGGTTTTTCAGTTGCACCAACTCCAGAAATTTAAGTGCAGTCTCAGCCAGCAATGCAATGTTTTCTGTGCAAGAAAAGCACCACAAAAAAAAAAAGTAAAAGGAGTATCGAACAAGAAATACAGAGAGAAGCTTTGAGGACATACAGCACTTGTGTGGCAACTGCTGTGATCTGCCACTAGAGTCATGAAAATAGTAACTTGCAAACCGTGTAGTTTCACAGAAACTGCACTATTTACAGCAGAAAGGCTATAGGGGCAGAATCTATTTCCTAAAATCCCTGCATTTATATGAAGTGATTTTGGTACTTAGACTGTCTCCTAAAGTAATTCCATCTGGTCATCCTTACCTGCATATGCCAATCTGACTATAGTGGCTTCATCTTGAGCCAAATGCGCTATTCCAGGCAAAATGTATTCTGGATAAATGTTGATGTCATTACGAGGCACTTCCTTGACAAGAGCAAGAACTTTGGTCAATATCCTCACAGCTTCTGCCTTTACTCTTGGAACAGAATCATTGCTGAAATGTAACAGGTATGGAGTAATACGGTCTAGTAAAATCTCAACAGTTAAACGTGGAGCAAGGTGCAGGAGAAGCTCCAGGGCAGCAAGCTTAGAATCACAGTGTTTCAGTGTCTGCAAACAAGACGTTATCACAGAGACCAGGATAAGAAGCCCGTTTTCCTTAGTTTCACTATCAGACTTCTCACATTGGTCATCGCCACAGAAATTGTGTATGATGTTGTCGAGATCTTTGCGTATAACAAGGATGCGCTCATCGGCAGAATGGAATGTTTCTTTAGCGAACTGCGCCATGTATGGCTGTAAAAATGTGTAAAATATTTCAGGGAATGCATTGCCCCTTTGTTGTTTCAAGTAGTCTTCAGCAGCCAACCGTTTCTCAGGTTCCCGACAGATCATCTGTGTTACCTTAAAAGGAAAATTGAAACAAAGGTCACAATTATTAAAAATAAATAAGTGCATATTTATAGGAACAAGTTGATTAGGGTATTTGTCATCTCAAAGTAATGCCATTTAAAATTATAGATGGGGAATTCTAGCAGTTATACCTCTCGCCACCCAGGTTGAGTAAAATCCATCCAGGCCCTCTGCATCACTTTGACTAAAGCATATATTTTAGCACAGCACTGCAACTTTGGATGGCAACTATAGGTTTATAGTGCATGGCTAACCCACCTCAATTAGTCTTTCATTTTTGTCCACAGTTGAATGGGCTATGCAGAGAACAGACTACACTTTAGATGTCAGAGGAGAATTGACTTTTGTCAAAGAAGTAAAAAAAAAAAAAAATGTAAACCAAACCAGGGAAGAGCACTCGAAGCTGTAGTGGCTATGGTTCTTAGAGTTCCCCTATAAATAATTTAATAACTGCTTGTGATATCTCTTATCATGGCAGATGCACTTTAAACATTAGAATGATTATATATTCATGAAAATAAGAAACATTTACCAACTGCCGGATAGAATGGTCTTCAATTTTGCTTAGCGCTTGATCAGGGGTAAATTGCCCCTTTTTGTAAGCCAGAAGTTGAGACAAATCAAACAGTGGAACTCCTTCTGTGAATAGTTCTGCAATCACACAACCTGTTGGGGGATAAATCATATAGTCACACAACCAAGCTGCATTGTACTTGTGACTCTCTCCTATTCTACATCATATCAATGCAATGTCAATTCACTGCATAATGTATCTGAACATACACAATATGCACAGAATATGTTGATTTTGATTCAATCCATCTCCATGAGAACATGCCGATTGGCCAGGGTGGCATTTGCCTATGGGAAAGCATGGTGATTGGCTGAAATTATCACTCATGATGATGTCAGCCAAGGAGGCAGATCATGGGAAGAGCCAACACCAGCAGACTGGCATACAAATTGTACAATTTTACTATATTTAGGAGGGCAAGGAGGGCTATGTAGTGTTTTTAACATTATAGGGTCAGGAATACATGTTTGTGGTCCTGACCCTATAATATTCCTTTAATATGAAAGAGGTAAATTATGGTGGAGCAGACATATAACTCAAATTCTAGGACTTGTTTTGGTCATAACTTGTACAATTGCCGTCGTCCATAAAGAACACTCCAAGCACCAGAACAAGTTCATCTAAACAAAGTTGTTATGGTACCAGGAGGCTCCTAGAACGGTTTAAAGGATCACTATAGTGTCAGGAAAACTAAGTGGTTTTCCTGACACTGTAGTGCCCTGAGGGTGCCCCCACCCGTGGCGCTGAAGGGGTTAAAACCCCTTCAGCAGCTTACCTTTTTCCAGCGCCGGGCTCCCTCTGCTCTGGTGACCTCTCCTCCCCCGCCGACGTCAGCGGAGCTGAATGCGCATATGCGGCAAGTGCGGCGCAGGCATTCAAAGTGTCCATAGGAAAGCATTTTTCAATGTGCAACATTATCTATGGAAGATCTTGTGGTTTAATATGATGACTTCTTTCCCTATGTATTTACGCAGGTCCTCCAGGTGGCAACGACTGACGCTCTCAGCCAATAAGTGACCCTGATTGAAAAAACTAGCTTAAAAAGTTTACGTTTTTCTTCAAGTCAGTTTTATGAATGGGGAGTCACTGATTGGTTGAGAGTGTCAGCTGACTGTTCTAAGCCAATCAGTGGTGCCCCTATCCATAGAAACAGAGATTCAGAAGCCAGATGCCACCTTGAGACCGGTGCAGGAGGCACACTTTGGTTATTCTGCTGAAAGGGACATTGTAAATGCTTCATCTCATTGAAGTTTCTTGAGTCCCCTATCGCCATGCTTCCATACAGCATTAAACCGAATTAAATGTTGCAATGTCGAATAATAATCCCAAGCAACCCATTCCCTGTGTGCTGCTTGGACTAATGAGAAAGCAGCGTTGTTGGAAGCTTGGGTCGCTCATTCAGTTTTAAACTACTTGCAAATAGTTTTTAGTGAATGGATGGACAGCGCCAGGGGAATCCAATGAGATTAAATGGTTATAGTTCCTACAGTGTCCCTTTAAAGGACCACTATAGTGCCAGGAAAACATACTAGTTTTCCTGGCACTATAGTGTCCTGAGGGTGCCCCCACCTTCGGAGTCCCCCTCCCGCCGGGCTGGAGAGGAAGGGGTTAAACTTACCTCTTTCTCCAGCGCCAGTCGGGGAGCTCTCCTCCTCCTCTCCTCGGTTGAATGCGCATGCACGGCAAGAGCCGCGTGCGTATTCAGCCAGCCAGTCTCATAGGAAAGCGAAATGCACAGTGAGAAGCATAGCAGTTTCTCTGAAACTGCTATGTTTATAGAAAAAAGGGTTTACCCTAGCTGGACCTGGCACCCAGACCACTTCATTAAGCTGAAGTGGTCTGGGTGCCTATAGTGGTCCTTTAAGAAAGGTGATGTTATCCTATATGTGTTCACATATCCTTTTGTGCTACATTGTTGGATGCACAACAATCTGTGCATAGTAAGGTGTTGTAAAAGGTCAATTGGGATGACAGAAAATGGCTGTCAAAGAAACCAGGACAGAACAGTGATAGAGTGATGACAAAAAGGAGCATGATACATTTTTGCACTCTCTCACAGGGATTTTTATAGCTTATTCAATTTAAACGGCGGTAAAGAGATTTTTTTTTTTTTTTTACAAATTCTTTACTATTATGGAATGACTACTTACTCTGTAATTTAAAGTAATACATGGAATATTATGGTTTATATGTTGCGGATCAAATAAGCAAAAGCATTGATTTAGCAGAAGAGATACCTGCAGAAAAAATATCCATTGCTCTTTTAAGGTCCCCTCTCGTACGCTGGTTGTTATTTGTGAGATCCACCAAAGGCGTCGATGGATCATTCATGGATTCAAGCTCTGTGGAAAAAGTGGTGCCATCCACAAACCTCTCTGGAGCAATATAACAGGTTCTCCTCCTGGAAGTGTCAAAGAAATAGTTGAAGTCTGCAGGATTGTCCTCAGGGAGGTAGGTGGGTTTAAAGCTGGCGAAGTCTGTCAGGAGTACCCAGTTCCAGCTGGACACCATGACATTTTCTGTTTTGATATCTCCATGTCTTACCCCAGATTTGTGAGCTTGATCCACAGCTGTCAGGATCTGGAAGGCAATCCAGCGCTTCTCAATGTTGTTGAGAAAGGGACGGGTGCTGATCCGGTCATAAAGGTTGTCCCTGACATACTGCCTGAAAAGCAGTGCTGCCTTCTCGTTCAAGATAAACTTCTGGAAGGGCAGGCAGTTTTGGGAAGAGCACAGCCTGATCTTCAGCTCCTCCAGCTCCTGTTTGTAGTTGGTGAGGGGCAGAGAGGGGTCTTGGATGGCAAATACCTTCACAACCACCAGGCCCTCCCTGTGCTTGGCACGGGCGACTTTGAAGAAGCGTGTGCTGCCCAGGCTCTTATCGTACTCATAGTCATGGATGTCTGAGAAGTAGCTGTCCACAGAGAGGATCTGCGAGGGCGCTATCCCTGCCAGCTGATTCCCCATGTCTGTCTCTGGGGGCAGGAGTTGCTGAGCCCTGGCTTCCTCTAAGAAACCAGCAGATCACACAGAATGATCATCTGTTTACACATAAACTGAAAAAACCCACAGCGAGATTTACTAAGTGATTGACAGGTGACACTGGTACGTCCGATGATGTGTGAGGCGCTCTGATCATGTACACAAACAGCGGCTCCTAAACCTGGCTTCCGGCTTCGGAGGCACTGCTTGGCCAGAGTGCGCATGCGCGCGACTGACTCCGGCCGTCAGAAAGCCGAGGGTTGTCGCCGCGTAAATTACGTCATTCCTGGCGACGCGGGCACGGTCACGGTCGCGCGAAACGTGGGAGGGGCTGGTAAGGCAGAAGCCGAAGTGATTGGAAACCGAACTGGTCCCATTGTTTATTAGGGCTCCAGCATCCGGCAACGAATTGCAGCAGCGAATGACAGTGAATGGGAAAATTCTCCCGCTCAGCTAAACTCACAGCTTGGCTAGTTAAAGGACCACTCTAGGCACCCAGACCACTTCAGCTTAATGAAGTGGTCTGGGTGCCAGGTCCAGCTAGGGTTAACCCATTTTTTTTATAACTGCTATGTTTATAAATGGGTTAAGCCTTCCCCCAAAGCCTCTAGCGGCTGTCTCATTGACAGCCGCTAGAGGCGCTTGCGTGATTCTCACTGGGAAAATCACAGTGAGAGAACGCAAGCGTCCATAGGAAAGCATTGATAATGCTTTCCTATGCGACCGGCTGAATGCGCGCGCAGCTCTTGCCGCGCGTGCGCATTCAGCCGACGGGGCGGAACGGAGGAGGATCGGAGGCAGAGAGCTCCCCGGCCAGCGCTGGAAAAAGGTAAGTTTTACCCCTTTTCCCCTTTCCAGAGCCCGGCGGGAGGGGGACCCTGAGGGTGGGGGCACCCTCAGGGCACTATAGTTCCAGGAAAACGAGTATGTTTTCCTGGCACTATAGTGGTCCTTTAACAATCCGTTTTCCTGGCACTGGAGGTACCCTCTCCCTCCCACCCCCCAATCACCGGTTACATTAGCGCTCCCCATAGGAAAGCATTGAAAAAGATTTTTAATGCTTTTCTATGGGGAAATGAGCGATGCTGGAGGTCCTCACACAGCGTGAGGATGTCCAGCGACGCTCTAGCAAAGAAAATCTTTGCTAGAAATCAGAAAGTGACCTCTAGTGGCTGTCTAGTAGAGAGTTTTTATAAAAAACTGCAATAATTACACTTGCAGGGTTAGGAGTAGTGGGAGTTGGCACCCAGACCACTCCAATGGGCAGACGTGGTCTGGGTGCCTGGAGTGTCCCTTTAAAGGCACACTATAGGCACTCAGACCTCTTCATCTGCGTGTCCCTGGCCCCTTAACCCAGCAATGCTAATTACTGCAATAATTCCAATGAAGGACGTCCTCACGCTCTGCACAAGGAGATACAGGGTCACCCAAAACCCCAAAGGAAAGCATCATACAATTCTTTCCTATGAGGGACGTCCTAATGCGAATGCCACACTTGCAGCACATGTGCATTAGGTCCCATGCCGTTTGATGTCGGCACAGGCAGAGCCTGAACCAGTGCCAAGGGACAGAAGCGCTGGAATCGGGTAGGTGACAGAAGGGGTTTTTGCTTGCTGCAAAGTGGTGGTGGATACATGGAATAGCCTTCCAGATAAAGTGGTAGAGGTTAACACAGTGAGGGAGTTTAAGCATGCGTGTAATGGGCATAAGGCTATCCTAGACTTAAGATAAGGCCAAGGACTAATTAAAAGTAGTTTGAAATATTGGGCAGTCTAGATGGGCCAAATGGTTCTTATTTGCCATCACATTCTATGTTTCTATGTGGTATGGTCCCTTACCATACATTGCTGCCATACTGAGTCATTTAATAAACAAAAGGCTCCATACGTATGAGTATAAGTTGTTTATTTATTCTACATCTTGATTTGAAAGTGGTATCACTGAGTGAACTACATTAGACTGTTCGAGGATAAGAAGATTTCCCACATCTGTTTATGAGAGAGGGGTTCCCTACACGGGTCCATAAGCCTATAATACCAGAGCTATGTGGATTAGCTCTGTACATTGTGAGTGTTCCATTTTTATTAAAGTGTTTTAAATTTTTTTTTAAAGTTTTTACACTTGTGTACACTTTTTATCTTTTAAAGGTATACACACAGAATTCTCACTATTACTTTGAAAGATAAGTGTTTTTGAATTATTTAGAAGTGGCACTATAAGCACTGCACATTATGTAAATATATCACCACTACTTTTTTTTCATTATTTGTTTTGTATGTATAGAGGAACTACATACTGTTGTGTGATAGCAGGTGTAGTTTAAGATACTATTACTTTATATTTTACAAAGTAGAATTTACTAAAATAGCGCTTTAGCACAGTTACTTTTTGGTCATCAAAGAAATCCATCACCTTGCACTGAAACATACTAGCACTACGCTGCAAAACACCCCCTTTTCACATATTCTAGCACTACACTCAGGGCCGTCTATAATATGATTAGGACCCTGGGCAATGCATTTTCTTGGGCCATGCTCCTCCCACGACCCAATTATGCCCAACCCAACTGAAAAATTGCATAGGAGAAGGGACGGACTCTGCCTATACTGCGGTAGGAGAGACCATATGATAAAAGAATGTCCCGTGCTTCAGGAAAACTCGCACCTAAGATCTTATAGGGGACTGGCCTTGGGTGTGATATCTAAGTCTCCTAAATTGCCTCCTAACCGTTTGCTTCTCCCTGTTTCTTTGTATATGGGAGAGAGTTGCATAGCTGAACACATACAAGCCCTGGTTGACTCCGGGGCAGCTGATAATTTCATGGACTCGGGTTTTGTAAAGAAAAACAACATTCCTATCAGAGAGAAGGAGATACCCTTGGCCGTTGAAGCCATAGATGGTAGACCATTAAGTTCTCCAGTTGTTACTCATGAAACTCTACCGTTACACATGTATACAGGGGTTTTGCACTTTGAAACCATTCGGTTCCAGGCCATCACACCTCCCTCTTCTCACATCGTGTTAGGGTACCCATGGCTACGTACTCACAATCCCATTTTCGATTGGGAGTCAGGGCAAATAAAATCATGGAGCAAAGCCTGCCATGAGTCTTGTACTATTGAAGTCACCCCTTTGAATTCTATTAATGTTCCTACTACTCCTCCTTTGTCTACTGTTATACCCCCTCAGTACTTATTTCTCAAGACTGTCTTCGATAAAAGGGAAGCTGACAAATTACCACCTCACAGACCCTACGATTGTGCTATCGATTTATTGCCTGGCACTATACCTCCAAAGGGCAGAGTGTACCCTTTATCTGTTCAAGAAAACCGTGTCATGGAGGAGTATATTAAGGAATCATTAGAAAAGGGGTTTATTAGGAGATCCTCTTCTCCGGCTGGAGCGGGGTTCTTCTTTGTATCAAAGAAAGAAGGTGATTTAAGACCATGTATCGATTATAGAGGTCTAAATAAAATCACCGTCAAAAATGCATACCCTATACCTTTAATCACGGAATTATTTGACAGGCTCAAACATGCTACTGTATTCACTAAATTGGATCTTAGAGGTGCATACAATTTAATACGTATTAAGAAAGACCACGAATGGAAGACGGCATTCAACACTAGATCTGGCCATTACGAGTATACGAGTTATGCCATTTGGTCTATGTAATGCCCCAGCGGTATTTCAAGAATTTATCAATGACGTCTTAAGAGACTTTATTCACACATTTGTAATTGTGTACTTGGACGACATATTAATATACTCTACAGATTTACACACTCATCACAGGCATGTTACAACAGTTCCGAAGACCCTTCTTGCTAATGGTCTTTATTGTAAATTGGAAAAATGTCTATTTGACCAATCCGAAGTCCAGTTTTTGGGGTATTTGATTTCCGCTAAAGGTTTTCGTATGGATCCCCAGAAGCTTTCTGCTGTCATAGAATGGCCTCTACCACAAGGTTTGAAAGCCATTCAGCGTTTTCTTGGTTTCTCTAACTATTATAGACGCTTTGTTAAAGGTTTTTCCTCTATTGTAGCGCCTATCACCCGTATGACAAAAAAGGATGGCAATACTCGTGTCTGGTCTCCCGAGGCACTTCAGGCTTTTGAATTTCTTAAAACTACGTTCGCTTCTGCACCTATTTTACAGCATCCTCTCCCCACACTGCCCTATATTCTTGAAGTTGATGCTTCTGATATCGGGGTAGGTGCTGTCTTATCCCAAAGAGAGTCGCCTGAAAAGCCATTGCATCTTTGTGGCTTCTTTTCCAAACAAATGTCCAAAGCAGAAAAGAATTATGATGTGGGTAATCGTGAACTCCTTGCTATTATTTTAGCACTCAAAGAATGGAGACATTTGTTAGAAGGAACTAAGGATCCTATCCTCATATTTACGGATCACAAGAACCTATCCTACCTTAGTGAGGCTAAAAGATTGTCTTCTAGGCAGGCTAGGTGGTCACTGTTTTTGTCCCATTTCAATTACATTATCACCTATAGGCCAGGTGAACGCTAAAGCAGACGCTCTGTCCACACAGTTCGAAACTGCTGACAAACAGGAGATTGATGTCACTCCTGTCATTCCCCCAGACAGGATAATAGCAACTACTATATTGTCTATTTCCTCGTCCCTCTTGCAGGCCATTCAAGCGAAACAAAGCATGGCACCTAGCGAGAGACCTACTGATAAACTGTTAGTTGATGTTCCCAAGAGACGGGAGATTCTGTCGTTGTATCATGACACTAAGACTGCTGGACATCCTGGTATTTCCAAAACGGTGCCAGCTATTTCTCTGTATTTTTGGTGGGATTCCTTACGCAAGGATGTCACCGACTATATTGGTGCTTGTACTACTTGTGCCTGTATGAAATCTTCTCGTAGAGTTCCTTGTGGGCTGTTGCATCCGTTACCCATTCCCGAGAGACCTTGGTCTAACCTGTCCATGGATTTTATTGTTGAATTACCCCCTTCAAATGGTAACACTGTTATCCTAATGATAGTAGATCGGTTTTCCAAGATGGCTCACTTTGTGTCTCTTCGCAAGCTGCCCACGTCTAGGGAACTGGCACTTATCTTCGCTAGAGAGGTGTTTCGGTTGCATGGCATTCCCGTTTCTATTGTGTCCGGTAGGGGTAGCCAATTTATTTCCAGGTTCTGGAAAGCATTTTGTTCGGAAATGGGTATTACTCTCTCATTTTCCTCCGCATACCACCCCTAGTCTAATGGAGCTGCTGAACGTGCCAATCAATCTCTAGAGCAGTACCTTCGTTGTTTCGTATCCCACCATCGCAGGGCGGCTCCTTCTTATGTCGTGGGGGACAGGGTTCTGCTTTCCAGGCAAAATATTCGCCTCCGGGTGCCTTCGATGAAATTGGCTCCCCGCTTTATTGGTCCTTATCGTATTTTGCATAAGGTTATTCCTGTTTCGTATGCCTTGGATCTTCCTAAGAATCTGCGTATTCCTAATGTCTTTCACACCTCGTTGTTGAAGCCCTACGCAACCGCTATACCCGGCACACTCCTCCTCCCCCTCCTGTCTCTGTGGAGGGTCATGAGGAGTTTGAAGTTTCTGCTGTTCTTGACTCTCGTTTCCTTAGAGGTCGTCTTCAGTACCTGGTACATTGGAAGGGCTATGGGCCTGAGGAGCACAGTTGGATTTCCGCTGACGCTGTTCACGCTCCTCGCTCTTTCCATTCTCGTTTTCCTGCCAGGCCTGGCCCTCCCCACCCGGAGGGCGTGTCCTCAGGGGGGGGTACTGTAGCGGTACTTACCCTTTCCAGGCCGGGGTCCACTGTTCGAGCCGCGCGCGGCTCATCCGACGTCTGTAACAGGAAGGCGGCAGTGACCACGAGAAGCTGTCACATGTCCTGCCTAACTCTAAGAGCGCGCCGCGGGTCTCGGGCGCGCTCTTAAAGGGACAGTGGGAGCCTAAATTGGAAAAGGCATCCCATTGGTCCCTGTCATGCCACACTCCCCATACACTTACCTTTTGGGGGCGTGGATGTGACAGGGACCAATCAAAATAAATGTTTAAGTATATAAACTCACCTTTTTCCCTTAGTTCCTTGCCCTATCGTGGTTTCTGTTTCAGTTCCCTTTAGCGCTTGTTGTGTTCAGTTGTGTTCCTTCGTACTTGACCTTGGCTTTGTTTCTGACTACGTTATCTCTTTCTCCTTATCTGTTCTGTTTGCCGGCTTGCTGTTTACTGTGTACCAGACCCCGGCTAGTCCTAGTTTACGCTGTCTATTTATGCCCTTGACCTCGGATCGCTCCTGACTCTGTACTCCTCTCATATACGTCGAGTCCGGCCATTCTAAGGTCCGGTAGACGTTTCTCCCCTCTGTGTTGTCTTCTGTTGAGTTGAATCCTGCGTGTTGGGGTATATTTTCATTACACATACACACACACACACACACAGACATACACACACACACAAACATACTGACATACACACAGACACACACACACAAACATACTGACATACACACAGACATACACACACACACACACAAACATACTGACATATACACACACACACAAACATACTGACCTATACACACACACACACAGACATACTGACATACATTTAGCCACCCTCCAGGTTTTTACCTTTTTCTGGAGGGTGGTTTCCCCTGAGGTCCGGTGGCAGGCTGAGGCAGTTGGGAGTTCTCCTCTGGAACTCCCCTCCTCCCTGCCTTCCTCCTCCCGCGCCGCTGTGATCTCCGGTGGGGGGAAGTGGCGCGCGGCATATAAGCGTCACAGCGCCCAACTGGGCCCCTGCTGACACAACTGAGCCCAGGGCAGCTGCCCCGTTTGCCCCGCATTAAAGACGGCCCTGACTACACTTAAATACTACCCTGCATCAATACACTGTTAACCACAAATAAATACATGCTTCTATGCTTACACTTTATATACATAAACCTGTGCAAAGAGCATATATGTATACAGATTTCAAAACTTCCACTCGACTAACCATTGTTGAGTGTGGCATGTTCTCTCCAGGCTTGCAGTGGAAAGTACTAGCTTGTAGTGTAAGGCTTGAAATTGTAATCGCTTTCTGTATGTATATGCAGAGAGATCGATATAAAATGTGTGATCTCTCTAGTCTAGACCGGGGGTAGGCATCCTATGGCACGTGTGCCATGCATGGCACTCGAGGTGTCTTTGCACGGCACTCAAGGCTGCTAGAGCCAAACAGGCCTCTCTGACCTATCAAGAGTCCCAGTGAAACTTCAGATATCTGCTAATATGAAAAGGTGGTGAAGGACAATCCTCAATTTATGCATTGCAGCACATAGAGGTAGTGACCTCAGATCACTTAATTCCAGCACTTATGAATGGGAATCCACACGGTAGTATATCCATCGTGGCAGAAATGCCTCTGCCACATGTTCTTGGAGAGGCCTGCATGCCAGCCTCCTGGCTCAGAACTATGGCCCCTGCAACAGACCCTGGCTAAAATACTTTAAAAAGGCGCTGTTCGTGCAATTGTGATTATGTGGTTCGGTAACCGAACAGCCACACAAACCAGAGACCACCCAGGAGCTTGTTAAACCCTATTAACACTTGGTAACGATTCTAATCTCAGTGTTCTAATTGTTTGTATGGGTGGCCGCTGTTTACATGAACAGCCACGAGGTGGCATGAAAGCAGGCAGCGGTGTTTGGTCGTCAAGTTACTGGAGCTAAAATCGGACACTGACTTGGGTCCAGGGTGGGTGGAGGACAGCGAGACCCCAGCCAAGCTGCGGTGGCTAAGGGGTCAACAGTGCTGAGGGTGTCCGGTGCGGTGCTTATGGTACTTAAGGCTTACTAGGAAGAAGCGATTGGTGGAGGCACCGGGTCGGGGTAGCAGCCCCCATACACAGCCCACATTCATAGGTATCATACACGATACCACAAACCACTCATGAACATATACAATATTATATACGCACAAATACAACGATACAACTGTAGTATAAATAACACAAGCAGAATACCGCAATATACACACCTCAATTTTATAAAATAGGACCGGTACACTACGGGACATCACAATTCTATTCGGCACAGTGCTGCTAAAAAGTTGCCTACCCCTTGTCTAGACTATAGAAACCCTTTAATTTAGGTAAACCTCAAGGGGCCTTTGACTTAATTTTGACCAGGAAAGAAGAAAGGATTGGGCACAAAATTAGGGTTGTGGCCTAAGTCAGATTTTTAATTGAAGTAACAAATACAAATTTTGCCCAGGGTTGCTTTTGTCTGTCCCCAACCAATTGTGACATCAAAACACATGCACATATGACATATTAATGACATCATAGCAGCAGAGATACCTCCAGTGTTCTAACTCACCCCATGTGCCTGCATTCAGTACAGAAGTGTCTTCAGTGAACTAGCTTGGTATTCAGTCTGCATCACCTACATTCGGGCAGGACCAGTTTACATCTATAATGGATTTATAATATTCATTTTAAATTGGTAGGCATAGTATATTTAGAATATTGTATAATCTGTATGAGGAAATGTAACATTACGTGGTTTTCCAGAAAGGAAATACAGTAGTTCTTCTAATGTGTATTCTAGAAAATAAAATATAACAACTGATCCATTGTGAGGTGAGAAAGGAAATCCTTCCAAAGAAAGCTGAGGGACACCATTCTCTCTATTTACTCTTTATGTCAGGAACACTATAGTCACCTAAATTACTTTAGCTCAATAAAGCAGTTTTAGTGTATAGATCATTCCCCTGCAATTTCACTGCTCAATTCACTGTCATTTAGGAGTTACGGCGTTCCATGCCGTCGCGCTTTAAATGGGCTTTAAAGCCGTTGCGGCAGCATGGAACACCGTAACGGCTTTCTGCCCCAGGAGCCAGGAGGTACTCACCTCCGCCGCGATCCTCTTCTGGAGGGCTGCCTGACAGCCCAGGCAGCCCTCCCACGGCAAATGAGGCCCCCGGGGGCCATGTGATCAGAGCGATCACATGGCCCCCTATAGCTGGCTATGGATCTGCCAGCAGGGGAGCTGTCTGAAATATCAGACAGTCCCCCTGCTGGTAGGAAGAATAAAAAATAAATAAATAAACACGTGTAAAAATAAATTAAAAGTATTTATATATATATATATAATATGTATATATATTATATATATAATATATATGCATATTATATATATGTAACGTCATACAAAGTGTATTTTAATAATAATATAAGTATATATAATAGTATTAAAATACACTTAGAATGACGTTACATATATATAATATGTATATATATAATAGATCTACATATATATATTATATATATATACGTATAATAAATAAATAAAATAATAAAATAAATAAATAAAATATTGAAACAAAATTTTATAAAAATTATATATCCATATGTAATTTCATTCTAACTGTATTTTGTTATTAATATATATATTGGTAACAAAATACACTGAGAATGACATTCTATATATATCTATCTATATATAAAATACAAATAACCGCAAATATATATAGATAAATACATATAATTACATAAAAGATTACATTAGTATACACGTAGAATTTAAATACATATATATGTATATATATTAAAATTCTACATGTATATTTAAGTAATCTTTTAACATAATTATGTGATTTGATTAATTAAAATTTGATTGACATTCCTGACAACACAGGGAGAAAGTGCAGAGAATTTAATTTGCAAGCACTACAGGGAGTGCAGAATTATTAGGCAAATGAGTATTTTGACCACATCATCCTCTTTATGCATGTTGTCTTACTCCAAGCTATATAGGCTCAAAAGCCTACTACCAATTAAGCATATTAGGTGATGTGCATCTCTGTAATGAGAAGGGGTGTGGTCTAATGACATCAACACCCTATATCAGGTGTGCATAATTATTAGGCAACTTCCTTTCCTTTGGCAAAATGGGTCAAAAGAAGGACTTTACGGACTCAGTCTTTCGGCTCCCTAAAGCCATCAAAGCACCTCCAGAGGCCCCAAGGGATGTGCTTGTTAAATTTAACCGGGACTCTGACCGGGGGGTCCTCATGGAAGCCACCAGGGAATCTCCCACGGTCCCCTTTGAAGGAGCACACTTAACCTTTTACAGGGACATATCCAGGCACACTCTGGCATGGAGGAGATCCCTTGGACAGATCACTCAGCAGCTGCGGGAGAAAACCATCCCATACAAGTGGGGGCAACACCGACTAATGGCGGAGAAAGACGGCAAGATGCACATCCTAACTCACGAGTCGGATGCACCAGCGTTCCTTCAGGCACTGGGCTTACCAGCAGATGCGGCACCGGTGCTCACCCGCCCTTCATGGACTGGTGCAAACATCAACCCATTTGTGCCTAGGGGGACGAGAACGGGCGCGCCTGACCCCCCCACATGAACTGTGTAACAACTGTTGTTTACATTGCCACTTAGGGTCTTGTTTTACGTTACCACTTGAATTGGTTAGAAGCTCACTTAAATCTTCATTTGTGTTGAATATCTTAACCCCTAGAATAATGCTCCTTCACCTGGCTCTGCAAGCTACAAGCTAGCCGCCATGACCAGCTACTTACCCCTCACATTTGGAACACGTGCCCATCCCTTAGTATGCAGGCGAGAGTTTCCAGGGCACGTATAACAGCCAACCTAGCCAACACGACTTCGCACAGGCTAACCTCCACGGGTAGACTAGGTCCTTATTTACAAGTTGACAACTTGAATCACCCTACACCCATGCGCCCTAAGCAACGCTAACCCCAGATAACGCCTTACCTGACTACACTGAGGGTGCACAAGCTAATAACAAGCAACCTCCTGTCACTAACTGACCTATCTGATTGTACAGTTGAGAGGAATCCATTTCTGAAAATTATTATTATAAAAATTGGGTATATGATATGCCAGTGACGCTGTTTTTACTGCAAACTGTAACCTATGTTGAAAACCTTTATTGCACACATTGTAACATGATATGTTTCCGACTACCCGCAAAAATAAAGAATTTAAAAAAAAAAAGAAGGACTTTACAGGCTCAGAAAAGTCAAAAATAGTGAGATATCTTGCAGAGGGATGCAGCACTCTTAAAATTGCAAAGCTTCTGAAGCGTGATCATCGAACAATCAAGCGTTTCATTCAAAATAGTCAACAGGGTCGCAAGAAGCGCGTGGAGAAACCAAGGTGCAAAATAACTGCCCATGAACTGAGAAAAGTCAAGCGTGCAGCTGCCAAGATGCCACTTGCCACCAGTTTGGCCATATTTCAGAGCTGCAACATCACTGGAGAGGCCAAAAGCACAAGGTGTGCAATACTCAGAGACATGGCCAAGGTAAGAAAGGCTGAAAGACGACCACCACTGAACAAGACACACAAGCTGAAACGTCAAGACTGGGCCAAGAAATATCTCAAGACTGATTTTTCTAAGGTTTTATGGACTGATGAAATGAGAGTGAGTCTTGATGGGCCAGATGGATGGATTGGTAAAGGGCAGAGAGCTCCAGTCCGACTCAGACGCCAGCAAGGTGGAGGTGGAGTACTGGTTTGGGCTGGTATCTGTCAGGATCGGGACAGGGATCCAACACGCAGGGTACAAACAGTAGAAAAGTACGTATACCGGACCTTAGAATGGCCGGACTAACGTACGGAGGTAGTAGAGAATGGTCAGAGACAAGCCGAGGTCGAGGGAACGAGAAGACAGGTAAGCGAGGAACAAGCCGGGTCAAAGGAAGACAGAGGTAAGCAGAGTAATACAAACAAGCCGGGTCAAAACCAAAGGGATAACTGAAATACAAGAGCACTGTGAGACTAGGCAGGCTAGAACCACGACAGGGCAATGAGCAAATGAGAGAAGCCCTGTTAAATACCCTGGCTCCGGAGGGTAGACACGCCTCCGACGAGTCCTGATTAGTTTCCAGATAATTGAGTGACAGGTCGTTCCGGGTTGGCGTCATGACGTCGACTGCCGTGCGTCATGTTACAAAAGGAAGTGGATCCCTCGCGGCCGGCGTTTAAGTGACCGGGTGTTCCGCGAGGAACGGAGGAAATGGCTCGTCCGGACGGATAAACGTCTAAGTCTCTACCTCTCTCAGAGGTAGAGACTTCAGGTACCCTGACAGTACCCCCCCTCTCAGATACGCCCACCGGGTGAAAGGATCCGGGACGAGAAGGGAAGCGGGAGTGAAACGCCCTGCGGAGGCGAGGGGCATGAACATCCTCTTGAGGTACCCAACTCCTCTCCTCAGGACCATATCCCTTCCAGTCGACCAGATATTGTACTCTCCCCCTGGAGATTCGAGAATCGATAATAGAGTTGACCTCATACTCCTCCTGACCCTCCACCTGAACAGAACGAGGAGAGGGTACCTGACTAGCGGTTTCAGCAATGAAACATGAAAGGAGTTAGGGATGCGTAAGGCGGATGGAAGAGCTAGACGATACGCAACTGGGTTAATTCGAGTCAGAACCCTGTAAGGTCCAATATAACGAGGAGCGAACTTCATGGAAGGCACTTTTAAACGAATGTTTCTTGTACTCAACCATACTCTATCACCTGGAACAAAAACCGGAGCCGCCCTTCTACGTTTATCAGCGTGTTTCTTAACCAGCATAGAATTGTGCAGAAGAATCTGTCGAGTCTGATCCCACAACTTCCTCAAATTGGCAACATGAACATCAACCGACGGTAACCCTTGGGAAGGAGAAACCGGGGGAAGAATGGATGGATGAAAGCCATAATTCATGAAGAAGGGGCTTGAATGAGTAGAATCGCAAACTAGATTGTTGTGTGCAAACTCCGCCCAAGGAATCAAACCGACCCAATCGTCCTGGTGTTCGGAAACAAAACAACGTAAATATTGTTCAATCTTTTGGTTGGTGCGTTCAGCAGCTCCGTTAGACTGAGGATGATAGGCAGAAGAGAAATTCAATTTGATACCTAGTTGAGAACAAAAGGATCTCCAAAAACGGGAAACAAATTGGGAACCTCTGTCAGATACAATTTGGGAGGGTATCCCATGTAAACGAAAAATCTCCCTTGCGAATATCTCCGCCAATTCGGGAGAAGATGGAAGTTTAGGCAGGGGAACGAAGTGAGCCATCTTGGTGAATCTGTCAACCACAGTGAGGATAACAGTCTGTTTTTTAGAGATAGGTAAATCGACAATAAAGTCCATAGCCAAACAGGACCATGGCTTTTCTGGAACCTCTAAGGGGTGTAGAAATCCACATGGAAGCGTATGAGGTTGCTTAGTCTTGGTACAAACCTCACACGCACCGATGAAATCTTTAATATCCCTACGTAAATCAGGCCACCAGAAGTCTTTAGAGATCAAAGCACACGTCTTGCGAATGCCAGGATGTCCAGCCACCTTGCTGTTGTGGAAACATTGTAACAGTTCCAGTTGAAGAGAAGGAGGAACGAAGTGTCGACCCCCGGGAGTCTGTTTAGGGGCTAGATGTTGCAACTTTATGATCTCGGCAAGTAACGTAGAGTGAATCCTGAGATTCGTGTTAGCGATAATATTGCATTTCGGAACTATAGAGGAAAGAACCGGTTCCGATATAGTAGAAGGTTCATATTGGCGAGACAAAGCATCGGCTTTAGAGTTCTTAGAACCAGGTCTGTAAGTAAGCACATAATTGAAGTGGGTCAGGAATAAGGACCAACGAGCTTGTCTGGCGGACAGTCGCTTAGCCTCCCCAATATAGGACAAGTTCTTGTGATCTGTTAAAATAGTAACAGGATGTAAGGTCCCCTCCAATAAATGTCTCCACTCCTTTAAAGCCATAATGACCGCTAACAGTTCCCTGTCACCGATATCATATCTACTTTCAGGCCCAGATAGTTTTTGGAAAAAAAACCACAAGGGTGTAGTGGTTTATCCACCCCTAACCTTTGCGACAGAATAGCCCCTACGCCTGTCTCAGAGGCATCGACCTCGAGTAGGAACGGCAGAGTAGTATCAGGGTGGACTAAAATTGGAGCCGAAGCAAAAAGATCCTTGAGAGTCTTGAAAGCAACGAGAGCTTCATTAGACCAAGTCTTAGTGTCAGCCCCCTGTCTGGTCATATTGGTAATAGGCGCAATAATAGAAGAGTATCCCTTAATGAAGCGCCTATAATAATTGGAGAAACCAATAAATCTCTGAATAGCCTTGAGTCCCTTAGGCAATGGCCAATCTAAAATAGACTGGAGTTTGTCAGGATCCATCTTAAATCCTTCCCCAGAAATCACGTAACCAAGAAAGTCTATCTGGGACTGGTCAAAACTACATTTCTCCAATTTACAGTATAGGCCATGTTGCAGGAGTTTGTGTAATACCTTTCTGACCTGTCTGTGGTGGGTCTCAATCTCTCTAGAGTGTATAAGTATGTCATCCAGGTATACAATAACACAATCATGTTGAAATTCCCTAAGAACTTCATTAATCAAATCCTGAAATACTGCCGGTGCGTTACAGAGACCAAAAGGCATGACCGTGTACTCATAATGCCCATAACGGGTATTGAACGCTGTCATCCACTCGTGTCCCTGCTGGATTCTCACCAAATTATATGCCCCTCTGAGATCCAACTTGGTGAAAATTTTAGAGCCCTTTAGGCGATCAAACAGCTCGGTAATCAAGGGAATCGGATAGGCATTTCTGATGGTTATTTTATTCAGACCTCGGTAATCAATGCAAGGTCTTAGCGAACCATCCTTCTTTTTAACAAAAAAAAAACCAGCCCCGGCAGGAGAAGAAGATCTCCTAATGAATCCTTTGTCTAGATTCTCTCGAATATATTCCTCTAGAACTGAATTCTCCTTAGTGGATAGAGGGTATACATTGCCCCTCGGAGGCATGGTACCAGGTAGTAGATTAATTTTACAATCAAAGGTCCTGTGTGGAGGTAGAGTATCAGCATTCTTTTTGTCGAATACTGCTTTTAAGTCCAGGTACAGAGGCGGTATCTGTATCTCTGTAGACTGGGAAGAACTACCTGGTGTGTTAATTACACCCAATGGAGAAACCCTCCATAAACACCTCTCCTGGCAACCCTGGCCCCATGAGAGTATCTCCCCTAACTCCCAATCAATAATAGGGTTATGTCTTTTTAACCATGGGTACCCCAGGACTATGGGAACAGAAGGGGACGAAATAAGCATAAGCGATAAATTCTCCTCGTGTAAGATACCAACAGTTAAGTTAACGGGGATGGTCTCCAGAAAGATAACAGGCTCAAGTAAAGGTCTACCATCTATGGCCTCAACGGCCAAGGGTGTATCCCTTAACTGGGATGGAATAGTGTGTTTAGTAGCAAAGGCTTGATAGATAAAATTCTCAGCAGCTCCGGAATCTATCAAAGCCATGGTCTTAAGTACTCCCTTCTCCCAAGATAAAGAAACTGGTAGCAGAAGCCTGTGATCTTTATAATTATGAGCAGAGGACAAAATAGAAACACCCAAGGCCTGTCCTCTAGAGAAACTTAGGTGCGAGCGTTTCCCGAGCGATTAGGACAATTCAGGCGTAAGTGACCTCTAGTTCCACAATACATACACAATCCCTCCCTTCTCCTGTACTGTCTCTCCTCTTCTGAGAGGCGAGTATTGCCTATCTGCATAGGTTCAGGAAACAGAGCGGTAGTGGAATCAGGACTTTGGAATGCGGGAGCTAATTTAAATGAAGATCTAAGGCTCCTCTCTCTAGTGTTCTGTCTCTCTCTTAAACGCTCATCAATACGAGAAATGAACGAAATTAAATCCTCCAAATTTTCAGGAAGCTCTCTAGTAGCGACCTCGTCGAGGATTACATCTGATAGCCCATTCAAAAATACATCTATATATGCCTGCTCATTCCACTTAACTTCTGCCGCCAAAGACCTGAACTCTAGTGCATAATCCACAAGTGTTCGGTTCTCTTGTCTCAGGCGCAACAGTAATCTAGCTGCATTGACCTTTCTACCAGGAGGGTCAAAAGTTCTTCTAAAGGCAGCTACAAAGGCATTATAATTATATACTAGTGGGTTATCATTCTCCCATAATGGGTTGGCCCATCTCAGAGCTTTCTCAATGAGTAAGGTGATAATAAATCCAACCTTCGCCCTATCTGTAGGATAGGAGCGAGGTTGTAATTCAAAGTGGATACTGATCTGGTTTAAAAAACCACGACACTTCTCAGGTGAACCACCATAACGTACTGGTGGAGTAATACGGGAAGAGGCACCTACGGTGGCTACCTCTAGGCCTGAGCTCACAGGGGAAATAGAAGTAGTACGCGTCTCTTCTGGTGGGTTATTAGCACGAGATAATAACGCCTGTAGAGCTAGGGCCATCTGATCCATTCTGTGTTCCATGGCTTCGAATCTAGGATCAGAAGGACCAAGCTGACTGTTTGTACTTGCAGGATCCATTGGCCCTGTCGTAATGTCAGGATCGGGACAGGGATCCAAAACGCAGGGTACAAACAGTAGAAAGGTACGTATACCGGACCTTAGAATGGCCGGACTAACGTACGGAGGTAGTAGAGAATGGTCAGAGACAAGCCGAGGTCGAGGGAACGAGAAGACAGGTAAGCGAGGAACAAGCCGGGTCAAAGGAAGACAGAGGTAAGCAGAGTAATACAAACAAGCCGGGTCAAAACCAAAGGGATAACTGAAATACAAGAGCACTGTGAGACTAGGCAGGCTAGAACCACGACAGGGCAATGAGCAAATGAGAGAAGCCCTGTTAAATACCCTGGCTCCGGAGGGTAGACACGCCTCCGACGAGTCCTGATTAGTTTCCAGATAATTGAGTGACAGGTCGTTCCGGGTTGGCGTCATGACGTCGACTGCCATGCGTCATGTTACAAAAGGAAGTGGATCCCTCGCGGCCGGCGTTTAAGTGACCGGGTGTACCGCGAGGAACGGAGGAAATGGCTCGTCCGGACGGATAAACGTCTAAGTCTCTACCTCTCTCAGAGGTAGAGACTTCAGGTACCCTGACAGTATCATCAAAGATGAGCTTGTGGGGCCTTTTCGGGTTGAGGATGGAGTCAAGCTCAACTCCCAGTCCTACTGCCAGTTTCTGGAAGACACCTTCTTCAAGCAGTGGTACAGGAAGAAGTCTGCATCCTTCAAGAAAAACATGATTTTCATGCAGGACAATGCTCCATCACACGCGTCCAAGTACTCCACAGCGTGGCTGGCAAGAAAGGGTATAAAAGAAGAAAATCTAATGACATGGCCTCCTTGTTCACCTGATCTGAACCCCATTGAGAACCTGTGGTCCATCATCAAATGTGAGATTTACAAGGAGGGAAATGTCAGGATCGGGACAGGGATCCAACACGCAGAGTACAAACAGTAGCCAGATACGTATACCGGACCTTAGAATGGCCGGACTAACGTAAGTAGTACAGTATAGAATGGTCAAAGACAAGCCGAGGTCGAGGGTAACAGAAGACAGGTAAGCGAGAGACAAGCCGAATCAAGGGTAACAGAGATAAGCAGAGTAAGGTAAACAAGCCGGGTCAAAACCAAAAGGGAATAATAGAATACACAAGCACTGAGTGACTAGAACAAGCTAGAACCACGACAGGGCAATGAGCTAATGAAAGAAGCTCTGTTAAATACCCTGTTCAGAGCAGTAACCACGTCTCCGAGGCGTCTTGATTGGTCCTGCAGCAATTGACTGACAGGTCGTTCCGGGGGAGTGTCCTGATGACTACTTCCTGCCTAGATGCTGTAAAAGGCAGTCACTCCCTCGCGGCCGGCCTAGCATGACCGGATAGACCGCGGGGAAGGGAGCCATCAGACCGTCTGGATGGAGGAACAGCTAAGTCTCTACCTCTTTCGGAGGTAGAGACCACAGGTACCCTGACAGTACCCCCCCTCTCAGATACGCCCACCGGGCGGAATGAACCGGGACGAGATGGGAAGCGAGAGTGATACGCCCTGCGGAGACGGGGAGCATGAACATCCTCCTGAGGTACCCAACTCCTCTCCTCAGGACCATATCCCTTCCAATCAACCAGATATTGTACTCTCCCCCGGGAGATTCGAGAATCAATAATAGAGTTAACCTCATACTCCTCCTGACCCTCCACCTGAACGGAGCGAGGAGGGGCTATTGTGGAGGAAAATCTGTTACATATGAGTGGTTTCAGCAATGAAACGTGAAACGAGTTCGGGATGCGTAAGGTATTAGGAAGAGCTAAACGATACGCAACTGGATTGATACGGGTCAGCACCCTGTAGGGTCCAATATAACGAGGAGCGAACTTCATGGATGGCACTTTTAAACGGATGTTCCTCGTGCTCAGCCATACCCTATCACCTGGAACAAAGACCGGAGCCGCCCTTCTACGTTTATCAGCGTGTTTCTTAACCAACATAGAGTTGTGCACAAGGATTTGTCGAGTTTGATCCCACAACTTCCTCAAATTGGCAACATGAACATCAACCGACGGCACCCCCTGGGAAGGAGAATCCGAAGGAAGAATAGACGGATGAAAACCATAATTCATGAAGAAGGGGCTTGAATGAGTAGAATCGCAAACGAGATTGTTGTGTGCAAACTCCGCCCAAGGAATCAAACCGACCCAATCGTCCTGGTGTTCTGAAACGAAACAACGTAAATATTGTTCAACTTTTTGGTTAGTGCGTTCAGCAGCTCCATTGGACTGAGGATGATAGGCAGAGGAGAAATTCAATTTGATGCCTAGTTGGGAGCAGAATGATCTCCAAAAATGGGAAACAAATTGGGAGCCTCTGTCAGAGACAATTTGGGAAGGTATCCCATGCAACCGGAAAATCTCCCTGGCGAATATCTCCGCTAATTCGGGCGAAGATGGGAGTTTAGGTAAGGGAATGAAGTGAGCCATTTTAGTAAATCTGTCTACCACAGTGAGGATGACAGTCTGCTTTTTAGAGATAGGCAAATCAACAATGAAGTCCATTGCCAGACAGGACCAAGGCTTTTCAGGAACCTCTAAAGGGTGCAGAAATCCGCATGGAAGCGAATGGGGTAGCTTGGTCTTGGTACAAACTTCACATGCCCCGATGAATTCTTTAATATCCTTGCGTAAGTCAGGCCACCAAAAATCTTTACAGACCAGCGCATAAGTCTTGCGGATACCAGGATGCCCAGCCACCTTGCTGTTATGGAGACAGCGTAGCACCTCCAGTTGGAGAGCGGCAGGAACGAAGTGTCGATCCCCAGGAGTCTGTTTGGGTGCCAAATGCTGAAACTTCATGATCTCAGAAAGCAATGGAGAGTGAATCCTGAGATTCGTGTTCGCGATGATATTCCCCTTGGGAACTATGGAGGACAGAAGTGGTTCAGTTATAGTGGATGGTTCATATTGACGAGACAAAGCATCGGCTTTAGAGTTCTTAGAACCAGGTCTATACGTAAGTACATAATTAAAGTGAGTGAGGAACAAAGCCCAGCGAGCCTGCCTGGCGGACAAACGCTTAGCCTCCCCAATATAAGACAAGTTCTTATGATCCGTTAGGATAGTAACAGGGTGTAGTGTCCCTTCCAGTAAATGTCTCCACTCCTTTAAAGCCTTAATGACCGCTAACAGTTCCCTCTCCCCGATGTCATATCTGCTCTCAGGCCCAGACATTTTTTTAGAGAAGAAACCACAAGGGTGTAACGGTTTATCCACCCCTAACCTTTGAGACAGAACAGCCCCAACTCCTGTCTCAGAAGCATCGACCTCGAGCAGGAAAGGCAGAGTCGTATCAGGATGAACTAGAATGGGAGCTGAGGCAAAAAGTTCCTTGAGAGTCTTAAAAGCACCAAGAACTTCCTCAGACCAGAACTTAGTATCAGCCCCTTGTTTCGTCATATTGGTAATAGGCGCAATGATAGAGGAGTAACCCTTAATGAAGCGCCTATAGTAGTTGGAAAAACCAATAAACCTTTGGATAGCCTTGAGTCCTTTGGGCAAAGGCCAGTCTAAAATAGATTGGAGTTTACCAGGATCCATTTTAAAACCTTCCCCAGAAATCACGTACCCAAGAAAGTCTACCTGAGACTGATCAAAACTGCACTTCTCCAATTTGCAGTATAGACCATGTTGCAGAAGTTTGTGTAACACCTTTCTGACCTGTCTATGGTGAGTCTCAATCTCCTTAGAGTGTATTAGTATGTCGTCCAGGTAAACAATAACACAATCATGCTGAAACTCGGGGGCGGGGCAAGACCGCGGAGCTGAGCGGACGCACACAGCAACAGCTCCTGGGCCACCCGACAATTAAAACGGATTATAGCAAAGCCAACACAAAAATCGGGCTCCTGGAAGCTGGTAGCGATCAGAGGAAACCGAGACCTACCTATGGACACCTCACACGCTGAAAACCCGCTCGGCACCATCATGCGGCCTACTCACGCGGGCGGCACTGGAGAGACGGCCGCTCTCCCGCCGCTTGCATACTCGGCTTACTCACTACTGCACCCTCGTTCCCCCCCCTATGGACCGGTGGGGGTCATCCCGGTCCGCATCAAGCGAGGCCACAGGAGCCCACAAGTCTCCGAGACCGCACGCTACCTGCAACCAACAGCCAAGATGGCGGCTGCGGAT
Organism: Pelobates fuscus; assembly: GCF_036172605.1. NCBI lineage: Eukaryota > Metazoa > Chordata > Amphibia > Anura > Pelobatidae > Pelobates > Pelobates fuscus. The sequence goes on along the minus strand of NC_086320.1, from coordinate 287,060,434 downwards.
CATGCTCCAGGGCCTAGACCCACACAAACCTTCCAAGCGCCAACTGCCCACGAAGACCGCATAACAGTAGCATTCGACCGCTTTTGGGCACGTCTAGAGACCATACTGGCACGGACCCAAGCGGCAACCCGACGGCCCAGCACCCCTCCAACTCATGAACCAGCTCTAAAGAAACTGTCCACCGGGCTAACACAGCAGAGAAGAGAGGGGGCCGCGGCACGACGCAAGACCTGCAATTCACTTACCATACACCGCCCTCTGAGGTCCCGGCACTCTCTGAGAACCTCCACCCATGGTCAGCCCAAGTCACGGAGTCACACTTGGAAGGCCGGTGCTCGGCCCCCTACTGGCGGAACCGGGATGGATACTCAGCGAGCTCGCTGCCTTGGACACTGCAGAGCCGCCACCAACGCCCGGGAGAGATCAGACCCTACTTTGCGACGAACAGCACAGCTTGCAGACCACAACTCGGCAACGGAAGCAAGAAAGAGGTCAAACCATGGAGAAAGCTCACTCTCCACACGAGGTGCTCCTGGACAAATGGTACACGACGGCGAAGCCTCTACAGCCCTATCACCGAGAAGCGGAGCAGGGGTTCTGCTGGACTGGGACTATGGTATCGGCTGATGCTTTGGCCGCGGACACTGAGCCTAATTGTTGCCTACCCGAACTCAAGGCATGCTCCCCGGGAGGGTAATCTATATGCTTAGCAACCTCTCTTCTGAGGTCGATGTTATGTTTATTACGTATTTGGTTTGGTTATTATAGATATTATATATTTTAGTTTTGTCACCACTGTAATCTAGCAACTGTCAATCTAGCTTGAGCCCTAGCCTAGCATAACCAGCAAACATGTACCGCCTGTTTAGACTGACAAAAGCCAAGCTTAACCAACCCACTAGTTTGCCTAATATGTACTCTAATGTATGGATTAATCTTCACTATGCCTATACATACAAGCCTTGTCTCTCATCTCTATTACTCCCCTGAATAAGCTTCCCTGATATACTCTATATACAATATACAATATTATTTTACTTCCTTAAAAAATGTATGCATACTCCATATGTCTCAACTGTTGTACTATGAATGTGAAAATCGAGCCTGCAAACGCTGTTGGGGCGAAACAGGCACTGTTGTACAAACCTGCATACCAAAAATAAAGAATTTAAATAAAAAAAAAAAAATCATGCTGAAACTCCCTAAGTACCTCATTAATCAACTCTTGAAATACTGCAGGAGCATTGCATAGTCCAAATGGCATAACAGTGTACTCGTAATGGCCATACCGGGTATTGAATGCCGTCTTCCACTCGTGACCTTGCTGGATTCTCACCAAATTGTAAGCCCCTCTGAGATCTAACTTGGTGAAGATTTTGGAGCCCTTAAGACGATCAAATAACTCGGTAATCAGTGGGATGGGATAGGCATTTCTGACAGTTATTTTATTTAAGCCTCGGTAATCGATACAAGGTCTCAGCGTGCCATCTTTCTTTTTAATGAAAAAGAACCCCGCCCCGGCCGGAGATGAAGACCTCCTGATGAATCCCTTTTCTAAATTCTCCTGAATATACTCCTCTAGAACCGAGTTCTCCTGAACAGACAAAGGATATACATGGCCCCTCGGAGGCATAGTCCCGGGTAGAAGCTTAATTTTACAGTCAAATGACCTGTGTGGCGGCAAAGAATCGGCATTCTTCTTGTCAAACACTGCCCTTAAGTCTAGGTAAAGGTCTGGTATTTGTCTTTCTGTGGACTGAGTAGGATTCTCCTGTATGTTAATATTAGCTAATGGAGAAACCTTGCACAAACACCGATCCTGGCAGCCCTGGCCCCACGAGAGTATCTCCCCTAACTCCCAATCAATAATAGGGTTATGTTCTTTCAACCATGGGTACCCCAGAACTATGGGAACGGAAGGAGACGAAATGAGCAGAAGAGATAAATTCTCCACGTGTAGGATGCCAACATTTAACTCAATGGGTATGGTTTCACGAAAGATAACAGGGTCTAGTAGTGGTCTACCATCTATGGCCTCAACGGCCAAGGGTGTCTCCCTTAGCTGGGATGGGAAATTGTTTTTACTGGCAAAGGCTTGGTCGATAAAATTCTCAGCAGCACCGGAATCTATCAAAGCCATAGCCCTTACTACTTCCCTCCCGCAAGTTAAGGAAACTGGTAGCAGAAGCCTGTGATCTTTATAATTAGGAGTAGAGGACAAAATAGAAACACCCAAGGCCTGTCCTCTAGAGAGACTTAGGTGCGAGCGTTTCCCGGGCGGTTAGAACAGTTTGAGAGTAAATGACCCTTAGCTCCACAATACATACACAAACCCTCTCTTCTCCTGTACTGTCTTTCCTCCTCAGAGAGGCGGGTATACCCTATCTGCATAGGTTCAGGAAGCAAAGATACCGTGGAGTCAGGACTTGGAAAAGCGGGGGCTAACCTAAAAGAAGGTCTCCGGTTCTTCTCTCGAGTGTTCTGTCTCTCTCTTAAACGTTCATCTATACGAGAGATTAACGAAATTAAATCCTCTAAATTCTCAGGGAGTTCTCTGGTAGCAACCTCATCAAGGATTACTTCAGATAAGCCATTCAAAAATACATCCATATACGCCTGCTCATTCCACTTGACCTCTGACGCCAGAGACCTGAACTCTAGTGCATAATCCACCAGTGTTCGGTTCTCCTGTTTCAGACGCAACAGTAATCTGGCTGCATTAACCTTTCTACCTGGAGGGTCAAATGTTCTTCTAAAAGCAACTACAAAGGCGTTATAGTTATAAACTAATGGGTTATCGTTCTCCCATAATGGCTTGGCCCATCTCAGAGCTTTCTCAATAAGTAGGGTGATAATAAATCCTACCTTTGCCCTATCTGTAGGGTAAGAGCGAGGTTGCAATTCAAAATGGATACTAATTTGGTTTAAGAAACCACGACACTTCTCAGGAGCCCCACCATAGCGTACTGGGGGGGTAATGCGAGAAGAAGCACCCACTGTGGCTACCTCTAGACCTGATCCGACAGGAGAAACAGGGGTATTATGTATCTCCTCTGGTGGGTTATTGGCACGAGATAATAGAGCCTGTAGCGCAAGCGCCATCTGATCCATTCTGTGATCCATGGCTTCAAACCTAGGATCAGGAGAGGCAAGCTGACTGTTTGTACTCGCAGGATCCATTGGCCCTGTCGTAATGTCAGGATCGGGACAGGGATCCAACACGCAGAGTACAAACAGTAGCCAGATACGTATACCGGACCTTAGAATGGCCGGACTAACGTAAGTAGTACAGTATAGAATGGTCAAAGACAAGCCGAGGTCGAGGGTAACAGAAGACAGGTAAGCGAGAGACAAGCCGAATCAAGGGTAACAGAGATAAGCAGAGTAAGGTAAACAAGCCGGGTCAAAACCAAAAGGGAATAATAGAATACACAAGCACTGAGTGACTAGAACAAGCTAGAACCACGACAGGGCAATGAGCTAATGAAAGAAGCTCTGTTAAATACCCTGTTCAGAGCAGTAACCACGCCTCCGAGGCGTCTTGATTGGTCCTGCAGCAATTGACTGACAGGTCGTTCCGGGGGAGTGTCCTGATGACTACTTCCTGCCTAGATGCTGTAAAAGGCAGTCACTCCCTCGTGGCCGGCCTAGCATGACCGATTAGACCGCGGGGAAGGGAGCCATCAGACCGTCTGGATGGAGGAACAGCTAAGTCTCTACCTCTTTCGGAGGTAGAGACCACAGGTACCCTGACAGTCCCTTACTAGCCGCATGGCAAACCGGTTTAGACAGGTTTTACATAGGCCTTTATCCTGGAGACAAAGAGGAAAGTAATCCAGTTATCCAGGGCTAGAAGCAGACTCCATTAACCACATGGTTACAGAAAGACATAAAACACTTTAAAATACAGAAAGTTACTTTTTATCCATAACACACAGACATGTAACATATCCCCAGATAGCTCAGGTCTGCGTGCACATTATTAGGTGAATGGCACGCAGACCACACAAATACAGTTTAATTGCCATGGAGCCAAAGTCTTTCCCATAGTCTTTGATTATATGAATAGGCTCCATGGCATAGCTACCTGGGGGTATCACCGCTCACACAGGGCAAGTACCGAATGGCCCCACTGTGTTTAAAGGGCCAGAATGAGTGACATGCACTCTGTTAGGGCCGAATACGTTTTTTTAAAAGGGCCCAATCTCCCAGGGCCATAGTCCAAAGGCAGCAGGCGGGCAACCAGGCTCCTCCAATGCAATGTGGCGAGATTGGTCTCGTCACATCTCTCCCCCTTTCCAAAAAGACTAACAGGGTACCTGACCTCCTGCCGGTCAGTGCCCTTGTTAGTCCAGCAGCCCACCCACAAAGCATAAAAATCAGTACAGCCCACCCACAATAAATGGTTACTACGCCTGGGTAGAGGAGAAACTTGTCCATGTCCAGGTGCCTCACCACGGCTGTGTAGGGGACTGGTAGGCTGCCTTGGTGGGTTGCTGAGTGGGCAGAGACCAGCGGTACTCTGTCCTGGTGCCAGCACTACCACCGGAGTAGTCTGGTTGGAGCCTGGTTGCTGGAGATGGACTGTCTCCCCCTTAGGTGCATAGCTCTGCTGCGGAATGGGGAGACCGGTTGTCTCCCCCTTGGATACACAGCTCTGTCGTGGGGGGGTAGGACCGACCATCCCTACACCCTGTGTGGTAAGTGCAGAGACCACGGTCCCATCTGCACCGGTGGGGGGCTTACAGTCTCCCCCTGGTACATTAAACTGCCGCTGGGGAGAGGGGGTAACCAGCTCCTCACCCGATAGAACACTCTGCCCATTGATGATCCGCTGCTGGGGAGAGGTGGTAACAATCTCCTCTCCCATACATACTTCTAATCTTTGCGGAGGGAGACCGACTGTCTCTCCTCCCAATACAGAGTCCTGCTGCTGGGGAAAGGAGACTGGGCTCTCTATTCCCTGTTGGATACTCTGCCGCTGGGGACTGGAGACTGGGCTCCCGATTCCCAACAAATAACACTGCCGCTGGAGAATGGAGACTGGGCTCCCAATTCCCGGCACATCACACTGCCGCTGGGGAATGGAGACTGGGCTCCCAATTCCCGAAAAATCACGCTGCCGCTGGGGAGGGAGGACACTGCTCTCCTCTCCCTGTATTTCCCACTGCCTTCCTGGCATACCACTCTGCTGCTGGGGGGCAGGAACAACTACCTCTGCCCCCTGTAACTCAGCCTGCCGCTGGGGAGGGAGGACGCTGCTCTCCTCTCCCTGCACTTCACACTGCCTTCCTGGCATATCACTCTGCTGCTGGGGGGTAGGACCAACTACCTCTGCCCCCTGTAACTCAGCCTGCCGCTGGGGAGGGAGGACGCTGCTCTCCTCTCCCTGCACTTCACACTGCCTTCCCGGCATATCACTCTGCTGCTGGGGGGTAGGACCAACTACCTCTGCCCCCTGTAACTCAGCCTGCCGCTGGGGAGGGAGACTGGGCTCCCAATTCCCTGCAATTCACGCTGCCGCTGGGGAATGGAGACTGGGCTCCCAATTCCCTGCAGGACCGGTGGAGAGACCTCGGTCCCATCTCTACCGGCCACCTGGGGTTCTTCCCAGTAAATCTCTACAATATCTTCCCAGCGGAAGGGGTCTGGATCTGGGTCTGTCACCTTACTGTCCTGCTGAGCCTTCCCAATGAAGTGGAAGAGATCTCGGTAGTTTTTCTCCAGTTCCCACTCCAGGGTTGCTAGGTGAGCCAGGTCTTGCTCTACCTCATGGGGGTCATTCCACTCATGCCTAGCCTCCCTCTCATAGAAAATGTTCTGCAGTCTGGTTTGCGCAGGGCTCCCGAAGCCAGGCTCTGCAAAGGACTCCCATAACAAGCCAGGACCATCAAACTCCTCTCCCTCTGGCTTGTCATGTTCGGCTGTCCAGGGTATATACTGTGCCATATACCACCAGAGCGCCTGGTAGGCATCCTCCAGCCATAGCTCCTGCCATACCCGGTGCTCTAGTTCCTTCACCCATCCCTTCAGGGGCTGCTCTCCCAGGAAGGGTATCCGCAGTGCCAGTCGTGTCTGCCATCGCTGCTCTTCACTGGGGAGACTCTTGCCCCGCTGGTACTGTACGTTATCCAGGGCCTGGTACCAGATGCCTTTCCTTAATGCATCCCGGTCATCCATGTCACCCTCATCATACTCCATTGCTGGTTCCATCCTGGTGCTGTCAGGGTCGCTGTACTCAGACATGCGTTGTCCTCAAATTGTAAAAATCCAAAGCAATGGTGTTCTGTAGCTGTCCTTCTGGCTGTAGGAACGATCCCGCCGCTTGCCACCAATTGTAACGGACCGTTTCAGCATAAAAGGGAATAAAATCCGTTTAGGCGATAATCCCCTTTTCTCAGAAAGGCACAGCTACTGCAGAACATCAAAACTCCCGAATTGGATATCAGGGAATAAGATAGCACTCCAAACTGGAACCTCACGAATAGCTGCTAGCAGACGAATAGGAAAAGCATACATCAGCTTACACTTTTAGCAGTCAATCCCCAACAGCATACAGTGAATCCCCCCAAGGACGAGACAAGGCTCCGTGTTGAGGGTCAAGCAGTGGTCTCAGGTGCTGGAACACCCAGCCTGGTTTTTATTACAAGTGTACACATACAGGCCACACCCAGAGGGAGGCATAAAATAACCAATAGTATCATGGGTGCAACCCACACATCCCCTCCCCTTAGTGTGACACATAATCCCATTATACATACAGTTAAAATATACTTTTTACACAACTTTCATAACTCTAAAACCATACATCACATTCACATAAAAATACATATCCACAATCAATCCATTCAGGGGAACAACATATTAAAAAATGGCATGAATCCGACCAGGGGTTCAAAAGTTACTAAAAGTATATTTTGTCCCTTACTAGCCGCATGGCAAACCGGTTTAGACAGGTTTTATATAGGCCTTTATCCTGGAGACAAAGAGGAAAGTAATCCAATTATCCAGGGCTAGAAGCAGACTCCATTAACCACATGGTTACAGACAGACATAAAACACTTTAAAATACAGAAAGTTACTTTTTATCCATAACACACAGACATGTAACATATCCCCAGATAGCTCAGGTCTGCGTGCACATTATTAGGTGAATGGCACGCAGACCACACAAATACAGTTTAATTGCCATGGAGCCAAAGTCTTTCCCATAGTCTTTAATTATATGAATAGGCTCCATGGCATAGCTATCTGGGGGTATCACCGCTCACACAGGGCAAGTACCGAATGGCCCCACTGTGTTTAAAGGGCCAGAATGAGTGACATGCACTCTGTTAGGGCCGAATACGTTTTTTTAAAAGGGCCCAATCTCCCAGGGCCATAGTCCAAAGGCAGCAGGCGGGCAACCAGGCTCCTCCAATGCAATGTGGCGAGATTGGTCTCGTCACAAGCACACCTTTGAGACGGTGTGGTAGCCCAGGAATGAGAATTACCCCCATGATGGCATACCATTTGCAAAAGTAGACAACCTGAGGTATTGCAAGTGGGGTATGTCCAGTCTTTCTTAGTAGCCACTTAGTCCCAAACATTGGCCAAATATTAGTTTTTTGCTTTTTTCACACAAAAACAAATATGAACGAAGGCGGAGCTAAGCAACGGAGGAGAGCGGTCGCATGTCGGCTCGGCTCTGAGCGAAGACAGTGAATTTGACCCAATATACCCGCCTCTAAAGGTTCGAATCTCCCCAGAACCATCCCTAAGTCCACACGCTCCCAATGGGGAAGAAAAACAAAAAGCTCAAACCTGAGAAGCCTGCGGCCAGCATGAACATCGACGAGATGTGGCGGCAGGCCCGAGGAGCCGCGGGTTCAAACATGGCGTCCTTACACGGCGGATGCTCGGATTTCTATACCGAGACGTCGGATGAGGAAGGAGGGGAACACATCCAGGCAAGCCGACCTTCGCCGCCAGCGAGGACACAACAGTTGCCGAGCTCGGCACCCACGCCAGTAAGCATGGAGGCCATCAGGGACCTCATGGCGGACCACCATGCCAAAATCTCAGCGGACGTCGCATCGCTTAGGGACACCCTGCGGGGCCTCACTGGACGACTGGGAGCTGTAGAAACCACTACAAGCACCCACACTGATCAACTCTGTCAGCTCCAGCAGGAGGTACAAGAGATAAGGCAACAAATGTCTCTGAGTGACATGCGATTTGCAGAACTCGAAGATAAGCGACGACAAAAGCACCTCAAGGTCAGGGGCATCAGTGAAAACATACCCGAAGCTGAGCTGCCTCATGTCGTCCGGCGGCTTCTCACGGCCCTACTACAACCAAAGATGGTAAAAGCTGGAACAATCGACGGCATCTTCCGGGTCCCAAAACCTGCCAAAGCGCCGACTGCTGCCACGAGAGACGTCGTGATACAATTTCAGACCTACAGGGACAGGGCTGCAGTCCTGGCGGCCGTCCGCAACAACTCACCCTACCTCTTCGAAGATATGCATCTTACCTTCTATGCAGACCTCTCGGGGGCGACCCTAGCATGGAGAAGGACCTTCCAACAGCTAACTTCCACCCTGCGGGCTCACCACATACGTTACCGCTGGGGCCCAGCACGCACCCTGCTGGTCACTAAGGGGGACACAACACTCTCAGCACGCTGTATAACTGAGGCACCGGCACTTCTGAGGCAGCTGGACCTGCCCACAGACCCGCTACCAGTACCGGCGGAAAGACCCAAGAACCCACCGTCCTGGGACCCGGCCAGGGCAGCGGAATTCGTACCCAGACTACCGGCCAGAGTGCCTGCAAGCACGGCCAACACGTGAGGAACTGCAAATGACTTTCCTTCTGGGCCCGTCTAATCACTACCTGGCTCGAATAGAACTCTTCTTCCTTTTTTTATTGTGATTCCTCTTCTGACAGTGGACTGTTTTTTTTTTGTTTTTGTTTTTTCTTTTTCTTTTTTTTTTTTTTTTTTAATAGTTACAACTGCATTATATTACTTTGAATGTTCCACGCTCAGTCCCCATGAGACCACAGCCGTAGGCTAGCACATAAATGTACCTGATAGTTTCAGGCGTTCTTAAAGTGCTGCAATTAGCTGAACGCCAAGAGACACAAATGCTTATTTAAGTTGATTTGTTTTCATACCTATCTCGTATCCTGTATGCACAGTATACTCCTATCGCAATTTTTACGACCTACTACCATAGCATAGCATGATTGCCTATGACTCAGATTGCATAAACGTTACCTACTCTTGCACAAAAGCTAAAACTAACATGTATCACTCTGTTCGAAAATTACTTTTTCATAATGCACAACTGGATTGCCCACCGTTGCTTTGACAAGACTTGCACGTTCTCGCACAGCTTCAGCCTCCAGTTGCGGCTCAACAGAGATTCCACGTAGCCGCTCTCAAACCAGCAATTCCCAACTTGAAACCACCCCTGGCACTGCTTTGAATGCCGACACTCCTCAAACCGTGGAATTATCCTGTTAAGCAGCGTTTTGTTTGTTTGAAAAACGGACCCATCCAGTTATTAAAGTTTCATAACTTTGAAAATATCCTGTTCATTCCGTGAAATTTATGAACATGTAACTTGTGCATGACCACGCTATATATTTATTGGTTAGTCAAAAAACAAAAAAAAAAAAACAAAAACAAACAAATATGAACGCTAACTTCGGCCAGTGTTTGTGACTAAGTGGCTACTAAAAAAGACTAAACATTCTCATTCCTGGGCTACCACACCGTCTCAAAGGTAACATTACTAATCTGGCAAATATGTGCATTACAGTATTATGACATTCACAGCTAAAATGGCAGACGGAAATACAAATTTCAAAAAAAATCTTATTTTCTCACATTTTGTAAAATTTTATTCATAATAAATTATGTTCCATATATGAATAGTTATTGATAAATTGAAACCCTGTTTCTCCTGAACAAAATGATATATAATAAGTGTGGGTGCACTTAATGTGACAGCGGTGAATTACGGTTGAACAGACATATAGCGCAAATTCCAGTTTTTGTTTACGTTTTGTTTTGATCAGAATGTGCACTATTGACTCCGTCCTGAAGAGGTTAACCCTTTAAATCCGGAGGACGTACTATTACGCCCTGCAGGAACCGGCTCTAAACGCCGGCGGGCGTAATAGTACGCCCTCGCCATAATGGCCGCCCACGTGGCCGGCGCTAATCGCCCGCTGCAGATCGCGGTCGGGGGGATGCCTGGCCCCCCAGGCAACCCCCCCTGTGGCCGGTATTCAGCATGTGTCAGCCGATTTCAAATCAGCTGACACATGCGGCCGGCGGCTTTCCCCTTCTGCAGATCGCGGTCGGGGGACTTACCTGGCCCCCCAGGCAGTCCCCCTGGGGTCAGTGACCGCGATCTGCTAAGTCTGAGATCGCAGTGACAGGCTGTCACTGCGATCTCAGAGCGCTCTGATCGCAGTGACAGCCTGTCACTGCGATCAGTGTTACATGTGTCAGCCTATTGGCTGACACATGTAACTGGCACAATGATCCCCCTGCAGATTGGAAGGGGGGAGTGCTTGTACCACCCAGGCACTCCCCCCTGTGGTCAATTACCCAATCTGCAGGAGGTGATCACAGTGACAGGCAGTCACTGTGATCACTGATCCTGTGTGTCAGCCAGTGATGTGAAATCACTGGCTGACACTGTCTCTGCCCCCTGTCCTGTGAAAAAAATAAAATATTAGTTAAAAAAATAAATTAAAAAAATTACAGTTACAAATAAAATATAGTTAGATCATATATATTATATATATATGATCTAAGTATATATATATACACATACACACATTTACACATACACGACGTGTATTTAAATATTAATATATATATATATATATATATATATATATATATATATCAAATTACACGTAGACTGATACTGATTAAATATATATAATTATTGTTATATATATATTTATATATAATATAAAAAATATATATATGTAAATATGTAAAAAAATATTTATAAATAAATAATAAAAAAATATATAGATGTGTGTTATCTCGTTCTAACTGTATTGTGATATTAATATATATATATTTATATCAAAATGCACGTAGAACAAAATAATATATATATCATAATATATATATCTATATACATAAATATATACGTATATATCACTATATATACCTATATATAAATAAAAATATTTTAAAAAAGTTATATATATATATACGTATATATGCACATATGTATATATATACATATATTAATTCTACACATATATTTATGTAATCATTTTACATAATTAGTTATCCTAATTAATTACAATTAGCGGGACCTGCCTGACAACCCATGCCGAAAGTATAGGGAATTTAATTTGCTAGCACTATATTTAACCCTATAACTTTCCAAGACACCATAAAACCTGTACATGGGGGGTACTGTTTTACTCGGGAGACTTTGCTGAACACAGATATTAGTGTTTCAAAACAGTAAAATGTATTACAACGATGATATCGCCAGTAAAAGTGACGTTTCCTGCATTTTTCACGCACAAACAGCACTTACACGGACGATATTATTGCTGCAATACTTTTTACTGTTTTGAAATACAAATATTTGTGTTGAGCGAAGTCTCCCGAGTACAACAGTACCCCACATGTACAGGTTTTATGGTGTTTTCAAAAGTTACAGCGTCAAATATAAGGCTTGTGTTTCATTTTTTTCACATTAAAATTCGCCAGATTGCTTACGTTGCCTTTGTGACCCTATGGTAGCCCAAGAATGAAAATTACCCCTATGATGGCATACCATTTGCAATAGTAGACAACCCAAGGTATTGCAAATGGGGTTTGTCCAGACTTTTTTAGTAGCCACTTAGTCACAAACACTGGCCAAAATTGGCGTTTTTTGCATTTTTCACACACAAACAAATACTAACGCTAACTTTGGCCAGTGTTTGTGACCAAATGGCTACTAAAAAAGACTGGACATACCCCATTTGCAATACATTGGGTTGTCTACTATTGCAAATGGTATGCCATTATGGGTGTAAATTTAATTCCTGGGCTACTATACAGTCTCAAAGGCAACGTAACCAATCTGGCGAATTTCAATTTCAAATGTAACACGCTATATTTGACCCTGTAACTTCCCAAAACACCATAAAACCTGTACATAGGGGGTACTGTTTTACACGTGAGACATCGCTGAATACAAATATGTGTATTGTATTGCAGTAAAAGCAAACAGTATTTTGACATCCACAGTTAAAATGTCACATAGAACTAAAAAAAAATAAAAAATTCTTTTTTTCTCCCATTTTTTTTATATATTTTTTATATTAAATTATGTTCAATACCTAAATATTTGATGTTAAATGAAAGCCCTGTTTCCCCTGAATAAAATGATATATAATAAGGGGGGATGCATTTAATATGAAAGAGGTGAATTACGGTTGGACAGACATATAGCGCAAATGCCAGGTTTTGTTTACGTTTTGTTCTGTTCACAACTTGTACATTTGGCTGCGGTGTTAAGGGGTTAACCCCTTAAGGACAGAGCTTCAGAAGCTTGTCTTTCACTTAATGACAACGGCATTTTTTGCATTTTTTGCTATTTGCGTTCAACTGCAATTTGCATTTTACTAATTTATTGCACCGACACATATTATATACCGTTTTTTAAAGGACAGAAAGGGCTTTAATTTGATGTAACACATATATATATAAATGCTTATTTATTATAAAAAAAAATACAGAAATATGCAAAAAAAATAATTTTTGTGTGTTTTTTTTTTACAGTTTTTGCAATAATAATGTGTACATAATTAGTGCAGGTTAAGGAAAGTAATTAAAAATAAATTCATTTAGTTGTTCTGAATTACAGAATATATAATGTGTCTGGGATTTTAAGTTTTTTTTGGTAGTTACAGGTCACAAAGCACAAGGAGTAAAATAAACTTTTTATGTGGAGCGATTTTAGAATTTGGTATGTTTGTCTTGTAAGCCTAATAGCCATAAAAGAAAACAAAATTGCCACACAAAAGTATATATTTATATAAAGTAGACACCACAGGCTATTTACCTAAGGTTGTTTTGACACTTTCTACGTAGCCATTTTACCGCCAACCTCTGCTAAATATTGGAGTAAAATTGTGTTTTTTGGTGTTTTTCGCACACAAACTTATAACAAAGAACTTCTCATGTGTATTTTGTAAAGTTGGTGTGTGCTATTCCTGTACAAAGTTTTATTATGTGTTCAGTTACTTCTGCTGAGTACAACGGTACCCCCATTGTATGTCTTTGGCCCTATTTTGTGAAGCTACAGTGCCATATAGGAGACCTGTCCTTTTCAGTATTCACAGTAGAATTTTGAGAGACGGATTTAATGAGCCTATGCTTCCATTTGGGGTATTATAGTAGTTTGACTGTTCAAAAAAACCCCACAAAGGCCTACCATTTGTAAAAGTAGACACTCCAGGGTATCTCATAAGGTGCATATTGTGCCTTAACATGCCCCCATTTTTTTACCATTACATGCCAAAGTATGTGGTAAAAAATAATTTTGTGCATATTTTACATACGGATTGCATTTTTGCTGGGCATTTTGTATATTTCATGTGTGCCACTAAGTTCAAACCCCCCAAATTATGCTCAGCTAAGTCTTCTGAGTAAAAGGACACCCCCATTGTATGTCTATGGCACTATTTTGTGAAGCTACAGTGCCATATAGGAGACCAAGCCATATCAGTTTTGACCGAACTTTGAATTTTGACGCCGGGCCTATGTGCAATTTCCAAGCATCTTTGCAGGTTTTAAATTCAAACTACCCCACAAAGGCCTACCATTTCTTAAAGTAGACACCCCAGGGTATTTAAAAAGGCATATTTTGAACCTTAGCGTGGGATCATTTTTCCGCTAGCGTGTACCAGGTGTAGCGGTTATAAGCGTTTTTTTCTGCCTTTTTGACACACAAAGTGAGTTTGCACAGTATATTTTGCAAACCATATGTGTACTACCACTGTATAATACTTAATATTTTGCTCAGCTATGTCTGCTGAGTACAAAAATACCCCCATATGTACCTTTGCCAGGTATATGTGGACATCGGAGGGGCACATTTGGGACACAGCCATTCCATTTTTTTTCAAATTTTGAATTTTTACGCTGTGCCCATGTCCCATTTTAGAGTATTTTACCAGGCTATATAATCCAAATACCCCATAAAGCCATACCATTTCTTAAAGAAGACATCCCAGGGTATTTCAAAAGGCATATTTTGAACCTTAGCGTGGGATCATTTTTCCGCTAGCTTGTACCAGGTGTAGTGGTAATAAGCGTTTTTTCTGCCTTTTTGGCACACAAAGTGAGTTTGCACAGTATATTTTGCAAACCTTATGTGTACTACCACTGTATAATACTTCATATGTTGCTCAGCTATGTCTGCTGAGTACAAAAATACCCCCGTATGTACCTTTGCCAGGTATATGTGGACATCGGAGGGGCACATTTGGGACACAGCCATTCCATTTTTTTTCAAACTTTACATTTTTACGCTGTGCCCATGTCCCATTTTAGAGTATTTTACCAGGCTATATAAACCAAATACCCCATAAAGCCATACCATTTCTTAAAGAAGACATCCCAGGGTATTTCAAAAGGCATATTTTGAACCTTAGCGTGGGATCATTTTTCCGCTAGCTTGTACCAGGTGTAGTGGTAATGAGCGTTATTAAATGTATTTTTTTACTTTTTAAAACTTTTTTTACTTTTTAAAACTATTTTTTAAACTTTTGTTTTGATTATTCATTTTTTTTAAAGTTTCCTAAACTTTCGTAAAACTTTTTTTTACAGATTTAACATTTTTCTAAGCTTTTTTTTTTACGTTAACCCCTAACTAGCAGTAAGCAGCACTAACAGTAAATTCCCCATTTTCCGATAACTCCCACCCACCCCAGCTAGCAAAATATTTAATTATACAATATTTAAATTAGTTAATTAAATACATTTAACCCCTGAGGGTTAAAAAATAAATAAAAGTTAATCGTCAGGGGTTAAAAAAAAAAATTAGAACAGTATAATACTGTGATCTGTATTTTGATCACTGTAGGCAGTGATCGACTGGCAGGGAAGGGGTTAATTTTTATTTGGACTGGGTAAAGGGTTTATTTTTTTTTAATTTTTTACTTAAATGTTATTAAAACTTTTTTTTAACTTAATTTTTTTAACTTTTTAAAGCTTATTTTTAAACTTTTTTTAACGTTAACCCCTAGTTAGCGTAATACTAAATCCCCCAATTCCCCACTAACTTCCACCCTCCCCAGCTAGCTAAATTTATAATTTTAAAATATTTAAATGAATTAATAAAATAAATTGAACCCCTGAGGGTTAAAAAAAAAAGAATTAACCCTCAGGGGTTAAAAAAAAAATCAGATCTTAGTAAAATGTAATCCCTGCCAATTGATCACTGTAGTCAGTGATCAATTGGCAGGGAAGGGGTTAATTTTTTATTAAAATGGGTAAAGGGGGGGTAAAGGGGGGTGGGATTTTAATTTTACTATTTTTTTTTTTCCACCAGGGGGCAGGATCACTGAAGATCCGTCCCCCTGCACTTCACACAGAACCAGGAAGTGCAGGGAGGCGGAGGTGAGTATAGAGAGCACATGTGCCCGCTCAGACATGCTGTCAGAGCGGGCACATGTACTCTGACAGCCCGATCCGGTGCTCCCGGTCTGCCTCTAATGCAGAGGCAGACCGGAGCACCATTAACCCCACGATCGCCGCGATTGCGGCGATCTGGGGTTAATTTTAACGGGTGACGGACGAGGTCCGTCACTCGTCATTAACGCATTCCCCTGAGTGACGGACCTCGTCCGTCACTCGTCGTTAAGGGGTTAAATCACTTTGTTTCTGTTTATGCAGCCCTAGCCACACCTCCCCTGGCTATGATTGACAGAGCCTGCATGAAAAAACTGGTTTCACTTTCAAACAGATGTAATTTACCTTAAATAATTGTATCTCAATCTCTAAATTGAACTTTAATCACATACAGGAGGCTCTTGCAGGGTCTAGCAAGCTATTAACATTGCAGGGGATAAGAAAATCTTAATTAAACAGAACTTGCAATAAAGAAAGCCTAAATAGGGCTCTCTTTACAGGAAGTGTTTATGGAAGGCTGTGCAAGTCACATGCAGGGATGTGTGACTAGGGTTCATAAACAAAGGGATTTAACTCCTAAATGGCAGAGGATTGAGCAGTGAGGCTGCAGGGGCATGTTCTATACACCAAAACTGCTTCATTAAGCTAAAGTTGTTCAGGTGACTATAGTGTCCCTTTAATTCTGTGTAAATAACCTTCATATTAGAACACAAATTTAGTGAGCAGGGAACTTCCTCAATTCTCTTTATTGTACCTTTGAGTACAAGGGATCTAATATCCTTGTGTTGTACCCTTCCTATTAGAGTGTAAGCTCTGTGAGTATAAACTTTATTTCTCTGTTATAACACTCATGTGCTCTATTTGTATTGACCTCATTTTTTCTGTATAGAATCTACAATATTAAAGGGGAAGCTTTGTCAGCAGGGATCTAACTACTCTGCATTATTCCTTTAGCAATACATTTTCCCTTGAAATAAATAGGATAATTCACTAAAATCCAAATCCAGATTAGCAAAAATAATCCAGTTCCATCCACAGTGCTGGGTTTAGGGCTTTGAGCTGAATAGTGATGATCCTAATAATAGAAAAGTAATTCACCTTTCAGTTGCCATAGTAGCTGTTGTGAATTTTATGTGTGACATACCAAACTAAACACTGATCCATGTAGAGGCTGAAGTCATCACCTGAGCATGCACCAGGAAACACATTCATCAAGCAGAGTTTAGACTAAGTACTATGTGCAACTGGGAAGCAAGTAATACATTAAAAAAAATCCAATACATAACAAATTCAGAATGCAATAAATAATATATTTTTTAGAAATCTCTTAACATTTACATTGTGACAGCATGAGGCTAGAGCCTGCACTCCATTAGCCCCCATGGTAATCTGTCCCTAACCATCAGGAGAGATTTAGATGACAAAATCCAGACATTGATCACGATCAGTGTTTGGATTTTAGCTGTCAGCATCTAAACGGACATATATGTTCATTTTAGCCATAGCAGGCAAACGGCAGTTTTATAAGGGTTTGACTGGGATTAAGTTATCAAGGTGCCTTTAGTGGTCCTAAGTTTAAAGGACATATGGTTTACATGTTCTGAGATATACCTATATACATTCTAATTTCTTATAATAAATAATAAAGCAGTCGTGAAATATAAAACTGACAAAAGTTTATATTTGTGGGGGGCGGGACCTGACCGGCATGCTGACCGGTCTCATGCTACTGAGGCTCTTGCTGAATCCAACTTAAAACGGCAGAAATCACGGATTCACCGCAGATAATCGTGAGGAGAAGTCTACTACTGTGCATGGGAGCTGGTGGGCGCCACCGCGGCTCCGTGATTGTGAGTTTTGGGGCCCATGTGGTACGAAACTTTGGAGCCTGCGGCCTACACGGGTGAGACGCGGGGCAGACGACCACTGCCCTGCTTGCACACCTGGCTGTCATACCAAGTTCTTGTGACACATCTTGCTGGCCCCAGTTCCCCCTCCCCCCAGGAGCCGGGGGGCTTTCCCGCTCCCCACTGGTGGGAGTCGACTCTCAGCAATACACCCCCATGGGGCACGCATGGCGCCTGAGCACATGTACCCTGCCTGCTACATCTCAAGGCCCACAACGGGCACAACCATACCCACCGCTCACGGGCGGCAGGTTCACCTTCCAGCAAGACTAAGGCCCTAAGCACACAGCCAAGACAACACAAGATTCTAGGATTTCAAGCCAACTGAACAGTCATTTGCACACAAAAAAACTAAACTAAAAAAGGGGGAATACTTTGTGCAGGGTGCTTCAGAAAGGGAGGGCCAATCCCTGAAGACATCAAATGGAAGAAAAGAATTATCCAGGCACACCTGAGGTTTCTTCTAAAATGCAGTCTATTTATTTAAAACAAGAAAGTGTAGACGTTTCAGCACCTCTCTCAGCCTTTATCAAATCTTATCATTAAGTCTTTATCAAGACTTATTATTAGTGATGTACCGAACTGTTCGCTGGCGAATAGTTCCTGGCGAACATAGCGTGTTCGCGTTTGCCACGGCGGGCGACCACATGCGCGGTTCGATCCGCCCCCTATTCGTCATCATTGACTAAACTTTGACCCTGTGCCTCACAGTCAGCAGACACATTCCAGCCAATCAGCAGACCCTCCCTTCCAGACCCTCCCACCTCCTGTACAGCATCTATTTTAGATTCATTCTGAAGCTGCATTCTTAGATAGAGGAGGAAAAGTGTAGCTGCTGCTCATTTGATAGGGAAGTGTATAGCTAGGCTAGTGTATTCAGTGTCCACTACAGTCCTGATGGACTCATCTGATCTCTGCTGTAAGGACAGCACCCCAAAAAGCCCTTTTTAGGGCTAGAACATCAGTCTGCTTTTTTTAATTTTTTTTTTTTTTGTGTAATCTAATTGCAGTTGCCTGCCTGCCTGCCAGCTTCCGGGTCAGGCTCACAGTGGATACTGTGCCCACTTCCCCAGTGCCACCACTCATATCTGGTGTCACAATAGCTTGCATTTAAAAAAAAAATGTTTTTCACTGTAATAGATTGAATAGCAGTTAGTTTTCTGCAAGCGTCTGTGTGTCAGGCCTACAGGGTGTACTCTGCCAACCTCTGCCAGTGCACAGTGCCACTCATATCTGGTGTCACAATAGCGTGCATTTAAAAACAAATTTTTTTTTTCACTGTCTGTGTGTCAGGCCAACAGCGTGTACTCTGCGCCAGTGCACAGTGCCACTCATATCTGGTGGCACAATAGCGTGCATTTAAAAACCCAAAAACTTTTTTTTCACTGTTATAGATTGAATAGCAGTTAGTTGTCTTCAAGCGGGTGTGAGGCCTACAGCGTGTATTCTGCCAACCTCTGCAAGTGCACATTGCCACTAATATCTGGTGTCACAATAGCGTGCATTTAAAACAAAAAAACTTTTTTCACTGTTATAGATTGAATAGCAGTTAGTTGTCTTCAAGCGGGTATGTCAGGCCTACAGCATGTACTCTGCCAACCTCTGCAAGTGCAAATTGCCACTAATATCTGGTGTCACAATAGCGTGCATTTAAAACCAAAAAAATGTTTTCACTGTTATAGATTGAATAGCAGTTACTTGTCTTCAAGTGGGTGTGTCAGGCCTACAGCGTGTACTCTGCCAACCTCTGCAAGTGCAAATTGCCACTAATATCTGGTGTCACAATAGCGTGCATTTAAAACCAAAAAACTTTTTTCACTGTTATAGATAGAATAGTAGTTACTTGTCTGCAAGCGGGTGTCCGGCCTACAGCGTGTACTCTGCCAACCTCTGCAAGTGCACATTGCCACTAATATCTGGTGTCACAATAGCGTGCATTTAAAACCCAAAAACTTTTTTCACTGTTATAGATTGAATAGCAGTTAGTTGTCTTCAAGCGGGTGTCAGGCCTACAGCGTGTACTCTGCCAATCTCTGCAAGTGCACATTGCCACTAATATCTGGTGTCACAATAGCGTGCATTTAAAACCCAAAAACGTTTTTCACTGTTATAGATTGAATAGCAGTTAGTTGTCTTCAAGCGGGTGTCAGGCCTACAGCGTGTACTCTGCCAATCTCTGCAAGTGCACATTGCCTCATATCTGGTGTCACAATAGCGTCATAGGCGTGCGCAGCCTGTTGCATTAGGGTGTACACCCTAAAGCACACACACACACGCCGCGTGTATATGTATTTTTATATACACATACACACACATACATATACATACATACAAACATATATATATATAAACATATATAAACATACATACAAACATATATATATATACAAATACAAATATACGTAGGTGCAGTGTGTGTGATTGTGAGCGGTACAGTGTGTGTGATTGTAAGGGATACAGTTTGTGTAATTGTGAGGGATTCAGTGTGTGTGGGGTACAGTGTGTATGATTGTGAGGGGTGCACTGTGTGGGCGACAGGGGTTAGGAGGGTGGAGGGGCAGCGACAGGGGTTGGGGGGGTAGAGGGACAGGAGGTGGGGGGTGGAGGGGCAGTGACAGGAGGTAGCGGGGGTAGACGGTTAGTGACATGGGTTAGGGGGTAGAGGGGTAGTAACAGGAGTTAGGGGGTAGAGGGGTAATGACAGGGGTTAGGGGGTAGAGGGGTAGTGACAGGGGTTAGAGGGGTAGTGACAGGGGTTGGGGTAGTGACAGGAGTTAGGGGGGTAGAGGGGCAGTGACAGGGGGTGGGGGGAGTGGAGAGGCAGTGGCATGGGTTGGGGTGGTAGAGGGGCAGTGAGAGGGGTTAGGGGGGTAGAGGGGTCGTGACTGGGGTTAGAGGGGTAGTGACAGGGGTTAGGGGGGTAGTGACAGGGGTTAGGGGGTAGTGACAGGGGTTAGGGGGGTAGTGACAGGGGTTGGGGGGGTAGTGACAGGGGTTGGGGCGGGTATGGGTGCAGAGGCAGGGTGGGGGGGGCAGTGAGTGACAGGGGACAGAGGGGGGGTTTAAATACCTGCCCTGGTGGTCCAGTGGGTGCCCTCTCTCTTCAGTCTGCAGCTCCGCCGGGAGTGAGCTGCAGACCACATGGTGAGTCTCGCGATCTCCAGGCAGAGCGTTGCCGCGGCAACGCTCTGACAGGCTGGAGATCGCGAGACACCTCAGTCTGCAGCTCACTCCCGGCGGAGCTGCAGACTGAGGCCGGATCTCCATCTGGGCAGACGGACTGGAGGGGCCTCTCACCCGGCGGCATTGTGGGCAAGCCGCCGGGCCCCCTCCTGTGTCGGGTCCTCGGTCATAGACCGAGGACCCGACATGTCAGTCTGCCCAGCGGCAGTGCAGCACGGAGGTGTGATTAGGGTGTGCCCAGGCACACCCGGCACACCCCGTGCGCACGCCTATGAATAGCGTGCATTTAAAACCCACAAACTGTTTTTCACTGTTATAGATTGAATAGCAGTTACTTGTCTGCAAGCGGGTGTGTCAGGCCTACAGCGTGTACTCTGCCAACCTCTGCAAGTGCACATTGCCACTCATATCTGGTGTCACAATAGCGTGCATTTAAAATCAAAAAACTTTTTTCACTGTTATAGATTGAATAGCAGTTACTTGTCTTCAAGCGGGTGTGTCAGGCCTACAGCGTGTACTCTGCCAACCTCTGCAAGTGCACATTGCCACTCATATCTGGTGTCACAATAGCGTCCATTTAAAACCCCAAAACTTTTTTCACTTTTATAGATTGAATAGCAGTTATTTGTCTTCAAGCGGGTGTGTCTGGCCTACAGCATGTACTCTGCCAACCTCTGCAAGTGCACATTGCCACTCATATCTGGTGTCACAATAGCGTGCATTTAAAACCATAAAACTTTTTTCACTGTTATAGATTGAATAGCAGTTACTTGTCTTCAAGCGGGTGTGTCAGGCCTACAGTGTGTACTCTGCCAACCTCTGCCAGTGCACATTGCCACTCATATCTGGTCTCACAGTAGCTTGCACGCATAGTACCACTAATCCAAAAAAAAATGACAGGCAGAGGCAGGCCACCCCGCAGGGGCCGTCGCGGTCGTGGTTCTGTGATTCCCTTTTGCCCTAGAATAATGCCCAATTTTCAGAGACCACGTACCCTGAACTTGAAAAGTTCTGAGGACATAGTTGACTGGCTAACACAGGACACCCAATCTTCTACAGCTTCCGCTCGGAACCTTGACGCACCATCCTCCTCCAGCTTAGCTTCGGGCACCTCTCAAGATACCACTCACCCGCCTGCCGCCACCACCAACACTAGCACCACAGCCGCTTCACTTTATCTGTCAGAGGAGTTATTTACACATCCGTTTGAAGAAATGAGTGATGCGCAACCATTATTGCCAGAGGATGTAGATAACAGGGATATGTCTCAGTCAGGAAGCATTACACTCATGGACGTACGGTGTGATGATGATGATGTTATACCCACTGCTGCTTCCTTTGCTGAGTTGTCAGATACAAGTGAAGCGGTTGATGATGACAATGCGTCCATGGATGTCACGTGGGTGACCGCTCGGCAAGAAGAAGAACAGGGCGAAAGTTCAGATGGGGAGACAGAGAGGAGGAGGAGACGAGTTGGAAGCAGGGGGAGGTCGTCGCAAGGAGCTAGTGGCACAGTCAGACAGCATGCATCGGCACCCAGGGTCAGCCCGATAGCACGCCAATCAATGCATGCTGTGTCCACCACCAGAATGCCGTCATTGCAGAGCTCAGCAGTGTGGCATTTTTTTTGTGTGTCTGCCTCTGACAACAGAGATGCCATTTGCAACCTGTGTCAAAAGAAACTGAGTCGTGGGAAGTCCAACACCCACCTAGGTACAGCTGCTTTGCGTAGGCACATGATTGCACATCACAAATGCCTATGGGATCAACACATGTGTACAAGCAGCACACAAACTCAAAGACGCCATTGTCCTCCTGGTCCAGCATCTTCAGGCACGTCAACAACTGCTGTCCTCCTTGCCCCCTCTCAACCATCCGCCACTCCGTCTCTCGCCTTGAGCAGTTGCCGCTCATCTGCCCACAGTCAGGTGTCTGTCAAGGACATGTTTGAGCGTAAGAAGCCAATGTCAGAAAGTCACCCCCTTGCCCAGCGTCTGACAGCTGGCTTGTCTGAACTATTAGCCCGACAGCTTTTACCATACAAGCTGGTGGAGTCTGAGGCGTTCAAAAAATGTGTGGCAATTGGAACACCGCAGTGGAAGGTACCCGGACGAAATTTCTTTTCACAAAAGGCAATCCCCAACCAGTACTCGATTGTGCAAAAGGAATTATTGGCATCTCTGGCACACAGTGTTGGGGCAAGGGTCCATCTGACCACTGATACCTGGTCTGCAAAGCATGGTCAGGGCAGGTATATCACCTACACTGCCCATTGGGTAAACCTGCTGACGGCTGCCAAGCATGGAATGCGTGGCTCTGCAGAGGAGTTGGTGACACCGCCACGACTTGAAGGCAGGCCTGCTGCCACCTCCTCTACTCCTCCTACTCCATCCTCTTCCATAACCTCCTCGGCTGAGTCCTCTTCTGCTGCTGCTGCTACACATCAACGGCAGGCACCCCCCCAGCTCCCCAGGTACTATTCCACATCCCGGATACGGCAGTGTCACGCCGTCTTGGGTTTGACTTGCTTGAAAGCAGAGAGTCACACCGGACAAGCACTCCTGTCCGCCCTGAACGCACAGGTGGAAAAGTGGCTGACTCTGCAGCAACTGGATATCGGCAAAGTGGTTTGTGATAACGGAACAAATTTGTTGGCGGCATTGAAGTTGGGCAAGTTGATACATGTGCCGTGCATGGCACATGTGTGTAATCTGATCGTACAATGCTTTGTGCATAAGTACACAGGCTTACAGGACGTCCTGAAGCAGGCCAGGACGGTGTGTGGCCATTTCAGGCGTTCCTACACGGCCATGGCGCACTTTGCAGATATCCAGCGGCGAAACAACATGCCAGTGAGGCGCTTGATTTGCGACAGCCTGACACGTTGGAATTCAACACTCCTAATGTTCGACCGCCTGCTCCAACAAGAAAAAGCTAATGAATATTTGTATGACCGGGGTGCTAGGACAGTCTTTGGGGAGCTGGGAATATTTTTGCCACGTTACTAGACGCTCATGCGCAATGCCTGTGGGCTCATGCGTCCTTTTGAGGAGGTGACAAACCTAGTCAGTCGCACCAAAGGCACCATCAGCGACATCATACCATTTGTTTTCTTCCTGGAGCGTGCCCTGCAAAGAGTGCTGGATCAGGCCGTAGATGAACGTGAAGAGGAAGAGGAAGAGTTGTGGTCACCATCACCACCAGAAACAGCCTTATCAGCATCGCTTGCTGGACCTGCGGCAATGCTGGAAGAGGATTGTGAGGAAGAGGAGTCAGAAGAGGAATGTGGCTTTGAGGAGGAGGAGGAAGACCAACCACAACAGGCATCCCAGGGTGCTCGTTGTCACCTATCTGGTACCCGTGGTGTTGTACGTGGCTGGGGGGAAGAACATACCTTCATTGAGATCACTGAGGAGGAGGAACGGGAAATGAGTAGCTCGGCATCCAACCTTGTGCAAATGGGGTCTTTCATGCTGTCGTGCCTGTTGAGGGACCCTCGTATAAAAAGGCTGAAGGAGAACGACCTGTACTGGGTGTCCACGCTACTAGACCCCCGGCATAAGTAGAAAGTGGCTGAAATGTTACCAAATTACAACAAGTCAGAAAGGATGCAGCATTTGCTAAATAAATTAAAAAGTATGCTTTACACAGCGTATCAGGATGATGTCACAGCACAACGGGAATCTAACAGGGGAAGAGGTGAAAGTAATCCTCCTCCTCCCACGACCACGCCGGCAAGGACAGGACGCTTTAAAAACGTGTTGTTGATAGAGGACATGCGGACCTTTTTAAGTCCTATGCATCGCCACAGCCCTTCGGGATCCACCCTCAGAGAGCGACTCGACCGACAGGTAGCAGACTACCTCGCCTTAACTGCAGATATCGACACTCTGAGGAGCGATTAACCCCTTGACTACTGGGTGTGCAGGCTTGACCTGTGGCCTGAGCTATCCCAATTTGCGATAGAACTTCTGGCCTTACCCGCTTTAAATGTCCTTTCAGAAAGGACCTTCAGTGCAGCAGGAGGTATTGTCACTGAGAAGAGAAGTCGCCTAGGTCAAAAAAGTCTAGATTACCTCACCTTTATTAAGATGAATGAGGGATGGATCCCGAAGGGACTGACAGTGGGCGATACATTCAACTAAAAAAGGCCTGATGAGATGAGCTGCCTTGGGCTAAAAATGGTGACCCTATGTAGGAGGAACAGTCCCTATGTTTCTATGTTTCTATTCTGCTCTGTGTCAGTGTGTATCAGGGTCCCTGAGGACAGGTGTCAATCCATATCTGCCAAGTGACCCTATGTAGGGGGGACAGTCCCTATTCTGCTCTGTGTCAGTGTGTATCAGGGTCCCTGAGGACAGGTGGCAATTCATATCTGCCAAGTGACCCTATGTAGGGGGAACAGTCCCTATTCTGCTCTGCGTCAGTGTGTATCAGGGTCCCTGAGGACAGGTGTCAATCCATATCTGCCAAGTGACACTATGTAGGAGGAACAGTCCCTATTCTGATCTGTGTCAGTATGTATCAGGGTCCCTGAGGACAGGTGTCAATCCATATCTGCCAAGTGACCCTATGTAGGGGGAACAGTCCCTATTCTGCTCTGTGTCAGTGTGTATCAGGGTCCCTGAGGACAGGTGTCAATCCATATCTGCCAAGTGACCCTATGTAGGGGGAACAGTCCCTATTCTGCTCTGTGTCAGTGTGTATCAGGGTCCCTGAGGACAGGTGTCAATCCATATCTGCCAAGTGACCCTATGTAGGGGGAACAGTCCCTATTCTGCTCTGTGTCAGTGTGTATCAGGGATCCTTAGGATAGGTGTCAATCCATATCTGCCAAGTGACCCTATGTAGGAGGAACAGTCCCTATTCTGCTCTGTGTCAGTGTGTATCAGGGTCCCTGAGGACAGGTGTCAATCCATATCTGCCAAGTGACCATATGTAGGGGGAACAGTCCCTATTCTGCTCTGTGTCAGTGTGTATCAGGGATCCTTAGGTTAGGTGTCAATCCATATCTGCCAAGTGACCCTATGTAGGGGAACAGTCCCTATTCTGTTCTGTGTCAGTGTGTATCAGGGTCCCTGAGGACAGGTTGTCAGGGTATTTATATCGGCAGACATTTTGTGCTATGATAGAACTTAAAAGTGTATATTCCGAGTCACTCTGAACAGACCAGACTCCATTTTGTTATTTTCAAGTTAACAAAAGACACAAGATTTCTATCCCTTCTGTAAAACTAACCACTTTGCCAGAAGCTAAGGAATGCTTAGTGTATACAAACCTGTTGATAAGAAATGAGAACGGGGATGGACAGACTGTTAGCTAAATGCTAATGGAATATAATTAATTCTAAACCCAGACATTTGTGACAGAGAAGATTAAATAAGTTAATTTTACTTTCGATATCGTATAACGTCCCATTGTAAGTTTAGGGGTCATACTTAGTTATAACTGTCATATTAGAAATTATAGCCGAATTTGGAGACACATAGTCTGAAGAAAGCCCAAATAAACCCTTTGAACTGACGAGAAAACTTAAATTATGAATAACCACAAAGATAAGGTAAATGACGTCAAAATAGCCACCAGGAAAAGTTAACTCTTTCCTGGATAGGTATGTTTAGTGGGACGAGACTGCCCTCTATAGACCAAATACTTAAATTGTTATCTGGAAGGCAACCACACCTCTAGTTTTCTATTGGTCTATCACCTAGTGACGAACAGAATTTTTTTTCCTTTAAAAGTTAAGACAAAGGGAAAAGAGGGGTATGCAGAGGAATGCAGAGAAAGCAAAGGAGCAGTCGGGGGCAAAGAGTTGGAAGCAGGCTAAGTCAGGAGACAGAGAAAGAGACCCATGACATTCAAATTCCTGAGAATACCTACTAATCTGATGAAAATATCTACTCAACTGGTAAATATCCTGGCTTCATTTAATTAATCTAAATTAACTACAATTTTCTAATAGCATGATATATGACTGGATAAATCACGATCAGATTTCGATATTTAGAAATCTTAGTTAACTAAGAAGTACCGTATATACTCGAGTATAAGCCGACCCGAATATAAGCCGAGGCCCCTAATTTTACCCCCAAAAACTGGGATAACTTATTGACTCGAGTATAAGACTAGGGTGGGAAATGCAGCAGCTACTGGTAAATTTCTAAATAAAATTAGATCCTAAAAAAATTATATTAATTGAATATTTATTTACAGTGTGTGTATATAATGAATGCAGTGTGTGCGTATGAGTGCAGTGCGTGTATGAGTGCAGTGTGTGTGTATGAGTGCAGTGTGTGTGCGTATATATTAATTGAATATTTATTTCCAGTGTGTATATAATGAATGCAGTGTGTGTGTGTATGAGTGCAGTGTGTGTGAGTGCAGTGTGTGTGAGTGCAGTGTGTGTGAGTGCAGTGTGTGTGTGAGTGCAGTGTGTGTATGAATGCAGTGTGTGTGAGTGCAGTGTGTGTGAGTGCAGTGTGTGTGAGTGCAGTGTGTGTATATGAATGAAGTGTGAGTGTGTGTTTGTGTATATGTTGGTGGGGGTGGGCATTTCATATATTATTAATTATTATTTTTTTTTATTTTATTATTTTTTTTATATTATTATTTATTATTTAATTATTTATTTTTTATTTTTTTATATTATTATTATTTTTTGTATTATTATTTATTATTTAATTATTATTATTATTATTTTTTTAATTATATTTAATTATTTTTTTTTTCGTCCCCCCTCCCTGCTTGATACATGGCAGGGAGGGGGGCTCCTTCCCTGGTGGTCCAGTGTCATTGGTAGTTCAGTGGGGGGGAGAGGGGGGCCTGGCAGAGCTGTACTTACCTTTCCTGCAGCTCCTGTCAGCTCCCTCCTCCTCCGCGCGGTCTGTGCAGCTCCCTCTGTCAGCTCCCAGTGTAAGTCTCGCGAGAGCCGCGGCTCTCGCGAGACTTACACTGGGAGCTGACCGAGGTGCTGAACGGACGGCGCGGAGGAGGAGAGAGCTGACAGGAGCTGCAGGAAAGGTAAGTACAGCTCTGCCAGGCCCCCTCTCCCCCTGTCTGTATTATGGCAATGCAAATTGCCATAATACAGACTCTGACTCGAGTATAAGCCGAGTTGGGGTTTTTCAGCACAAAAAATGTGCTGAAAAACTCGGCTTATACTCGAGTATATACGGTATATGATTAAACATTCTATTCTGCAGATAGAAAAGATTAATTATGTATTTAATGTGACATATCACATGTTAGCATATCGTGATATTTATCCAGGTGTATTGATTTGCTCTAAAATAAGATAAAATATCTGTTTAGGCAAGTTAAAATTCTGCTTATAGAACACGGTAGATTACTCTTATTGGATGGTTCCAGCGAGTGACTAATGAACTGGTTTAAATGTTATTTTATTTAAAATCACATGAGAATAGGTCTTAATTACTTAGGAGGTCTAGCCAGCATTGAAAGGGTTATTTTAACTGTCAGCCAAAGTTTTATGGCCTTAAGCTGCAAAGCTGTGTGTGTGTGTAAGTTTCACTGTCGTTTCTCTGTGAAGCCCATCATAAATCTTCTTGACAATTAAGACTGTGTTAGCCATTGAAAAATGTTTTTGTATTGCCATTGTATTGCATATCATGTTATACTGAATATTCATTGATTATTATCACGCATGTTACATATTATTATTATTATTATTATTATTATTTAATTTGTCACAATAAATTGTATCTATTTTTATAACAAATTGTGATTTTATTTATATGGAATACATTCCACTTACACGATAATGATCTTTGGGATCTGAGAATTGAAATAGTGGGCAATTCTCAACTGTTTACTATTATTATCCCATACATATCCCCACAAGGTGTCAATCCATATCTGCCAAGTGACCCTATGTAGGGGGAACAGTCCCTATTCTGCTCTGTGTCAGTGTGTATCAGGGTCCCTGAGGACAGGTGTCAATCCATATCTGCCAAGTGACCCTATGTAGGAGGAACAGTCCCTATTCTGCTCTGTGTCAGTGTGTATCAGGGTCCCTGAGGACAGGTGTCAATCCATATCTGCAAAGTGACCCTATGTAGGGGGAACAGTCCCTATTCTGCTCTGTGTCAGTGTGTTTCAGGGTCTCTGAGGACAGGTGTCAATCCATATCTGCCAAGTGACCCTATGTAGGGGGAACAGTCCCTATTATGCTCTGTGTCAGTGTGTATCAGGGTCCCTGAGGACAGGTGTCAATCCATATCTGCCAAGTGACCCTATGTAGGGGGAACAGTCCCTATTCTGCTCTGTGTCAGTGTGTATCAGGGTCTCTGAGGACAGGTGTCTATCCATATGTCAAGGTGTCAATATGTCATATGTCAGGTGTCAATCCATATCCATTGTGATTTAGGAATGTTAGGTGATATATGCCCTTTATGGATTAAAACCAGACTCTGCATCAACTGTGTAATTTTCCATGGGAGTTTTGCCATGGATCCCCCTCCGGCATGCCACAGTCCAGGTGTTAGTCCCCTTGAATCAACTTTTCCATCACTATTGTGGCCAGAAAGAGTCCTTGTGGGTTTTAAAATTCGCCTGCCCATTGAAGTCTATGGCGGTTCGCCTGGTTCGCCGGTTCGCGAACGTTTGCGGAAGTTCGCGTTCGACGTTCGCGAACCGAAAATTTTATGTTCGCGACATCACTACTTATTAATTTATGCAACCAAAACATAATTTTAAACAAGAACAATGTATCTGATTTATAGAGACTGATTTCTAACCGCTTTTATTGTAGTCTTTAGACACATTACACATATATGGTGCTCTAAAAAAAGAGGAGCATTAGAATAGAAAAGAGGGACAGGGGAATTTGGGTCCAAAATAGGGTCTGTCCCTCCTAAACACAGGCACTTGGGAGGAATGGTGGTTAAAATTGTCTTGAGGTGGGCCTAAATGGACAATTTTGCAACCTGTGTCACCGGCACTGCCCAAAGTAATAGGCTTAATTTTGAAAGGGTACAGGCCTCCTCAATAAAGGGGTACAATAAGAAATGCTGACTGGCAAATCACTGTTACAGCTCTCTGGAGAAGGGCTCAGCTATTAGCATCCAATGATGCACTTGTGCTATTTTTTCTGCGGACACCAGGGAACAAACTTGTGAAAATAGGACATGAGCCCAGAATTGGGACCATCCGGCCAATATGAATAAACTGGGAGGTGTGGCAAACCTTCTCAAGGATATTTTTGACCACAGAGTTTGCAGATTAACCATTGTTGCCATTGCTTTGTATTCCTGCAAATTTTTCACTTTCTCTTCCTTGTATCAGTGAGTGTATTGCTCATTCTTAAAAATGCATTAATAAAGAATTTATAAAATAAGTATACTTGACAATAGAATATTGGTGGTGTAATGGTGTTGAGAATATCTGTTTGTACTGTAGCCTCACAGGCGTAGGAACCGAAAATCATGCAGGGGGACAGGTAATCGAAAAATCTCCCCCCTCCTCCCCCAGTTAAATTTGGCATATATCGTTTTGCAGAGGCAGCAGACAGTGGAGCAATAGCAATTGAACTTACATTGCATGTTCTCTGCTCCACTGCCGCCGAGCTCTGCACACTTCTCCGGCTCAGGGTCGGCACTACCATTAGTGCACGCCGGCCCGAGGGCACAAATGTCCGGGTGACCGGCAGGAGGGAAGTGCACAGCACCCCTTCCCTGACGGTTATTTCTTGTAGCGTGGCCGAGCGCCAGTAGCTCAACTGCCCGGCACCTGAGCAGGGGGGAGCAAGCGAGGGAGCTCCGCTCTACGTGCACTCTCTTCCTGTATAGCGCCCCCGCAGTGGTGTCCTGGAGCCGGAATGTGACGTCACATTATGGCTCCTAGGACCTGTACACGACGCATGAGGGCGCTTTACAGGAAGAGAGTGCATGTAGAACGGAGCTCCCTCAGAAGAGCACAGCACCAGTCCACTGGACCCCAGGATCCATCACAGCTATCCAGCAGATAGGGAGACTGGGTGGAGTGTGTGTATTCTCTAAGCGCCACTTCCCCCAATACTGTCCCTCACTCTCCCACAATACTGCCCCATAATGCTGTCCCTATCCCCCCACAATACTGCCCCATAATGCTGTCCCTATCCCCCCACAAAACTGCCACATAAAATACTGTCCCTATCCCCCCACAATACTGCCCCACAGTGGCGTACATACCGGGGTCACAGGGGTCGCGGCTGCGACCGGGCCCGGCCCACCAGGGGGCCCGGCCGCCCTGCGACCCAGGTATGTACCCACTGGGCAAGCCTCTTCTGCTGGGGGGCCCAGGAGCCGGCCACCTCTTCTCCTGGGGGGCCCAGGAGCCACCACCCGGCTGGCGGGCGCGCGAGGGAGCTGAACAGGAAGCACTCAGGGGAGAGTGCTCCCTCGCGCGCCAGCCAGCCCGCCGGGTGACACCACTGGACCCCAGGGAATCCCCTCAGCACTCCAAAAGGTAAGGCTGGGGGATTTTTTTTTTTTTTTTTTAAAACGTGTGTGATTGTATGTGTGTGTTAGAGTGTGTGTGTGTGTTAGAGTGTGTGTGTGTTAGCGTGTGCTAGAGTGTGTGTGTTAGAGTGTGTGTGTGTGTGAGTGTGTTACTGTGTGTGTCTGTTACTGAGTTTGTTTGTGTGCGTCTATTAGCAGGGCCGGATTAACATAGGGGCTGATGGAGCTGCAGCTCCAGGCCCAGGCCCATGGAATAGGCCCATTTAAAAAATAAAAATATATATATATTTTTTTTTTTACACACTACTCTTAGGTTTGCCACCTGACTGGTATTTTACTGGCATAGCTGGTATTTGAGGCTGCCTGGCCAGTGCCAGTATTGCAGTAATATCGTCAATACAAATGTAGGTATTATTCTCAGTATAAAGGAAATTACTCTGCAATACCAGCACCGGCCAGTAGGGGTCACTGTGTGTGGAGAGAGAGGCAGGGATAGGAAGTAACAGCATATCCCTCCCTGCCTCTCTCTACTACTCACTGATCCGTGGGGGAGCAGCTACACAGCACAGAGAGTCCAGACAGCAGCTCTACAGCTCAGGTAAGTGAGGGATGCGGGGAAAGGCAGCAGGGAGACCTGGGGACACTGAGACACTGGAAAACACAGGGACACTGAGAGAAATAAGGACACTGAGACACATAGGGACATTGGGACACGGAGAAACTAGGGACAAAGTGTCACCTAGTCTCCCAGTGTCCCCTAGTCTCTGAAGTGTCTCAGTGTCCCTAGTGTCTCAGTGTCCCCATGGTTCCCAATTTCCCCTAGTCTCCCAGTGACTGTGTCCCCATGTCTCCCAGTTTCCCCAAGTGTCTTAGTGCTCCATGTCTCCCAGTGTCCCCAAGTGCCTCAATGTCCCCGGGTCTCTCAGTGACATGGGGACACAGTGAGACATGGGGACACTGGGAGAAATGGGGACACTGGGAGACTATACGACTGTTCGACATGGGGACACTGACTATGTGATACATAGGGACACTGAGAGAGTGGGTGACTTGCGAGACTGAGACACTGGGAGAAAGGGAGACACTGGGAGCAATCCATCTATACAGCAGAATCAAACTGAGTAGTTTGTTGGTGATTTTACAGAATTTTCTCTTATGTCACTCCATGTGATGTCATTCATAACTAATTATACACGTGTATAAGGCTGGTATTTTTTTTCCAAGAAAGGTGGCAACCCTAACTACTCTTCACACTCTTCACTCTTGCTTAAAGGAACACTATAGGGTCAGGAATACAATCATGTATTTCTTATTTCCTTATTATGTTAAAACCACCATTTATCCCCCCTGGCCCCCTCTTGCCTCCCTAAATATAGTAAACTCTTACTTGTATTCAAGTCTGCAGCTGCTGGCTCTGTCCCTGTCTGCCTCTGAACTGACTCTGTCTGCTGAAATCATCAGAAGTGGTGGTCTGAGCCAATTACAATGCTTCCCTATAGGATTTAGCTGAGACTGCCAACTAGCCAGATCAGGGGCAGAGCCAGCACAAGTCAAACATAGCCCTGGCCAATCAGAATCTCCTCATAAAGATAAATTGATTCAATGCATCTCTATGAGGAAATTTCAGTGTCTGCATGCAGAGGGTGAAGACACTGAATGGCAGTGCTGCACACTAGGCAGTACTGCCCCAGGGGGCACCTCTAGCAGCCATCTAGCCAGGAGTGGCCATCAGAGTTATTTTCTCTGAAAAGACAATGTTTACTGCAAAAAGCCTGGAGGGAATGATTCTACTTACCAGAACAAATACAATAAGCTGTAGTTGTTCTGGTGACTATAGTGTCCCTTTAAGTTTGGAAGCTTAAGAGGGATGTATGGCAACAAAACTTGTGTGGACTGGCTGACAAAATTAGTTTAGGTAATGCAGACTTTGGTTTCTCTAACACTGTGGCATGTTCCCTTTCTTCTACACTCACTACATACACCTTTACTCTGTCCCAGACTATATACCAGGAACTTCTGCCTGCTAGTAAGACGATAAGGAGACAAGTGGACATGTGAGTGCTAGGGGACAGTCCTTAGAAAGCGTGGAGTAGGCGCATCATTTGATGCATTTATGTCAAGCTCAGGGTGCTGCCTGCCTAGTATGCCCTTAGTTATACAGTATTCATGCCAGGCCGTCCTTCCAATTCTTTGGACTGACATGCCCCCTTTTTGGGCATGTTCACACCTTTTGGAAGGTCCGGTCACGTGATTTGTGTCAGTGGCACACCCTTTTACCCTTCCCTTTGACTTCCTGCTTCACTGGACACTGCTGTTAGGGGGTATGGATTTACTTGAAAGATGAAAGCATAAATTAGAGAGAGATTAGCATAGAGTATGTGTTTTCGTATAGCTGCATCCTTTGAGTTTCCCTCCAACACCATCTCCATCAGATACATGATGCTTGGGAGGTATGATTGTTTTAGTGTTTTTGGTCGATAAGATTCTGTAATTAGGCCCCATCATAATTGTCAGCACCAGGCCCACTGGGCTCTTAATCTGGCCCTGGCTGGATTAACCCTCAGTGAAACATAGCAGTTTCTCTGAAACTGCTATGTTTTCAGCTGCAGGATTAAAACTAGAGAGCCCTGGCACCCAGACCACTTCATTGAGCTGATGTGATCTGGGTGTCTGTAGTGTATGTGTTTATGCATGCACTAGCATACATACCGTGGTCGCAGGGGTCGCAGCCCTGCGACCAGGTGCCTGCCGCCATGAGTTGCGGCCCCAGCCCGCGCAGAATAAGCGCGCGCGTGGGGGGGCCTGCGGATCAGTTTTCGCACCGGGGCCCCATAGGTTGTGTGTACGCCACTGCTGCCCCATAATACTGTCCCTTTCCCCCCACAATACTGCCCCTGCCCCATAGTACTGTCCCTATCCCCCCACAATACTGCCCCATAATATTGTCCCTACAATACTGCCCCTATTTCCCCACAATAATGCCCCTGCCCCAGAGTACTGTCACTATCCCTCCACAATACTGTTCCCATCTCCTCACTAACGCCCCAATCCCCCGAAATACTGCCCTGTCCTACCACACTAAAGAATCAATCTGCCACAATACAGCCCCTTTCCCCATCAGATTAAAGCCCCAATACCCCACAATACTGCCCCTAGTAATAATGTTCTATTTATTTTGTGTTAAATAATTGTATTTATACAAGATCTTTTGTTTTGTTAAAATCAGGCAATAGTGCATTACTTAACCCCTTAAGGACACATGACATGTGTGACATGTCATGATTCCCTTTTATTCCAGAAGTTTGGTCCTTAAAGGGAAACTCCAGTGCCAGAAAAACGATCCGTTTTTCTGGCACTGGAGGGTCCCTCTCCCTCCCACCCACCAATCCCCGGTTACTGAAGGGGTGAAAACCCCTTCAGTCACTTACCAGGGGCAGCGACAGGTCCCACGTAGCTGCTTCCTCCTCCCCCGCCACTCCTCCTTCTGGTTACGTCGGCCGGTGGGCGAGACTGATCTCGCCCGCCGGCCGAGGAGACCTAATGCGCATGCGCGGCAATGCCGCGCATGCGCATTAGCGCACCCCATAGGAAAGCATTGAAAATGAATTTCAATGCTTCCCTATGGGGAATAGAGCGACGCTGGAGGTCCTCACACAGCGTGAGGACGTCCAGCGACGCTCTAGCACAGAAAACCTGTGCTATGAAGCAGGAAGTGTCCTCTAGTGGCTGTCTAATAGACAGCCACTAGGGGAGGACTTAACCCTGCAAGGTAAATATTGCAGTTTTAAAAAAACTGCAATAATTACACTTGCAGGGTTAAGGGTAGTGAGAGTTGGCACCCAGACCACTCCAATGAGCTGAAGTGGTCTGGGTGCCTGGAGTGTCCCTTTAAGGGGTTAAAGTATTATTACCAGTGGTTTTAAGTGGAATAACTGAAATATATGGCAAACTTTTGGTTAATTTCTGTGACCTGAAAAATAAAGAACTGTTCCTTTTGCACATTTTTTTGTTGTGAGAAATTTCACACACACACACACACGCTTAAAATTGAACATTATAAACAACTCCCAGTATACTGAATAAGAATATACCTGGCGAGCAAAAATGCTACCCCCTCCCTTCCCCCTCCTCCCCCGCTGATTTTTTGGGGTTCCTACACCAATGTGTAGCCCTGACTATTCTGGTAAAGGTGCCAGATTTGGGATCCTGGGTCACTTTCCACAGTGAAAGAGCAGATCTCGGGTGGGTATTCCATTTGGGGCCAAATTTGTAGATTTCAAACTCCAGGAGGGAACTGGAAGCTAGGATCATGCAAAGAGCACTTCAGCAGAGCTCCGTACATGGTCTGCTTTAGGGGTCAATCAGTCAGCCTGGCCACGCTCGTTACAAGCAGCCCTCCACTACTGCACACTATTTAGTGCCACTTGCTCCCTTTCCTACCCACATCCTTCTGTGAATGTTAGAGGGAAGATTGGTAGGGATGACCTGGTAAGTTAAAATGTATCTTTACTATTTAAAAACATTTAATTACATGTACAATTTCAGTAAAATAATATCCGATCATTTATTGCTACTAGCGATGTATGCTTCAATTCAGCAGCATCTAAGTATTATCTTGTAGGCCTTGCCTGTAACAGTATGGCTTGTTGGCACAGCACGGCAGGAAATAAGAAAAGTAAACTCTGTAAAGCTTTCACATTTAATAAAAAGGGATTGACATTGATTAAAAGATTTGTTCCAATGAGTTACTTTAGGTTTGTCAGGGACAGCCCTGCCATCAGTTTGGGCACAAGAGATTTTTTTATGTAAATATATTTTGTCACGCGGATTAACATGCAGGCTACTGATTTACTTAACTTGATAGGTTTTGATATATTTACTTTATGTAAGCAGTCTCCTGTGGAAAGGGCAACATCCTTATTCGGAAGGGTACGTCTATCAGGAGGTTACAGACAGGCTTAACTATTGTGTTGAAGCCTTCAAGGCACCCATTGTGCAGACACAAACATATAGTCTAGCCTGTCATAAATCACATGTTAATCTGATCCAATTTCAAGTACTGCAGAAAAAAAGGATTTTCAGGAATATACTTGTACCATTGTTCAGTAATGCCCAATGTTATTTGATCTCAATAAAATAATAATAATAATAATCATCATCATAAAAGATGCTAGAAGTATGTTGCAGTTTCTTCATAAAGAACACAGCAGGCCTCCTCAATGATATCTGATTAACTTTTTTCAACTCGCACACAATTGCACGCACCTTCATCTTGAGAGAGTAATTGTGTGCAATTGGATTAAAAATGCAATATTACCCTATTTCTTCCATGTATCATATGTATTTATGGAGAAAAAAAAGTTAACAAAGATGACAAGACACATTTACAGAGGATCACCACAAATATGAAATCCATTGCATAAAACGTGTAACTTGACTTGGCAAGCAGTGTGTCAGGTCAGTACCTATCAATCCTATCTTCTAAATTGTTGGTATCTGCAGGAAGAGGGGCAAGGGCTTACTGAAAAAGTGGTAAGGAAATATAGAATAGGAAAAAAAAGTTGGAAATTGGGAGTGAAACAGCAGAGAGCAGACATTAGGGGTCATCCAAGAAGCATGGACCCATGTCCCTGTTTGTAATGGTCACTCCAGGGTCCAATCACCCCACACCACTGAGAAGCGTATAAGATTATCTGTAAGTTTTTGATCCATTTCTTCACATTTCCTTGTCATACTGTTGGATTGAACCCTCTTGCATGGTAGGAGGTTGAGTAGATTTCCATTTTTGGGCAAAAGCTGTAGTGGCGGCTGTTAGGACGTGTATAGTCATATCTTTCCCCGGACCTATTGTATTGCTATCTAACATGTTCAATACGAGAATCTCAGTCCTAAGAGGAAGGGCATAACCAGCAATCTCTTTTATCTTTAATTGAATGTTACCCTAGAATTGGCTAATTTGCGAGGATTCCCAAAACACATGTAGCATCATGCCGGAAGCTGATCCGCATCTCAGTGATTCGGGTTTGTTGACAAGTATATGCGGGATAGGCATTGCGGCACTAAGTACCATCTCATGAATACCTTTTTATTAGTTTCCCAGTGATTTAGGCACGTAGAGATGCATTGCATGTGACTTAGGCCCTTCATCCAGATCTCTAGTGGAAAGGATGTGTGTAGCTCTTTCTCCCGCTGTAACATATATGTATGTTTACCGTGTGAGTGTTGCTAAGCTGAGGTCGCATGTGGAGAGAGGTTTCACTTTGCGTAATTGGAGGAGTAGCACTTTCTCTAAGTTAATATATGTGATAGGGTTTACCCATTTGAGTTTGTGCTGAATGCGTAGGTAGGTGGAAAGATGTCGGGCTGGTAGGTTGTCGTTTTCTAGGTCTGGAAACTGTCCAATGCCTTATGAGTTAAGTAAATTACGCGTATTGTGCAATCCTGCAGCCAACCATGACAGGGCCATCTTAACAGCATTATAGGCCCCCGGGCAAAGCAGTGCCCAAAAACATACATTCACTCACACACTGCCTAATACATACACACACACGCAACCCAGATACCTTGTCATTTGTCATTTTTAAGATCTACATTGCTAATTGTTTTAATGTATGTTGTGCATGTAAAATCAGAGTATAATCCATGCATATAAGTCAAAATATTGATGAATGAGTTCACATGACTTCAGCTCCTTCTAATGATGATTACATTTTCTACGGTGGTGGAAGGAAAGAGCAAACAATGTGAGGTCAGGACAGGGAGGGTCATAGAATGGCTGTCATTACACCTGCTGATGCATGCACTCATACAGAAATGCCTGTAATGTAACAGCCTCCAGCAAGTAATACGAGAAGAAAGTACTAATTTTAATTCTGCCTGATTCCCTGCACAACGTGATTAAATCATTGTGCTTCTCCTTCTGAAAATCTATCAAAAATAGAGGAGATTTCAAAACAAATATAGGATGATAGTAACCGTCTGACATTACTGAAGGTGTGCATCCTCGGAACGAATGTTGCTTGGTCAGAAGCTACTATGTTTTTCGATTTTTTTTTTTAAGACTTAATTGGCTTAAAAAGTAAAAAGTATGAGCATAGAATACATATGATTCCAGTCAGTCAAATGTGTGTTTGTTTTCTGTGTTTACAGCTAGTGATACCGGAGAAACTGACGGAAGCCAAGCACAGAGAGATGGGCACAGGTTTCTTCAGGAAGGAAGAGATCTTTATTCGATTCACCGACCGGGACTCAGAGGGACTGATGTCACCAAAAACAGCTAAAATCTGAGCCCTGATCGTACAGTGTAGGCCCCTTATATAGACATATAGCTCCTCCTATAATCAGATCCACCTACACGTACTCTAACCCAATCAACAGAATAAAGACTAACTTCCTGTTTGACCAAATGGCTTACCCAGCACAATGGAGGAGGGGAATACTCGTATATCCTGTATTTCTGCACATGCTCCGTACACTACTGATTGTATCGTTGCCACGTGCAACCAACCGACCGATACATCAGCATATGCACGTGCACATACCACGTGGCAATCTCGGCCTACTAAATGTATTTTTACCGAGATTCCACCACATTCCCCCCTTTGATGCTTCTGATATTTCATAATCCCAGATGCATCACTTAATCGAGGTTTGCTTACACCTCAAGTTGCCATAAACCAGACTAGACTTTGCGACTTCTCTAGAGATACGAACCCCTCAGCATTCCTCTTCCTGTACGTGTTCTCCTTGATTTAAAGCCTCGTACCGGCAAACAGCCATTATCTGTGCAGCGGCCTTTCTCTCTGCTATATTCTCTATAATGCTCTGCACAGACCTAACTACCAAAGGAATCAGACATGGCAGGAGGAGACACAACATCAAGATTAGCATGACTCCACCTACCAGTGCCTGGAGTCCTCCAAGCTGCTCGTACCAATTACCAAACCAACTACTCGGATTATACCCTTTCCATACTTGAGTAGGCACATGTGCTAGTTTAACCATATGGCTAGTAAGCTCAGCTATTGCTTGACCTTCATTATCTATTTGAAGACAACAATTGCTTAGATTAAACTTCCCACATACACCTCCCTCTACTGCCAATAGGTAATCCAAGGCTAATCTATTCTGGTAGACGGCTGTCCTCATCCTAGTGTTATGTTTTGCTAGGAGATTAAGCGCTTGTGATGTTTCATTGGTAATTATCTCAACCACTGCCTGTAATCTTATGATACGGTTGAGCATGTATATTGGGGTTCTGTATCCATAAGTACCATCCTCTGCCCACGTAGCTGGCCCATAATAATCTATAATACGCTGGGGAGGCCACTCATTATCTTCCCAGGTACCTATCTCTAGGGGCCCCCTTTTCTTTCTATGATTTACATCATACACTTTAACTCCCAAAGTCTCTCCTGTTTCAATTGGCAACAAGAAGAAGGATGGTTTGAGCATACCTAATACACATGCCCCTTCCCAGTCCTGTGGTAACTCCGAATAAGCTTTCTTACCACAGATCCAGTACAAATTTGCTGGGGCTTTCCAACTAGATGTAGCAGATAGGTCAAACCACACATCCTTTAAACTGGTATAAATTGCAAACGGATTAGGTGGTTCTGAGACATTTGAAGCTGACCACCAAGTTGTATCTTTTGTATTATCATTATAAGCTTTTTGCCCTAGACAAGTCAATTCTCCTACAGATGTATTAAACATTATTCCTTTCCTTGCTATGCAAACATAACCTATAATGGAGGTCTTTAATCGCCACTCAGATTTACCTCTAACACTCACTTGATAATCAGTTTGAGAAGATATTAACTGTTCAACTGTCTCAGAACCGGAATACATTACCTCCTTTGCTTCCCATGGCCATTGGTCTCCCATATTAGTACCTCCACACACATAGCAGTTGGTTACATTAAGACTACCAGCAATGCTCTCGGCTAGATCTATAAATAAGTTTTTTGCATTTGGGGGATCTTATTTTCCACACTCATCTCCTCATAGAAGGAATGAAAGACCTGATGAGTCTGGGTTGCCACAGTATCGGTCTCTATTCCTATAAATAATATTGTCCCAGGATCCAAACCTGTTCCACATATCTGGAACCCAAATAAGTTCCCAAACCTATCTATGAATAGTTCTGGGTCATTGATAAGTATATGGACTGGGTTACACTCCCTAGACTTACAATATGGCTTGGTAGGCAACTTAGTGACGATCATATCCTTACCTACTGTCTGTCCCCAAGGTTGCCCACCCCACACAGGACCAATACGGACAATAAGTGTATTCTTTATTTGGGCATTTTGGATCTATATATTTATACTTACTACTGGGGCAAATATACTTGTCATTAGACCCATACGTTCTTTCCCATTTAAGATCGCCACATACATTCCACGGTTTTCTACCACCTGATATCGCCTTACATGCATCAAATAGCAAAACACCTGGAGAATGTACGGTTTCTAGTATGGTCTTATTTATCAGGGTCCCCTGTGAGTCTCCATTCTAAATAGTGAAACAAATTGTACGGGGTTGATACTCAGGGCTAAAACACTTTGGTTCTCCTGCTCCTAAATGGCATACACTATAATCTATGTCTAAGTATCTACACTTAGATACATGTCCTTTACACTCATACTGTGAATGCCAAATAAGGGTCTGGGAAATGTGATTGCCTGTTTTCGTAGTCTTAATGCAAACCTCGCAGCCTGGTGTGTCAGTACCTCTACCTTCCTGAATAATTAAAAACACACATAAATACATTATTAAACACATCACTCCTGACATCTTCTTCCTAACTCTTCGACCGTGCGATGGCACCTCAGCTTCCAGGAATGTGAGGGCTGCAGGGAATGGAGTCCTTCTGATCCTCACTATTCGTTGGTAGGTGGTCAGGCTTTATTGTGGCCATTAAAACACCTACTTGTAGGTTTTTGTTGATGTTCCCTTGTAACAGAACTCTTCGCAAAAATCACTTCTGCTTTCTCTGTACGAGTGGGACATGCTTCTACCCATCATGAGTAGGTGCACACAGCTACTAGTAGGTAACGATGTCCACCGGATTTAGGCATTACCGTATAGTCTATTTGGAGATCGGACATAGGGAGCCCTCCCATGTACTGGACTCCCGGTGGTTTCACTGGACCTTGCCTTGGGTTGTTTTTGGCACATAGCACACATCTTCGTACAATGGCTTGAGTCAAGTTGGACAATCTTGGTATGTAGAAATGCTTCCTAAG
The DNA here is from genome assembly GCF_036172605.1 of Pelobates fuscus. NCBI lineage: Eukaryota > Metazoa > Chordata > Amphibia > Anura > Pelobatidae > Pelobates > Pelobates fuscus. Next base: position 287,018,979 of record NC_086320.1, on the reverse strand, counting down.
AGATTCTTCTATACTATCTCTCCCGGAATGTGTCCCATTGTGATAGTTCTGGACAATTTCTACAGCTAGCGATGCTGGAATAACTATCCTTCCATCTTCTAACTGATACCAATTATTCTCCAAATATTTTCCAGCTTCAGTCTTTAACCACTCTTCTTCCTGAGCTGTATAAACTGGAGTCCACTGAGACAGAGGGGTCGGTATGAGAGCAGCTATGCACTCCACATATTCCTGTTGTCCCGATTCAGCAGCACGCTTGGCTGCATTATCTGCCATCCGATTTCCTTTCACCACATCACCATCACCTTTCAGATGTGCTCAACAATGTATGATACCAACTTCCTTCGGCTCCCATACGGCTTCCAATAGTTGTAATATCTCAGCTTGCGTTTCTTTACCCTCTGAGTTCAGTAGTCCTCTTTCTTTATACAAGGCTCCATGGGCATGAGTGGTTAAAAACGCATACTTTGAGTCCGTATAGATGTTTACCCTCAATCCTTCAGACAATTGTAATGCTCGTGTGAGTGCGATTAATTCTGCCTTCTGTGCCAATGTTCCTTTTGACAATGGGCGAGCTTCTATCACCTTGTCTATGGTTGTCACTGCGTATCCTGCGTAGCGAATCCCTTCTTTCACGTAACTACTGCCGTCCGTATAGTACTGGACATCGGGGTCCTGGATGGGAAAATCACGAAGGTCCGGCCTGCTTGAGAACACTTCATCCATTACCTCCAGGCAATCATGTTGACTCTTAGTAGGTTGTGGCAAAGGGTAGCTGGATTCAAGATATTGACAGTCTCAAGATGCACTCTCGGGTTTTCACATAACATGGCTTGATACTTAGTCATATGGCTATTGCTAAACCAATGATTGCCTTTATAGTCTAGCAACGTCTGTACTGCGTGCGGGACTCGCACGTAGAGTTCCTGACCCAGAGTGAGCTTATCAGCTTCGGCTACCAGCAGGGCGGCAGCAGCTACGGCCCTTAGACAAGGTGGAAGACCACTGGCCACTGCATCCAGTTGTTTAGACATAAATGCAACAGGTCGTTGCCATGATCCCAAGTACTGTGTCAGTACTCCCACAGCCATCCTTCTTTGCTCGTGTACATATAAGTAGAATGGACGTGTATGATCAGGTAGACCTAATGCTGGGGCGCTCATCAATGACTTCTTAACATCCTCAAATGCCTTCTGCTGTTCGATGGTCCACAGGAAGGGATCGTGTTCTGTGCCTTTTATAGCTGCATAAAGGGGTTTCGCCAATATCACATAACTGGGAATCCATATCCTGCAGAAGCCTGCTGCCCCCAAGAACTCTCGCACTTGTCTTCTATTCTTGGGTGTTGGTATTTGGCATACAGCTTCTTTTCTCTCAGGCTCCATTATCCTTTGACCTTCAGAGATATGGAATCCCAGATTCCTGATAGTTGGCTGACACAACTGAGCTTTCTTCCTGGACACCTTGTATCCTGCCTTCCAAAGAATGTGCAGTAAATCATATGTTGCTTGCTGGCATATCTCTTTTGTAACTGCCGCTATCAACAAATCATCTACGTATTGTAGTGGTACACATTCTCCTGGGATGGACTTGAAGTCTAGTAAGTCCTGACTTAATGCTGATCCAAATAGGGTAGGTGCATTTTTAAACCCTTGGGGCAATCTTGTCCAAGTCATCTGGCGTTTCGAGCCCGTTACAGCATTTTCCCATTGGAATGCAAAGATACACTGGCTTTCTGTAGCAATTCGTAGGCAAAAGAAGGCATCTTTAAGGTCCAAAACTATAAAGTAAGTAGCCCCGCCCGGAATTAAGGCAAGCAGGTTATATGGATTGGGCACAACTGGATGTATACTTACTACCGCATCATTGACTGCTCTCAAGTCCTGCACAGGGCGATACTCATCTGTCCCATGCTTTTGAACAGGCAACAATGGGGTGTTCCAGGGGGAAGTACAGAATTTTAGGATACCATACCTTATGAACTTATCCAAATAAGACTGTATGTTTTTCTTTGCCTTTTGGGGAATATGGTATTGTCTTAGGCTCACTGGATAAACCCCAAGTTTTAGTTCAATCCGTATAGGTGGGATATTGCGAGCAAGTCCTGGTGGGTTACTCTCTGCCCACACTCCTGGTATATTAAACAAGGATTCATCACTCTTAGGGTTTTGACTGGTCAATACTGTATAAAGTCACCACTCTTCTTCCTTCGGTATTGATATTGTCATTATACCTGAGGGTCCATTAAACTTCAAGGATATCGTTCCGTTAGGCAGAAATGTTATCTGTGCTTGTAACTTCGATAACAAATCTCGTCCTAGAAGTTGGACTGGACATTCAGGCATGTAAAGGAACTGATGTTTTACTACGTGGCCTCCCAGTGTACAGAGTCGACTTTTAAGAACCGGCTTAGCAGCACTCCTCCCAGTTGCTCCTATTACAGTGATAGTTTTTCCTGAAGGAGGAGCGACTAGGTTAGTCACCACAGAATGTTCAGCACCAGTGTCGATCATGAAAGAACTCCTTTTTCCCCCTATTGCTACATCGACCATAGGCTCCGCTCGGCCAAGGGGGATGGAGCCCGGTCGGTATCAATAGTCCTCCATGACAGTGTCAGCCAAACCCACAAAGTCTCTATCTTCTCTTTCTCGGGGTCTCTGCGCTGCTGGGTAATACCTATCCCCATGAACGCTTCCTCTATTATTCCCACCATTTCCTCCAGGGCCTCCTCTTCCTCTCGCTCTGCCTCTATAGTTATTACTATATCCTGCCCTTGTTCTATCTCTCTCATATTGTTCCCTCAGTGGACACTCACTTCTCCAATGCCCTTCTTCCTTACAGTATGCGCATTGGTTCCTACTTAAAGGCTCCCTATTCCACTTATTCTCGCTTTTCTCAGTTCCCCTATACACTTCCTTTTCCCTTCTACCTACACCCGCGATAGCTACTGCTAACATGTCTGCTTTCCTTCTCATCTTTCGCTCTTCTTCCTTTTTCGTCTCTGTCTCCCTATTCATATAAACCTTATTCACTATCTCCATTAGTTGAGTTATAGACATCCCTACAAACCCTTCTAACTTTTGTAATTTTCTCTTTATATCTCCATAGGCCTGGCTGACAAAGGCAGAGTTAACCATCCGGGAATTCTCAGGAGCCTCTGGATTAAAGGGGGTATACAGCCGGTATGCCTCCAATAATCGATCATAAAAGGCACTGGGCGACTCATCACATTTCTGCAATACCTCAGCCATCTTTGACATATTGATCGCCCTTTTCCCTCCGGCTTTCATGCCAGCAATAATGGCGTCCCTGTAAGCTCTTAAACGGGCCATATCTGCGGCATTAACATTCCAATTCGGATCTGTGTTTGGATAATGGACTGCGGCCCATGCTGCCGGGTTGGCTTGATTTTAAGTACGGGCCACTTCTTCAAGCGCTTTAATTGCCGCCTGATTTATCCGAGTTCTTTCCTCATTATTGAACAATGTCATAAGTAATTGCTGGCAATCAGCCCAAGTGGGATTATGCGTCTTGGTTATAGAGGTAATCAAATCTGTCATGGCTTGAGGTTTATCTGTGTAGGATGAGTTATGGGTCTTCCAGTTGAATAAGTCAGTAGTGGTAAAGGGAACATAGACAAATACGGGATCAGCATGTTGTAACTGGCCCTCACCGTTAATATGTGTCGGGCCCGGTGTCAGTCGGAGAGGCATTTGGTAATGTCGGGGTTGGAGGGTACCGGTCAGTTGTCGGGTGAGTATGGGGCTTCGTTGAGGAAGGTCAGTTATGGGTTCCGGTCGAGGGGTAGTAAGACGAGGGGAAGGGGACGCTTTTTCTTTACTGAAGGGAAGATTAGTAAGTAGTATATTCCGGGCCGGGCTGGGAGGAGCCCGACCAGGAACTAGAAATGACGCCAAATCTGGATAGGTGGGGTTACTAGGGGTAGGTACCGGAAGGGGAGGGTTTAAAGCAAGTGGGCTAGACTCTGAGCTAGAGGAGGGCGTAGGTGGAGACAACGGAGCAAGGGGAGTAGTATTACTAGCAGCGCCTCCTCTTCCTCTTCCTGTAGAGGAGGAGTAAGGGGGCGGCAAGGGGATCTCTGACTCAGGGGGCGTGTCCAGAATGGGCGTAATCACGGCCTTGGTGGACAAACGAGTTCTGGCCAACATGAGGCGACATTGCTCCTCGTGGCATACCCTGATCCATTTTGGCAAGTCATTTACGGCCCGCTTCCAACAATCGATATACGGAAACTGGCCGTAAATTTCAGGCCTACCCGATACAGCCACGTGTACGCGCTGCACCAGATTAGGATCAAGACTACCACGTGGAGGCCATGCAGCCACCAAGGCAGGCCATTCCCTACTACATAAAGTAGTCAGGCATGTTGGGGACATCTTTACTCCAAAATCATGTACATTGTATCCCTTTTTAAAGTTCTCTAACATGCATTCTACGGGATCAATGATTTTTGAATCCGACGCACCCATAATTAGCAATGGAGAGTCGTCTCCAATAGAAGCAAAACAAACACACTTCCAACGGTCACACCTGTTCTCCTTGGCAATAGCACCACGTGGTACGGTTACTAGGCCAAACGCACACAACAAAACATACAGGGAATTCCCGTACACACACAACTGTTACACCAGACACTAAATAACTATTACTGTACCTGTAGCGAAAGCCACTTCGCCACTGTGTTTTGGAGGGGGCTGCTTGCCCGCCTCTTACCGTGTGACTACGGTCCCTGGGCGATTTGGCCCTTTATGCACGGTATTTGGGCATACTGTGTTTTATCGTGCGGCTACTGGCCCTTTAAGCACAGTGAATGGACTTTTATTGTACTGTGCTGGCCTTTTAAAAACAGTGTATGGACATACTGAAACTTTTTGGACACTTCCTCTTCCCCTCCCCCGGATCCATTGTTCTCCAGCAGGGTGTTGTCCCAGGGACAAGGAAAAGCCATGCTTGCAAGTGAAAACAAAGGACTTCGACCTAACCGTTAAACCCCTGAACCTATTCAAGTGAATTTTGGATATGTTTGTCCCCAAGTTATACTGGTTAAAATAATATAAGTTTTATGTATGTACGATGTTAACTCACAAAGTTATAAAAATGTATAAAAAGTGTAACTTTTCAGCTTGGAGATAATTGAGTAGATACAGTAATTGACTCAATTATCTCCTAAGCAGAGGGGAGGAATATGCTGGGTGTGTTTCTATTGTCCCATTGTGTCTGATTGGCTGCTGTACTTGCATTGTATGTGTTGTAATGTGTTTATTGGTTGTTCTTCAAAACCCTGTGAGCAGTACTAGGTTTTGTGGATTGTGAATAAAAAGGGCTGCAAGCTAGCAGCCAGAGAGTTCCTGTTTTACCCTCAACTTGAGTCCTGTGTCTTATTGGGGGAACCTGCTACAAGGGATTGCTATGCTAGGCATATTCCCTTGCTATAATCACTGAGCTCTTGTAAGAGCTTGTTCCTGCTTCGTTCTGAAGGGAGATAGCTGCAGCCTGCGGTGCTTATGGTGTCTGGTGGAGTGCTTGGAGTCCTCTGGAAGCGCTAGGAGCATCTTTCAACGGAGGTACCCAGTCGGGGTGCCAGTGGATCCGTTACAGTACCTTTTGGCGAAACTATACAATCACCCACGTTATAATTCTCAGTATTTAAATTACCCGTCTATAACACGCCCTAGTAACATCGTCTTTACAAACAGTAGTTATAGTACGGTTAGCATTGGTTAAAGTACAATTTTTAAAGTCACAGGTCAGTTAGAAGTCATTATGATGTTAAACATACAACATGAACGACAGTTATTAGTGGTTATTTACAGTATCAGTAATTATAATACATGGTTATGGTACCGTGCGCTATGATACAGTTACACACTATTCACACTCTCGCTAGACGGCAGAGCTCACGCTATCTAGCAAGATATACACTCTACTACAATAAGTTTTAACACATTTACAGTTTCCCAACTAATCTATTGGCCAGTACCTCGAGGGACTACCTAAAACTATTTACATCCGTTTTGGTTAGCCGTCGCTGCCCAAGCACCACATATAGCAAACTAGAGGGCGGAATTTACAACAGAACCCTCTTAATGTATCTACTCTATCAATAATCTAGTGGGTTCCAAATTTACACGCCTTCCCACTTAGCCAAGATAGGTTGAGATCTAGCGGACAGAATATACAACAGGCTCCGCTTAGTCTCCCGGTCCCTCCGACCTAGCGAACAGAATATATACACCCTAGATACGCTAGTCTAGACAAGACACCGGTGTCCGGCTTAAGCTATTTATACAGGACCCAGCCTGACTCCAAACCAGGATTAAACGAGCTGACTACAGGGCGTTTAATTATGAGCGGTGCGCCTTCGCTCCTTCCCTCCACTTGAGGGGGCCAATTCCATACACAATTCCAGATACAAACCCCTTATGGGCCTACCGCACAATCGGTATCCAATACCCCTAGTGGGTCCACCGTCTAAAACAGTAGTCGTCTTACCTCCTCGTTCCTGAACCTGAGTTCACACTAATCGACGGGGGCACCCCAGCACTTACTACATAGAGGCCGATGATCTCCTGGACAACAGACAAGTGGCGCCGAGACTAAGGGAGGTCCACGCAGAAGTTCAGGGGTGCAGCCATAGAGAGCGTGGGCAAAGATAGACCGTCTCACGCCTCTGCTTCTCAGCTACCGTTGAACGATGAGATTCCCGGCCAATGCACCAAATGATACCAGAGAAACTGACGGAAGCCAAGCACAGAGAGATGGACACAGGTTTCTTCAGGAAGGAAGAGATCTTTATTCGATTCACCGACCGGGACTCAGAGGGACTAATGTCACCAAAAACAGCTAAATTCTGAGCCCCGATTGTACAGTGTAGGCCCCTTATATAGACATATAGCTCCTCCTATAATCAGATCCACCTACACGTACTCTAACCCAATCAACAGAATAAAGACTAACTTCCTGTTTGACCACATGGCTTGCCCAGCACAATGGAGGAGGGGAATACTCGTATATCCTGTAATCCTGCACATGCTCCGTACACTACTGATTGTATCGTTGCCACGTGCAACCAACCGACCGATACATCAGCATATGCACGTGCACATACCACGTGGCAATCTCGGCCTACTAAATTTATTTTTACCGAGATTCCACCACACTAGTAGCAGTGTCTATATGCTATTTTGATAATGGACATAAACTGTCTGGTATTCTAAGTCCTGATTCCTCTGAACGAACCTAGCTTGTTCATGAGTTCATTCTCCTTGACCTCTCTGCTGCCTTTGACACAGTTGATCATGCTCTCCTCCTTCAAACTCTTCAATCACTCGGTCTCTGTGACTCTGTCCTCTCTTGGTTTTCCTCCTATCTCTCCCAACGCTCATTTAGTGTCTCCTTTTCCAAGGATACCTCCTCCCCTCGCCCTGTCTCGGTTGGAGTTCCCCAAGGCTCTGTCCTTGGTCCCCTTCTATTTTCTCTTTATACTGCCTCTCTTGGAAAACTTATTGCCTCTTTTGGATTCAACTACCACCTGTACGCTGATGACACTCAGATATACCTCTCCTCACCGGACCTCTCCCCGGCCGTCATGCAACGTGTCACTGCTTGCCTCTCTTCCATCTCTGACTGGATGTCGTCACGCTTTCTCAAACTTAACCTCTCAAAAACTGAACTCCTTGTCTTTCCTCCTCCTAATACTGATCCTCCTCTCTCACTCTCCCTTCAAGTCAGTGATATCCACATAAGTCCATCCCTACAAGCGCGCTGTCTTGGCGTCATACTTGACTCTGGTCTCACCTTTGAGTCTCACATCCAGTTTGTTGCCAAGTCCTGTAGGTTCCAACTCAAAAACATAGCCCGCATCCGCCCCTTTCTTACGCAAGATGCTACCAAGGAGCTTGTCCATGCTCTAGTAATTTCCCGCATGGATTACTGTAACCCTCTCCTGATTGGTCTCCCCAAAAGCCGTACTGCCCCGCTACAGTCTGTAATGAATGCTGCAGCTAGACTGATTTTCCTATCCAGTCGGTCCTCTCACACCTCGCCCCTCTGCCAGTCCTTACATTGGCTCCCTGTATCCTATAGGAGTCAATTCAAAGTGCTAACCCATACATTTAAAGCACTGAACAATTCCAGCCCCTCTTATATCTCTTCACTGATCCAGAGGTATGCCCCTCCTCGTACCCTCCGCTCTGCCCGCGACCACCTCCTGACCGCTGCTCGCACCCGTACGGCCAACTCACGCTTGCAGGATCTCTCACGGGCGTCTCCTCTCCTATGGAATAACTTGACTACTGCCATCAGACTCTCCCCTAGTCTTCAATCATTTAAGAAGGGCCTTAAAACCCATCTCTTCAGGAAAGCATATGGCCTCCCAGAGTAATCTCTCCCTTACATACCTGTCGCTTGCTCTCCTATGGGATAGTGCTTTGCTCTCTCCTCCAGCTCTGCTTCACTCCTACTTGATATTTCCTATCCTAATGTTTCTAATACCCCACCTCCTATAGACTGTAAGCTCATTTGAGCAGGGTCCTCTTCAACCTATTATTCCTGTAAGTTTTCTTGTAATTGTCTTATTTATTGTTACATCCCCCCCTCTCAAAATATTGTTAAGCGCTACGGAATCTGTTGGCGCTATATAAATGGCAATAATAATAATAATAATAATAATAATGAGTTACATTTTATTATTGTTGTTTTTTTAAGATTTAGGCTTAGAACACAGAGCGTGATAGCCAGACATAATGCAAACTATGCAATGGTCAGGGCCTGTAACAGGGGAGTTAAAGTAGCACTATAGGGTCAGGAACACAAACATGTATTCCTGACCCTATAGGGTTAAAACCACCGTCTAGCCCCCCTTAATATAGTTAAATCTTACTTGTATTCAAGTCTGGAGTTGCATGCTTTGTCCCTGTTTCCTTTAGACTTGCCCACTGCCTGCTGACATCAGCAGAAGTGATAACCTGATCCAATCACAATGCTTCCTTATAGGATTGGCTGAGACTGACAAAGAGGCAGATCAGGGGCAGAGCCAGCATAATTCAAACACAGCCCTGGCCATGCAGCATCTCCTCATAGAGATGAATTGAATCAATGAATCTCTATGAGGAGAGTTCAGTGTCTACATGCAGAGGGAGGAGATACTGAATGTTCAGATGCATTTTAGGCAGCCATGACCCAGGAAGGATCTCTAACAGCCATCCGAGGAGTGGCCAGTGAAGTTATCACTAGGCTGTAATGTAAACACTGCATTTTCTCTGAAAAGACAGTGTTTACAGCAAAAAGCCTGAAGGTAATGATTCTACTCACCAGAACAAATTCAATAAGCTGTAGTTGTTCTGGTGACTATAGTGTCCCTTTAATAAAGCGTTTAGATGTCACTGATGTAAGTATAATCATAATAATAATGTTATCATTTATATAGCACATTTAATTGCAACGTTGTTGCACAGTTACATTAAACCACACATTTATAAAAACATTAGCAGGTGTACAAAAGGCACTGTCTATGACATCACTTGCTGCTGCAGCCTGGCATAGGTCAGAGTATTTTGGCGGTTGCCATCTTCAAATGGTCGTATTTTAAAAACTATAAATCCTACAGCGAAGAGGAGTTAGGGTGGCAAATTTGGCTATAATAATAATAAAATAATAATATATATGTGAGATAACATTAAGTGGTCTTGCTATGCAAGAACACTTAATAATAATATATATGTGAGATAACAGTAAGTGGTCTTGCTATGCAAGAGCACTTAATAACAATAACATTGTCACCTTAACCCAGAACACTCTTTATAAGGTGATATATATTAATCACTGTTTAGTAGATCAGCAATGACCTGATCATATGAGCAATTTGGATTGTCTTCCAGTTTCTATGATCCAAAGAGAGGCTACCTCCCCATTACACACGCCTGAACTTTGCACAATTTAAATTATTTCACACTCACTTTTTTTTATTTATTTGTTTAGCCATGGGGATGAACTGGAGTATGCCCTCCCTCCTGATTATGAGTCAATTTACAGTTTTTTTTGTGTGGTCTATTTATCCGTTATTAAATTCATGTTAATTGGATTGGGATTGAGGTAAGTATATTTGTATGGGGTATCACAATTGTTAACTTCACTTGACAAAGGCTCATGTTAGAGCCAAAACATTGTTTTTTTTATTTCCTTATTCCAAATAAAGACTGCCTTCTAGAAGAAATTATCCGGTGTGCCTGGACATTCAGAACTGTTTTTAAGTCCGTGCTAATTGGGTAAGACTGTAAGTACTTGGAAACCAGGGAGCACATACCACTGTGCTGTAAAGTGCAAATTAATTTAAAGATCAAAAGGAAAAACTGAAAGTGGGGTAAAAAAAAATCCCCCCAAATAATCCCCACTTACCTCTCTGGGACTTGCCAGGCAAGGAACTCCAAATCCTCATGAAATAATGCAAGGAAAAGTAAGCGTTTCAAATCCAAAAGGAAAGGTTTATTCCACAAGGTACTAATGTTAATTTTGGTGGCAAATTTCAATTTAGTTTTAGTCATCTGAATCTGTATTAGTTTTAGTCTAGTTTTAGTCGACTAAATCTCCCGTCGATTTTGGTCGACACGACTAAAATTTTATAAAATATAGAAAGAGAAAATGTGACAGAAGATAAGAACTGTTTGGCCCATCTAGTCTGCCCAATTTTCTAAATACTCTCATTAGGTCCCTGACCTTATCTTATAGCTAGGATAGCCTTATACCCAGGGCCGGCCTTAGGGGTGTGCGAGCTGTGCGGCCGCACAGGGCACCATGGAGCAGGGGGCGCCCTGTGGCCGACACAGCTCACACATTGCCGGCTACCCGGGTGGAGGATTTCATTATTCTCCACCCGGGAGTAGAAAAAAAAACCTCCCAGCATTGTGGTGGGGGCGGGGCTTACCTTGCGGCAGGGGCAGAGCTAATTGACGTCGGGGGCGGAGCTTAAATGACGGTGGGGCGGAGCTAAATTGATGTCTGCATGGGAATCAGGAAGGAGTACTTGCTTCACCAACAACCAGACCCCAGGAGCTGCCTGGACTGCACTGCCTTCACTCCTCCCAGACCATAAAGGACAGAGGTAACCATGTATGACTGCCTGTTTGTGAGTGTGTGAGTATGTGCAACTGTCTGCCTCTGTGTGTGTGAGTACCTGTGTGTGTGGCTGTCTGCCTGTGTGTGTGTTTAACTGCCTGCCTGTGTGTGTGTGTGTGTTTGACTGTCTGCCTGTGTGTGTGTGTGTTTGACTGTCTGCCTGTGTGTGTCTTCCTGTGTGTGTGCTTGACTGTCTGCTTGTGTGTGTGCTTGACTGTCTGCCTGTGTGTGTGTGTGTGGCTGTCTGCCTGTGTGTGTGTGTGACTGTCTGCCTGTGTGTGTGTAACAGTCTACCTGTGTGTGTGTGAGTACCTGTGTGTGTGGCTGTCTGCCTGTGTGTGTGTGTGTGTGTGTTTAACTGTCTGCCTGTGTGTGTGTGTGTGTGTGTGTGTATGTGTGTTTGACTGTCTGCCTGTGTGTGTGTGTGTGTGTGTGTGTGTGTGTGTGTGTGTGTTTGACTGTCTGCCTGTGTGTGTGTGTGTTTAACTGTCTGCCTGTGTGTGTCTGCCTGTGTGTGTGCTTGACTGTCTGCCTGTGTGTGTGTGTGTGTGTGTGTGTGTGTGTGTGTGTCTGCCTGTGTGTGTGTGACTGTCTGCCTGTGTGTGGCTGCCTGTGTGTGTGCTTGACTGTCTGCCTGCCTGTGTGTGTGTGTGTGTGTGTGTGTGTGTGTGTGTGTGTGTGGCTGTCTGCCTGTGTGTGTGACTGTCTGCCTGTGTGTGTGTAACAGTCTACGTGTGTGTGTGGCTGTCTGCCTGTGTGTGTCTGCCTGTGTGTGTGCTTGACTGTCTGCCTGTGTGTGTGTGGCTGTCTGCCTCTGTGTGTGTGAGTATCTGTGTGTTTTTAACTGTCTGCCTGTGTGTGTCTGCCTGTGTGTGTGCTTGACTGTCTGCCTGTGTGTGTGTGTGTGTGTGTGTGTGTGTGACTGTCTGCGTGTGTGTGTAACAGTCTACCTGCGTGTGTGTGTGTGTGTGTGTGTGTGTGTGTGGCTGTCTGCCTCTGTGTGTGTGAGTACCTGTGTGTGTGTGTGACTGTCTGCCTGTGTTTGTAACAGTCTACCTGTGTGTGTGGGGGGGGGCTGTCTGCCTGTGTGTGTGTGTGTGTGACTTTCTGCCTGTGTGTGACTTTCTGCCTGTGTGTGTGTGTGTGTGTGTGTGTGTGTGTGTGTGTGTGTGTGTGTGTGTGACTGTCTACCTGTGTGTGTGGATGTCTGTGTGTGTGTGACTGTCTGCCTCTGTGTGTGTGACTGACTGTGTGTGTGTGTGTGTGACTGTCTGCCTCTGTGTGTGTGTGTGGCTGTCTGCCTCTGTGTGTGTGTGTGTTTGACTATGTGCCTGTGTGACTGTCTGCCTCTGTGTGTGTGTGTGTGTGTGTGTGTGTGTGGCTGTCTGCCTCTGTGTGTGTGTTTGACTATGTGCCTGTGTGACTGTCTGCCTCTGTGTGTGTGACTGTCTGCATGTAACTGTGTGTGTGAGAGAGACTGTATGTTTGGCTGTATGTATGTGACGGTCTGTCTGTACCTGTGTGTGTGGGGGGGCGGGGGAGGCACTGTGAAGATTTCTCGCACAGGGCGCCTAAGGCCGGCCCTGCTTATACCTATCCCATGAATGCTTAAGCTCCCATTACTGTGTTAATCACTACCACTTCAGCTTAAAGGTTATTCCATGCATCCACTACCCTCTCTGTAAAGTAATACTTCCCGAAATAATTTTTAAACCTTTGCCCCTCTAATTTAAGGATTTAGTTAAAGCCTCTCTATGTCTCTTTTGCCCCTCCCCAGGCCCTCTGTGTCTATGTGTGTCCCTCCAGTCCCTCTAGGTGTCTCTCTCCCAAGCCCTGGTCTGTTTCTTTTGCACCTTTCACAGCCTCTCTGTGTTTCTTTGTGTGTCCCCAGCCCCTTTTGGTGTCCCCCCCAAAGACTCTGCATGTCTCTTTTGTCCCTTCCTTAGTGCCTCTGTTGCTCTTCGCCCGCCCCCGCCCCCCCTATCCTATTTGTGTTGTTTCTCTTTCCCCAGCACATCTCTCTTTCTCCGCCAGCCCATCTATGTTGCTTTGTTTGTGTCCCAGCCCCTCCATGCAACTCACCCCCCCACATGTCTCCTTCCCCCAGCTGCCTATGTGTCTTAATTCCTTCCCCTGCCCCTCCAAGTATCTCATTCCCTCCCCAAGCCCCTCCATGTGCTCATTTCCCCACCCAGTCCCTTCACGTGCCTCATTCTCGCAGCCCCCCTTGTGGCTTATTCTCCCAGCCCCTTCATGTGTCTCATTCTCCCAGCTCCTTCATGTGTCTCATTCTCCCAGCCCCTTCATGTGTCTCAAGCCTACAGTGCCCTCATTCCCTTAGCTGAACATGTGTCTCAATTCCCCTCCTCTCTCCCCCATGTGTCTTACCCACCAGTGTTCATTTTAGCAGCAAATTTCAATTTAGTTTGAGTCATTTTAGTATTTTAAATAAAAAAAAACATTTTAATTTTAGTCATCTGAATTGTTTTAGTTTTAGTCGACCACCCCTGTAATAGATGGTAGTGAAGACATTTTTACTGAATTAATCCTTTCCAGCCAGGACATCTCTAGTTTTCCTTTTCAGTATTGATAAAGTACAAGTTCATCTGTACATTTATTGAGGAGATGTTGGTTTTTAATATGTGTTGCAGTGTAGGGGATTTCGCCAATTGTAGCTTTCCTAGTAGCTTTCCAATTGAAGGTGGAGTTTGTTTTCAAAGCGTCTATGTCTGATTTCGGGATATTAATGAGTAGGGCTCACCAAGAATGTTTTTCTAATACAACATCTTGCCATATTCGTCTAATAACTTCATCAGCTCTGGAAGAGCTAACATGGGGTCAGAGAGGTTGAGGATGATGTCATCCACAAATAATCTTAACAGTTGAGTTGGGATTAATACCAGGTATGCTCTCTGATTGTTTGATCATGTAAACTAATGACTAAGTATAAAATAAAAATTAGAGAGTTTAAAGCGCATCCCTGGTGTGTACCATTCTGTATAGAGAAGGGGTAGGATACTGCCCCACCTACACTCACTGCACCCCTTACACACACACACACTGCACTCCCCACACACATTGCATCCCTCACTCACACTCACTGCACCACCCACATACACTGCACCCCTCACACACATACTGCCCCCCATACACTCACTGCACCCCTCACACACACACTGCTCCACTCACACACACGGCCCCACATACACACTGCCCCCATACACTCACTCACACACACTGCTCCCCCATACACTCACTGCACCCCTCACACACACACACTGAACCCCCACACACACACAGACTCCCCCCAAAACATACATACACTACACCACTCAGGAGACAAACTGTATCCCTCACACACACTACACCCCTCAAACATACACACACTGTATCCCTCTCACACACTACACCCCTCGGGTATAGTGATGTTCTCTATAAGTTGTAAAAAGGCTGTGGTGTCCTTAATATACGATTTTTGTAAGGGAACATGCGTGATTAAGAATTTGTCACAGATTTACTGCTGGTTGCTGTAGTATAGAACCAGCGCCACTCACTATTGGCCTACCTGTGGGAAAGAGAGGATTTTTGTGGATTTTTGGAAGAGTATAAAAAACAAGGATTGTTGGATGTTTCTTGTTCATATATCTGTATTCCCCTTCTGAGATCATCCCCCGAGTTTTGGCCCATTTATTTAATGTTTCTAGTTCCAATTTAAATCTATGGGTCACTATCTATAGGCAAATATCTATAGGTAACTATCTATAGGTAAATGGCTAGTGTTATAGATTAGTGGTGTTCCTATTTATTTAATGTAGTCCATGATAACTAATGCACTTCCCTTGTCTGCTAGTTTAATGATAATCGACTGGTCTTTCTTTAAAGTTGTTTTGGTGACTATATTGTCCCTTTACTAAGATAGGTGGTTGCACACTTTCAAACGTAGGTATTCACTTTAAGCTTGATATTATCTATTAGCACTAGTGATGTACCGAACTGTCCGCCGGCGAACAGTTCCCGGCGAACTTAGTGTGTTCGCGTTCGCCGCGGCGGGCGGACACATGCGCAGTTCGATCCGCCCCCTATTCGTCATCATTGGGCAAACTTTGACCCTGTGCCTCTCGGTCAGCAGACACATTCCAGCCAATCAGCAGCACTCCCTCCCTTCCACACCCTCCAACCTCCCTCCCAGCATCCATTTTCGATTCATTCTGAAGCTGCAGGCTTAGTGAGAGGAGGGAAAGTTTAGCTGCTGCTGATTAGATAGGGAAATTGATAGCTAGGCTAGGGTATTCAGTGTCCACTACAATCCTGAAGGACTCATCTGATCTCTGCTGTAAGGACAGCACCCCAAAAAGCCCTTTTTAGGGTTAGAACATCAGGCTGCTTTTTTTTTTTTTCCTGTGTAAGGTAATTGCAGGTGCCTGCCTGCCAGCTTCTGTGTGAGGTTCACATTGGATACTGTGCCCACTTGCCCAGTGCCACCACTCATATCTGTTTTTACAATAGGTTAAGCTTTAGATTTAAAAGAAATACAAAATTTTCACTGTAATGGAAGAGCAGTTGCCTGCCTGCCAGCTTCTGTGTCAGTTTGGATGCCGTGCCCATTTGCACAGTCAGTGCCACCACTCATATCTGGGGTCACAATAGGTTAAGCTTTAGATTTAAAAGAAATATTTTTTTTTCACTGAAATAGAAGAGCAGTTGCCTGCCTGCCAGCTTCTGTGTCAGGTTGGATGCCTTTCCCATTTGCACAGTCAGTGCCACCACTCATATCTGTTTTTACAATAGGTTAAGCTTTAGATTTAAAAGAAATAATTTTTTTTCACTGTAATAGAAGAGCAGTTGCCTGCCTGCCAGCTTCTGTGTCAGGTTGGATGCCTTGCCCATTTGCACAGTCAGTGCCACCACTCATACCTGTTTTTACAATAGGTTAAGCTTTAGATTTAAAAGAAATAATTTTTTTTCACTGTAATAGAAGAGCAGTTGCCTGCCTGCCAGCTTCTGTGTCAGGTTGGATGCCTTGCCCATTTGCACAGTCAGTGCCACCACTCATATCTGTTTTTACAATAGGTTAAGCTTTAGATTTAAAAGAAATAATTTTTTTTCACTGTAATAGAAGAGCAGTTGCCTGCCTGCCTGCCAGCTTCTGTGTCAGGTTGGATGCCTTGCCCATTTGCACAGTCAGTGCCACCACTCATATCTGTTTTTACAATAGGTTAAGCTTTAGATTTAAAAGAAATATTTTTTTTTCACTGTAATAGAAGAGCAGTTGCCTGCCTGCCAGCTTCTGTGTCAGGTTGGATGCCTTGCCCATTTGCACAGTCAGTGCCACCACTCATATCTGTTTTTACAATAGGTTAAGCTTTAGATTTAAAATAAATAATTGTTTTCACTGTAATAGAAGAGCAGTTGCCTGCCTGCCAGCTTCTGTGTCAGGTTGGATGCCTTGCCCATTTGCACAGTCAGTGCCACCACTCATATCTGTTTTTACAATAGGTTAAGCTTTAGATTTAAAAGAAATAATTTTTTTTCACTGTAATAGAAGAGCAGTTGCCTGCCTGCCAGCTTCTGTGTGAGGTTCACATTGGATACTGTGCCCACTTGCCCAGTGCCACCACTCATATCTGTTTTTACAATAGCTTAAGCTTTAGATTTAAAATAAATAATTTTTTTCACTGTAATAGAAGAGCAGTTAGTTGTCTGCAAGCGTCTGGGTGTCAGGCCTACTTCAGCGTGTGCTCTGCAGACCTGTGCCAGCGTGCTTTGACAGTTGCCAATCATATCTGGTGTCTCCTTAGCGTGCTTTTAAAAAGAAAAAAGGTTTCCAGTGTAAGCTAATAGCAGCCAGTCAGTGTCCTTCAAGCGGCTCTGTGAGAGGAGGGAAAGATTAGCTGCTGCTGATTAGATAAGGAAATTGATAGCTAGGCTAGGGTATTCAGTGTCCACTACAATCCTGAAGGACTCATCTGATCTCTGCTGTAAGGACAGCACCCCAAAAAGCCCTTTTTAGGGTTAGAACATCAGGCTGCTTTTTTTTTTTTTTCTTGTGTAATGTAATTGCAGGTGCCTGCCTGCCAGCTTCTGTGTGAGGTTCACATTGGATACTGTGCCCACTTGCCCAGTGCCACCACTCATATCTGTTTTTACAATAGGTTAAGCTTTAGATTTAAAAGAAATAATTTTTTTTCACTGTAATGGAAGAGCAGTTGCCTGCCTGCCAGCTTCTGTGTCAGTTTGGATGCCGTGCCCATTTGCACAGTCAGTGCCACCACTCATATCTGGGGTCACAATAGGTTAAGCTTTAGATTTAAAAGAAATATTTTTTTTTCACTGTAATAGAAGAGCAGTTGCCTGCCTGCCAGCTTCTGTGTCAGGTTGGATGCCTTTCCCATTTGCACAGTCAGTGCCACCACTCATATCTGTTTTTACAACAGGTTAAGCTTTAGATTTAAAAGAAATAATTTTTTTTCACTGTAATAGAAGAGCAGTTGCCTGCCTGCCAGCTTCTGTGTCAGGTTGGATGCCTTGCCCATTTGCACAGTCAGTGCCACCACTCATATCTGTTTTTACAATAGGTTAAGCTTTAGATTTAAAAGAAATAATTTTTTTTCACTGTAATAGAAGAGCAGTTGCCTGCCTGCCAGTTTCTGTGTCAGGTTGGATGCCTTGCCCATTTGCACAGTCAGTGCCACCACTCATATCTGTTTTTACAATAGGTTAGGCTTTAGATTTAAAAGAAATATTTTTTTTCACTGTAATAGAAGAGCAGTTGCCTGCCTGCCAGCTTCTGTGTCAGGTTGGATGCCTTGCCCATTTGCACAGTCAGTGCCACCACTCATATCTGTTTTTACAATAGGTTAAGCTTTAGATTTAAAAGAAATAATTTTTTTTCACTGTAATAGAAGAGCAGTTGCCTGCCTGCCAGCTTCTGTGTCAGGTTGGATGCCTTGCCCATTTGCACAGTCAGTGCCACCACTCATATCTGTTTTTACAATAGGTTAAGCTTTAGATTTAAAAGAAATAATTTTTTTTCACTGTAATAGAAGAGCAGTTGCCTTCCTGCCAGCTTCTGTGTCAGGTTGGATGCCTTGCCCATTTGCACAGTCAGTGCCACCACTCATATCTGTTTTTACAATAGGTTAAGCTTTAGATTTAAAAGAAATAAAAAATTTTCACTGTAATAGAAGAGCAGTTGCCTGCCTGCCAGCTTCTGTGTGAGGTTCACATTGGATACTGTGCCCACTTGCCCAGTGCCACCACTCATATCTGTTTTTACAATAGCTTAAGCTTTAGATTTAAAATAAATAATTTTCACTGTAATAGAAGAGCAGTTAGTTGTCTGCATTGTCTGGGTGTCAGGCCTACTTCAGCGTGTGCTCTGCAGACCTGTGCCAGCGTGCTTTGACAGTTGCCAATCATATCTGGTGTCTCTTTAGCGTGCTTTTACAAAGAAAAAAGGTTTCCAGTGTAAGCTAATAGCAGCCAGTCAGTGTCCTTCAAGCGGCTCTGTCAGGCCTTCCATCAGCGTGTACCCTGCACAACCCTGCCAGCGTACTTTGACAGTTGCCACTCATATCTGGTGTCTCTATAGCGTGCTTTTACAAAGAAAAAAGGTTTCCAGTGTAAGCTAATAGCAGCCAGTCAGTGTCCTTCAAGTGGCTCTGTCAGGCCTTCCTTCAGCGTGTGCCCTGCACAACCCTGCCAGCGTACTTTGACAGTTGCCACTCATATCTGGTGTCTCTATAGCGTGCTTTTACAAAGAAAAAAGGTTTCCAGTGTAAGCTAATAGCAGCCAGTCAGTGTCCTTCAAGTGGCTCTGTCAGGCCTTCCTTCAGCGTGTGCCCTGCACAACCCTGCCAGCGTACTTTGACAGTTGCCAATCATATCTGGTGTCTCTATAGCGTGCTTTTAAAACCAAAATTTTGTTTCCACTGTAATAGAAGAGCAGTTGCCTGCCTGCCAGCTTCTGTGTGAGGTTCACAGTGGATACTGTGCCCTCTTGCCCAGTGCCACCACTCATATCTGTTTTTACAATAGCTTAAGCTTTAGATTTAAAATAAATACATTTTTTTCACTGTAATAGAAGAGCAGTTAGTTGTCTGCAAGCATCTGGGTTTCAGGCCTACTTCAGCGTGTGCTCTGCAGACCTGTGCCAGCGTGCTTTGACAGTTGCCAATCATATCTGGTGTCTCTTTAGCATGCTTTTACAAAGAAAAAAGGTTTCCAGTGTAAGCTAATAGCAGCCAGTCAGTGTCCTTCAAGCGGCTCTGTCAGGCCTTCCTTCAGCGTGTGCCCTGCACAACACTGCCAGCGTGCTTTGACAGTTGCCAATCATATCTGGTGTCTCTTTAGCGTGCTTTTACAAAGAAAAAAGGTTTCCAGTGTAAGCTAATAGCAGCCAGTCAGTGTCCTTCAAGCGGCTCTGTCAGGCCTTCCTTCAGCGTGTGCCCTGCACAACAATGCCAGCGTGCTTTGACAGTTGCCAATCATATCTGGTGTCTCTTTAGCGTGCTTTTACAAAGAAAAAAGGTTTCCAGTGTAAGCTAATAGCAGCCAGTCAGTGTCCTTCAAGCGGCTCTGTCAGTCCTTCCTTCAGCGTGTGCTCTCCAGAACTGTTCCAGTACACATTGCCAATCATATCTGGTGTCTCTATAGCGTGCTTTTACAAAGAAAAAAGGTTTCCAGTGTAAGCTAATAGCAGCCAGTCAGTGTCCTTCAAGCGGCTCTGTCAGTCCTTCCTTCAGCGTGTGCTCTCCAGAACTGTTCCAGTGCACATTGCCAATCATATCTGGTGTCTCTATAGCGTGCTTTTAAAACCAACATTTGTTTTTCACTGTTATAGATTGAATAGCAGTTACTTGTCTTCAAGCGGGTGTGTCAGGCCTACAGTGTGTGCTCTGCAGAACTGTTCAAGTGCACATTGCCAATCATATCTGGTGTCTCTATAGCGTGCTTTTACAAAGAAAAAAGGTTTCCAGTGTAAGCTAATAGCAGCCAGTCAGTGTCCTTCAAGCGGCTCTGTCAGTCCTTCCTTCAGCGTGTGCTCTCCAGAACTGTTCCAGTGCACATTGCCAATTTTATCTGGTGTCTCTATAGCGTGCTTTTAAAACCAAAATTTGTTTTTCACTGTTATAGATTGAATAGCAGTTACTTGTCTTCAAGCGGGTGTGTCAGGCCTACAGTGTGTGCTCTGCAGAACTGTTACAGTTCACATTGCCAATCATATCTGGTCTCACAGTAGCTTGCACGCATAGTACCACTAATCCCCAAAAAAATGACAGGCAGAGGCAGGCCACCCCGCAGGGGCTGTCGTGGTCGTGGTGCTGTGATTCCCTTTTGCCCTAGAATAATGCCCAGTTTTCAGAAGCCACGTACCCTGAACTTGAAAAGTTCTGAGGACATAGTTGACTGGCTAACACAGGACACCCAATCTTGTACAGCCTCCGCTCGGAACCTTGACGCACCATCCTCCTCCAGCTTAGCTTCAGGCACCTCTCAAGATACCACTCACCCGCCTGCCGCCACCACCAAAACTAGCACCACAGCCGCTTTACTTGGTATGTCAGAGGAGTTATTCACACACCCGTTTGAAGAAATGAGTGATGCGCAACCATTATTGCTAGAGGATGTAGATAACAGGGATATGTCTCAGGCAGGCAGCATTAAAAACATGGAGGTACGGTGTGATGATGATGATGTTGTACCCGCTGCTGCTTCCTTTTCTGAGTTGTCAGATACAAGCGAAGCGGTTGATGATGACGATGCGTCCATGGATGTCACGTGGGTGCCCGCTCGGCAAGAAGAAGAACAGGGCGAAAGTTCAGATGGGGAGACAGAGAGGAGGAGGAGACGAGTTGGAAGCAGGGGGGGTCGTCGCAAGGAGCTAGTGGCACAGTCAGACAGCATGCATTGGCACCCGGGGTCAGCCCGACAGCACGCCAATCAACGCATGCTGTGTCCACCACCAGAATGCCATCATTGCAGAGCTCAGCAGTGTGGCATTTTTTTGTGTGTCTGCCTCTGACAACAGCGATGCCATTTGCAACCTGTGCCAAAGGAAACTGAGTCGTGGGAGGTCCAACACCCACCTAGGTACAACTGCTTTGCGTAGGCACATGATCTCACATCACAAACGCCTATGGGATCAACACATGAGTACAAGCAGCACGCCTACTCTAAGCCGCCATCCTCCTCCTGGTCTAGCATCTTCAGCCACGTCAACCACTGCTGTCCTTCTTGCCCCCTCTCAACCATTCGCCACTCCGTCTCCCGCCTTGAGCAGTTCCCGCTCATCTGCCCACAGTCATGTGTCTGTCAAGGACATGTTTGAGCGTAAGAAGCCAATGTCACCAAGTCACCCCCTTGCCCAGCGTCTGACAGCTGGCTTGTCCGAACTATTAGCCCGCCAGCTTTTACCATACAATCTGGTTGAGTCTGAGGCGTTCAAAAAATTTGTAGCTATTGGGACACCGCAGTGGAAGGTACCCGGCCGGAATTTCTTTTCACAAAAGGCAATCCCCAACTTGTACTCGATTGGGCAAAAGGAAGTCATGGCATGTCTGGCACACAGTGTTGGGGCAAGGGTCCATCTGACCACTGATACCTGGTCTGCAAAGCATGGTCAGGGCAGGTATATCACCTACACTGCGCATTGGGTAAACCTGCTGACGGCTGACAAGCAAGGAATGCGTGGCATTGCAGAGGAGTTGGTGACACCGCCACGAATTGCAGGCAGTCCTGCTGCCACCTCCTCTA
Organism: Pelobates fuscus; assembly: GCF_036172605.1. Taxonomy (NCBI): domain Eukaryota; kingdom Metazoa; phylum Chordata; class Amphibia; order Anura; family Pelobatidae; genus Pelobates; species Pelobates fuscus. The sequence continues at coordinate 286,997,091 of NC_086320.1, read as the reverse complement.
CTCCTCCTACTCCATCCTCTTCCATAACCTCCTCGGCTGAGTCCTCTTGTGCTGCTGCGTCTTGCTCCACATCAACGGCACCCCCCCAGCTCCCAAGGTACTATTCCACATCCCGGATACGGCAGTGTCACGCCGTCTTGGGTTTGACTTGCTTGAAAGCAGAGAGTCACACCGGACAAGCACTCCTGTCCGCCCTGAACGCACAGGTGGAAAAGTGGCTTACTCCGCAGCAACTGGATATCGGCAAAGTGGTGTGTGACAACGGAAAAAATTTGATAGCGGCATTAAAGCTGGGCAAGTTGACACATGTGCCGTGCATGGCACATGTGTGTAATCTGATCGTACAACGCTTTGTGCATAAGTACACAGGCTTACAGGACGTCCTGAAGCAAGCCAGGAAGGTGTGTGGCCATTTCAGGCGTTCCTACACGGCCATGGCTCACTTTGCCGATATCCAGCGGTGAAACAACATGCCAGTGAGGCGCTTGATTTGCGACAGCCCTACACGTTGGAATTCAACACTCCTAATGTTCGACCGCCTGCTCCAACAAGAAAAAGCTGTTAATGAATATTTGTATGACCGGGGTGCTAGGACAGCCTCTGGGGAGCTGGGAATTTTTTTGCCACGTTACTGGACGCTCATGCGCAATGCCTGTAGGCTCATGCGTCCTTTTGAGGAGGTGACAAACCTAGTCAGTCGCAACGAAGGCACCATAAGCGACATCATACCATTTGTTTTCTTCCTGGAGCGTGCCCTGCGAAGAGTGCTGGATCAGGCTGTAGATGAGCGTGAAGAGGAAGAGGAAGAGTTGTGGTCAACATCACCACCAGAAACAGCCTTATCAGCATCGCTTGCTGGACCTGCGGCAACGCTAGAAGAGGATTGTGAGGAAGAGGAGTCAGAGGAGGATTGTAGCTTTGAGGAGGAGGAGGAGGAGGAGCAAGACCAAACACAACAGGCATCCCAGGGTGCTCGTTGTCACCTATCTGGTACCCGTGGTGTTGTACGTGGCTGGGGGGAAGAACATACCTTCAATGACATCAGTGAGGAGGAGGAACGGGAAATGAGTAGCTCGGCATCCAACCTTGTGCAAATGGGGTCTTTCATGCTGTCCTGCCTGTTGAGGGACCCTCGTATAAAAAGGCTGAAGGAGAACGACCTGTACTGGGTGTCCACGCTACTAGACCCCCGGTATAAGCAGAAAGTGGCGGAAATGTTACCGAATTACAACAAGTCGGAAAGGATGCAGCATTTGCAAAATAAATTAAAAAGTATGCTTTACACAGCGTATAAGGGTGATGTCACAGCACAACGGGAATATAACAGGGGGAGAGGTGGAAGTCATCCTCCTCCTCCTCCCACGACCACGCCGGCAAGGACAGGACGCTTTAAAGACGTGTTGTTGATGGAGGACATGCGGACCTTTTTAAGTCCTATGCATCGCCACAGCCCTTTGGGATCCACCCTCAGAGAGCGACTCGACCGACAGGTAGCAGACTACCTCGCCTTAACTGCAGATATCGACACTCTGAGGAGCGATGAACCCCTTGACTACTGGGTGTGCAGGCTTGACCTGTGGCCTGAGCTATCCCAATTTGCGATAGAACTTCTGGCCTGCCCCGCTTCAAGTGTCCTGTCAGAAAGGACCTTCAGTGCAGCAGGAGGTATTGTCACTGAGAAGAGAAGTCGCCTAGGTCAAAAAAGTCTAGATTACCTCACCTTTATTAAGATGAATGAGGGATGGATCCCGAAGGGACTGACACTGGGCGATACATTCGATTAAAAAAGGCCTGATGAGATGAGCTGCCTTGGGCTAAAAATGGTCCACACGCTGCTGTATTTTAGCTCTGAATGACGTTTGACTTGCGTGACTTATCCGCCACCAACTAGGGTTCAAGCCGCCATGTTTTAGGGCACTTTCTGCCTGTGAAACAAACATCAATTTTTCTGGCCGCTGCTACAGCAGCGGCTGCAACAATACCAAATTTTTCAGGCATGTGTACATGCCTAATTTTTAGGCCCACTGGTGCAGCACTGTGGCTTCAAAAACCAAACCAAAAAAAATCCTCCAAGATGGCACCAATATACCAGTGGTCTAAGCATCTTCCCACCTTGGCCTAAAAAGGGGAGGTGATTCAACAATTAAAAATCTCTGCCATTTACACGTCCACTGATAGGAGACGCGGAAGGTATTAAACTGATATGAACAATACTAAACTCACCACTCCTATCTGGTGGCACATTAGCTTGCCCGCGCAGTGCCCCAAATTTCAAGTAAGAGGACCGACCAAGCATCTTCTTCCATCTCCCTGTTACATAAATCAATGCCATATCCATAGAAATTGTAGAGAATATCCAGGATAGTTTTACAGGGCCAAATCATGTCGCTGTCAGGGTACCTGAGGTCTCTACCTCCGAAAGAGGTAGAGACTTAGCCGTTCATCCATCCGGACGGTCTGATTTCCCCCTTCCTCGCGGTCTATCCGGTCATGCAAAGCCGGCCGCGAGGGAGTGACTCCCTTTTATAGCATGACGTCCGGAACTCGACGTCAGGACGCTAACCCGGAACGACCTGTCACTCAATTGCTTCAGGACCAATCAGGACGCCTCGGAGGCGTGTTTACTTATCTGAACAGGGCATTTAACAGTGCTTCTTTCATTAGCTCATTGCCCTGTCGTGGTTCTAGCTTGTTCTAGTCACTCAGTGCTCGTGTATTCTAGTTATCCCTTTTGGTTTTGACCCGGCTTGTTTGCTCTACTCTGCTTATCTCTGTTACCCTTGATTCGGCTTGTCTCTCGCTTACCTGTCTTCTGTTACCCTCGACCTCGGCTTGTCTTTGACCATTCCCTACTGTACTACTTACGTTAGTCCGGCCATTCTAAGGTCCGGTATACGTATCTGGCTACTGTTTGTACTCTGCGTGTTGGATCCCTGTCCCGATCCTGACATTACGACAGGGCCAATGGATCCTGCAAGTACAAACAGTCAGCTTGCTTCTCCTGATCCTAGGTTTGAAGCCATGGATCACAGAATGGATCAGATGGCGCTAGCGCTACAGGCGTTATTATCTCGTGCCAATAACCCACCAGAGGAGATACGTACTACTCCTATCTCTCCTGTAAGTTCAGGCCTAGAGGTAGCCACAGTAGGTGCTTCTTCTCGCATTACCCCACCAGTACGTTATGGTGGGGCTCCTGAGAAATGTCGTGGTTTTTTAAACCAAATTAGTATCCACTTTGAATTGCAACCTCGCTCCTTTCCTACAGATAGGGCAAAGGTAGGATTTATTATCACCTTACTCATTGAGAAGGCTCTGAGATGGGCCAACCCACTATGGGAGAACGATAACCCGTTAGTATATAACTATAACGCATTTGTAGCTGCTTTTAGAAGAACGTTTGACCCTCCAGGTAGAAAGGTTAATGCAGCCAGATCACTGTTGCGCCTGAGACAGGAGAACCGAACACTTGTGGATTATGCACTAGAGTTCAGGTCTCTGGCGTCAGAGGTCAAGTGGAATGAGCAGGCGTATATGGATGTATTTTTGAATGGGCTATCAGATGTAATCCTTGACGAGGTTGCTACTAGAGAACTTCCTGAAAATTTAGAGGATTTAATTTCATTCATTTCTCGTATAGATGAACGTTTAAGAGAGAGACAGAACACTCGAGAGAGGAACCGGAGACCTTCCCTTAGGTTAGCCCCCGCATTTCCAAGCCCTGACTCCACGGTCTCTCTGCTTCCTGAACCTATGCAGATAGACTATACCCGCCTCTCTGAGGAGGAGAGACAGCACAGGAGAAGGGAGGGGTTATGTATGTATTGTGGAGCCAGAGGTAATTTACTCTCGAACTGTTCTAACCGCCCGGGAAACGCTCGCACCTAAGTTTCTCTAGAGGACAGGCCTTGGGTGTTTCTATTTTGTCCTCTACTCCTAATTATAAAGATCACAGGCTTCTGCTACCAGTTTCCTTAACTTGGGAGAAGGAAGTAGTAAAGGCTATGGCATTGATAGATTCCGGAGCTGCTGAGAATTTTATCGACCAAGCCTTTGCCACTAAACACAATTTCCCATCCCAGTTAACGGAGACACCTTTGGCCGTTGAGGCCATAGATGGTAGACCACTACTGGACCCTGTTATCTTTCGTGAGACTATACCCATTAACTTAAATGTTGGTATCCTACATGTGGAGAATTTATCTCTTATGCTCATTTCGTCCCCTTCTGTTCCCATAGTTCTGGGGTATCCATGTTTGAAGAGACATAACCCTATTATCGATTGGGAATTAGGGGAGATACTCTCGTGGGGTCAGAGCTGCCAGGAGAGGTGTTTACGCAAGGTTTCTCCATTGGCTAATATTAACACACCTGGTAGTCCTACTCAGTCCACAGAAAGACAGATACCGTTCCTGTACCAAGACTTAAAGGCAGTATTCGACAAGAAGAATGCCGATTCTTTACCTCCACACAGGTCATTTGATTGTAAAATTAAGCTTCTACCTGGGACTATGCCCCCGAGGGGTAATGTATATCCTTTATCTGTTCAGGAGAACTCTGTTCTAGAGGAATATATTCGTGAGAATTTAGAGAAAGGATTCATTAGGAGGTCTTCTTCTCCTGCCGGGGCTGGGTTCTTTTTCGTTAAGAAAAAGGATGGCACGCTGACAGGGCCGGATTAACATAGGGGCTGATGGAGCTGCAGCTCCAGGCCCAGGCCCATGGAATAGGCCCATTGGTTTAAAAAAAAAAAAATTTTACATTTTTTTTTTATTTTTTTTTACACACTACTCTTAGGGTTGCCAGGTATTTCTCATGTATTTATTAGGGTTTCCAGGTATTTCTCAGAAGTATTTCTCAGGTATTTGAGGCTGCCTAGCCGGTGCCGGTATTGCAGTAATACCGGCAATCCAAATGTCTGTCTCAGTATAAACATAGATTATTCGGCAATACCAGCGCCGGCCAGTAGGGGTCGCTGTTTGTGTGGAGAGAGGCAGTGATAAGAAGTTACGGCATCTCCCTCCCTGCCTCTCTCTACTCACTGATCCGCGGGGGAGCAGCTCTGCACAGAGAGTCCAGACAGCAGTTCCGAGACATGGGAACGCTGAGACATTGGGACACTGGGGAACATGGGGACCCTGAGCATGCACGTCCGCAGGAATTTTTCCGGGGGGGGGGGGGAGGGGCATAATTGTAATGACATCCATGCTTGGCCCCTTTTTGACAGTGTCATGAAAGGGAAGGAGCAGTCATTTTCACATACAGCCAGGATGAATAGCGTTTTCACAACTATGGTGTCAGGAATATATGTTTGTATTCCTGACACTATAGTGTTCCTTTCATCAAATTACAGGAACATTCTGGTCACCATAACAACTTTATCTAAATGAAAATGCTGTGATGCAAGGAGGCCCCTGGGTGCTCTTTCTTTGAAGGGGTGAAACCGCTCTCAAATGGTTTACCCCCAAAGGCTTCCTTCAGCTCCAGATCTCCAGGTCGCTCAGTGGTATTCGACTTCTGAAACAGTGTCAGGAAGTGCAGATTGACGTTGGGCATGGGTGCAGCTGATTGGCTAGAGTGGTCAGCTGACACTCTAAGCCAATCGCTAGTTCCCGATTCATAAAAATGTTTTACGTTTTCATGAATGGGGAGCTACTGATTGGCTTAGAGTACCAGCTGACCCATCTAGCCAATCAGCGGCACCCCTACCCAGCGGCCCTCTGTGTTTCCTGACACTCAGTAAATAAAAGTGAACACATTAACACTGATATATATATATATATATTTTTTTTTACCTGGGGAGATGAGAAGGTCCAAAGTTTCACTGCCAGGCCCAGGTACCAACGCCTTATGATGTGGTGTCCAGAATGAAGTGCTCCAATCTCATTTTCTTCTCCTTCATTTGACACAGTCTTCTTTGTCTTCTGAGGCTCCTTCTGCTCCTTTACCTTTCTGCTACTTTCTGCTTATTTTGCGCCCTTCTGCTCCTTTCTCTTTCTGATCCCTTTCTGCTCCTTGATGGCTCTTCCTGCTCCATGATGGCCCTTCCTGCTTCTTGCAGACCCTTCCTGCTTCTTACTGCCCTTCCTGCTTCTTTCTGCCCTTCCAGCTTCTTGCAGCCCCTTGCTGATCCTTTCTGTTCCTTCTGATTCTTCCTGCCCCTTCCTGCTCCTTGCTGCCCCTTCCTGCTCCTTGCAGACCCTTCCTGCTCCTTGCAGACCCTTCCTGCTTTTTGCAGACCCTTCCTACTCATTTCTGCCCCTTCTTTCTCCTTGCTGACCCCTCCTGCCCCTTGCAGACCCTTTCTACTCCTTGCTGACCCCTCCTGCTCCTTACTGCCTCTTCCTACTCCATGTTGCCCCTTCCTACTCCATGCTGCCCCTTCCTACTCCATGCTGCCCCTTCCTGCTCCTTGCAGACCCTTCCTGCTCCTTGCAGACCCTTCCTGCTCCCTCTTCCTACTCCTTGCTGCCCCTTTCTACTCCATGCTGCCCCTTCCTACTCCTTGCTGCCCCTTCCTGCTCCTTGCTGCCTCTTCCTACTCCTTGCTGACCCCTCTTGCTCCTTGCAGACCCTTCCTACTCCTTGGTGACCCCTCCTGCTCCTTGCAGACCCTTCCTGCTGCACTTGCTGACCCCTCCTGCCTCTTGCCGACCCTTTCTACTCCTTGCTGACCCCTCCTGCTCCTTGCTGTCCCCTCTTGCTCCTTGCTGCTCCTTCTACTTTACCCTCCTGCTCCTTGAAAACCTTTCGACCCCTTCCTGCTTCTTGCTGCCCCTTTCTATTCCTTGCTGACCCCTCCTGCCCCTTGCAGAACCTTTCTGCTCCTTCTACTTTACCTTCTATGCGGTCTTCCCCACCCCCCATCCCTCACTTACCTGCTCTGTAGGCTGCCTCTGTGCTGCTCCCCTGCGGTTTCAGTCATGAGAGAGAGGCAGGGATAAGCTGTAGCTTCCTGCCTTTCTCCATTTACAGCGCCACCTACTGGCCAGCGCTGGTATTGCACTGTATTCTCACACTAAAACGAAAAATAGCAGCACAAGCTGAAAAATCCGGGGGGGCGCAAGTACCCCCCTTTACCCCCCCCCCCCATTCGGACGCCCATGAACCTGAGACACTAGGGACACAGTGGCCCCATGTCTCCCAGTGGCCCCTAGTTTGTGTCCCCATGTCTCCCAGCCACTGTCCCTAGTGTCTCAGTGGCCCCATGTCTCCCAGTGTCCCCATGTCTCTAAGTGTCCCCTAGTGTCCTAGTGACATCAGGACACTGGGAGACATGAGGACACAGACTCTAAGGGACACTGGGAGACATGGGGATACAAACACTAGGGGACACTGGGCAACATGGGAACACTGAGACACTAGGGTACATTGAGAGACATGGAGAAACTGGGGGACACTGGGCGACTTTGAGACCTAGGAAACATGGGGCACTCCCAGTGTCCCCATGTCTCACAGCCAGTGCACATAGTATCTCAGTATCCCCATGTGTCCCTGGTGTCTCTCAGTGTCTGTAGTGTGCCAGTGTCCCTAGTGTCTCAGTGTTCCCTAGACTCCCAAAGTCCCCTAGTCTCCCAATGTCTCTGTGTCCCCATGTCTCCTAGTGTCTCAGTGTCCCTTAGTATAAAAGAAAAAATCTCAGGCACTCACTGTGATAGATTTAGGCAGGTTTATTGGACACCGCAACGTTTCGACCTGTACCCAGGTCTTTATCAAGTCTCCAATGTCTCCTATGTATCAGTGTGCCCTATGTATCAGTGTCTCAGTGCCCCATGTCTCTCAGTGCCTGTAGTGTCTCTGTGCCCGTAGTGTATCTGTGCTCGTAGTGTCTCTGTGCCCGTAGTGTCTCAGTGTCCCCTAGTATAAAAGAAAAAAATCTCAGGCACTCACTGTGATAGCTTTAAGCAGGTTTATTGGACACCGCAACATTTTGACCTGTACCCAGGTTTTTGTCAAGTCTCCAGTGTCCCCTATATATCACAGTGTCTCAGTGCCCCATATCTCCCCGTGTCCCCTCGTGTCTGTCACCCAGTGTCGCCAAGAGTCTCAGATTTTCCAAGTCTCCCAGTGTTCCCTAGTATCTGTGTCCCCATGTCTCACAGTGTCCCAATGTCTCTCAATGTCCCCTAGTGACATGGGGACACTGGGAGACATGAGGACACAAACACTAAGGGACTGGGAGACATAGGGACACAGACATTTCCCCTTTTTGTGCATGTTCGCCTTTTCGGCCGTTCTGGTTATGTGATTTGTGTCAGTAGCCCACCCTTTTACCGCATCCATAGACTTCCTGCTTTACTGGACACTGCTGTTAGGGGGTATGGGTTTACTTGAAAGATGAAAGCATGAGATTAGCAAAGGGTATGTGTTTTCTCATAGTTGCATCCTATGAGTTTCCCTACAGCATCATCTCCATCAGATACATGACGCTTAGGAGGTAGGACTGTTTTAGTGTTTTTGGTCAATAAGATTTTGTAATTAGGCCCATCATAATTATCAGCACCAGGCCCACTGGGCTCTTAATCCGGCCCTGCACGCTGAGACCTTGTATTGATTACCGAGGCTTGAATAAAATAACTATCAGAAATGCTTATCCTATCCCATTGATTACCGAGTTGTTTGATCGTCTTAAGGGCTCCAAAATCTTCACCAAGTTAGATCTCAGAGGGGCATATAATTTGGTGAGAATCCAGCATGGACACAAGTGGATGACGGCGTTCAATACCCGATATGGCCACTATGAATACACACTTATGCCGTTTGGACTTTGCAATGCTCCTGCAGTATTTCAAGATTTGATTAATGAGGTACTTAGGGAGTTTCAACATGATTGTGTTATTGTCTACCTGGACGACATACTGATACACTCTAGGGAGATTGAGACTCACCATAGACAAGTCAGAAAGGTATTACACAAACTTCTGCAACATGGCTTATACTGTAAATTGGAGAAATGCAGCTTTGATCAGTCTCAGATAGACTTTCTTGGTTACGTGATTTCTGGGGAAGGTTTTAAAATGGATCCTGACAAACTCCAATCTATTTTAGATTGACCTTTGCCCAAAGGACTCAAGGCTATTCAGAGGTTTATTGGTTTTTCCAACTACTATAGGCGCTTCATTAAGGGATACTCTTCTATCATTGCGCCTATTACCAATATGACCAAACAAGGGGCTGATACTAGGACCTGGTCTACGGAGGCTCTTGTTGCTTTCAAGACTCTCAAAGAACTTTTTGCTTCTGCTCCCATTCTAGTCCACCCTGATACGACTCTGCCGTTCTTACTCGAGGTCGATGCTTCTGAGACGGGAGTTGGGGCTGTTCTGTCTCAAAGGTTAGTGGTGGACAAACCGTTACACCCTTGTGGGTTCTTCTCTAAGAAATTATCTGGGCCTGAAAGCAGATATGACATCGGCGACAGGGAACTGTTAGCGGTCATTAAGGCTTTAACCCCTTAAGGACCAAACTTCTGGAATAAAAGGGAATCATGACATGTCACACATGTCATGTGTCCTTAAGGGGTTAAAGGAGTGGAGACATTTACTAGAAGGGACATTACACCCTGTTACTATTTTAACGGATCATAAGAACTTGTCTTATATTGGGGAGGCTAAGCGCTTATCCGCCAGGCAGGCTCGTTGGTCCTTGTTCCTCACTCACTTTAATTATGTACTTACTTATAGACCTGGGTCTAAGAACTCTAAAGCCGATGCTTTGTCTCGTCAATACGAACCGTTCACTATAACTGAACCAGTCCTTTCCTCCATAGTTCCTAAGGGTAATATCATCGCTAACACGAATCTCAGGATTCACTCTCCGTTGCTTGCCGAGATCATGAAATTTCAGCATCTTGCACCCAAACACACTCCTGGGGATCGACACTTCGTTCCTGCCACTCTCCAACTAGAAGTGTTACGCTGTTTCCACAACAGCAAGGTGGCTGGACATCCTGGCATTCGCAAGACATATGCTCTGATCTCTAAAGATTTCTGGTGGCCTGAGTTACGTAAAGATATTAAAGAATTCATCGGGGCATGTGAGGTTTGTACCAAGACCAAGCAACCCCATTCGCTTCCATGCGGATTTCTGCACCCTTTAGAGGTTCCTGAAAAGCCATGGTCCTGTTTGGCTATGGACTTCATTGTTGATTTGCCTATCTCTAAAAAGCAGACTGTTATCCTCACTGTGGTGGACAGATTTACTAAGATGGCTCACTTCATTCCCTTACCTAAACTCCCATCTTCGCCTGAATTAGCGGAGATATTCGCTAGGGAGATTTTCCGTTTACATGGGATACCTTCCCAAATTGTATCTGACAGAGGTTCCCAATTTGTTTCCCGTTTTTGGAAATCCTTCTGCTCTCAACTAGGCATCAAATTGAATTTCTCTTCTGCCTACCATCCTCAGTCCAATGGAGCTGCTGAACGCACCAACCAAAAGGTTGAACAATATTTACGTTGTTTCGTTTCTGAACACCAGGACGATTGGGTCGGTTTGATTCCTTGGGCGGAGTTTGCACACAACAATCTCGTCTGTGATTCTACGCATTCTAGCCCCTTCTTCATGAATTATGGCTTTCATCCTTCCATTCTTCCTTCGGAGCCCTCTTCCCAAGGGGTACCGTCGGTGGATGTCCATGTTGCCAATTTAAGGAAGTTATGGGACCAGACTCGACAAATTCTTCTGCACAATTCTATGCTGGTTAAGAAACACGCTGACAAACGTAGAAGGGCAGCACCGGTGTTTGTTCCAGGCGATAGAGTATGGTTAAGTACTAGAAACATTCGGTTAAAAGTGCCTTCCATGAAGTTCGCTCCTCGGTATATTGGACCTTACAGGGTACTGACTCAAATTAACCCAATTGCGTATCGTCTAGCTTTGCCTAATGCCTTACGCATTCCTAACTCATTTCATGTTTCCTTGCTAAAACCACTAGTATGTAACAGATTCTCCTCCACGATCGCCCCTCCTCGCTCTGTTCAGGTGGAGGGTCAGGAGGAGTATGAAGTCAATTCCATCGTCGATTCTCGAATCTCCCGGGGGAGAGTACAATATCTGGTCGATTGGAAAGGATATGGTCCTGAGGAGAGAAGTTGGGTACCTCATGAGGAGGTTCATGCTCCCCGTCTCCGCAGGGCATTTCACTCTCGCTTCCCTTCTCGTCCTGGTGCCTTCCGCCCGGTGGGCGTATCTGAGAGGGGGGGAACTGTCAGGGTACCTGAGGTCTCTACCTCCAAAAGAGGTAGAGACTTAGCCGTTCATCCATCCGGACGGTCTGATTTCCCCCTTCCTCGCGGTCTATCCGGTCATGCAAAGCCGGCCGCGAGGGAGTGACTCCCTTTTATAGCATGACGTCCGGAACTCGACGTCAGGACGCTAACCCGGAACGACCTGTCACTCAATTGCTTCAGGACCAATCAGGACGCCTCGGAGGCGTGTTTACTTATCTGAACAGGGCATTTAACAGTGCTTCTTTCATTAGCTCATTGCCCTGTCATGGTTCTAGCTTGTTCTAGTCACTCAGTGCTCGTGTATTCTAGTTATCCCTTTTGGTTTTGACCCGGCTTGTTTGCTCTACTCTGCTTATCTCTGTTACCCTTGATTCGGCTTGTCTCTCGCTTACCTGTCTTCTGTTACCCTCGACCTCGGCTTGTCTTTGACCATTCCCTACTGTACTACTTACGTTAGTCCGGCCATTCTAAGGTCCGGTATACGTATCTGGCTACTGTTTGTACTCTGCGTGTTGGATCCCTGTCCCGATCCTGACAGTCGCCTGTTGAAAGAGGTGACCTTGCTCGGGTCCCAGGTGTGCGGTTCCTAAAATGGCTGCCATATACATGTCCTCTGATAGGAGACGCGGAAGGTATTAAACTGATATGAACAATACTAAACTCACCACTCCTATCTGGTGGCACATTAGCTTGCCCGTGCAGTGCCCCAAATTTCAAGTAAGAGGACCGACCAAGCATCTTCTTCCATCTCCCTGTTACATAAATCAATGCCATATCCATAGAAATTGTAGAGAATATCCAGGATAGTTTTACAGGGCCAAATCATGTCGCCTGTTGAAAGAGGTGACCTTGCTCGGGTCCCAGGTGTGCGGTTCCTAAAATGGCTGCCATATACATGTCCACTGATAGGAGACGCGGAAGGTATTAAACTGATATGAACATTTACTAAACTCACCACTCCGAGTGCTGTTATTTATTTAATTTTTTTGTGGTGAGGCTTTACAGGACAGAGTGCTTCTCCACGGGACATGTTAACTCACGGGCAGCTGGCTCATCAAGGAACCAGAGCAGCTTGAACGAGGTGACCTTGCTCGGGTCCCAGGTGTGCGGTTCCTAAAATGGCTGCCATATACACGTCCACTGATAGGAGACGCGGAAGGTATTAAACTGATATGAACAATACTCCACTCCTATCAGTAGGTCCGTCCCATTGTGATTTATGCCCCCCACCCACCGCGCAGGGATAGGGGCCGGGGGGGAGGAAAGTAGGCCCCCCACTGTGATTTATGGCCTTATGGCCCCCACCCACCGCGCAGGGGTGGGGGCCGAGGGGGGGAGGACAGTAGGTCCCCCCATTGTGACTTATGGCCCCCACCCACCGCGCAGGGGTTGGGGAGGACAGTAGCTCCCCCCAGTGTGTATCATGGGCTTTGAGGACAGGTGTCAATCCATACCTGCCAAGTGACCCTATGTAGGGGTAACAGTCCCTATTCTGCTCTGTGTCAGTGTGTATCATGGTCTCTGTGGACGGGGAACAGTCTCTATTCTGCTCTGTGTCAGTGTGTATCATGGTCTCTGTGGACGGGGAACAGTCTCTATTCTGCTCTGTGTCAGTGTGTATCATGGACTCTGTGGACAGGGAACAGTCTCTATTCTGCTCTGTGTCAGTGTGTATCAGGGGCTTTGAGGACAGGTGTCAATCCATACCTGCCAAGTGACCCTATGTAGGGGGGACAGTCTCTATTCTGCTCTGTGTCAGTGTGTATCATGGTCTCTGTGGACGGGGAACAGTCTCTATTCTGCTCTGTGTCAGTGTGTATCATGGTCTCTGTGGACAGGGAACAGTCTCTATTCTGCTCTGTGTCAGTGTGTATCAGGGGTTTTGAGGACAGGTGTCAATCCATACCTGCCAAGTGACCCTATGTAGGGGGGACAGTCTCTATTCTGCTCTGTGTCAGTGTGTATCATGGTCTCTGTGGACGGGGAACAGTCTCTATTCTGCTCTGTGTCAGTGTGTATCATGGTCTCTGTGGACAGGGAACAGTCTCTATTCTGCTCTGTGTCAGTGTGTATCAGGGGCTTTGAGGACAGGTGTCAATCTGATGTAGATTAATTTAGAAATAAACAAATATGTTTAAATGTCTATCTGTTCCTGTCCAAATCTGAGATGATTAAATTGCGTATACGCAGAAGTAAGCTCACACTGACACATGGAGTTCAGGTTAAAAGCACTTCAGAAAATTTAATGCAATCTGGTTGGAAAACAGTTATGCAGGCCTTTTTAAATGCAAAATGACATCATCATTGAATATCAGATAAGAAGTGAGGAAACATTGTCAATTGGCTAAGAGAAGAAGTGGTTAGTTAAATGCCCTCCCTGTTGGGTGTTACGTCTTACATCATAACTGACGTCATAAAGTTCTCCTCCAGATTTCAGTGCCATCTTACTAGCACGAGGAGTTCTTTTGATGGGAGGGGGCATTTTGGCAGCTATCCATAAAGAGTAGCTGGTACCTTTAGTCTTTCAAGGTTAGTATCCTCAGTATTCTCAAGGCCTCTTTGGCAATTATACACTCTATCAATACTATCTGCTACAGTGTGTTCTTTGAATCAGAAGATTCTAGCATTTTCTGCTGACATGCTGTTTCTACGAACAAAGGAATCTTGTAAAGTTTAAACTACGAGGCATGAGAGCTGAATATGAGAATATAGTATTAAAGGGGCCCAGTAAGGATTATATAGTTTATAAGGGGCTTGATAATGGATATAAGTTATAAGGGGTTAATAATTCTACAACAGTCCCCCCTATAGAGTGTTAATTGCTAAAAAAAAAAGGATAAACTTTATTGGTTAGTTCCAGAAGACAGGTTAGCCCAAAGGCACAAAACCCTATGAAGTAACGATTCTTAAAGTCTTCTTAGTTCTTCAGAGGGACATCATGAATAGACAAGCTTACATTACCATATGGACCTGTGTTATCTGGAATATAGGCACAACAAGTCATGGTGACAGGTAAACGTTGTTGGTTGCAATAGATACAATAAATGCAAATCAAAATATTATTATTATTATTAGGTACCCCCCTTGGCACACCTATGGCATCAATATATATATATATATATGTGTCAAACTTTCCCTTTAGAGGGGTGCTCCTCTTTATGTTCTGAAGCATGAATGTGGTGTGTCAAGAATACCTTGTCATGTATTATGTGTATGGACATAATAACCTTGGCTAGGGCGCATTTGCTTATGCATTGTAGTTATTAAACCTGTCCCATGCTACATCAGCGTAGGTGGACTCGGATCATTTAGTCAATATTAATATCACCACAAACTCAGGATGGGCAAATAATCCTGAGGGAGCTTGGCGTTTGGATCTCTTTAGCTTCACGAGGTCTCCTTTTGGGGTCCTCGGCTTTCCATCGATGGCAGGTGGTCAGGCATTATTATGGCCATCAAACACCTACTTGCTGGTATCTTTTTATTTAACAAGTCATTTTTTCTTTAGAGTCAAAAGTGTGTCAAAATCAACAAATGTCACTTCTCATGTTGCAGAGAGAGAGTCTTGAATCTGGAACAATGAATCCACTGAGTGATCTCTGCAACTTTCACAATGCACTATTGGGTATATGGTCTTGGTTGTCACATTGATGACCGGCTAGGCTTCTGGCCATCCTGACAAAATGTCTATGATAACTAGTGCATATTTGACCCAGTAGCTCTTTGTCACCTGGATTCTTGAAAGGGATATTGAGAGTTAGTTAGGTGCTTAGGAGTATTTTAGAGATCAAAGAGTTCATGAGGGTCTTGGATAGGTATAAAGTTCCATGGGCTCACTGCCCAGTACATGTTTTTGGGTAAACAGAGCTTGAGAGTGTTGGAGTACAGCCCGTCTTCAAGGGTTGCCCCTTTCTGTTTTTCCAGCTTTGTATTTCTTCAGGGTCAGTAGCTGCTTGTCATTCTTTCAGAAGCTTGAGATCTGTAGGTAGGATTTACATGGTGAGTATAGAAGTTTCTTTAGCGGACACCATTCTGTCCACTTCCCTTGGTGCACTTGTGGCTTGGTTGGCAGCTTTTAGTCAGCTGAGTGGTGCTTCTTATCTTCCAGATTGATCCAAAATAATGTGCTGCACCCAGGGCATATCTTGAGTCAGTGTAGATATTGGCATGTCTTCCTTCAGGCATTTTGTATGCCACTGAGAAGGCTGTCAATTCAGCGTCTTGAGCAGATGTGAATGAGGAAAGTGAAGATGCTTGACGTACCTGATCTTCTGTAGCAACAGCAAATCCAGTATGGTACCTTTCCTCTTTATCCGCAAACAGAGTAGAGTCAGGATCTGGTAAAGCTACTGCATGCTCTGTTGAAAGGTGTCTTGTTTCTTCTTTCATCTGTTCAAAGCAACCATGAGGAGCAGTAGAAGAGGTTTCCTCACCTATTTCTGTGTGAGATTGGGGGGTATTTGTCTTTCTATTCACAGTTCTCTTGCTGACCCCCCTCTGTAGAGATTTGTAAATTGAATGTTCATGTTTTGTTCTAATGAGTCAGGTTCCTTTCATGAGATTTCTGGGGACTTAGTGAAGAAAAAAAACATGAGGGACAGCCACCTCCCTTACTTCCATGGGAATCTGGGTCAGGGTCGCACTATTTCCTTGAGAGTGCCCAAAACAGTTCTTTCATGTCTGAATAATTTTTCGTTAGTGTGGTATTCCCCCCTGGGAAGTGGCGGAAGAGTGGCCAGAGCAACTTTCCTGCAAAATGTAATGTTGTCAGGTAGAGGCAGAGTTGTCTATGGGTGGAGGAAATTGGTAAGGAATAAGAAGGGAGGAAGCATATAAAGGATATAGATATGGTGGTGGGGAGATGGAAGAATGAGTAGTGGATAGAGTGAGAGGGAAGAAGGTGGAGTAGGAGGAGGAGAAGGCGGAGTAGAGGGAGGAGTAGGAGGAGGAGAAGGAGGAATAGAGGAGAAGTAGGAGGAGAGAGGAGAAGGTGGAGTAGAAGGAGAAAGTGGAGTAGAGGGAGGAGTAGGAAGAGGAGGGAGGAGTAAGAGCAGGAAGAAGGAGTAGGAGGAGGAGAAGGTGGAGTAGAGGAAGGAGTAGGAGGAGAAAGTGGAGTAGAGGGAGGAGTAGGAGGAGAGAGTGGAGTAGAGGGAGGAGTAGGAAGAGGAGGGAGTGGAGTAGAGGGAGGAGTAGGAAGAGGAGGGAGGAGTAAGAGCAGGAAGAAGGAGTAGGAGGAGGAGAAGGTGGAGTAGAGGAAGGAGTAGGAGGAGAAAGTGGAGTAGAGGGAGGAGTAGGAAGAGGAGGGAGGAGTAAGAGCAGGAAGAAGGAGTAGGAGGAGGAGAAGGTGGAGTAGAGGGAGGGGCAGTAGGGGAAAGTGGAGTAGAGGGAGGAGTAGGAAGAGGAGGGAGGAGTAAGAGCAGGAAGAAGGAGTAGGAGGAGGAGAAGGTGGAGTAGAGGGAGGGGCAGTAGGGGAAAGTGGGGGACTGTAGATGAAGGGGAGGGATCGGTGGGAGGAATAAGCGGGGGTGGGCAGGTAAGGGAGCAGACAGGTGAGGTAGCAATGGAGGATACATCAGAAATCAAGACTAGGTAGAAATGCAATGGAGGCTGCAAATAGCCCATGTACAACAACTATTAACTGGCCCTAAGCTTTCCCTAGAGAAAAATAATAAAAGGCTAACATGCTCATCTTGTCTCCACAAGCCTCGAACGTTTCACTCCCATGGGTGGCCCATGATGGCTTGCCCACCACTTCTCCACACGGGGCCTTGTGCCTGCGGAGACAGACGCTATCCCTAACTCTCGTTCTTAATTTAATAATTAATATCTAACATCTCAAAATGTAATTCCTACTTATATCACAAATATACATTATCACAATTTTATGTCTCGTAAATGGGATAAAATTTATTCTACTCTTCACTGATAATGTATTTTTAAAACATACAAAATAGACAAATAACATTGCCTTCTGGAAAATAAATGGAAAAGATAATGGAGAGTTTGTTAAGCTTATAAATGGCTATACATTAATTCACATTTCTTGTTCTCCAGTTTCTGGCTGTTAATGACAATGTACAATGTAATAGAGCAGCAGGGAATGCTAGCAGAATGCTTGGTTGCATTGGGAGAGGTATTAGCAGTAGGAAGAGGGAAGTGCAGAGTACTGGATACAGTACTGGAGACCATATCTTCAGAAGGATATGGATACCTTAGAGAGAGTTCAAAGAAGGGCTATTAAACTGGTTCATGGATTGCAGGATAAAATTCACCAGGAAAGGTGAAAGGATCTTAACAGGTATAGCTAGGTGAAAGGACGAGACAGGGGAAATATGATAAAAGCATTTTAAATACATAAAGGGGAAACAACACAGTAACAGTGGAGACTATATTTAAAAGAAGGAAAACTACCATAACAAGAGGACATAGTCTCAAAAATAGAGGGACCAAGGTTTAAAAATAATATCAGGAAGTATTACATTACTGAGAGGGTAGTGGATGCATGGAATAGCCTTCCAACTGGAGTGGTAGAGGTTAACTCAGTAGAAGTGTTTTAAGCATGCGTGGGATAGGCACTTGCTGCTAGTAACAGATCTAGAATTAATATACTATAATGCCCAAAGTCTCAATTCCTATGCATATGCAATAATAAAATATCTGGGCTTACAACAAAAATTATGTTAGTCAGTCTTTAAACTTGGCTTATTCATTTGTTCAAGAAATCTTGGTTTATTAGAACTTTCTTTTAGTAAATGTTCTTTAAGATAACCCCTCTTCCATCATGTTATCAATCTTTGTACACAAAGCTAAAACACACTTGTTACTTATACGTGAAACGATAGACATATATATTCTATCTACATATTAACCATTACTTGTCACAGACACTTTCCTGATATAGGGAAACTAATAGTAGGATAATTTTAGTAATTGTAACCTTTTTGTTCATAATATATGGGCACAAAACACAAAATACACAGTTAGAATATTTTCTAGCAAAAAATTCCATTGTTAAGTCTTAACAGCAGCCTCTGAATAATTTTACTGAACGCAGAACTGAAAAACCAGGAATGTCACCCCTCCCTCTCCCCCCTCGCGTCTCACAGAAGGCAAGGAGGGAGGGGTGAGGAGAGAGCCAGCATGAAGTTTTTTTAACTATGTCAGCGCTGGAAGGACAGTTACGTTACAATTATTGCAAGCAAAGAGACACAAAAAAAAAACCACAACATTTAGACAATACACCTAGGGTACCCATACTTATAGCAGTAATTGAAATAATCCCTGATCCAGTCAGGTCAATCACAATATAGTAATACTCTCAGTGGAACTCAATACAAAACCCCCACCCTCTACCAGGGTAATGGCTAACACAAAATACAAAAACAATTATTATAATATACATATATTCTTAACCCTTTGTGATCTAGTTCTTCCTCAGCCCAACCTTCCTGCTGAATGGCATTGCTACTCTGTACCAGTAAGCTTGCTTTCTTCTCTGTCAGTAATCTACCACATGAAGGCACAGCAATTTTACACACTTTAGCAATCTCTATCTTCAACTAGATCACACGCGCTAGCCAGCCCTTATTGGGCTTTCCTAACCCTGTTCCATTCCCCTCCTATACAGGCATCCCAGATATAGGGGAAAGAAGATTTTAAACAGT
The DNA here is from genome assembly GCF_036172605.1 of Pelobates fuscus. Classification (NCBI taxonomy): domain Eukaryota; kingdom Metazoa; phylum Chordata; class Amphibia; order Anura; family Pelobatidae; genus Pelobates; species Pelobates fuscus. Next base: position 286,978,196 of record NC_086320.1, on the reverse strand, counting down.
GTCTACAATGGTGGACTGACACTCGAGAGGGGTGGGTCCCCCCCAAGTGCGTCTTCCCAAAACGTAGACTAGTCACTAATTGGAGCGAGGTGAGAAGTGTGTGACCAATCACTTCTCTCACAATAGAAATAGGAGAGGATAGAATAATAATATAGGAAGTATAGAAAAGGGAAAAGGCAAGGAAAAATCCTTGGAGACAGACACAGGAGTTTAAATAACTCCTAATTACACAAACAAAACAACAGTACAATTTTTAAATACAGTGCATGCATCACAGTTCAAATAAAATCAACAGTAATTCCTTTCCTTTACTCGTGTGCTTACTCCAAAGTCACCTCCCTCAATCCCGTAGTATCTTACTACCAGCGGCCAAGGATAACAGCTAACACCGGTCCGAAATCCATATGCCTCCCTCGTCACAGCAGCCCACTAATAGTGTCTGCGCTACCCTCACTCTTGTAGTGCCCCTATAAAAACCCACTTTATAAGTCTCACTACTCCGTGGTGATGAAGACAGCAATGCCTGCCCGAATTCACACACCACAAAATAAAAATTGTAATGGCTCCAGCTCAGCGCTCAAAGCTGGAGGGTACCACCACTCTGCAAGCAGAGTAACGTGCACAGAGAAGCTAGCTAGGCTATCAAAGTGACACAAGAAGGATCCCCAGGAAACTATGAGTCTACACAATCTCCACAGATCCAACACACCTCTTTTTCCCTACAGCCCCAGCCACGAGGCTCCTAAAAGAGTTAAACAGGAAAAGATGACCCCCAGGAACACATCCACAGGTCAACCCCCCTTTTTCCTTACAACCACAGCACCGTGGTTCCTAAAAGGGGTGAAACAGGCAACAGAAGACCCAGGCAAATCCCCTCAGGCCCACCCCCCTTTATCCCAAAAGGGGTAAAATACAAACAGATAGACAGACAAACCGAAGACCCAGGCAACAGATAGACTAAAATGCAGGTAAACAAGTGAGTAACGAGACACCGGGCAAGATATTACCTGTCTTTGATGTCCTCCCGGGAAGCAGTCACAGACACGTGGACGGGTCAATCAAAGGGGCCGGAACATACCGGTGGCTCTGCAGAAGTCTCTACCGTGTACCTGGAGGTGATCAATCTCCTTTCCTACCCCCAGGATTCCCCCGTCCAACCTTGTCTTCCTTAGGACGGCTCACCGGCCAGAGGTCATAGCCCGATGCCCCACGTTGGGCACCAAATTGATGTAGATTAATTTAGAAATAAACAAATATGTTTAAATGTCTATCTGTTCCTGTCCAAATCTGAGATGATTAAATTGCGTATACGCAGAAGTAAGCTCACACTGACACATGGAGTTCAGGTTAAAAGCACTTCAGAAAATTTAATGCAATCTGGTTGGAAAACAGTTATGCAGGCCTTTTTAAATGCAAAATGACATCATCATTGAATATCAGATAAGAAGTGAGGAAACATTGTCAATTGGCTAAGAGAAGAAGTGGTTAGTTAAATGCCCTCCCTGTTGGGTGTTACGTCTTACATCATAACTGACGTCATAAAGTTCTCCTCCAGATTTCAGCGCCATCTTGCTAGCACGAGGAGTTCTTTCGATGGGAGGGGGCATTTTGGCAGCTATCCATAAAGAGTAGCTGGTACCTTTAGTCTTTCAAGGTTAGTATCCTCAGTATTCTCAAGGCCTCTTTGGCAATTATACACTCTATCAATACTATCTGCTACAGTGTGTTCTTTGAATCAGAAGATTCTAGCATTTTCTGCTGACATGCTGTTTCTACGAACAAAGGAATCTTGTAAAGTTTAAACTACGAGGCATGAGAGCTGAATATGAGAATATAGTATTAAAGGGGCCCAGTAAGGATTATATAGTTTATAAGGGGCCTGATAATGGATATAAGTTATAAGGGGTTAATAATTCTACAACAAATCCATACCTGCCAAGTGACCCTATGTAGGGGGAACAGTCTCTATTCTGCTCTGTGCCAGTGTGTATCATGGTCTCTGTGGACAGGGAACAGTCTCTATTCTGCTCTGTGTCAGTGTGTATCAGGGGTTTTGAGGACAGGTGTCAATCCATATCTGCCAAGTGACCCTATGTAGGGGGAACAGTCCCTATTCTGCTCTGTGTCAGTGTGTATCAGGGGTTTTGAGGACAGGTGTCAATCCATATCTGCCAAGTGACCCTATGTAGGAGGAACAGTCCCTATTCTGCTCTCTGTCAGTGTGTATCAGGGGTTTTGAGGACAGGTGTCAATCCATATCTGCCAAGTGACCCTATGTAGGGGGAACAGTCCCTATTCTGCTCTGTGTCAGTGTGTATCAGGGGTTTTGAGGACAGGTGTCAATCCATATCTGCCAAGTGACCCTATGTAGGAGGAACAGTCCCTATTCTGCTCTGTGTCAGTGTGTATCAGGGGTTTTGAGGACAGGTGTCAATCCATATCTGCCAAGTGACCCTATGTAGGGGGAACAGTCCCTATTCTGCTCTGTGTCAGTGTGTATCAGGGGCTCTGAGGACAGGTGTCAATCCATGTCTGCCAAGTGACCCTATGAAGGGTGAACAGTCCCTATTCTGCTCTGTGTCAGTGTGTATCAGGGATCCTTAGGATAGGTGTCAATCCATACCTGCCAAGTGACCCTATGTAGGGGGAACAGTCTCTATTCTGCTCTGTGTCAGTGTGTATCATGATCTCTGAGGACAGGTGTCAATCCATATCTGCCAAGTGACCCTATGTAGGGGGAACAGTCCCTATTCTTCTCTGTGTCAGTGTGTATCATGGTCTCTGAGGACAGGTGTCAATCCATATCTGCCAAGTGACCCTATGTAGGGGGAACAGTCTCTATTCTGCTCTGTGTCAGTGTATCAGGGATCATTAGGATAGGTGTCAATCCATATCTGCCAAGTGACCCTATGTAGGGGGAACAGTCCCTATTCTGCTCTGTGTCAGTGTGTATCAGGGGTTTTGAGGACAGGTGTCAATCCATATCTGCCAAGTGACCCTATGTAGGAGGAACAGTCCCTATTCTGCTCTGTGTCAGTGTGTATCAGGGGTTTTGAGGACAGGTGTCAATCCATATCTGCCAAGTGACCCTATGTAGGGGGAACAGTCCCTATTCTGCTCTGTGTCAGTGTGTATCAGGGGTTTTGAGGACAGGTGTCAATCCATATCTGCCAAGTGACCCTATGTAGGAGGAACAGTCCCTATTCTGCTCTGTGTCAGTGTGTATCAGGGGTTTTGAGGACAGGTGTCAATCCATATCTGCCAGGTGACCCTATGTAGGGGGAACAGTCCCTATTCTGCTCTGTGTCAGTGTGTATCAGGGGCTCTGAGGACAGGTGTCAATCCATGTCTGCCAAGTGACCCTATGAAGGGTGAACAGTCCCTATTCTGCTCTGTGTCAGTGTGTATCAGGGATCCTTAGGATAGGTGTCAATCCATACCTGCCAAGTGACCCTATGTAGGGGGAACAGTCTCTATTCTGCTCTGTGTCAGTGTGTATCATGATCTCTGAGGACAGGTGTCAATCCATATCTGCCAAGTGACCCTATGTAGGGGGAACAGTCCCTATTCTGCTCTGTGTCAGTGTGTATCATGGTCTCTGAGGACAGGTGTCAATCCATATATGCCAAGTGACCCTATGTAGGGGGAACAGTCTCTATTCTTCTCTGTGTCAGTGTGTATCATGGTCTCTGAGGACAGGTGTCAATCCATATCTGCCAAGTGACCCTATGTAGGGGGAACAGTCTCTATTCTGCTCTGTGTCAGTGTATCAGGGATCATTAGGATAGGTGTCAATCCATATCTGCCAAGTGACCCTATGTAGGGGGAACAGTCCCTATTCTGCTCTGTGTCAGTGTGTATCAGGGATTTGACTATCTTTATTCAGATTGAAAAATTACAATTCCAGGAAAAATTTAACAAACATTTACAAGAACATGTTATGCACATCATAGAAACAACGTGAACCTCATTAAAGCCACAAACTTAAGACAAAAAATACGTACACACAATGTGTAAGGGTTTGAAAGAATATTCTGAATCCTTACATGTTTACTTTATCGTTTGTTTGATTTTTGTGAACCATATATAAACTACAAGCAGCGTGAAAACTATAAAAACTCAAGTGGCCATGCTGATCAAATTAAATAGTATGCTTTACACAGCGTATAAGGGTGATGTCACAGCACAACGGGAATCTAACCGGGGAAGAGGTGAAAGTCATCCTCCCCCTCCCACGACCCCGCCATATCTGCCAAGTGACCCTATGTAGGGGTAACAGTCTCTATTCTGCTCTGTGTCAGTGTGTATCATGGTCTCTGAGGACGGGGAACAGTCTCTATTCTGCTCTGTGTCAGTGTGTATCAGGGGCTTTGAGGACAGGTGTCAATGTTAGGTGATTTCTGCCCTTTATGGATTAAAAGCAGACTCTGCATCAACTGTGTAATTTTCCATGGGAGTTTTGCCATGGATCCCCCTGCGGCATGCCACAGTCCAGGTGTTAGTCCCCTTGAAACAACTTTTCCATCACTTTTGTGGCCAGAAAGAGTCCCTGTTGGTTTTAAAATTCGCCTGCCCATTGAAGTCAATGGCGGTTCGCGCGGTTCGCGAGCATTTGCGGAAGTTCGCGTTCGCCGTTCGCGAACCGAAAATGTCGGGTTCGCGACAACACTAATTAGCACCCTTGTTTAATGAAAACTCTGATAATTGATGCTGCAGTCCAAACAGGGTGAGCTGGTGTTTAGAAGGATCAATGATAACTTCTTATCAAGTTGATATTAAAGGAACACTATAGAAACAAACATGCAAACAAACATATATTCCCAATGCTGTAGAAAACATCTTGCTGTTTAGTCTGTTAGTGCTCTCTCCATGGCTGAGATCATCAATCCTGATCCATTGGGAGGCTAGTGTCCATGCGGGGCAAATCACAGTGGTGTGCCTATCAAATACTGCTCTGCGAGGTTCTACAAGAATATCACAGGGAAATGCCTCTAGTATTTGTATGTTTGTATTTGCTTTGGTATTACTCAGCCATGTTACAGTGCTGCAGTCCACCCATGTGTTTTTTAATAAGTGTGTAGAGGTTTAGAAAAATACCCCACACTGTCTCAGAGATTTTACCTTTCAGCCAAAAGTGTCATAGAAACATAGAATGTGACGGCAGATAAGAACCATTCGGCCCATCTAGTCTGCCCAATTTTCTAAATACTTTCATTAGTCCCTGGCCTTATCTTATAGTTAGGATAGCCTTATGCCTATCCCACGCATGCTTAAACTCCTTTACTGTGTTAACCTCTACCACTTCAGCTGGAAGGCTATTCCATGAATCCACTACTCTCTCAGTAAGGTAATACTTCCTGATATTATTTTTAAACCTTTGTCCCTCTAATTTAAGACTATGTCCTCTTGTTTTTCTTCTTTTAAATATAGTCTCCTCCTTTACTGTGTTGATTCCCTTTATGTATTTAAATGTTTCTATCATATCCCCCCTGTCTCGTCTTTCCTCCAAGCTATACATGTTAAGATCCTTTAACCTTTCCTGGTAAGTTTTATCCTGCAATCCATGAACCAGTTTAGTAGCTCTGCTCTGAACTCTCTCTAAGGTATCAATATCCTTCTGAAGATAGGGTCTCCAGTACTGCGTACAATACTCCAAGTAAGGTCTCACCAGTGTTCTGTACAATGGCATGAGCACTTCCCTCTTTCTAGGGAAGTGTCGAGGTGAATTGTTAGTGTAGGACTCACCTAAGAGGTTTTGTCTTGACGTGGCAGGTGAGTTTTTGCTTTAATGGCCATTGTAGTGAAGCCAAAAAAAACTCCAGTTATTTGAATATGGATATTCCGTTACACAAGATAGCCATATTGTGTAAAGCCCATCACTACATCACAATACCCCAAAATCATTGGGCCCTACACTCATTTTAACATCAGAGATTAACATGCTACCTGCAATACTTACTGCTTAAACTGCTTTCAGAGACTTTATTCAATTTATGAGGAACACAGTTTAACAGGGTGGTTCAGTAAAGTGTCAATTTCAGTTTAAAATCACTTTTAATTTTAACAATTCACACTTTAGTGAACAACCCTGTTACAATTTCCCCTTACAATCAAAAATTAACGTCCATCCCAAAAAATTTGTGCATTTTTAGGAATAGCCAAATGCTTCATTATTTTTTGAACAAGCCACATGTTGCTGATTCTTTAACTAATAACCTTGTCATTATCCGCATTCTAAGCAGTCCTGTAATCATTCCTTATCACACACGTTAGAGAGTAGACATCAAACTTGTTATTCTGGTTTTTAGCAGCTGTCTCCTAGTCGCATACAAATACGAGCCGAAGAGCAAAGCTGCAGAGCACTTTCACCATACCAATTGAGAAAATCATAGTCAGGAACAATATTTTAGTAACAAGCTTTTGGTTGATCGTATTACCTGACCAGTAGCTGAATCTGGTAGTCCAAGATGTATTTTTTTCCCAGCATTCTGCGATGTCTATTTCCATGGAGCAACTATTCCTCTGTTAAGAATGGCAAATCAATGAAGCAACAGGTAATGGAATTATATTTTTTATATCTGTAACTGAAGTTCTAATGTGTAGTGCAATTGATTTTAACAAATTGTAATGTGATTTTTGTATGTATATTAGTTTTAAATATTTGATTTTAAAAAACGATTGGGCTGAGCATTGTGGGACATATGGAGTAACGTGCACTAATTATTTTGTAAATATTGTTCACTAAATTGTGCTGAATTGACAACTAGATAGCAACATATACAAAAACCAGCCACCTTGGAATAACATTAGTTTTAGAGCTATTCCAATGTATTTGTTTTGACCTGATTTAGGAAACAACCAGACAGCTCACCCCAGTTCGCTACTAAGTGATTAATATTTATTTTGATTGTTTTCAAAAAACGCATTGCTTTTCATTTTCCAAATTATTAAGAACTTAATAGAAATATTCTCAAAAGTGCAAAGTTTTGGAAATTCAATGTGTATCCATAATAGGCAATTTGGGGATAAAAATAATAAAAATCCAAATCAGATATTTTGGTCTGAAATATGAAATTTATTTGGACTTCAAGTCAAACTTCTGACAAGTAAAACTATGGTTAACAACCCTGTTAGTGATAAGATCTCTGAACTACATACAAAACATGAATACGACTCGCTTGAGAGATTAAATAGAAGCAAAAAGGGATTCTATTCTTTTATGTCAGTAGTTTATTTGCATTTGTTAATGAATGGAAAACAGAAACTATTGTGAGCATTATCCTGGTGCCACTTTCCAGTAATGGTGCAAATAGATTTGCAATGGTTTGCTCTATTGCCTGGATTGCTGCTGGGAGCCAAGGGTCCTCTAGGGCCAGTGATGTGGATCCGGCTTCTGCAGCTCTGATCCCACAGGCCATTTACTAGCTGACCACTTTCGGCCAAGGAATGCAACTATGTGCATAAATATATGCACAGAATTGACATTAACCTCTAAAGCTTTGTTCCAAGCTGGCTAGTGAAGCCATATTGACACTGCCAGAGGTATAGTTGTACATACAGAATACAGGCACCATTACCACTTTAAATCAGTAGTCATGGTGCTTGGAGTAACCTTCCAATATGCAGATAAAACTCTTTGGGAAAGTTTAGTAAACCAAGAATGGTTGGGCATTGACAAGAGAATTTGCAGAATCAGAATAATTTGTGAACTGATTAGTAGCTCACCTATTTTATCCTAACATTTAAAATTCCTTGCAGAATTCTTAACAAATCACAGTGTAACTAATAACTGTGTTTGTATCTTACTTTTTATTCTTTCTTTAATATATACACACACACACACACACACACAGTAACCAACCTCATGCTGATGACTTGCATTAACAATGAAACAGCTGTCCATGAGTGGTTCACTGGCTTTGCTCCTCTTCCTGAGTTGTGTTTCAAAGCTGTTGTATACAGCAGACACATACTCCAAGGAATCCATGTATAAAGTGGAATTATGAGGCAAAAATGTGGTTGTTTGTTGAGCTCATTTGCATACGCCTACCCAGAATCCCTTGCAGTAGTGAGAGCACTGTTAAAGTGAGATTTCTGTGGGAAAAGCAAGTCTTATGGCTTGACTGGTGTGTGTATTTGTGTGAACTGTCAGAGAACTGTGACCACATCATTTGTTATAGGTAATAGGTATGTTTGATTTAACAAATGTATTGTAACACATATTTTAGTTGCTAAGAATCATACTTTAAGATTCTATGTTTTAAAAATAATGTTTATTTTACTAAGAACAGAGGTATAGGATAACTAAACGGTTCCCTCCAGGACACTAATAAAGATAGTGTCAAGGTGAAGCCAGCTATCCTTGGCACCTACAGTAATTGAGACTCCAGAAGTCACTCAGGGCTTAACCCTATAAAATAACTAAACAAGGAAAGACCTTTGTACAGGGACTCTCATCAAGAAACAAGGTGAGAATCACTGTATCACATAGATATATCTATAGTCATATGAATTATGATGGTAGGAGTACTGCAGTAAGAGATGAAAAACTCTTGACTAAAATAAGTTACACCAAAAGAAAAAAGCACATAATTAACCACCTTGTACAGTAAATTCCTGTGCCTACAAATATGCAACAGTCCAAACAGGGGTATGTTAAAAAATAATAAGTACATAGATAAATAAGTAAATAAAATGAGCTTTATTAGTATGGCTCACAAATTCTGCTGGATCCCTAATAAGATAAAGTCTGTTGCATATAAAAGGCACAATTTGTCCCAGAAAGAGATATAACCTGTTTGGTAGCTTGTATAGTCTCTGCCTACTCAAAAGAGGAATCAAATAGATCAATACAAATTGTACATATTATGATCCCTAAATAAAGGCAGGACAGGGGAGCCTCACCATAATTATAGAGGTATATACCAAGTGGAGGTATATTATGTTCATGTCCCTCCACAAAAAAGTGAACTTTCAATAATGAAATTACAGGGGGGGGGGGGGCCTGATGAGGGTGCACTGAGATTTGCACCGAAACGCACGTCAGGCGTTTTTCTTTCTGTGGGTTATGGGCACTGGGCACAGCACTTATTTTTAAGCACGTTTTGATTTACTAATATGTAGTTTTCTATACTAATTGTTTCTATGCCTATCTAGCTAGCTTTAAAGGGAGAGAGGCTTTGTAATTTAATTATTGCCAGTTCACTTTTTTGCCTGGCATTACACTTTCTTCTTACTTTCCTCCTCCTAACCTTATATCTGGCTAGTATGGGGAAAGGCGCTCTGCAAAAACCAGGACATTTAGGCGTCCTGATAAAGTTTCTCGGAACGCTGGGACAAATCAGTGAAAACCGGAACTATCGTGAGAAAACCGGACGTCTGGTCACGTGTATTTGCTTTCTATTTGTTCCACACAAAAGGTTACTATTGAAAATGGGTTTTGAGGAAAAATCTTATTATTGGATAGAACACTAACTTAAAGATAAAATGCAAAGTTTAGTTGCAAATAAAAATATTTCAAATTGGACAAAAGTGGAAAGTGTAGTGTCTCAAAGTTCTGTCATGGGTCCACTTCTTTTAATTTGTGTATAAATGATCTTGAAGAGGGCATTGAAAGTAATTTGACAAGATGACACAAAACTAGTTAAGATAATACAGTCTGAACATGACAATTTCTCTAGAGAAGGATTTGGATAAATCAGGGGACTGGGCAAGGAAGTGGCAGATGAGATTCAATACAGATAAATGGAAAGTAATGCATTTTGAAATAAGGAACCCACAAGACACTTAGACATTAAATGGGGTTAGGTTAGAAATAACAATAAATGAAATAAACTGTGAAACAATTATAGATCACAAACTAGGCAATGTTATGGAATGCTGGTCTGCTGTTGCAAATGTTTGTAAGGTGCTTTCATGTGTAAAAAGGGTTTTTGATTCATGTGATTGTAATGTAATTGTATCTCTTTACAAATCAATGGTTAGAAACCTTCTTGATTATGCAGAGCAATTTTGGGCACCAGTTTCAAAGAAGGATATTGCAGAACTAGAAAAAGTGCAGAGGCGAGCTAGAAAACTAAAAAGGTGGATGGAAAACGTTAGTTATGTGTAAATGATAGAAAAACTGGATTTGTTTTATTGCCTAAACAGAATATTAAATGATATAATTAACCCCTTAAGGACACAACTTCAGAAATAAAAGGGAATCATATGACGGAATATTTCCGTCATGTGTCCTTAAGGGGTTAATGTGTGGGAGAACAGGCTGTCAATCCAAGGAGAAATCTGATTGCCATTATTGAGCCAAGAGAGAATGCCTTCCCTTTTATTGGCCCAGCCGAGACAGTAGGGAGAGTGTGGAAGTGAAAAGGGTTAATGACACCAGACCCCTGGTTACTTGTTGCCAGTCCCAGCAACCACTAAATTAACCCCTGCAATCCCTTCTACACTAACACTCTAGTACACACTTTACTGCCACCACCAAGACTTTATATCCGGGCGTCTTAAATTACTCCACACACAGTAGAATTAAAGTATTACAACCTTACTTTACTGATCAGACATATATAATTAACCCTTTTGGTAACATGTTTACCTGAGCTTTCCTCAGAAGAGTGAGGTCATAGAGAACAAAGACACGAGCTGATTAAGTAAACATTTAATCTGACAAAAAGGATTTACAGTGCTGGGTACAAAATTATAGAAATAAATGACATACAGAAACACAGATAACAAATTGCTAAACAGTCCATAAAATAAAATAAGAGAAAACACAACAAATCCTTACATATATTTAATATAAATATATATATATATATATATGTATATATAATTCTTGTGGGAGATTCAGATGTTACAGGTCTCCAAGTAGTTGAAAAAAAAGAAAACTCTCCCTGGATAATCCAACATCATCATTATGTATCTCAACCTAGTTGTTTCTAAGTGGCCAGACCCCTGGGTGGATCAGAGGGGTTTGGCCTGGCAGTTTATTGCCCACTCCATATTTTCTTAAATTATGTTGTCCTTTGAATAACCCAAAGTCAGATACCTTTTACGATGCCCTATGTCCAGCTCTGGTGATGGTTATCTAGTAGTTTTATGGCTTAGACCTGGTGTTAGATCAAAGCCTACAATAAATGTTATCCCAACATGTACAAAAACAACTCAAAGCCTACAATAAAAGTTATCCCAACATGTGCAATAACAACTCATAACATATATCAAATGCCAACTCATGCTTTGGCATGACAATTGAACATGACGGACTTTAGTATTTATTTTTCCAACCTAGATAACTATGTAACTAAAACTTCATGAAGGGATTATAGTAAAAAAAATAAAGGTTTTGATTTGACAGATGTCCCTTGTTTGTCGGGTATGTCAGTACATCAGCCTTCACCAGTGCTAGATCTGCTGCAAATAGATTTAGAATATCAAGTAAAATGTGTTGATCTTCAGATTTTTTTCTTTTTGGTCAATTAGGAAAAGAAAACTTTTATACTTGTACTATAAATAAATACAGTAACAGTAAAAACAGTATACTATATTGACTGACTGTTGCAGCCCATAGCAGAGCAGGTTTGATCCCATGTTATTGATCCCATTTGTTTTTTTGAGAACATTCAGTTACTTAATCGGTTGACTTTGCTAAAATGTTTCAAACAGGTTCAGCTTAGTCTTGCATAGCGTTTATTATGAATAAAAGGAGTACTGTCTATTTAAATAATCGCCATTGGCAAAAAAGTGGTGCTTAACAGTTTATCATTACATTTCACAAAAGGACACTTCGCTAAGCAAAACCTGTTTCCCTACCTTTTTTCCTAATGCTGTCATAATAAAGATAAAGCTCCTCTCCCTGTACTACTCAATCGGTTGCAACAGTATGATGCAGATCTGTTCACTAGGTGGTGCTAGTACTTTATTTAAAATCTTGCACATTAGAACAGTCAGTAACATAGGTAGAAATCTTGTGGATTAGAAAATGTTATAGATCTGCTCATTCATTTATGAAATGTTTGGACTTTATGAAGGAAAGAATTGATGCAATATAATGTGACCTTTGTTTATTTGGGACAGTCATCAAAAGGAAATACACTTCTGGAATATATTCTCTTGGTGCTTTTGAGTTATTGTACACACTGTTTTAGCATACAAGAGTGGCCTAGTGTGCAACTTCATATTCAATACATACGTATCTATTCTTGAGGAAACACAATGGAGATGAACCATGTTGGTCATAGGAAAGCACAAGAGGCATGCCATGGATTCCATGGGAAAAAAAATTATGGGGGCCAAATTCCCTGTGCTCCATTTGGATTCCTACCTGAACTTTGTATCAACTTTGTGCTAGTTTATTATCTCTTAGAAATAAAGATTGTGAAAATGCAGATCTCTTGTTATATCGTTAAAAATAACTGGCAATGACAGATTTTTTTTAGTTTGTTAAAAGTTAGAGGGGCGTGGTTTGGCTGCCAACAAAAATGGCTGCATAAAGTTCTCTCCTCGAAAGCCTTGTGACTTACCTGTACTTTTCTTGTCCTGACAACCAATGGAGAAATCATCGCTCCTCTGGATCTGGGATGACCCCTGCCTCCAAACAGGGGCCACTTACTTCATCTCTACAGCAATACCTGATAGTGCCTGAGGATCTAGTGAGGGCACCAACAGGTACAGGAAGCTACCCGCCATCCGAGATGTGACGCGTTTTGGGGGGCCAGTGTGCATGTGTGTGTATCTGGGTGTATATGCCAGTGTGTGTATGTATTTGTGCCAATGTGTGCATCTGTGTGTATCGCACTGTGTGTGCCAGTGTTTGTGTAGGTATGTGTATCTTTGTGTCTGCCAGTATGTTTGTGTAGGTATGCGTATCTGTTTGTGTCAGTGTGTATCTGTGTGTGTGCCTCTGTGTATGTGTGTTTATCTGTAGGTATGTGTGTGTGCGTCAGTGTGTATGTGTGTGTGTGTGCGCGAGTATGTGTATGTAGGTATGTGTGTGTAGGTATTAGGCATGTGCATGGGGAAAATTTTCGGTTGGGTTCAGCATTCCGAAATTCGGGATTTTCGCAATTCGGGACTTTGGCAATTTGGCACTTCAAGACTTCGTCAACTTCGGCACTTCAGAACATTCGGTATTTGGGCACCTCGGGACTTCTCTTGCAGCCGCTTGTTAGATAACTCCCTAATTCCCACGGTATTAGGGAGTTATCTACCAAAAGGCTGAAGACCTAAATTGACCTAAAAATTACTTAGTATTAGTAAATTTTGCCCCTACTCGCTATACTGTGAGTACGAGCATGTCTAGTAAACAGTGAGCAGCCTGTGACTGCTCAATGAAAAAAATAAAAAAATAGTGTTCCCCCCCCCCCCCCCCCCGGCACCCACCCCTGAGCGGCGGTGGTGGCCCTAAACACTAATAAGGGGGGGGACCTAAGGTCCTCCCCCCTAACCCCCACCCCTGAGCGGCAGGTGGGGGCCCTAAATTGTAATAAGGGGGGGACCTAGTGTCCTCCCCCCTGGCCCCCTCCCCTTAGCGGCGGGTGGGGGCCCTAAATACTAATAAGGGGAATTTTCCCATGCTGTGTAATTTGACTCATAACTCTCTGATTGGTGGATTAAGTAACCAATCAGAGAGTTATGAGTCAAATTACACAGCGTGGGAAAATTCCAAAGAACTTTCCCACGCTGTGTAAATGACACAGAGCACTCTGATTGGTGGATTTCAAACCAACCAATCAGAGTGCTGTAACAGGTAAATGTAGAGACTTACCTGTCAGTCTCTACATTTACCTATCAGCGCACTCTGATTGGATGGCTTAAACCCACCCATCAAACATCAAAACTACATACAATCTTTATACACCATGCCAACACTATACCCAAATAGACCCATTCATTTCACACACAAACTCCATAAATAAACATGCTTACATCGCTGTGGAATATGTTAGCACAAAGGGAGGCCAAAATAATTTCTTGCACAGGGGACCTATCTGCATTAGTTCTGTCACTGACTGGAGGTCCCTCCAAGACATGTCATTTGCTGCCTGACACATTATACCAAAAAAGACACACTGCAGGGCCAGAAGGAGAGACACAATCCATTACCTTTGCAGGCTGCACATTGCAACTTTTCCTATTCCAATCTTCAGACCTTTCGAGCTGAGCTGCACGATTTGGTGGACCGTATGGACCACTTGGAGGGAGAATGTGACAACATAAGGTCAGCTCAGGCATCTACCACAGATGATAAAACAGAAGAAAGGACACAATGGCGCTAATCTTAATAAATCTGGTGCAGCTAAAAACCACCAAAGTTTAATGTCACCATTTACACTTAAAATGTGATAAAATCGGAAAAATAAAGTGATTTGCGCACACAGAAGAGAAATGTGAATTTTACCTTATACACAGAGTATTCTTTAGGTATTCACACTACACATAGTTTGTAACACCTATATACAGATAAATAAAATGCACATAGTGTAAACTGTAAAAAACAAGTAATGTTGCCAGTCCTTGCCAGTCCTAAGTTCCTGTGGATGTATACACTTTACCACTATTGGATATCTCAAGGATGAGATGACAAGCGCTATAAGTTTAGAGCCAACTTTGAATGGGCTCTAAAAATTGTGAGTTTGAAGAAATATACTGCTTTTAAAACATTACTTGTTTTTTACAGTTTACACTATGTGCATTTTATTTATCTGTATATAGGTGTTACAAACTATTTGTAGTGTGAATACCTAAAGAATACACTGTGTATAAGGTAAAATTCACATTTCTCTTCTGTGTGCGCAAATCACTTTATTTTTCCGATTTTATCACATTTTAAGTGTAAATGGTGACATTACATTTTGGTGGTTTTTAGCTGCACCAGATTTATTAAGATTAGCGCCATTGTGTCCTTTCTTCTGTTTTATCTTTTGTATTGTTGTGTCACTTTTTAAGGACGGCTGCTTCACGCACTTTAGGCAATATGTCCCTATTCCAATTAAGACAAGATTGGGGGAGTTATGCTTTGAAAAGATTTGAAGAAACCAATTTAGAAATCAAACCTAATATTGTAATTAGTGATAATCTGGATGAAATGGTAAACCAATTAGAAAAAGTAATGATTAGAGCGGTAAAAGTAAAATGGGAGATCTTTACCCTAGAAAAATATTTAGAGAAAGAAATCACCCCCAGAGGTCTAAGGTTTACCAAATTCCCAACTTTTAATAGGGAAAAAGAACGTTTCTTAAAAATCTGGACATCAGCCTTAGAATCTTTTTCTATAACCATGATCAATATAATTATTCATGAGAGAAAGGAAAATCTGATAGAAATTGATGAACAAATGAAAGAAATTAAGTCACGTCTAGAACCTTTTGTAGGCACAAAAGATTTCGAAAGCCTAGCCGAAAAAGTAA
Source organism: Pelobates fuscus (assembly GCF_036172605.1). Lineage (NCBI taxonomy): Eukaryota > Metazoa > Chordata > Amphibia > Anura > Pelobatidae > Pelobates > Pelobates fuscus. The sequence goes on along the minus strand of NC_086320.1, from coordinate 286,962,789 downwards.
GATCAAATATTGAAAGGATTGAGAATTCCCTGGTAGCAACTAAGAAATGTAAATTCCAAAGAGACATGGATGATTATGCCAACAACCAAGTAAGAAAGAACCCCCACCATCATAAGAATCAGAATCAGAATGGAAAAAATAAACAAGGTCCAAGGATAATATATACTAGATCCCCGTCTAAATTTCCAAATCAGGGACAATATTATAAAAGACCCATCCAAATCCAGGAGAGAGATAAATATGAAGATAACATCCAAACTAGGAAAATTGGAGGATAATGGAAAGATCAGTGAGGGCCCAAAAACCTATTACCCCAAAAAATCGGTCCCATTATGGGGAGAGACAGAGAAATCAAGAAAATTGGAGAAAGAGTCCTAGAAAATGCACCACTCCCCGGAGGACCAAGATTTTTGAAACACCATTAGAAAATAGATTCGAACCTCTAAGAGAAAACAGAGACGAACCTAATATTTTTTTAGAAAAAGGAGGGAGATGGACAAACCATCCAAAAAGTACCCCTCTAAAAAGGTACAGAGCAATAGAAGAGGAAGGCGAGGAGGGAGAAATCATGTTAGGAGCAAGGAGAAAACGTGTAATGATATAGAGGTGTTTCATTTATCCGAAAAAGTTTTAACTGATGCACAGATTAGGGTTTTAACTAAAGGTTTTAAATTTGCGCTAAGCTGCTCTTTAACCCCTTAAGGACCAAACTTCTGGAATAAAAGGGAATCATGACATGTCACACATGTCATGTGTCCTTAAGGGGTTAAATACATTTGAAACCTTTGTTGATCTTAACCGTTTTAGTAGTAAGTTATGTCTTAAAAAGTTTTTTAAAAGGAAAGAATTAAAACACAATATGCACCATTTTTGCCAAGTGAGGATAGTTTGGATATTGTACACACAGATTTGAAAATAAATCCAATTTCTATCCCTCATTTCTTAAATCAGACTCGATGAAAGGGCATGCTTGGAAGAGATATATAAGATAAAACCTCTCTCCAAGCATAGCCTTAATTTAACATTTGAGGAGAAAAAAAGTCTAGATGAACTATAGGATGATCCATTGATAGTTATTAAACCGGCTGGTAAAGGCGGAGGGGTGGTCATAATGGATACAATAAAATATCTACAGGAAATAGAAAAACAACTTGAGTATATTAATACATACAAGAAATTAAAGAAAGATCCTTCACAAGAGATTAAGAAAAAATATCAAATTGTCTTGGATCAAGGAGAGAAAGACGATATTCTAAACAAGGGAGAATTAGTTTTTTTATCCTTAGACCACCCACGCATACCGGTAATTTATGTATTACCTAAATTACATAAAGATCCTGTCAACCCACCAGGACGACCAATAATATCGGGTATGAATTCAATTTTATCACCCTTGTCTCAGTACATAGACTTTCACCTTCAGCCTCTAGTTAAAAAATGCCCCTCTTATCTTCAGGACTCAATGAGTCTGCTTAACATTCTTAATGATTTCAAATGGGAAGATGATTATCTCCTCATTACATGCGACGTAACCAGTCTATATACTATTATTGAACACGAGAAGGGATGTGAGGCAACTGATTTTTATTTACAGGAGTCCAAAAAATATAATGTCACCCAACGTAATTTTATTTTAGACGGTATACGTATAATTTAAAATAACTTTTTCTGGTTTAAAGGCGACTTCTTTTTACAGATTAGAGGCACAGCCATGGGGACCAGGTTCGCACCGAGCTTTGCCAATCTTTTTATGGCTTATTGGGAACGGACCTTATTTACCAAGAGCATGGCTTTGGTGCGAACCTGGTCCTATACAAAAGATATATCAACGACATTTGTATTATTTGGAAGGGGTCTGGTGACCTTTTTAACACTTTTTTTTTTTAACTCTCTCAACCATAATGATTGGGGGATTCGTTTTAACAAAAAGTGTGAGTGACACAAGCATTGATTTTTTAGATCTTAATATTTATGTTTGTAATCATTTTTTAACCACTCGCACTTTTTTTAAACAAGTCGATATTAACAGTTATATTGAAGTCAGTAGCTGTCATCACAAACCCTGGTTGTCAAATATTCCCAGGGGACAATTCTTAAGGCTACGTAGGAATTTCACAAACCAACAAGACTTTGCAGATCAGGCAGGCCTGTTAAAGAAACAATTCATACAAAAAGGGTATGATAAGAAGGTTTTAGATACCAAGATCCAAGAAATATCTGCATTAAACAGATCTCCCCTTCTGAAATATAAGAAAAAACTAAATGTGTTAACAGATAAAAAGGAACAGATCCCCTTCATTTTTAACTATTCGAGTAATGTAGGTGCGATTAAAAAGATAAATAAAAATTGGGACATCCTAAATCAGGATGAGGAAATACATGATTTTTTAGGTCCAAAGCCCAGATTTATTTTTAGAGGGGCAAGGAATTTTAAACAAATTTTAACTAGAAGTTTTTTAGAACAAACACCTCAAAATGATAGCAATTTTTTAACAAATTGGTCTAAGAAGCAACAAGGTTTTTATCACTGTGGGATGTGCAATGCGTGCAAAAGCACAGATAAGAAAGAAAAAAATGTAATGGTCTTTAAATCTTTTAGCACTATAAAAGAATTCAAAATCAAGCCTATGATTACATGTCATTCAAAAAATGTAATATATCTACTAAATTGCACATGTGGCCTTCAATATGTGGGCAAAACATCGAGGCCACTGAAAGTACGGATAAGTGAACATGTTAGAAATATTAAAAAAAGGCTTTATAAACCACAGCGTGTCCAAGCATTTTCTGGAGAAACACAATTCAGATCCTAGCCTTTTAAATTTCTTTGCTATAGACAAAATAGAGCCCCATTGGAGAGGAGGGGATCTCCCCAAAAAACTGAGTACCCAAGAAGTAAAGTGGATTTTCGAAATGCGCACTTTATCTCCCTTGGGTCTCAATATTGACTTTGAGATCAATAGCATTTTATAAAGGTTTTTATATATATATTTATTTAGAATTAGTTTTTTTAATTATGTTTCTTTAGAGGAGACTGTACAATCATATTGATGGTGGTGTTTTATATTATTTGGAATTCCCTTGGGATGTGTATATTCATCCTGGTTTTAATCCACCCCTTTGTTCCTTTTTTTTTACTTGCATGCTTTTGTTTTTTAACAACACATAGATTTGATGTTTAAGTTAAATATTACCCATTTAATATAAAAGTGGACATAAACCTCTTTGTTTTCCCGTTTTTAATATATATATATTTTCCCTCCTCTGACTTCTGCCTTTTTATCTCTGTGTGATATGAACTATTGGCAAATTGTTCTTCCTAATGATGGACATATATATGCCGAAATCAACCGGGAAGCTGTGACAGACCGAAAAAACCCCGCAACACACATGGCCGGAAGTGACGTATCGGAATGCACGATGACGTCACTAAAGGAAATGACGCGACGGCAAGAGGACCGAAGGAATAACGAACTGGAACCTTATGACTTGCTCTGGTTGCATGTAATGTCGGACATGTTGGGGAGGGCTGGAGATAGAGGTACATAGTCGGAAGTGTAGCCATTTTGAGTTTGGCATAACACTTCCGGCTATGACCATATTTGGATATGGGTGGGAGTCAATTCACAGGTATTTACCATTATTAATTATATCATTTGATTGTTTTGTATATATAAGGGTTTTTGAGCCCAGTATAAAATTATATGCACTTGAGAAAGACCTATTGAGAGGTTGAAACGCGTTGTGCTGCTTATATACTTTTTTATTTTATATGTATATATATATACTTTTTTATTTATTTATTTATTTATTTATTTATTTTTTAAATTTTATTTTTGTCGTGCGTAGAAGGTTACAACATTGCTTGCATGGCCACAGCAGCTCTGACAAGCTCATTATTCGTAAAGTTGTGAACATATCAGTGGCATACGATTAACTGGCACATTTTTTGTTTTAGTAGATGAGACTCATAACACTTAGTTATTGCTAGGCGTTGCATAATATCAGGTATTGAGTATATGGTTACATGCAAATTATTTGCTTAGATTAGTTAGGTACACGCTTAGTTATGAACTTTACAACATCACCCCTTACGCCCCCTAGCTACACATGGATGCAGTAGGTAAGGCCTGAGAGATATTACATTAACCCCTTGTTACTTATAGCTGTACATGGATGCAGTAGGTAAGGCCTGAGAGATATTACATTAACCCCTTGTTACTTATAGCTGTACATGGATGCATTTGACACATTAAGACAGGTATTATTTCGCCATATCTACACTAATGAGAGTAAAGACTATTTAGGTCGTGCTCTAAAGGTCCCTTTGTGTCTGGACAGTCCCACTTTCCGTGGAGTTATCTTGTTCCCATGGTTGTCTGGTGGGCTGTACATGTTGTGGCGTCTGTGGGTTGGTTAGCTGGTTCTGCATGGGGGCTGTGCACCATCCGGTTCTCTGGGCCATCGAAAGGGTAGGCGGCATGCTAGGATGCAGGGGTGTCTACAGGCGTACGATTATGGCCTGGACCTGTGCTTATTATGGGTTGCCGTTGTTGGTGAGCAGCTTAGGAGGGCACCGATCAGGGCTCCTTACCGCTGGGCCTCCGCCATCTGGGTGTCTGTGGCTGGAGTGCAGGTTTCGCCGGTTGTGCCTGTCATGCCCCCTGTTCCTCCGGTTTGTAGTGTGTACGGCGGCCATTTTGTTGCTCTTGTTGCGGTCTCAGGTTGGGCTTCCTGCCGATCGGCTGTAGCGGTCGGGCCTCGAGGGTGTGTAGACCGGGATCACCCCCCCGGTCCATAGGGGGGGGGGTACGGGGCCGGTGTCCCCGTGGCTCTGACTCCGAGTGCTGGACGGTGTGCTGCAGGGCGGCGGCCGTCCGCCCCGCTCGCCACCGGGGTAGGCCGCAAAGGAGTCATGTCGGCTTTCTCTACCAGGGGACTGAAGCCTATCAGGCCAGCCTCACCCTGGTTCCAGGATACTCCGCCCGGTGGGGGCCGCCGTTGCCGGTCAGTTTGGGGTCGAAAATCTTTAGGTTTGTGTACTTTGCCATTGTAAGTTGCAGGAGCTGGTCTTGCGTGCGACCGTCCAGCTCGGTGGTCCGGCTCCGCCCCCTATACTTTTTATTTTAAGATACTTTTGGAATAAAACATTTTTTTTTTTTATGAATTCTTTATTTTCCAAAGATTTTGTTCATTTTCTTGTGGGGGTGGGGGGTACAGAAGAGAAAACAAGGGGGGGGGGTAATACTGCAGAGAAACAAGGGGTTCATACATTGTCAAGGTATACATTTAAACATTCCATTTTGTGTGCGTCGTGTCACACTTCATAGTTATATTAGTTTGATAGCCATAGTTTTTGTGTGTCTTTGGCTTGTGTATCTGTTTTCGTACTTTGATCAGCATTGTTGTATTGTGGTCTTAGGTTCTTGTGAGTGTGTCAGGAGGTGGGGGGTGGGGGGTGGGTGGAGAGTCATCTTGCTCGTTGATGAGTTCTTTAGTTTGTGTCTGAATTTTGTGTTCTCTTAGTTTTGGAGTATGGTTTGGGGTATCTAGAGGAGAGTAGGGTTAGTTGGGGGGTACTAGGTTTTGCTGTGTGAATCTGAGTTCTTCACAGTGTGTATTTCTTGATCTCGACAGTGCTGAGGAGGTCGGTGCAAATATATGTTACATGTAGGTCGAAGCTTGGGGCCCCGTGTCGTGATTCCTGCGTCTCAAGGGCTTTAATGTAGTCGTGTGTCTCGCGGGTGGGGGTGAGTTTGTCGTCTTGCAGTCGTGTGCGTTTCTTGAACACTTTTGTCGTTGTCTTGTTGCGTGGGGTAGTTTAGTGTTGTGTGTCCCCACTTGGGTGGGGGTGGGGTGGTGGTGGGGTATTGGCGTAGGAGTTGTCTGCCTTTTGGACGGGGTGGAAGGTTTCGTATGTTAGTCTGTTGGTTGCCTTCGGGGGTCATTCCCGTGTGTGGGGGGGGTAGAGGCGGGCGGTGGGGGGGTGAAGCGGCTGGGATGGTGTGTGGTAGGCTGAGGGGAGTAGTGGGGGGGTTGGGTAGGTGGGGGACTGGCAGGGGGGGGCCTGGAGAGAGGAGGGGGATGTTCTTGGCTGTAGGAGTCATTTCGTGGGTTTGGTGGGACTAGGGTGCCAGTATGGTCCTGGTTAGCCATGGGTCCCATATTTTATGGTGTGAGTTTGTGGTGTCATGGACTAATGCTGATAGTTTGTCCATTTCCACAGATTCGTCTATTTTCTTCATGTGTGTGTGCGTCAGTGTGTATGTGTGTGTGTGTGCGCGAGTATGTGTATGTAGGTATGTGTGTGTAGGTATTAGGCATGTGCATGGGGAAAATTTTCGGTTGGGTTCAGCATTCCGAAATTCGGGATTTTCGCAATTCGGGACTTTGGCAATTTGGCACTTCAAGACTTCGTCAACTTCGGCACTTCAGAACATTCGGTATTTGGGCACCTCGGGACTTCTCTTGCAGCCGCTTGTTAGATAACTCCCTAATTCCCACGGTATTAGGGAGTTATCTACCAAAAGGCTGAAGACCTAAATTGACCTAAAAATTACTTAGTATTAGTAAATTTTGCCCCTACTCGCTATACTGTGAGTACGAGCATGTCTAGTAAACAGTGAGCAGCCTGTGACTGCTCAATGAAAAAAATAAAATAAAAAAATAGTGTTCCCCCCCCCCCCCGGCACCCACCCCTGAGCGGCGGTGGTGGCCCTAAACACTAATAAGGGGGGGGACCTAAGGTCCTCCCCCCTAACCCCCACCCCTGAGCGGCAGGTGGGGGCCCTAAATTGTAATAAGGGGGGGACCTAGTGTCCTCCCCCCTGGCCCCCTCCCCTTAGCGGCGGGTGGGGGCCCTAAATACTAATAAGGGGAATTTTCCCATGCTGTGTAATTTGACTCATAACTCTCTGATTGGTGGATTAAGTAACCAATCAGAGAGTTATGAGTCAAATTACACAGCGTGGGAAAATTCCAAAGAACTTTCCCACGCTGTGTAAATGACACAGAGCACTCTGATTGGTGGATTTCAAACCAACCAATCAGAGTGCTGTAACAGGTAAATGTAGAGACTTACCTGTCAGTCTCTACATTTACCTATCAGCGCACTCTGATTGGATGGCTTAAACCCACCCATCAAACATCAAAACTACATACAATCTTTATACACCATGCCAACACTATACCCAAATAGACCCATTCATTTCACACACAAACTCCATAAATAAACATGCTTACATCGCTGTGGAATATGTTAGCACAAAGGGAGGCCAAAATAATTTCTTGCACAGGGGACCTATCTGCATTAGTTCTGTCACTGACTGGAGGTCCCTCCAAGACATGTCATTTGCTGCCTGACACATTATACCAAAAAAGACACACTGCAGGGCCAGAAGGAGAGACACAATCCATTACCTTTGCAGGCTGCACATTGCAACTTTTCCTATTCCAATCTTCAGACCTTTCGAGCTGAGCTGCACGATTTGGTGGACCGTATGGACCACTTGGAGGGAGAATGTGACAACATAAGGTCAGCTCAGGCATCTACCACAGATGATAAAACAGAAGAAAGGACACAATGGCGCTAATCTTAATAAATCTGGTGCAGCTAAAAACCACCAAAGTTTAATGTCACCATTTACACTTAAAATGTGATAAAATCGGAAAAATAAAGTGATTTGCGCACACAGAAGAGAAATGTGAATTTTACCTTATACACAGAGTATTCTTTAGGTATTCACACTACACATAGTTTGTAACACCTATATACAGATAAATAAAATGCACATAGTGTAAACTGTAAAAAACAAGTAATGTTGCCAGTCCTTGCCAGTCCTAAGTTCCTGTGGATGTATACACTTTACCACTATTGGATATCTCAAGGATGAGATGACAAGCGCTATAAGTTTAGAGCCAACTTTGAATGGGCTCTAAAAATTGTGAGTTTGAAGAAATATACTGCTTTTAAAACATTACTTGTTTTTTACAGTTTACACTATGTGCATTTTATTTATCTGTATATAGGTGTTACAAACTATTTGTAGTGTGAATACCTAAAGAATACACTGTGTATAAGGTAAAATTCACATTTCTCTTCTGTGTGCGCAAATCACTTTATTTTTCCGATTTTATCACATTTTAAGTGTAAATGGTGACATTACATTTTGGTGGTTTTTAGCTGCACCAGATTTATTAAGATTAGCGCCATTGTGTCCTTTCTTCTGTTTTATCTTTTGTATTGTTGTGTCACTTTTTAAGGACGGCTGCTTCACGCACTTTAGGCAATATGTCCCTATTCCAATTAAGACAAGATTGGGGGAGTTATGCTTTGAAAAGATTTGAAGAAACCAATTTAGAAATCAAACCTAATATTGTAATTAGTGATAATCTGGATGAAATGGTAAACCAATTAGAAAAAGTAATGATTAGAGCGGTAAAAGTAAAATGGGAGATCTTTACCCTAGAAAAATATTTAGAGAAAGAAATCACCCCCAGAGGTCTAAGGTTTACCAAATTCCCAACTTTTAATAGGGAAAAAGAACGTTTCTTAAAAATCTGGACATCAGCCTTAGAATCTTTTTCTATAACCATGATCAATATAATTATTCATGAGAGAAAGGAAAATCTGATAGAAATTGATGAACAAATGAAAGAAATTAAGTCACGTCTAGAACCTTTTGTAGGCACAAAAGATTTCAAAAGCCTAGCCGAAAAAGTAAGATCAAATATTGAAAGGATTGAGAATTCCCTGGTAGCAACTAAGAAATGTAAATTCCAAAGAGACATGGATGATTATGCCAACAACCAAGTAAGAAAGAACCCCCACCATCATAAGAATCAGAATCAGAATGGAAAAAATAAACAAGGTCCAAGGATAATATATACTAGATCCCCGTCTAAATTTCCAAATCAGGGACAATATTATAAAAGACCCATCCAAATCCAGGAGAGAGATAAATATGAAGATAACATCCAAACTAGGAAAATTGGAGGATAATGGAAAGATCAGTGAGGGCCCAAAAACCTATTACCCCAAAAAATCGGTCCCATTATGGGGAGAGACAGAGAAATCAAGAAAATTGGAGAAAGAGTCCTAGAAAATGCACCACTCCCCGGAGGACCAAGATTTTTGAAACACCATTAGAAAATAGATTCGAACCTCTAAGAGAAAACAGAGACGAACCTAATATTTTTTTAGAAAAAGGAGGGAGATGGACAAACCATCCAAAAAGTACCCCTCTAAAAAGGTACAGAGCAATAGAAGAGGAAGGCGAGGAGGGAGAAATCATGTTAGGAGCAAGGAGAAAACGTGTAATGATATAGAGGTGTTTCATTTATCCGAAAAAGTTTTAACTGATGCACAGATTAGGGTTTTAACTAAAGGTTTTAAATTTGCGCTAAGCTGCTCTTTAACCCCTTAAGGACCAAACTTCTGGAATAAAAGGGAATCATGACATGTCACACATGTCATGTGTCCTTAAGGGGTTAAATACATTTGAAACCTTTGTTGATCTTAACCGTTTTAGTAGTAAGTTATGTCTTAAAAAGTTTTTTAAAAGGAAAGAATTAAAACACAATATGCACCATTTTTGCCAAGTGAGGATAGTTTGGATATTGTACACACAGATTTGAAAATAAATCCAATTTCTATCCCTCATTTCTTAAATCAGACTCGATGAAAGGGCATGCTTGGAAGAGATATATAAGATAAAACCTCTCTCCAAGCATAGCCTTAATTTAACATTTGAGGAGAAAAAAAGTCTAGATGAACTATAGGATGATCCATTGATAGTTATTAAACCGGCTGGTAAAGGCGGAGGGGTGGTCATAATGGATACAATAAAATATCTACAGGAAATAGAAAAACAACTTGAGTATATTAATACATACAAGAAATTAAAGAAAGATCCTTCACAAGAGATTAAGAAAAAATATCAAATTGTCTTGGATCAAGGAGAGAAAGACGATATTCTAAACAAGGGAGAATTAGTTTTTTTATCCTTAGACCACCCACGCATACCGGTAATTTATGTATTACCTAAATTACATAAAGATCCTGTCAACCCACCAGGACGACCAATAATATCGGGTATGAATTCAATTTTATCACCCTTGTCTCAGTACATAGACTTTCACCTTCAGCCTCTAGTTAAAAAATGCCCCTCTTATCTTCAGGACTCAATGAGTCTGCTTAACATTCTTAATGATTTCAAATGGGAAGATGATTATCTCCTCATTACATGCGACGTAACCAGTCTATATACTATTATTGAACACGAGAAGGGATGTGAGGCAACTGATTTTTATTTACAGGAGTCCAAAAAATATAATGTCACCCAACGTAATTTTATTTTAGACGGTATACGTATAATTTAAAATAACTTTTTCTGGTTTAAAGGCGACTTCTTTTTACAGATTAGAGGCACAGCCATGGGGACCAGGTTCGCACCGAGCTTTGCCAATCTTTTTATGGCTTATTGGGAACGGACCTTATTTACCAAGAGCATGGCTTTGGTGCGAACCTGGTCCTATACAAAAGATATATCAACGACATTTGTATTATTTGGAAGGGGTCTGGTGACCTTTTTAACACTTTTTTTTTTTAACTCTCTCAACCATAATGATTGGGGGATTCGTTTTAACAAAAAGTGTGAGTGACACAAGCATTGATTTTTTAGATCTTAATATTTATGTTTGTAATCATTTTTTAACCACTCGCACTTTTTTTAAACAAGTCGATATTAACAGTTATATTGAAGTCAGTAGCTGTCATCACAAACCCTGGTTGTCAAATATTCCCAGGGGACAATTCTTAAGGCTACGTAGGAATTTCACAAACCAACAAGACTTTGCAGATCAGGCAGGCCTGTTAAAGAAACAATTCATACAAAAAGGGTATGATAAGAAGGTTTTAGATACCAAGATCCAAGAAATATCTGCATTAAACAGATCTCCCCTTCTGAAATATAAGAAAAAACTAAATGTGTTAACAGATAAAAAGGAACAGATCCCCTTCATTTTTAACTATTCGAGTAATGTAGGTGCGATTAAAAAGATAAATAAAAATTGGGACATCCTAAATCAGGATGAGGAAATACATGATTTTTTAGGTCCAAAGCCCAGATTTATTTTTAGAGGGGCAAGGAATTTTAAACAAATTTTAACTAGAAGTTTTTTAGAACAAACACCTCAAAATGATAGCAATTTTTTAACAAATTGGTCTAAGAAGCAACAAGGTTTTTATCACTGTGGGATGTGCAATGCGTGCAAAAGCACAGATAAGAAAGAAAAAAATGTAATGGTCTTTAAATCTTTTAGCACTATAAAAGAATTCAAAATCAAGCCTATGATTACATGTCATTCAAAAAATGTAATATATCTACTAAATTGCACATGTGGCCTTCAATATGTGGGCAAAACATCGAGGCCACTGAAAGTACGGATAAGTGAACATGTTAGAAATATTAAAAAAAGGCTTTATAAACCACAGCGTGTCCAAGCATTTTCTGGAGAAACACAATTCAGATCCTAGCCTTTTAAATTTCTTTGCTATAGACAAAATAGAGCCCCATTGGAGAGGAGGGGATCTCCCCAAAAAACTGAGTACCCAAGAAGTAAAGTGGATTTTCGAAATGCGCACTTTATCTCCCTTGGGTCTCAATATTGACTTTGAGATCAATAGCATTTTATAAAGGTTTTTATATATATATTTATTTAGAATTAGTTTTTTTAATTATGTTTCTTTAGAGGAGACTGTACAATCATATTGATGGTGGTGTTTTATATTATTTGGAATTCCCTTGGGATGTGTATATTCATCCTGGTTTTAATCCACCCCTTTGTTCCTTTTTTTTTACTTGCATGCTTTTGTTTTTTAACAACACATAGATTTGATGTTTAAGTTAAATATTACCCATTTAATATAAAAGTGGACATAAACCTCTTTGTTTTCCCGTTTTTAATATATATATATTTTCCCTCCTCTGACTTCTGCCTTTTTATCTCTGTGTGATATGAACTATTGGCAAATTGTTCTTCCTAATGATGGACATATATATGCCGAAATCAACCGGGAAGCTGTGACAGACCGAAAAAACCCCGCAACACACATGGCCGGAAGTGACGTATCGGAATGCACGATGACGTCACTAAAGGAAATGACGCGACGGCAAGAGGACCGAAGGAATAACGAACTGGAACCTTATGACTTGCTCTGGTTGCATGTAATGTCGGACATGTTGGGGAGGGCTGGAGATAGAGGTACATAGTCGGAAGTGTAGCCATTTTGAGTTTGGCATAACACTTCCGGCTATGACCATATTTGGATATGGGTGGGAGTCAATTCACAGGTATTTACCATTATTAATTATATCATTTGATTGTTTTGTATATATAAGGGTTTTTGAGCCCAGTATAAAATTATATGCACTTGAGAAAGACCTATTGAGAGGTTGAAACGCGTTGTGCTGCTTATATACTTTTTTATTTTATATGTATATATATATACTTTTTTATTTATTTATTTATTTATTTATTTATTTTTTAAATTTTATTTTTGTCGTGCGTAGAAGGTTACAACATTGCTTGCATGGCCACAGCAGCTCTGACAAGCTCATTATTCGAAAAGTTGTGAACATATCAGTGGCATACGATTAACTGGCACATTTTTTGTTTTAGTAGATGAGACTCATAACACTTAGTTATTGCTAGGCGTTGCATAATATCAGGTATTGAGTATATGGTTACATGCAAATTATTTGCTTAGATTAGTTAGGTACACGCTTAGTTATGAACTTTACAACATCACCCCTTACGCCCCCTAGCTACACATGGATGCAGTAGGTAAGGCCTGAGAGATATTACATTAACCCCTTGTTACTTATAGCTGTACATGGATGCAGTAGGTAAGGCCTGAGAGATATTACATTAACCCCTTGTTACTTATAGCTGTACATGGATGCATTTGACACATTAAGACAGGTATTATTTCGCCATATCTACACTAATGAGAGTAAAGACTATTTAGGTCGTGCTCTAAAGGTCCCTTTGTGTCTGGACAGTCCCACTTTCCGTGGAGTTAGCTTGTTCCCATGGTTGTCTGGTGGGCTGTACATGTTGTGGCGTCTGTGGGTTGGTTAGCTGGTTCTGCATGGGGGCTGTGCACCATCCGGTTCTCTGGGCCATCGAAAGGGTAGGCGGCATGCTAGGATGCAGGGGTGTCTACAGGCGTACGATTATGGCCTGGACCTGTGCTTATTATGGGTTGCCGTTGTTGGTGAGCAGCTTAGGAGGGCACCGATCAGGGCTCCTTACCGCTGGGCCTCCGCCATCTGGGTGTCTGTGGCTGGAGTGCAGGTTTCGCCGGTTGTGCCTGTCATGCCCCCTGTTCCTCCGGTTTGTAGTGTGTACGGCGGCCATTTTGTTGCTCTTGTTGCGGTCTCAGGTTGGGCTTCCTGCCGATCGGCTGTAGCGGTCGGGCCTCGAGGGTGTGTAGACCGGGATCACCCCCCCGGTCCATAGGGGGGGGGGGTACGGGGCCGGTGTCCCCGTGGCTCTGACTCCGAGTGCTGGACGGTGTGCTGCAGGGCGGCGGCCGTCCGCCCCGCTCGCCACCGGGGTAGGCCGCAAAGGAGTCATGTCGGCTTTCTCTACCAGGGGACTGAAGCCTATCAGGCCAGCCTCACCCTGGTTCCAGGATACTCCGCCCGGTGGGGGCCGCCGTTGCCGGTCAGTTTGGGGTCGAAAATCTTTAGGTTTGTGTACTTTGCCATTGTAAGTTGCAGGAGCTGGTCTTGCGTGCGACCGTCCAGCTCGGTGGTCCGGCTCCGCCCCCTATACTTTTTATTTTAAGATACTTTTGGAATAAAACATTTTTTTTTTATGAATTCTTTATTTTCCAAAGATTTTGTTCATTTTCTTGTGGGGGTGGGGGGTACAGAAGAGAAAACAAGGGGGGGGGGTAATACTGCAGAGAAACAAGGGGTTCATACATTGTCAAGGTATACATTTAAACATTCCATTTTGTGTGCGTCGTGTCACACTTCATAGTTATATTAGTTTGATAGCCACAGTTTTTGTGTGTCTTTGGCTTGTGTATCTGTTTTCGTACTTTGATCAGCATTGTTGTATTGTGGTCTTAGGTTCTTGTGAGTGTGTCAGGAGGTGGGGGGTGGGGGGTGGGTGGAGAGTCATCTTGCTCGTTTATGATGAGTTCTTTAGTTTGTGTCTGAATTTTGTGTTCTCTTAGTTTTGGAGTATGGTTTGGGGTATCTAGAGGAGAGTAGGGTTAGTTGGGGGGTACTAGGTTTTGCTGTGTGAATCTGAGTTCTTCACAGTGTGTATTTCTTGATCTCGACAGTGCTGAGGAGGTCGGTGCAAATATATGTTACATGTAGGTCGAAGCTTGGGGCCCCGTGTCGTGATTCCTGCGTCTCAAGGGCTTTAATGTAGTCGTGTGTCTCGCGGGTGGGGGTGAGTTTGTCGTCTTGCAGTCGTGTGCGTTTCTTGAACACTTTTGTCGTTGTCTTGTTGCGTGGGGTAGTTTAGTGTTGTGTGTCCCCACTTGGGTGGGGGTGGGGTGGTGGTGGGGTATTGGCGTAGGAGTTGTCTGCCTTTTGGACGGGGTGGAAGGTTTCGTATGTTAGTCTGTTGGTTGCCTTCGGGGGTCATTCCCGTGTGTGGGGGGGGTAGAGGCGGGCGGTGGGGGGGTGAAGCGGCTGGGATGGTGTGTGGTAGGCTGAGGGGAGTAGTGGGGGGGTTGGGTAGGTGGGGGACTGGCAGGGGGGGGCCTGGAGAGAGGAGGGGGATGTTCTTGGCTGTAGGAGTCATTTCGTGGGTTTGGTGGGACTAGGGTGCCAGTATGGTCCTGGTTAGCCATGGGTCCCATATTTTATGGTGTGAGTTTGTGGTGTCATGGACTAATGCTGATAGTTTGTCCATTTCCACAGATTCGTCTATTTTCTTCAGCACCTCTGGTGTAGCCGGGACAGTGTTGCTTCCCCAGTATTTGGCGATGGTTCTCCGAGTGGCCAGCGCGATCCGAGACGACATTTTGTTTTGGGCTCTCGTTAGGGTTGGATGGGGTTTAGATAAGAGCCATAGCCATGGGTCTTGAGGGAGGTTGCAGTGTAATGCCCTGTTGACCATTTGGATCATATCCTGCCAGAGTTGGGCTATGCGAGGGCAGTTCCACCACAGGTGTATGTATGTGCCTTGCTCACCACACCCCTTCCAACATCGGTCAGAGAGTGTTGTGAGCATTTGTTTCAATCGTAGAGGGGTGATGTACCAGCGGAACAAGGTTTTGTATGCTTGTTCTTTGTGTGTTACGCATATGGAGATCGCTGCCGTGGCTTCCCATACTTCTTGCCAGTCTGATGGGTCTGCGGGGGGGCCTATGTCTCTTTCCCATGCTGCGGTGTACGCTAGGGCTTCGGTGTGGTGTATGATGCTATATATGGTAGATATCTGGCCTCGTTGTATCGGGGTGTGCATGCACATTTTCTCGAAGGGAGTGAGCGAGTTGGTAGCCGTTTTTTGATTGAGTGGGTGGGTTAGAAAAGCTCCTGATTTGTAGGAACCTGAAGTGGTCGAAGTCCGTGAATGGGGTGTTGTTGGGTAGGTCTGTGAATGGTATGAGGTGTTGTCCGCGGAAGAAGTGGTAGAATCGGACCAGGTCGTTGTCTTCGTATCTCGCAAAGTGTTGGGGCGTCATCCCGGGTTGGAATTGTGGGAATAAAACATTTTTAATACATACCTGTCTTGGACTTTTGGAGTGTTGCTGCAACTTGCCAGTCCTAAGTTCCTGTGGATGTATACACTTTACCACTATTGGATATCTCAAGGATGAGATGACAAGCGCTATAAGTTTAGAGTCAACTTTGAATGGGCTCTAAAAATTGTGAGTTTGAAGAAATATACTGCTTTTAAAACATTACTTGTTTTTTACAGTTTACACTATGTGCATTCTATTTATCTGTATATAGGTGTTACAAACTATTTGTAGTGTGAATACCTAAAGAATACTATGTGTATAAGGTAAAATTCACATTTCTCTTCTGTGTGCGCAAATCATTTTATTTTTCCGAATCTACCACAGATGGTCTGTCAATGCAAGCACAACAAATGCGCAGCATGGCCCCAGACCTGGAAGATTTGGCCAACCACGGACACCAAAATAATATCTGGCTTCGTGGCTCTGGCCAGTCACGGCGAGCGTTTATCCACATACGGTGGGAATGCCCAGAAAGTTTTGGACAAGTCACCGCCATTCCATTTGGGCCCCTACCTCCTCCACCATATGATTACAAAGTTGTCTAAGTACCAAAAATCCATGGCAATCCAAATCCTAAGCACAGCTTAGAAAATAATTCCACTTGACTGTGCCATCATTGTCCCTATGGTACTTAAAACTGGAGATACTGTTCCTGGAGGAGCTGTGGTACACCTCACAGGGCAAAACGCAAACACACACTAACATCTGTGTGCAGTGGATGGCATGGCATGCACAGATTAATTCAGGCAAAGATAGTACAGTGATAGGCAATTCCCCTGCACCCAAGTTGATCAGGTGGCACTCGTGTTACAGACATGTGTCAGCAGGAAAAAAACATCCTGATGACAGAAAACTCCCCTCCTCCTTTTCTTCTTCTTTTCCTCTCTCTCTCTCTGGGCACACAAGGGCAGGGCCTAACGGGTCTTGCACACAACCCAAATCCTACTGAATCAGAATCTCTATTTTACCTACTTGGCAATTGTACAGTGTTCTATTATAAGCACATGTAACAGTATTTTGTGTCATATATTGTATAATTTTATTCAAACCTAGTTTGGTGCAAATCTTACTATTTAATTGAAAACTCTTAATAAAAAAGTAATTCCCAAAAAAAGGTAATTACAGTTATATAGATTTTTTTTTGTTAGCTTATTAAAAAAATTTAATTTCATTTTTATAAAAAATTATAATTCTGGGGCGTACACCCTAATTGGACTGCTGAACATGATGATAATTTGAGTAGAAATTGGGGAACACAAAAGAAAACTGATGAAAATGTAAGAACAGATTGGATACAGACATCAATAGAGAGCGCCTAAGATGGGTTTCTCCACAGTTTGAGCTCTTTGAGAGCTTTCAGCCACAAGAAGTGAGCCACTCAAACTCACGAAAGATACTGGCAATACCACAGAGAGTGAGAAGCTGCCATGAACACTATTGATTAAATGATTTCTCCAACTCTTTTCAGTGTCAAATAGAATAATTCTCCATTCACATTATTCTGTTTCCCCAAAATAAACGCTCAAAGAGGGTTTTGAAATGTGGTTTTACTTACCTTTATCTAGAGCCGGTGCTGCATGGTACCAACATCACTAGAGCCGTGCTGAGGTATGAATGGAGGTGGTTCTACCTGTCAAGGAGAAGCTGTTATGCCCGGAACAGAAAACGAGTGGAACGGAGTTCTGCACTGCCTAAGTCATGTGTGCTGCAGGGCAGTTTGCCCCAGCACATAAAGATATCTCTAAATGTGCAGTACATCACCATGACCACTCAAAAAGCAGAAGTGGTTATAGTGGTTAGATTAACCCTTTGATTAGAAAGCGGAGTCCAGTAAACAGATGGAAATTTGGAACCAGTGACACTGGAAGACTCATGCTAGAACATATAAGCAGGTACTAGGCCAGGGGTAGGCAACCTTCGGCTCTACAGATGTTGTGGACTACATCTCCCTTGATGCTTTACCAGCAATATGGCTGTAAAAGCATTATGGGAGATGTAGTCCAAAACATCTGTAGAGCCGAAGGTTGCCTACCCCTGTACTAGGCACACTGAATCAACAGACCATGAAACAGAAACAAGGGACATTAAGACAAAGAACCAGTGCATTGATGGCATAGAAGTGTCTCTTTAGGATGACAATATTGGCATTAACATGTACTTTCTTGAAACTTCAAAAATGTACTGTAAGATTCCAGCATGTTCTGGAAAGATACATGCATACTAGTACAAAGAGGATACACCTAGATTACAACGTTGGGACCTACATTTGCCATGGGAAGAGCATACATTGCCTGTTTGAATGGACAAGATGCTACAAAGGTTTTTGGTCCATATTGACTCAATAGCACAATGCATTCAGATTTTTCTGGGATATATTCATGTTGTAAACTTCTCGTTCCACATCCTCTCGTAGGCTCCATATTAGTCAGAGTTCTGAAAACTAGGTCATTGGAATAAAGTGAAGTCACTGGAAACATCTTGAGATGATTTCCTCTGGAAGAATCAATCTGAAAAAGGGTATACCAAGAATAGAGAAGGACCCGTCAAAGGGGGGTACACTGACATTTCTTTGCTCTTGTCATGACAAACATAAATCCCCCAAATGCATTGAATATATCATATAACACAGAGATACCTTACCTCCAATCCAACAACACTATGTACTCACATTCGTGTCAATCTTCTTTAACAATCACCACTGGTCCTCCCCAAGCAGGGCAACCCTCATCTGAGTCGTTAAAATGCTGGCTTTATTGCCGGTATGCTGGCATCTGAACTTCTGATATCAGTCACTCCGTTTCGATATTCCATAGCCAGCACTAAGCAGCATCGACCTGGGATTTACCAAAGCAACCGCTGTGCATACAATGTGAATGCTATGTGTGGAGACTAAAAGGATCATCATCTATGGAAGGTCTCTTTTACTCTCCCATGCCAGACCATTTTCTTTGGCATAGTGTCTATGCCACAAAAGTTTACAGATAGAGTTGAGAGACTTACTTGTAAAGGAAAACTATAGGGTCAGGAACACAAATAACTATTACTGACCCTATAGTTTTAAAAACACCATCTAGCCCCCCTGCCTGCCTGCCCCCTCTTCCCCCACCTTGCCCACCTAAATATAGCAACATGTTACCTTTACTCCAGTCTGCAGTTGCTGGTTCTGTCCCTCATGTGCCTGCTTGGCTGACATCATCAGAAGTGCAGTTCTGAGCCAATCACAAGGCTTTCACAAAGGAAAGCATTGGATTGGCTGAGACTGTCAAGGAGGCAGATTAGGGGCAGAGCTAGCACAAGCCAAGCACAGTCCTGGCCAATCAACATCTCCTCATAGACATGCATTGAATCAAACCTGCTAGCACAATCTATAGATTAATTGTATGCTTTTTCATAACACCATAAGGTGTTCGTGTCATGTCAGGTTCCCTTTGAGTTGGTACATAGAGTAAGACCTGCCACAAATAGGGCACACTGACAATGTGGCAGGCGTATCCAGTCTATTGCAGTCATTATGTTTTAATGTTCACTACACATTTGAGGTTGGTATGCTAGTGGAAACACATTTATTAGATTCAATGTAGGATGTTAACTATGAATTTTAAAATGCTGAAATGAAGAAAAGATATGTCAACATTTTTAACACTGTTAGCAATGTGTTTTTTTTTTATATTATCACATTACAAAACATAATGCTGCAGATCTCTCCAGGAAATAGTTGATACTTGAAAATTATTTTCAAATCTTCTAAAGGTCCTTAATATGATGTTAAAAGTCAGCAGCCGTCTGCATTTCATGAGCGAATAAGTATGATAATAAGTGTTCACAGTGCTTTGCCATGCCTTGCAACTTCTAGAAGAGGTTGCCATAGTGAATCTAATAGTTATAACATAAAGTGTCAAAGTAGCACAGGTTGAAAAAATAATAACTTTCCCAGTTTATATGTCACATTTGGATTGTGTGAAACTTTAATTGTGCTCCTGCAGTTTCTTGCTTAAAGCTAATATCCAGTAGATGGGGGTCTAACAAGATAAATGGTTTGTCTTCTTTTTATTTTATTTTTTTGTTCTGTATGTATTGCTTAAAATAAGTATTTTAACTGATTGCACAAGGTATAAAGGTCATGTATTAAAATGTGATTTATTTAGGAAATATACCATGTTTAATTAGGTATTTGAAGGTAGCTGCTGTTAAAAGGTCCAGTTATTTTCATACATACATATATATATGTATGAAAATAACTGGACCTTTTAATTTTATATATATATATATTATATATAATTTACATATTGGGATACAGTATATATATAGGAAACATGGGGGGATGGTTGCGCTCACCTAAACATGCTTAAATGGGGTGCTGCTGGGGGCCATATTATACAATAAACAATACACAAGATCCAGCGCACTCTCCTATCTACTAAACAGGAACTTCAATGTTGACAGATTTTATTAGTTTTTAAAAGGTTTTTTTAAAAACACCTTATCTAGGCAAAAAATAATGGGGATTTAGTTACATTATATGATCATACATTGCATAAGCCTGCCACAACGTCAATGTACCCCATCTTTGGCAGGTCCTACTCTCACAGTCTAATGTCTGCTCTTATGAGATTAACCACTTACTTGGGAAAAAATTCCATCTGAGGCTCTCTGCAGTACAAGGCTAAATAGGGACCTGAGATGAGGCACCTGTAACAGGGAGGGGTGCAAAACCAAGGAGTTGGCTAGACTCCCAAATATATATAGGAAACATGGGGGGATGGTTGCACTCACCTAAACATGCTTAAATGGGGTGCTGCTGGGGGCCATATTATACAATAAACAATACACAAGATCCAGCGCACTCTCCTATCTACTAAACAGCAACTTCAATGTTGACAGATTTTATTAGTTTTTAAAAGGTTTTTTTAAAAACACCTTATCTAGGCAAAAAATAATGGGGATTTAGTTACATTATATGATCATACATTGCATAAGCCTGCCACAACGTCAATGTACCCCATCTTTGGCAGGTCCTACTCTCACAGTCTAATGTCTGCTCTTATGAGATTAACCACTTACTTGGGAAAAAATTCCATCTGAGGCTCTCTGCAGTACAAGGCTAAATAGGGACCTGAGATGAGGCACCTGTAACAGGGAGGGGTGCAAAACCAAGGAGTTGGCTAGACTCCCAAATATATATAGGAAACATGGGGGGATGGTTGCACTCACCTAAACATGCTTAAATGGGGTGCTGCTGGGGGCCATATTATACAATAAACAATACACAAGATCCAGCGCACTCTCCTATCTACTAAACAGCAACTTCAATGTTGACAGATTTTATTAGTTTGTAAAAGTTTTTTTTTTTTTAAAAACACCTAATCTAGGCAAAAAAATAATGGGGATTTAGTTACATTATATGATCATACATTGCATAAGCCTGCCACAACGTCAATGTACCCCATCTTTGGCAGGTCCTACTCTCACAGTCTAATGTCTGCTCTTATGAGATTAACCACTTACTTAGGAAAAAATTCCATCTGAGGCTCTCTGCAGTACAAGGCTAAATAGGGACCTGAGATGAGGCACCTGTAACAGGGAGGGGTGCAAAACCAAGGAGTTGGCTAGACTCCCAAATATATATAGGAAACATGGGGGGATGGTTGCACTCACCTAAACATGCTTAAATGGGGTGCTGCTGGGGGCCATATTATACAATAAACAATACACAAGATCCAGCGCACTCTCCTATCTACTAAACAGCAACTTCAATGTTGACAGATTTTATTAGTTTGTAAAAGTTTTTTTTTTAAAAAAAACACCTAATCTAGGCAAAAAAATAATGGGGATTTAGTTACATTATATGATCATACATTGCATAAGCCTGCCACAACGTCAATGTACCCCATCTTTGGCAGGTCCTACTCTCACAGTCTAATGTCTGCTCTTATGAGATGTGCAATGTATGATCATATAATGTAGCCAAATCCCCATAATTTTTTTGCCTAGATTAGGTGTTTTTAAAAAAAAAAAACTTTTACAAACTAATAAAATCTGTCAACATTGAAGTTGCTGTTTAGTAGATAGGAGAGTGCGCTGGATCTTGTGTATTGTTTATTGTATAATATGGCCCCCAGCAGCACCCCATTTAAGCATGTTTAGGTGAGTGCAACCATCCCCCCATGTTTCCTATATATATTTGGGAGTCTAGCCAACTCCTTGGTTTTGCACCCCTCCCTGTTACAGGTGCCTCATCTCAGGTCCCTATTTAGCCTTGTACTGCAGAGAGCCTCAGATGGAATTTTTTCCCAAGTAAGTGGTTAATCTCATAAGAGCAGACATTAGACTGTGAGAGTAGGACCTGCCAAAGATGGGGTACATTGACGTTGTGGCAGGCTTATGCAATGTATGATCATATAATGTAACTAAATCCCCATTATTTTTTTGCCTAGATTAGGTGTTTTAAAAAAAAAACTTTTACAAACTAATAAAATCTGTCAACATTGAAGTTGCTGTTTAGTAGATAGGAGAGTGCGCTGGATCTTGTGTATTGTTTATTATATATATATATATATATATAATTTACATATTGGGATACAGTATAGAGATGGATAAAATATAAATATATAGCAATGGGACATGTGTAATCTGTTATTACAGGTTTGGTTTCTAAGTGACCAAACAAGGAGAGGGTTTCCAATATATAAAAATTAGAATAGAATTAATTTAGATATTTATAAACCAAAGTTCTGTGTTAGGTTAAACAGTTTATTTCTAATAAGGCAAACCTACCAACATTTCAAATGGACAAAGAGGGACACTTTAATTTTAGGGGTGTGGCTAATCTGACATTTTTTTGCTCCGCGCCTCAGGGTTAAAGGGACACGCAACCGCCTTAATACAAAATAAATAGAAATCACTGTTTTGTAGATATACCCCAAATGTAAACCTGCATGTATTTCATTATGCATATTTTCATTGGGTGTATATATAAAGACAGTTTGTGAAACCTGCAGATCTCTTGTCTATTGCCTTTGCAAGTCCTCCCATTTTAAGCCCGCCCAGACTTTCTGTGGCTGTCCGATCACAGACTTCTTAGGGCTCAGGAGTGTTCCTTTAATGCTGTTTTAGGGTTTGGGACAGTGTAGGGTTAAGGAGACACTAGTAACAGGAACAACTACAGCTTCATGTAGTTGTTTTGGTGTCTATAGTGAATCCCTGCTGGCTTTTTGCAATAAACACTGTCTTTTCAGAGAAAAGGCAGGGCTTACATTACAGCCTAGGGACATCTCCAGTGGCCACTCCTAATATGGCTATTAGATGTGCTGGGGCACTGACATTTAGTGTCTCTTCTCTCCGCATGGTGACATTGAACTTTCCTTATAGAGGTGCATTGATGCAATGCATCTCTATGAGGAGATGCTGATTGACTGGGGTGGAGTTTTTCTCCACCCCTGGCCCGTCTCCTTGGCTGAGATAATCAGAATTGACAATCTCAGCCTATTCAATGCTTTCCTGTTGGAAAGCATTGTGATTTTCTGAGATCATCACTTCTTTTCAAATATTACTTTTTTGCTTCAAATATTGAGATCATCACTTCTGATGACGTCGACCAAGGAGGCAGTTCAGTGCAGAGCCAACACCAGCAGACTGGAATAAAGGTAAGATATTATTATATTTAAGGGGGCAAGGGGGGGGACAGAGTGTTTTTTACAGGTTTTTGATCCTGACCCTATAGTGTTCCTGTAGAGCGCATTTGGTCCCCCAAGGAGCAGTGGTGGAGAGGTGGAGATTGACCAAGCGGAGAGGATCATCGGAGCTGGAATCAGGTAAGTGACAAAACGGATTTTAACGCTTTCATCGCTGGGAGGGGGCAGAGGATTCTCTAGTGCTAGAAAAACAACTTTGTATTACAGGCACTATAGCTTCCCTTTAAATTCTGGTGGAACAAACACACTGCAAACTTTAGTTTTGGTTTTGGTTCAGAACATGGACAATTGCCATGCTTAAGTGGCTAAAGGAACACTCCAAGCACCATCGCAACTACAGCACGCTGCAGTGGTTATTGCACTAGGAATGTCTTGCCGCCCTCTCCCAAGAAAGCAGTCCAACTAGAGAGAGAGAAATTCTGTTAACTTTTCTGAGCCAAATGCTACTGTGCAAGGTTAGATCATTGGCTGAGAACATTACCTGGTCACTTCAGCCAATTATTATTATTTTGTTTTTAAACAGCGCAACCCATTCAGCAGCACAATACAATAGAGGTAATACCGACACATAATGAACATGTACTGATACAAAAGGACAAAAAGACCTTGTCTATGAGCTTACATTCTAGCAAATATTCTACTTTTATACATCGTGCTTACCAAGATAACTCATGAGCTTACAATCTAAAGGTAATAAAGTTGCAGGGGGTATTTGATATAATGTCCAGAGATTTTGGGCAATTCGGACATTCTGGTACTTCCGAATTTTATATAAAAAGTATACAAACATAGCCAGGATTCAGCTGTAAGCATTTGCAACACTTACAACAATCAAGTAACATACATTCATATAAAATGTAAGTTACTTAGGCAGTCAGTGTAATGACAGGAATGAATAAGTAGATAACTCCCTAATTCCCACGATATTAGGGAGCTATCTACTAAAAGGCTGAAAGACCTAAATTGGTCTCAGACAAATTTACTAATACTAAGTAAAGATTACTTATTTATTTATTTAGGGCCCCCACCCACCATTAAGAGGTGGGGGCCAGGTGGGAGGACATTAGGTCCTCCCCTTATTAGTATTTAGGGCCCCTATCCGCCACTCAGGGGTCGGGGCCAAGGTAGAGGACACGGCACTGACCAAAGTATCCAATGATCTACTTGCTGCAAAATCTCGTGGTCACTACTCTATCCTAATTCTCCTTGACTTGTCTGCGGCTTTTGACACTGTTGATCATCAACAGCTTCTTCTCATCCTCAGCAATATCGGTCTACAAGATATTGCTCTCTCCTGCTGCGCCTCCTACCTCTCCCAGCGCTCTTTCAGTGTTTCTTTCTCTGGCTCTGCTTCTTCTCCCCAACTCCTCTCTGTTGGTGTCCCCCAAGGTTCAGTCCTTGGTCCCCTACTGTTCTCCATCTATACTGCCTCCCTTGGTAAACTCATTAGCTCCTTTGGCTTCCAATATCATTTCTATGCAGATGACACGCAAATCTACCTGTCCTCTCCCGATCTCTCCCCGTCCCTCTTGACTAGTGTCTCTGACTGCCTCTCTGCTGTTTCTAACTGGATGGCTGCCCACTTCCTTAAACTAAACTTGACCAAAACTGAAATTCTGGTCTTTCCTTCCTCAAGTGTTGTTACTCCTGTGTCTGTCTCCCTCCAAGTCAATGGTGCTACCATCAGCTCCACCACGCAGGCTCGCTGCCTAGGTGTTCTCTTTGAATCCGACCTCTCCTTCAAGCCTCATGTTCAATCTATTGCCAAATCCTGTCATTTCCATCTCAAAAACATTGCGCGCATCCGCCCCTACTTAACGCCAGATGCGACTAAGGTGTTGGTCCATTCCACTGTCCTTTCTTG
Source organism: Pelobates fuscus (assembly GCF_036172605.1). NCBI lineage: Eukaryota > Metazoa > Chordata > Amphibia > Anura > Pelobatidae > Pelobates > Pelobates fuscus. The sequence continues at coordinate 286,937,456 of NC_086320.1, read as the reverse complement.
CCTTGACTACTGTAATACGCTTTTCAGTGGTCTTACGTGCTCCCAATTTGCGCCACTACAGTCCATAATGAATGCGACAGCGAGGCTCATCTTCCTGTCCGCCCGCACCTCCCATGCCTCACCCTTCTGTCAGTCCCTACATTGGCTTCCTATAAAATATAGAGCTCAATTTAAAATTCTGGTTCTTGCTTTCAAATCGCTACATAATTCTGCTCCCACCTATCTATCCTCCCTTATACACAAGTATGTCCCGTCTAGGCCCTTACGATCTGCTGAAGACTTACGTCTATCTTCTGTCTGTACTCCCACCTCTGATGCTCGCCTTCAAGATTTCTCGAGGGCTGCACCGTTCCTGTGGAACTCGCTTCCCTCCTCCGTTAGATGCTCACCCAGTCTCCACTCCTTCAAAAAATCATTAAAAACCCACTTCTTCATAAAAGCGTATCAATTAAACTGTTAATAGCTCCCAACTGATTCCTCTTCTGCAACTGTCACTAGTCTAATACTATCCTTACCTTTTTGTGTCATTTTACCCCACTCCCTCTAGCATGTAAGCTCATTGAGCAGGGCCCTCAACCCCTCTGTTCCTGTGTGTCCAACTTGTCTGGTTACAACTACATGTCTGTTCGTCCACCCATTGTAAAGCGCTGCGGAATTTGACGGCGCTCTATAAATATCATAATAATAATAATAATTAAGTCCCCCCCCCTTATTAGTATTTAGGGCCCCCACCCACCGCTCAGGGGTGGGGGCCATAGCTTTTTTTTTTTTTTTTTTAACAGTGAGCAGCCACAGCCTGCTCACTGTTTAATAGACATGCCGCTACTCGCTGTATAGCGAGTAGGGGCAAAATTTGCTAATACTAAGTAATTTTTACTTAGTATTAGTAAATTTGGCTGAAAAACCAATTTAGGTCTTTCAGCCTTTTGGTAGATAACTCCCTAATACCGTGGGAATTAGGGAGTTATCTACTAAGCGGCTGCAAGAGAAGTCCCAAAATTCCGAAATGCCGAAGTTCTGAAATTCCGAAGTTGCAGAATGCAGAACCGAACCGAAAAGTTTTTCCATGCACATGGAAGGGAGGGAGAGAGAAGGCGGCACAGACAACAGCGGCGTGGTACATATGGATGATGTTTGCCACTGGGGTATGACATCATCCTGGTGGCTAAAGAGAAGAGGACTGACTGACCAAACGCTGATCAAATTGAAATGTCTGAAGCTACATGTGAATAATCCTGCACTGAATGTGGAACTGCAGGTCAGTGGTGTGGGTCACAGAGTGTGTCAATGTGTGTATCTGTGTCAGTATGGGTGTGTATATGTGTGCCAGTCTGTATGCATATCTGTTTCAGTGTATATGTGTATTTGTCAGTATATTTGTGTATCTGTGTGTGTGTGTCAATACATTTAAACACCAATATGATACACAAATACAACCCTGCATTCAAATACCAACACTACACAATAATGCACACCTATATAAAAACCCCAGCACTGCCACTGCGCACAAATGCACACCTGCATGCAAATGCCAACCCTACATACAAACACATCACTACATTCAAATAGCAACCGAACATACAAATAACCTACTACATTCAAAAACTCACATACTCCATGCAGAAACATGCTTACATTCAAAACACACATACACTGCTCACAAATACAAGGATGGGAAAATGGCAGATCTCCAGGTGGCAAAGCATTATAGGAGTTGCACGATCGATAAGGATCTACGTCTTAGCCATCCTTGCAGTAGAAGGGGCCCACAAATTTTCTTCTCTACATTAGTTCTGCCAAAACAATTTGAGAGCATTTGAAAGCAGAGACTTATCTGTAGAGGTAGCGATAAGCAGTACATGAGAAGGGGGGGAGAATTAGGCCTTCCCCATAGGAAAGCATTGCTACAATGCTTTCCTATGAGAATTTTTATGGGGATGTCCTCATGCACAGCGTGACCAAAAGTTGCCTAGCAAGCAGAAAGTGACTGACAGCCACTAGAGGGAGACTTAGACCTGCAATGTAACTACTGCAAAAACTGCAATAGTTTACATTGCAGGACTAAGGAGGACAGGGACATGAGATGAAGTGGTCTGGGTGCCTTTAGTGTCCCTTTAAGTACCATATCCATCTTTGAGTTGGACAACAGAAAATACATACACAAGATAACAGAATTGAAATGTAAAGGGTTTATACAGCAAAATTAAGAGATTTAGGTAAACATCAAGAATGAAAGAATACAACTCCAGTGCAATTGATTCCAATGTGGAAGAAAGTGAAAATCAAATTACTATGATATTAATTGAAACAATACTCAATGGAGTCTGCCTTAAATTATTCAGGAGTATAGCCTTTAAATATGTATTAATCAATGATTTATGTAGATTGGATTAGCTGTATAAATCCAGTAGACAAGATGCCAAAATAATTTTGGCATCTTAATAATTTATGATAGAATCTATGATTTTAATAAGCCCCACTAAATCATCATCACCCACTTCAGTCTACCAGTTGGACAACCACGAGTTAAAGGAACACTCCTAGCACCACAACCACTACAGCATGCTGTACAGCCTGTATTTAACAATTTTTTTTATAACGCAATTATCTGATGCTCTCAGCTAATGATCTAGCACTGCACTGCAGGGTCTAGCTCAGGAGAGCTAACCAAAGATCCTGCTTACAGTGGAGACAGGGAATGGCGCCCAGGTAAGGAATCAAACAATTTTAAAATGGTTTGACTATTTACAGTAGGGGACTCCAGCCACCATAGCCATTACAGTGCACTATAGTAGTTATAGTGATTGGAGCATTCCTTTTTTGTTTTGTTTTTTTGTTTCAAAGCAGCTTTATTTGTGCCGTCAGAACAATTACAGCAGTAAGTAAAAGAAGCAGCGTAAGAGACCCGCAGGTCTCGCGTAAAAACAAACAACAGTGTTATAGAGCATAGGATAATCGAGTGCCATTGCTATTAAATCTAGTACAAAGCTGTTGTTGAAACAAGCATAAATTGTCACCAGGTAGCCTTACTGGATTGGGTATATATTTCAGATCTGATAGAGCAGATCAGTAATGCTGTGAAGTGTGCGAGGTGTTGCATCATACAATAGTGGACACACAGGTCCCAGCAGTAGTATTGAAATGTACAGGTTATGTAGTATTGTGTAAAACAATACATCTGTTCATATTGCAGTGTGTGTATGAGGAGTATGCCATCAATTATGAGTAAAGCTAAGACTAGGCCCCAGCCAGGTCTCGGCTCCAGTGGGCATTTATATTATACGCATACAATAAGTTATCAGTTAAGTGGTATTGCCAACCAGGTAGAGGGCTTACGGTACATGCGGTCTACAAGTTTGGGTGTGAGGAGTATCTTTTAGTCACCGTGGCGTGAAAAAGAGCTATCGTCTGGGGGAGGGGGAGGTGTTGGAAGGGAGAGGTCGGTGGTCAGCACAGCTGCCTATAGTGCACAGTTTCATTGACCATTGGTGCTGTAGCGTTACTTACCTTATCCGGGGGCCGGCCGCGGTCCTCTCTTCAAGCCGCGCTTTTTCCTGCGGCTGCACGAGCCACGCGCAGCTCATCCGACTCTCCTAACAGGAAGACGGGCAGTGACCGCCAGATGCGGTCACGTGTCCCGCCTGCAGCTAAGAGCGCGCCGCGAGTCTCGGGCGCGCTCTTAAAGAGACAGTGGGAGCCTAAATTGCAAAAAGGCTCCCATTGGCTCCTGTCATGCCAATCACCCCATACACTTACCTGTTGGGGGTGTGGAAGTGACAGGAGCCAATCACATTAGTTTGAAGGCTACTTATACTCACCCTTTTCCCTTAGTTCCTTGCCCTATCGTGGTTTCTGCTACAGTTCCCTTTAGTGCTTGTTGTGTTCAGTTGTGTTTCTCCGTATTTGACCTTGGCTTTGTATTCTGACTTCGTTTTCGCTTTATCCTTGTCTGTACTGTTTGCCGGCTTGCTGATTCCTGTGTACCAGACCCCGGCTAGTTCTCGTTTACGCTGTCTCTTTGTGCCCTTGACCTCGGATCGTTCCTGACTCTGTACTTCTCCTATTACGTCGAGTCCGGCCACTCTAAGGTCCGGTAGACGTATCTCTCCTCTGTGCTGTTTTCTGTTTGGCTGGATCCTGCGTGTAGGGGTATATACTCGTTACAGGTGCGGGGTCCAGTAGTGGCTATGGTTCCGGGGCACCAAAATAAGGGGTGCGTGGCCCCCCCCAACCCTCTCCGCCACATATACTAGCCACGGTCGCCACCTCTCCACAGGTCGCATTCCTTTTTTTAATTTCACACCACGGTTTGATGTGATCACTGGGATAGGGGAGTGGGTCTAATAGTTAGCCTAACCGATGTTAGTGCTTGCCACATTGGTTCAAGAGTGCTCAGTATAGAATCTCTTTTTATTTTTCAGCAGGCTACCAGCAGCCCCTTTAAGACTAGAGAGGAGGGGGGGGGGGGGGGGGGGGTCTATATGATCTCAGCGTACTTTTGCTAGTGAGACCACAGTATCTCTGTTTCAACTCAGGCTCTCCACAGACCGCCAGTATTCAACAAAGAATCTTTATTTCTTTTCAGCATATTTACAGCTCCTTACACACCAGGGGCTTGTTATGTACTAGCAGTCTCTATTAGTCTTGCACTTTGCTACCCAATTGATACACATCCTCTCTAGCAGATTATAGGGCTATTTAGTATCTCCTGAGCCATCAGGGGATACTCTGTTGCCACATAGCTGACTTGTTTTGCATTTCTATACTGTCTGATACCAGGAACATAATAAGCTGCTACCTGACTGTGTCTCTTTTGTACACAAGTTACTCGAGACACAACTCTTTTGAGGTAGCGCATTGTTCCCCTTTGATATCAGCCACACTCTATACAACTAAGCACATTGTGGTCCAGACCCACCCCAGAGTATATAGTGGTTATGGTACACTCAGTTTTATTTGTACATTTATTTTCTATTGGGATCATGTTTTCAATGATACCCGCAATTAAAGAATTTTAGACTATTATTTAAAGCAGAACAACATCTGCAGGACTCTCCTTTTTTGGCGCTCCTGAAGCTTCTCAGCCCAGGATCACGCCCATCTCCCTTATCTGTGTATAAATACAAGGGTTATCCCCTTTTGAGTTCTGTAGACACACTCTATTTCCCCTTGCTGGGAACCCAGCACCTTTGGTGCTTCCTTTTCAAAGATTATTTTTAACACTTTAAATACTGAATTGGTGAAGCATGTGCTGCCCACACTTCTTATTTGTAGGGTTAAATACATAATGCTACAAGAAGTGCTATGAAAAGTGGCAAACACACATTTTAGTTTGTCTCTATATATAGCATTCAGCTTAATACTTAGTCTATATATATTTGTTAATGATGAAAGGTCAGTGATTCATTTTCAAATAAATAGAAATCAGGCTTCTTATCCACACTCTAAATCAGTGATGAGTACCTTTGGCAACACATACTAAACTACATCCCCCATAACGCTTAGGAAGAACTATTGAAATGTTGCTAATTTACATAACATATACGGTATATGAAGTAAGCTTTTTACAGGCAAAACATTTTATGTCCCATGCTGCTCAGGAGATTCACACAGTGAGCAGCTGCAAGTATGTCAGAGGTCTATCATATTTTCAATGTCCTGTGTGCCCTGTCATTACAGATAATATATATACTGAGAGAGTAGTGTTTGCTGTCACATTATCTGGAGGAAGCATCAACCTTTGTTGTAATTAGTATGAACTCTGTCAGGGCCGGACTGGGGATACGAAGCAGCCCTGGAAAAAAATCTATGCCAGCCCCATAAGCCATTGTGCTATGTAGGGTGTAAATAAATATATATATATATATATATATATATACCGTATATACTCGAGTATAAGACGAGTTTTTCTGCACATTTTTTGTGCTGAAAAACCCCCACTCGTCTTATCCTCAAGTGAGTGTCTGTATTATGGCAACTTACATTGCCATAATACAGACAAGGACCGCCGGGCTCATTACAAGCCCGGCGGTCCTGTTGGGGGCTGGCAGCGAGCTGTAACTTACCTTCACAGCAGCTCCTGTCAGGTCCCTTCTCTCACCTCCGGTCCGGTCAGCTCCCTCTGCAAGTCTTGCGAGAGCCGCAGGGTCAGAGCTCCGTGCGGCACTCACACAGCGAGACTGGCAGCGGGAGCAGACCGGACCGGAGGTGAGAGAAGGGAGCTGACAGGAGCTGCAGGAAAGGTAAGTAAACACTCTCTGCCAGCTCCCCTCCTACACAGTCCATCCACTGGACCACCAGGGAGTGAGAGCCACCCTCCCTGCCATGTATCAAGCAGGGAGGGGGGACGAAAATAAATAACATAAAAATGTAAGTAATATATAAAAAAAATATATAATAATAATAATAATATAAAAAAATATTATAATTATAATATAAAGAATAATAATAAAAATGCCCACCCCCAACCAAGGCTCTGCATCACATACACAAACACACTGCACTCATTACACACACACTGCACTCATTACACACACACTGCACTCATTACACACACACTGCACTCATTACACACACACACTGCACTCATTACACACACACTGCACTCATACACACACTGCACTCATTACACACACACACACACACTGCATTCATTACACACACACACTGCATTCAATACACACACACACACACTGCATTCATTACATACACATGCACACATACACACAGAAGCTCGCTCACTCACTAGCAGATGCACACACACAAAGGCAGACAGTCACTGACACCGAGGCAAACATCCACACATAGAGACAGGCAGACAGCCACACACACAGGCAGACAGTCACACACACAGGCAGACAGTCACACACACACACACACAGTCACACACAGTCACACACACAGGCAGACAGTCACACACACACAGGCAGACAGTCACACACACACACAGGCAGACAGTCACACACACACACAGGCAGACAGTCACACACACACACACACACACACACACAGGCAGACAGTCACACACACACACACACAGTCACACACTCACACAGTCACACACACAGGCAGACAGTCACACACACACACACACACACACACAGTCACACAGTCACACACTCACTCACAGGCAGTTACACACAGACACACTGACCTGCTTCTTACCTCCTGCTTGGAGCTCCTGGAGGCTGGGTGTTGGGGAAGCAGGGACTCCTTCCTGCTTCACATGCTGCATTAACCAGGCCCCGGCCGCACAGCAAGCTCCACCCCTGCCGCACAGCAAGCTCCACTCCCGCCGCACAGCAAGCTCCACTCCCGCCGCACAGCAAGCTCCACTCCCGCCGCACAGCAAGCTCCGCCCCCGCCGCAAATGTATTTTATTTTTTTTAAATGATCCCGGCCGGCCATGTGTGAGCTGTGCTGGCCGCCTGGCTCCCCCTGCTCCCATGGGACCCTGTGCAGCCGCACAGCTCACACATGGCCGGCCAGGATCACAGGAGCCTGATCTTTGAATGGGGCTGTCAGCCCAGCCCCAGGTGCCGCGGCCCACCGGGAAATTTCCCAGTATCCCGGTGGGCCAGTACGGCCCTGAACTCTGTTAGGTTACAGATGTCAGGCTTGCTGTGATATGCTGTGTCATGGACAAGGAAGTGTACATTAAAGGGACACTATAGTCACCAGAACAACTACAGCTTATCGAATTTGTTCTGGTGAGTAGAATCTGGTGTCTGAAGGAATGATCACTTTTCAAAATATGGTCAATTCAGACATACAAAGATTAAAACCATCAAACAGATTTGAATCAAATTGAACCCCCCAGGAACATGCAGCACTTAAGGATTTGAGACAAGATACTAACATAGTGATCAAACCAGCCGACAAGGGGGGTGGGGTGGTTATTATGAACTATGAGTACTATATAGAAGAATCCACTAGACTACTTGGAGACAGTTCCACCTATAAGAAGCTACTCCAGAATCCCACACAAGAAGTAAAAAAGAAATTCCTTGAAGTAATAGAGAAGGGTTTTAAGGAAGAGGTTCTAAATGAAAAGGAAAGAGAGTATATTGAGATAAAATTTGAAAGGATACCAATATTCTACTTTCTCCCGAAATTACATAAAGACAAGCTTAAACCACCGGGAAGGCCCATAATTTCGGGCATCAACTCAATATCGTGCAGACTATCGGAGTATGTAGACCATTTACTACAACCTTTAGTGAAAACATGTCCATCGTATTTGAAGGATACAACTAGTATCCTACAGGAATTGCAAACAATTAAATGGGATAATGATTGGCTTCTAGTTACAGCAGATGTAACTGCTTTATATACTAATATTGATCATGAATTGGGCATCCAAGCTATAAGATATAATTTGGAACATAAATCTTCATACCCTAACAATCAAATTCAATTTATTTTAGAGTCCATTGAGTTTATCCTACGTAACAACTTTTTTTGGTTTAACCACGACTTTTATCTGCAAATATGTGGTAGCGCCATGGGCACCAAGTTCGCTCCCAGCTACGCGAATTTATTTATGTCACGTTGGGAATCCCTACATTTTGGAGGAGATAGTGGCTGGGAGTCAAACTTGGTGCTATATAGATGTTACATCGATGATTTGTTTTTTATTTGGCGAGGAGGAGAAGAACTTCTTAAATCATTTATTCAATATGTCAACTCTAATCAATGGGGGATTAGTCTATCTTTTGACTATAGTGACAAAGAGGTAAATGTTTTGGACCTCACTGTGTATATAGAAGCAGGGAACATTAAGACCAAATCCTTTTTTAAGTCTATCGATGTAAACTGTTACATAGAAATGAGTAGTTGCCATTTCAGCCCTTGGCTCACTAACATTCCGAAAGGGCAACTAACCAGAATAAAAAGGAACTGCATGGATCAGAACGTTTTTGTACATCAAAGCCAACGGATTTTGTCTGACTTTAAGGAGAGAGGCTATCACGATTACATCTTAGGTAAAGCTGTAGAGGATACACAGAGTATAAATAGGAACAATTTATTGAAATATAAGACTCAGACAACAGATATGAAACAAGACAATGATGTCCCTTTTATCTGTCAGTTTTCAGGGTCGCAAAACAACCAAGTCAGAAAAATAATTTATGAACATTGGCATTGGCTACTAAAAGATCCCGTCCTATCGAAGTTTCTACCTCCTATTCCAAAAATAGTACACAGAGGGGTGAAAAATGTAAAAAGAATTTTAACGGATAATATCCCGAATAAAATCAAACTAAACCCAATTTCATTAACCAACTAAAGGGATTTTTCAGATGTGGCTATTGTAATGCCTGTCGGAATACAAGTAGTGAAAAACAAACCATTAAAGATTTTTCAGTTAATGGAAAAACATATAAGATAAAAGAACTCATAACTTGTCAAACACAAAATGTAATCTATATGCTACTTTGCCCATGTGGCTTGAGATATATAGGCTGTACAACTAGACAATTACGGGTGAGAATATGTGAACATTCATATAATATTAAGAGAAAATATCAATTACATCAAGTTTCTGTACATTTTGAGGAGTTTCACAACTCTGATCCCTCCCTCTTAAACTTTATGGGGATCCAACAGATCAACAAGAACTGGAGAGGAGGCAATTTGATTCAGAACGGAATTATCCCCGTCTAAGGATCTGTTTCTCAGCAGGTACTTCCAAATTTTCAATAGTAGTAGTATTTGTAAAAGAAATAAAAAGAGAGCTCCAATGGTATAGTATATACTGATAAGATATGTAAAAATACAAATGGAGGGTATGGTACTCACCTGTCTATTTCTTTGGTATTTTCATGTTAAAACAAAAACAAAGCTCCTTACCCAGACCCAGTGGGAGTATTTTATATTGTACGTTTATGCTTTATAATCCTCTGCAGCACTCATTAGGCATGTGTTCAGATCGCCTGTTCCCATTTAATCTTACTTAGACTAATGCGTTTGCCTAACCCTTTACTCGTTTTTTGACTCTTGTGTTTCTTTAAATTGGTAGCTTACTATCTACCCATGTGTCACCAGATGTCTGACTCTCATAATGTAGCAAGTTACCAACCGGATCTTATGGTCCATAGCTTGTATTTTCAACTAAAGTTTAACAACAAAAATGTAAAAAATGAGGCATCGCACTTCTGGAAATGTAATCTAATTTTGCGTATTGATGTACCAACCCTATACTGTAAATCATTCAAATGTTTCCTCCAATTTCTCTTCTGTACCCCATCTTATATGTCTTTAATAAAAGAAAGATTGACAAAAATAACAAATCAACATTAATCTGTGCATAATGGTGTAGTATTTGTACATATAAAACCTTTTCTGTACATTTTGAGGAGTTTCACAACTCTGATCCCTCCCTTTTAAACTTTATGGGGATCCAACAGATCAACAAGAACTGGAGAGGAGGCAATTTGATTCAGAACGGAATTATCCCCGTCTAAGGATCTGTATCTCAGCAGGTACTTCCAAATTTTCAATAGTAGTAGTATTTGTAAAAGAAATAAAAAGAGAGCTCCAATGGTATAGTATATACTGATAAGATATGTAAAAATACAAATGGAGGGTATGGTACTCACATTTCCTAGAGCAGAAACTTGCTCTAGTATAATCAGCTTGGGTGGTACAATCCCCACCGAAGGATATGGTAACCAGGAAGTAAAATATAAAATTAATATATATAGCTTTAAAATATAATATTTAATAACAAGTATATAAAATAAAATGGCTATATATAAAGCAAAAGAGTCCCACTTTACGCGTTTTGCCCATCAGGCTTCTTCAGAAGTGTAAAAGAGAGTCTCCATGGGTGTCCTTTATATAGGTAATGTAATGAAACAATAACTTCCTGGTGTGTTCGCTCGTGAAACGCGCACGTCATACCGGAAATGACGCGGCATTATCACGTGGAATAGTATTATGCGTTCCAGCGTGGAACGCATCCGTGGCCATATTGGGAACGTATGCGTCAAACTGGAAATGACGCGACGTCTATGGGCACAATGGGTGAGAGTCTTGGAACGCATCAGCGGCCATATTGGGACCGTGTGGGTTCCATTTCGGGAAGAACCGCTCGGCGGTGTTACAACAAACACAACCATACAGACTAAAGAATAAGTCTCTAGTAATCCATATTATTTATGTCCATCATTCAAAGTCAATTAAAAATATATATATATATATATATATATAATAAATATACGATCTTTGCTTCTCTTTTTTTCTTCTTTTGAGTCCATATGGGATAGTACCATTAAGTCTTCTTAACAGGGATGGGGCTCAAATAGCAGTATTGTTTCGGCCATATTGGTTAATGGCATAATTATGAAAAAGACATAAACAAACATAAAAATAACAAATCGGGGGCGGGGCCTGACTGCAGAGTGGAGCAGTCGCATGTCGCTGCTGCTCCAGCTTTTAATCGTGCACACCGTTGATTACTGACAAACTGAGGCTGTAAACCACATTCTAGCGACTCCCAAACGACTGGGGCTACCGAGACCTACGTGTAGACACCAAGCAGGTTGATCTCTGCACCGGTCCCGACCCGCACGAGGTTGCGGCCTACGAGCATGGCGGCGGTGAGGGAGACGGCCGCTCTCTCGCCGCTGAAGCAAGCTACGAGACAAAGTTTGTGCCTCCGTTCCCCCCCCTATGGACCGGCGGGGGTTATCCCGGTCCCCACCAACGGGACATACGTAAATTCAGAAACTGCAGCTACCCACTCAAGACTGGACTCCGGATGTTCCAGGCCCAGCCACATGGCGGGAACATCACAGTACCCACTTCTTAAGCCACCCAGGGACGCCCTGTAGTTCCTCCACCAGCTATGCACACGCCTGTGGAGGGGGCACAATACCCGGAGACAGCCTTACAAACGAGAGATAAGAGAGCTGGCGGCCTGGATTCGCCCAGCTACCCGGCGGCCTCCCAACGGAATAACAGCCAAAAATCGTCTGGACCCGAGAGAACACTGAGTTCACCGGAATCCGGCACTCGCATCCCCACACCCAAGAATAACTCCCGCCAGATTGTCCGACCTGTCTGCCACCCGGCGGCACCAGCGGACCCTGGCGGAGCTCTACGGCTGGGTCCCACGTGGAGCCTAAGCGAGGCCTCACCAAACCATGGCGGCAAACACGGGGCGGAGGCAGGACCCGACACAAGCAAGCTCCTGAGCACATTCCGGACAAACCGCCAAGCGCACCTAGCCACCAAAGGGGCCACACGCTCTTCTTCTGAGCTGGGGGTTCGTCAAGAGGTAACCCTCCCACGCCACCCATACACCCGAGGGGACAGCCGAGCACTGGCAAATCCTCGGGCCCACGACCATGTTGATGGGGTCAATGGACTTGTGGCAAGAACCCCTACTAAGGCCTCGGGCCTCGGACACACGGTCCCCAGACACCAAACACCCAGACAAAGCAGGCGGAGAGCAGGGAATCAGGAGACTCCGGGCAGACACGATGCCGAGAGCACCGCGCCGGGCCACGCGTTGGTCTGCCTCCGGAAACACCCTAGTGGCATCGGGTGAAGTGTCTCAACAACCCGCACCCCAGCCACCAGCCTAGACACCGAACAGGACTTGGGATGCTCTAACACTGCTGTAATTGTGTGGCCGCCTAGAGTCGCTAACGTTACCTTTAATCTGCTTCAGTTTAATCCCTTACTTTGGTTTTGCTAGCTATAATGCAATTAAGATACTATACTGTCTGACCCAGCAATTAGCCTAATTTGTTTTATGTATGTTTAACGTATAATCTGAAGGCGCATTGTATCCGCATGCCCTCTCGAAGATAGGCGATTTGACGACAAAGGCTATCATGCCTCGGGTACTGTAGTGCAGTCTACACAAATTAGCTTTTCTAACATGAAATTATAAAACTACTGGTACTGATGCTGCTAGAGGTAGCACAACTGTTATCCCAGCAAGGCCACATTCAACTTAGTCCAAAATGCCTTTATTGCTTGATGAGCTTGTCTAGCCTGTCATAACGGTATTAATGGAAACGATGATGCTAGTGGTGAAACTACTGTTATATCAGTATGGTCCCATTCAACTTTGTTAAACAACTCTATCCTGTTTAGCTTGCTTAGCTTGTTTAGCCTGTCATAATAGTACTGCTGGTATGATTTGTATCCACTGAGCTTGCTAATAGCTCCATACAGTGACCATATCTACTCGAAATCCGCACAGCATACAAGAACATGCACCCACAAAGGTCTCACTACATCACAAGCAACACACAAACAAGCAACCACATAGCAGCGAGACTTAATGCGACACACATACTTAATACAGCGAGAAACTAATCTGCCATAATGCAGACCTAGGGCATGTAACTTACAGGGCTGCACACCTAACCATACCACCAAGCGAGAATATTTTTGTTGTGTACACATGTAGCCTGGCGTGTTTATTGCAAACGGCAGATGTCCCATAGCCTGTCTATTTCTTTGGTATTTTCATGTTAAAACAAAAACAAAGCTCCTTACCCAGACCCAGTGGGAGTATTTTATATTGTACGTTTATGCTTTATAATCCTCTGCAGCACTCATTAGGCATGTGTTCAGATCGCCTGTTCCCATTTAATCTTACTTAGACTAATGCGTTTGCCTAACCCTTTACTCGTTTTTTGACTCTTGTGTTTCTTTAAATTGGTAGCTTACTATCTACCCATGTGTCACCAGATGTCTGACTCTCATAATGTAGCAAGTTACCAACCGGATCTTATGGTCCATAGCTTGTATTTTCAACTAAAGTTTAACAACAAAAATGTAAAAAATGAGGCATCGCACTTCTGGAAATGTAATCTAATTTTGCGTATTGATGTACCAACCCTATACTGTAAATCATTCAAATGTTTCCTCCAATTTCTCTTCTGTACCCCATCTTATATGTCTTTAATAAAAGAAAGATTGACAAAAATAACAAATCAACATTAATCTGTGCATAATGGTGTAGTATTTGTACATATAAAACCTTAATAAGTAAAATTGGTATAAAAACCAATAAAAGGTATATAAATGTATAATATAGCATATAATTGTGTACCATAACATATCTTAAAAATATGTACAATAAAAAATGCTTAAAAATAAATACACGTATGTTTGTATAATTGTAAATAAAAAGACATGAATAATAAAATGATGTGATAGTATAATAGGACTTGGTTGGATAAAATAAGAGATGGAGTGAGAATAATAGTTCGTTATAAAGTAGGATAAGAATTAAATTGTGAAGAATTGATTTTACTTTTTTGATTTTCATAGGAAATTAAACAAATCAAATTCTATATTTAAACCATTTGGGTATAGAGTATCTAAATGATAAACCCATTCCATCTCTGTTTGTCCTATTTTTTTTTATGTGATCACCTCCTCTCCAGTGATTTCTAATGGTGGTGATCCCCATAAACGTGAGATCTTTAGAATTATTATTATGGGTGCAGAAGTGGGAAGAAACAGAATGATTCTTGTACCCCTTTTCTATATTTCTGCAGTGTTCCGCCACCCTTACTTTTAGGGGCCTAATAGTTCGTCCAATATATTGGAGGCCACACGGGCACTCCAATAAATATATCACATTTTTGCTGTTGCATGTTACATAGTTACATAGTTACATAGTTAGCTGAAAAGAGACTTCCGTCCATCAAGTTCAGCCTTCCTCACACCTGTTTTTTGCTGTTGATCCAAAAGGCAAAAAAAAAAAAAAAAAAAAAAACAAAAAAACCCAGTTTGAAGCACAATTTTGCAACAAGCTAGGATAAAAAAATTCCTTCTTGACCCCAGAATGGCAGTCAGATTTATCCTTGAATCAAGCAGTTATTACCCTACATTGAAAGATTATATCCTTGAATATTCTGTCTTTGCAAGTATGCATCTAGTAGCTGTTTGAACATCTGTATGGACTCTGATAAAACCACTTCTTCAGGCAGAGGATTCCACATTCTGATTGTTCTTACAGTAAAAAAACCTTTCCTTTGCCTTAGACGAAATCTTCTTTCTTCCAGTCTAAACGCATGGCCTCGTGTCCTATGTAAAGTACGGAATGTGAATAGATTTCCACACAATGGTTTGTATTGGCCCCGAATATATTTGTGATAGTCTCTTTAATATTATATGTTTTACCAGTATTGTTTGATTTAAAAGTAGTTATTAATCTGGATGTTTGTTTTGTCTTTTTGCATGCTGCGCATGTATTACATTTATAAAAACCTTTGATATTATTTTAAAAAATTATCTCTTGCTTTACTTTCTGTCTTGGTGTAATTTTTTGTGAGGTGCATCTTTAGGTTAGGTGCTCCCCTAAATACTATTTTTGGTTTTGCTGGAATTAGATCTTTTAAGATATTATCCTCTTTTAGTAAGTGCCAATGTTTATTTATAATTTTTCTAAGTTCTCTATTTTTATTATTGTAGTTTAGTACTATTGGAAGCGATATGTTTTGTTTTTGAACTCTTTTTTTAGATAATAAATCCTTTTGATTAATTGTTAATGCTTGTTCTAGTGTAGATTGAATGATTTTATTATCATATCCTTTTTGTAAAAAGCTGTTTTTCATTTTTTCTTCTTGTTGTTTAAAAATAGTTGTTTCTGAGCAATTTCTCCTAAGTCTTAGCATTTGGCTTTTTGGTATACTGTCTAGCCAGACTTTATTATGACAACTGTTGGTGTCGATATAATTGTTTACATGTACGTCTTTAAGACGTACATGTAAATTATATCGACACCAACAGTTGTCATAATAAAGTCTGGCTAGACAGTATATCACTGGAGAGGAGGTGATCACGTTAAAAAAATAGGACAGACAGAGATGGAATGGGTTTATCATTTAGATACTCTATACCCAAATGGTTTAAATATAGAATTTGATTTGTTTAATTTTCTATGAAAATCAAAAAAGTAAAATCAATTACAATTCTTCACAATGTAATTCTTATCCTACTTTATAACAAACTATTATTCTCACTCCATCTCTTATTTTATCCAACCAAGTCCTATTATACTATCACATCATTTTATTATTCATGTCTTTTTATGTACAATTATACAAACATACTTGTATTTATTTTTAAGCATTTTTTTATTGTACATATTTTAAAGATATGTTATGATACACAATTATATGCTCTATTATACATTTATATACCTTTTATTGGTTTTTATACCAATTTTACTTATTAAGGTTTTATGTACAAATACTACACCATTATGCACAGATTAATGTTGATTTGTTATTTTTATGTTTGTTTATGTCTTTTTCATAATTATGCCATTAACCAATATGGCCGAAACAATACTGCTATTTGAGCCCCATCCCTGTTAAGAAGACTTAATGGTACTATCCCATATGGACTCAAAAGAAGAAAAAAAGAGAAGCAAAGATCGTATATTTATTATATTATTTTTTTTTATTGACTTTGAATGATGGACATAAATGATATGGATTACTAGAGACTTATTCTTTAGTCTGTATGATTGTGTTTGTTGTAACACCGCCGAGCGGTTCTTCCCGAAATGGAACGCACACGGTCCCAATATGGCCGCTGATGCGTTCCACGACTCTCACCCATTGTGCCCATAGACGTCGCGTCATATCCGGTATGATGCAGACGTTCCCAATATGGCCACGGATGCGTTCCACAAAAGGAACGCATAATACTATTCCACGTGATAACGCCGCGTCATTTCCAGTATGACGTGTGCGTTTCACGAGCGAACACACCAGGAAGTTATTGTTTCATTACATTACCTATATAAAGGACACCCATGGAGACTCTCTCTTACACTTCTGAAGAAGCCTGACGGGCGAAACGCGTAAAGTGGGACTCTTTTGCTTTATATATAGCCATTTTATTTTATATACTTGTTATTAAATATTATATTTTAAAGCTATATATATTCATTTTATATTTTACTTTCTGGTTACCATATCCTTCGGTGGGGATTGTACCCAGGGCCGCCATCAGGGGGTGACAACCATGACTGTTGTCATGGGCCCGGCGGTCCTGGGGGGCCCAGGCACCCAGGCCCCCCATTCCCAATGTGCATACATATATATAGCAGTTATCGCTATATACATGTGTTTTGGCAGTGGCAGAACTACCTGAGGGGGCCCATCGGGTGGCCCATGCACTTAGGGCCACCCGATGGGCATATCTCTGAAGGGGCCCGATCAGTGCCGTGGATTTTTAATAGCTAGTCCGGGCCCCTTTAAGGATCCTGGCACTAGCAGTGCTGGGAGGAAGTGAGCTCACTTCCTCCCAGCTAACACCCGCGCGGGAGGAAGCACCAGAGAGTGTGAAGAGCAGAGGAGGACAGTCGGACCCACAACCACATCAGCCCCAGGCCCCCAGCCAGCAGAGTCCACCCTCCTGCAGCCTAAAGGTAAGAAACAGGAGGGTGGGAGGAAGCATTGGGGAGTATGAAGAGGAGGACAGAGTCAGACCCACACTCACATCAGCCCCAGCCAGCAGAGTCCACCCTCCTGCAGCCTAAAGGTAAAAACATGAGGGTGGGGGGAGAGGAGGACAGAGTCAGACCCACACTCACATCAGCCCCAGCCAGCAGAGTCCACCCTCTTGCAGCCTAAAGGTAAGAAACAGGAGGGTGGTTAAAAAAAAAGTGTCAGTGTGTCTGTATCTATGTGTACCTGAGTGTTTGTGTGTGTCTGTCTGTATCTATGTGTACCTAAATGTGTGTGTGTGTGTCTGTCTGTATCTATGTGTACCTAAATGTGTGTGTGTGTGTATGTGTCTGTCTGTATCTATCAGTGTGTGTATGTGTGTGTGTCTGTCTGTATCTATGTATCTATCAGTGTGTGTATCTATGTGTACCTGAGAGTGTGGGTGTCTGTCTGTATCTATGTATCTATCAGTGTGTGTATCTATGTGTTTGTTTGTATCTGGTTGGTAGTGTGCACCTGAGTGTATGTTTTTGTTATTGTTTTATTCTTTGATTTTTTTTTTATAGCAGTGCTGCAGCTTTTATGTTCATGGTTTTCTAGTGTCTGTGCTTTTGATTTTTATTTACACTTTTTGTCCACAATCATTTTCACTACTTAGTTGATATTCCCCATTTATTTTAGTTTTAGTTGTGGCTCTATTTAAATGTTTAAACAGATTGTTAGTTTGTTTTGGTAACTTTGTTGTAATGTATATCTTTTCTATTTGGCGCTGCCTGTCCATGTTGTGTACGTTTTTATCTTGCATAGCCTGTCTTATATTTTATTATGTGCATGGCCCATTTTCGGTCGTTTGCATTTATTTTTTAAAGTGTGTTAGTTAGTGCAATACATAATATATATATATATATATATATATATATATATATATATATATATATATATATATATATATATATATATATATATAGATATATATATATATATATATAGATATATATATAGATATATATATAGATATATATAGATAGATATAGATATATATTTTGCTGGAGCACTCACGCTTTCTTTGTTTTCTGAGATTCTCAACTAAAGCTGTGTTTATTTGGTGTTAATCTGCCCATAGAATTGATTACTTTATTGTTGTTTTTCTACATTTTTACACATATATTTTATTTATATTTAGTTTTTACGTGTATCTGTTTATGTGTGTCTGTATGTATCTGTGTCAATGTGCACCTGAGTGTGTGTGTGTGTGTGTCTGTATCTTTCAGTGTGTCTGTATATTTACATGTATGTCAGTGTGTGTGTGTGTGTGTGTGTGTATGTATCAGAGTGTTAGTGTGTGTATCTGTGTATCTGTGTATATATGGGTGCCTGAGTGTGTATCTCTGTGTGTGTGTATCTGTGTGTCTGTATCTGGGTGTCAGCAGGGGCGTATTTGCCGCGAGGCAAACAAGGCATTTGCCTTGGGCGGCATTTTCCAGGGGGCGGCAAAAAAAGCCGCCCCCAAACGCCCAGGGCAAATGCCTTGTTAGCCTTGCGGCTAACAGACATCCTGGGCTGGTTCCTGGGCTGGTTCCTGGGCTGGTTCCTGGGCGGGCGGGCGGGCGGCTGGCGAGGGAGCACTTCCTCTGAGCTGTCTGCTCAGCTCCCTCGCGCGCCGCAGAGTGAGGCTGGGAGCCGGAATATGACGTCATATTCCGGCTCCGCCTCCCAGCCTCACTCTGCGGCGCGCGAGGGAGCTGAGCAGACAGCTCAGAGGAAGTGCTCCCTCGCCAGCCGCCCGCCCAGCAACCAGCCCAGCAGCCCGACCGGCAGCCCCACTAGACCCCAGGGAGAGGGAGAACCCCCCCAGCATTCCCAAAGGTAAGGAGGCTGGGGGGGTAAATTTAAAAAAAAAATGAGTTAATGTGAGTGAGTGTGTCTGTTAGTGTGTGTGTGTGTGTGTGTCTGTTAGTGTGTGTGAGTGTGTCTGACTGTGTGTGTCTGTTAGTGTGTGTGAGTGTGTCTGTTAGTGTGTGTGTGTGTGTGTGTGTCAGTGAGTGTGAGAGTGTGTGTGAGTGTGTCTGACTGTGTGTGTCTGTTAGTGTGTGTGAGTGTGTCTGTTTGTCTGTTAGAGTGTGTGTGTGAGAGTGTGTCTGTTAGAGTGTGTGTGTGTGTCTGACTGTGTGTGTCTGTTAGTGTGTGTATGTCAGTGTGTGTGAGTGTGTCTGTTAGTGAGTGTGTGAGTGTGTCTGTTAGCAGCTAACAGACACACTCACACACTCACTAACAGACACTCACACACACTGACATACACACACTAACAGACACACACACTAACAGACACACACACTAACAGACACACACACTAACAGACACACTCACTAACAGACACACTCACACACAGACACACTCACACACAGACACACTCACACACAGACACACTCATACACTCACACACACACACTGACAGATACGCATCCATTAGCTAACAGTTAGCTAATGGATGCGTATCTGTCAGTGTGTGTGTATTTAGAAGGCGGGGGAAGGGTTGGGTGGGGGTGGCGGGGGAAGGGTTGGGTGGGGGTGGCGGGGGAAGGGTTGGGTGGGGTTGAGGGGGGCGCCTGAGTTTTGTCCTGCCTAGGGCAGCACAAAACCAGGATACACCCCTGGGTGTCAGTGTGTATGTGTGTGTGTGTGTGTGTGTGTGTAACCGTGTCTGTATATTTCCATGTATGTCAATGCATGTGCCTGTATCTCCTATGTGTGTGCATGTATGTATATCAGTGTGTGTATGTGTCTGTGTGTCAGTTTGCACCTGAATGTGTCTGTGTATATGTTTGTATGTCTATGTATCTGTCAGTGTGAACCTGAGTATATATGTGTGTGTAACTATGTGCCAATATGTGTAACTGTGTGTCTGTGTATTTGCATGTATGTCAGGGTGTGTATCTATCTGTGTGTGTGTGTGTGTATACACTACAGACAAATGCACGCTTGCATTCAAACACCAACATTCAAATACACACATGCTCCATTCAATACCATGTTTATATTCAAACACACATACACTGCTGAGTGCTAAATACAGCCCTGCAAATTGTAGATCCCCAGCTAGCAAAGCATTCTGGGACTTACAACAGATTCAGAACTACATTTGGCCACTTTACACACACTGCATCCACTAAACACACACTGTGCATTGACTACACACACACAGAGACTCTGCATTCACTCTACACACATACAGCATCCTTGTGGGCAGATTCAAGGACAGCCCTGTGGGCGGACTCGTGAGTGGGCTCTAGGGGCCCAGACCTTGAACTTTGTCAGGGGCCCCAAAATTTCTGATGGCAGCCCTGATTGTACCACCCAAGCTGATTATACTAGAGCAAGTTTCTGCTCTAGGAAATGTGAGTACCATACCCTCCATTTGTATTTTTACATATCTTATCAGTATATACTATACCATTGGAGCTCTCTTTTTATTTATTTTACAAATACTACTACTATTGAAAATTTGGAAGTACCTGCTGAGATACAGATCCTTAGACGGGGATAATTCCGTCCAAGCTATATTACGGTAGAGCTCCTGGAAAGCTCTACCAAATGTGAGTGCAAACTACTTTAATTCACTCCATTATTTTTTTTCTTATTTCAATATACTACACTATGATGTATTTTCTTTGTTTTTATGTCTGAGGATAAACAAGAATTGTTCACAATTTCTATGTACGTATATTTTATACATGAATCACTATCTGGGGTGGTTCCTTTCCTTCTTTTTTTGTATCCTTTTGTTACAAGGTTGGGAATCCTTGCATTAGGTACCGCAGCCTATTTTTACTGTGTATTGGAGTGAGCACCTATTACATCCCTTTTTTACATCTGATTCAGAACTTAGGCCGTACAGAAATGAGATGGATATTTGAACTGAATACTCTCATTCCTAATGGAATGAACAATGACTTTGAAATCTGTCATTTTTTATAATTTTTTATAATTTTTTTATTTTTTATAAGTTTCAATATAATTTAATTTAATTTATTTTTTTCAATTCTAACTTTTGTATATATAATCTTTGATTATTTTGGGAACAATATCCCTTTAAATATTATAAATAGGATTCAGATATCCACTCAGATCTTCTATCTATCTTTATTTTTTTTTTTTTTTTTTTTTAAATACTTTATTTTTTGCATCTTGGCAGACAGAGTTATGCTTCAAACAGTGTATGGGCTTGCGCAGAAGCCACGAAACATATTCATCATGAGTACATCATTTCTGGCTGTACAGTTATGCTGAGACAAGTCCTCTCATATCATAATGCTATTATCATCACAGTCCGCCAAGGCATTTTTTCTTATTTTTTCCTTCTTTGCGTTGTATAGGTGTAACCATTATAAAACATTAGAAAAAATAAAAACATAACATGACATTACGGAACATATCGTAACTCAATGGGCCGGAGCGACAAGTCCCTCCACTCGGGACCTCACCAGTTGTTGTGTACCTGCGTATTTGTCTGGCACTTCGAGTTTGAGTACAGGTTATGCACTGAAGTGTGTTGTGTGGTTATTCGCTAGTGTTCTGGAGATTATGAGAAGGATCCCCACGTTCTCCCTACCCCTAATTTGTAGGGAAGGAAAGACGCAGAGGGAGAGAAGAAAAAGAAGAGAAGAAAGAGAGAAAAAGCGGAAGGGAGAGGGGGGGGGGGGGGAGGTCCCATGCGACGTCCCAGCTCGGCTTGCAATTAATGTGAAGCTTTTGGTAAACTGTTGATCTAGGGGGGATTGAGAAGAACATAGTCATGCCAAGGCTCCCATAATTTGTCGAATTTAGATGTGGTCCCTCTCAGTCTAGCCGTTAGGCTATCCATTAGGTGTACCTCCTTTATGTTTCCTATTACTCTCTGGATGTTGGGTAATTCCGTTTGTAGCCAAGTTTGCGCCATAGCTCTCCTAGCCGCCAGAGTGATTTTATGTACTAATTTTTGTTCCTCTCTCGTCCATTTATCTATGGGTCTGTTTAGGAGGTATGTCCATGGGACAAGGTCAGGTGCTTTATGGAAAATTCCAAACAGTACGAGATGTATCTGAGACCAGTATCGTTGAGCTTTGGGGCATTCCCACCACATGTGAAGGTATGTGCCCCTGTGTCCACAACCCCTCCAACACTCATCAGTGGGTGTTTGTCTCATGCGGTGCAGTGTGACTGGGGTGGTGTACCACCTAAACATTGTTTTGTAGGATTGTTCCTGTAATGTTACACAGATGGATACGTTGTGGTTTGCCTCCCAAATGTCCCTCCAATCCTCCCCCTCCAGCACCTCCCCCAGATCCCTTTCCCACGCCTCTGTGTATGTTAGTGGACCCCATTCCTTTGTTTCTGAGCATATGTGTGTGTACATCGTCGTTATTAAGCCTTTTCGCGTGGATTCGTTTAGGCACATTCTCTCAAAAAATGTCATAGGGCCGGTCGCTGCCTGTCTAACGTCTGGCCGCTGGACATAGTCTCTTAGCTGCATATACCGGAAGAAATCAGTGGGGGTGAGGTGTGTTCTCTGTTGGAGCTGGTCAAAGGGTACTAGTATCTTATGTTCGTACATATGGCAGATCCTCTGGATCCCTGCGGTCTCTAAGTTAGCGAATTCCCTAGCTGCTAAGCCTGGCAGGAAAGCCCTATTCCTCAGTATGGGGGTCAAGGGGGATAATTTTGATGTTAGATGATACCTGTGAGCATGTGCGTCCCAGATGGATAGGGAGTTCAGGATAGCTGGGCATGCCGTTCTCATGATAGGTCTATCTTCTCTGCGTACCCACATATGATACTGTGGGAGGTCGGATCCTGTCATGAGTGACTCTAGGTCTACCCATCTTCTCCTCTCTAGAGGTGTATGCCACATGGCAACCTGTGCTAATTGTGCTGCTAAGTAGTATGAGTAAAGGTGTGGCAAGCCCAACCCCCCTCTTTGCTTCTGCCTGTATAATATATTTCTGGAGACCCTGTGTCTGCGGTTCTGCCAAATGAAATCACCTATTGCTTTTTGAAGGTGCGCTAGATCGGATTTGAGCAACTTGACTGGCAACGCTTGAAAGAGGAATAGAATTCTCGGTAAAACATTCATCTTTACCGTATGGATGCGCCCTATCCAAGATATGGGTTTGTCGTGCCATCTTTCCATATCGTGTATGAGTGTCCTGATCAGAGGAGTGTAGTTCAAAAGGTGAAGTCTCTGCGGGTCAGCCGGTAGGCGTATTCCTAAATATTTTAAGTGGTCTCGTACTATCGGAATGTTATGGGTATCTCTTATGGTTGCTATGTCTTCTGCCGTCATGCCGATCGGGAGGGCGCTTGATTTTTCCAGGTTCGCCTTGTAACCGGAAAAGGCACCGAACTGTGTTAGAAGGTCTCTGAGCGCTGCCATGGATTCGTTGGGTTTCGTGAGGGTCAGCATTACGTCATCTGCATAGGCAGAGGCAAGAAATTCCTGCCCCGCCACTTTTATCCCTGTGATCAGAGGGTGTTGTCTCATGGCTTGCATCAGTGGCTCAAGTGACAGTACAAACAAAAGGGGGGAAAGGGGGCAGCCCTGTCTGGTTCCATTCCTTAGCCGAAAAGGTTGAGGCCCGGCTCCTGCAATCTTAACCTGAGCGGAGGCGTGGTCGTACATGGCCTTAACTGATGTCACATATCGTTCTGGGAAGTTCAGATGTTGCAGGAGGTCGAATAGGTACGGCCACTCGACCCTGTCGAAGGCCTTCTCGGCATCTAATGATACCAGGAGTGTTGGTGTGTCGGAGGTCTTTTGGCGCCAGATGAGGTCTATGTTCCTCCGGGTGTTCTCAAAGAGTTGCCTGTCAGGCACGAATCCCACCTGGTCCGGGTGGATCAAAGTATTCAGTGCGGGGTTCAGTCGTTCTGCAAGTATCTTCGCTAGTATCTTGACATCGTGATTAATCAGCGATATAGGTCTATAATTATCAGGGAGTAGTGGGTCCCTGCCAGGTTTCTGCAGGAGTATTATGTTAGCTAGGGACATACTGCTTTCTGTGCTACCTCCCTCCATAAGGTCATTAAAGAGTCGTGCCAGTCGCGGGGAAAGTTCCTCCCGAAAGGCCTTATAGTACGCCCCATCAAAGCCGTCCGGTCCCGGTGCCCTGTTGCCCTTCAGGCCTGCTATAGCCCTGTCCACTTCCTCCCTCGTTATTGCCTCATCAAGAAGTTGTGCCGTTGCTGTCGGAAGTTTCGGTAGCTCTAGGTCCCGTAAGAATTTCTGCATTTGTGCGGTGGCCTCCTCTTGGGATGCTTGTGTCCTAGGCGAGTGATTGTAGAGTTGCGTATAATAGTCTGTGAAGACTTGCGCAACCTCTGCGGGGGTCCTTTTCACCGTTCCGTCTCCGTGTTTGATTGTAGTGATCGGGGCGCTATTTCGACGCGGACGAAGGGTTCGGGCCAATAGTGTATCCATCTTGTTCGAATGTTCATAGTATGTTCTCTTCGTCCAATTTAGTGCCTTGATGGAGTCATCCATCAGTAAAGTGGTGATGGATCGTCTGATCTCTTGTACTTGCTCCGTGAGATGGGGGTTGGGGGCGTTTTTGTGTTTTTGCTCCACCTTTCTCAATTCCTCCAGAAGCCGTGTAACCTCTTTGGTCTTTTGTGCCTTCTTCCTTGTTGCCAGTTTAATGCAGGTGCCCCTGATCACTGCCTTGTGGGCTGCCCATATGGTTTGCGGAGTTATGTCCTCTGTGTCGTTCTCAGCGAAGTAATTTTGCAAATCAGCACGTATTTCCTCTTTGGTTCCCTCATCTCTCAATAGGTGGGCACTCATCCTCCAATTCCATGGTCCCGCCGTGCATAGGTGGTCTAGCATCAAAGTAACGTCGGCGTGATCTGACCACGTAATGGATCCGATCGTCGTCTCCTTTACTTTTGCCATGCTCGCGTTGTTCACCAGGAAGTAATCGATCCTCGAATAGGTGCCGTGTGGAGCAGAATAAAAAGTATAATCTACTTCTCCGGGGTGTTGGGCTCGCCACACGTCAATCAAACCAGTGCCCTGAACAAAGCTGTGAAGTAGCCTATCCTGTCCCCCCCTGCCCTGTGACCTCTGCATCCCTGCCTTGGCGCTTCTGTCAACCGCTGGGCACGGTACGGCGTTAAAGTCGCCCCCCATGATAATCAGACCGTGGGGAAGGGTCTTTATTTTTTCCGTCATTGTCTCCCAGAATGCTGGGTTCGGTGTGTTAGGGGCATAGATGTTGACGACATGCAGCAGGTGTGAATATAGTGTCCCCGAGAGGATAATATACCTTCCGTCAGGGTCTAGTTTCCATGGATCGAATATGAAACGGGCATCTGTTGTGCACTAGGATAGCCACCCCGTTAATTTTCCGGTGTGATCTGGCTTCATAAGATGTGTTATATGTACGGTCTCTAATTTGAAGTGTCGTGTTCTTAGAGAGGTGAGTTTCCTGTATGAGCGCCACATCTGGGTTAAGTCGTTTTATCTCCCTAAGCATTAGACGCCTCTTTCTTGGGGCGTTCAAACCCTTGGCATTTATGGAGAGCAGTTTCAGGGCCATACCCAACTTAGTTTTGTTCGCCCATCACCACCTAACTCCCCATTGCTGCCGTGTCTGCTAAGTATTGATTCGTTAGAGTGCTCTACCGTCGCTGGGCCCGTCCCATAGGATAGGGGGGGGGGTAAGGAGGGGGAAAGAGAGAGAAAGAAAAAAGAGAAGAGTCTAAAGAGATAGAAAGGAGATGACTGGACTTACCAAGCGCCAGTCCTGTGTGGGGTGTCGTCCCCGTGTCCATATCCCGCACTACAGCGGATTCTATATGGGGTACGGGTGTCAGTGCCGTGGTGGGTCCGCACCGCGTAAGACGCTATATGTCGTGCTGATGTATGTTCCATTAAGAATGTGTGTGTATACGTCCCAGGGTAGGACATCATTATTATGTGGCTTTGTGAAGCTAGAGATGGTCATGGGAGGTAGCAGGTATATCCAGAAGAGGCCCTCCCTCTTTAGGAAAAAAGAACCACCACTAAGGAGGGGGTAGGAGCGCGACTTCCACTGTGGGGCTAGGGGGGGGGGTGGCAGGAAGAGGCCGTGCTTGTATGGGAGAAGCAAACGTTGCAAGTAACGGTTTACATGTGGGGCGTGGGACCTGCACATTAGAGAATACCAATACATAGTCACCATTAAGGTATATTACATACATTATTATCCATAGGTCGTTACACCTGGTTAGTGGGCAATATATACCCGTACCTTTTAGGCGATACAAGTCTCCAGGGCCGGGTCGCCCGTCTACCATTTTTGTTGTGCCGTGAGTGCTACATGCGTGTTCGCTAGCGATAGGGGTGGGCACATGCGGGGGAAAAAACAAGACATCATCCATGACAATTAGAGCGCATTACCTTCACTATAGATGTTATCGGTACGTAATTCACATTTGAGGTGTGTTACATACATTTCTACCCATGGCTCTGACCCCACTGGTACATAAGCAATAAACAGTTACCGCTCCTATCGTGATGGGGCAGCATTGCGCATGTTTAGCTGTGATATGGGTAAGCGCAATTGCGTGAAGATGGGCATCCCTCATACAGATACACAGTTAGGGTACAGTGCATCCATTACTTCCCCCGGATCCGCCCCCTCTGACTAGTACGCCTGGGTATGAGGTCTATCTGATGCCGGGGCGTTCAACAACAGCCCCCGGGTGTAGGGCCACCGATTGTAAGCCCGTAGACACTCAGGGTATACATATGCGTGGGAAAGAGGCATGCATCTCAAGAACATATAAACATACCTATGACCATTGGGGCATATCATCCCCATTACTTCCCGTGAACCCATCCCCTCCGGTTAAGTAGCGTTTGTCCCCCGGACCCATAGGCTATAGGCCTAATTGAGACAAGAAAATTGCCTCTGATCTCTCGCCGCACCCCCCTGTTTAATCCCTGGAGGTCAGGCAGCAGTTTTACACCTTTAGCCCTCATCCCCTCTCTAGACTGATCACCCAGACGCTCCCGGGGTTGTCTGGACTGTCCTGTGCCCGTCGAATAGGTGTTTAGCAGTGGCGTTATGATAAGGTTGGACGGGCAAGAACTTACTCCGTTAGGCACAAGTGCATTGGATGTAATGGGGGATCCGGCGAGAGAGTCACTATACCCCTGGGGGATGACCGAGCCCGGCCATAATAACTCTACAGTAATGAGCCCTCAGGGAGGGCCCACGGGGCCATCTGGTATGAGCTATGTCTGCGCTTGGTGCGGTGCCATAACTCCCTGGGCCTCCTCACATGCTAACGTATAAGGCCTACAAACAGGGATTATAACACATATACAGTTTACTTTGTCCAATTAGGTTTTGCTGTGGGATAACGATCCCCCCCTATTGCTTTATTTTATTTTTTTTGGTTTGTTTGTTTTTTTTTTTTTTTTTTGCGTTTGCCTCTCCCCCCGTTATTCCCCATTTGAGCCGTTTAACCCCCCTCCCAAAGGGGACCACATGGTGTGCTCATAGCTCGATGTCCAAGCCCCTTTCGGCTGTACAGCCAAGTCCCCAGTCCTGATACCGGAGCGGGTCTCCCAATCCCCTCCCAACTCCAGAGTCACCGGACTCCCCCCGTGTCCCCCAGTGCAAGTGTGGGTAAATTGCTGTCCCTTGAAGGAGGTTTTACCCCTGTACCTTACTCTCCGACCAACTGCCATTCTCCTGGCAGGGGCTGCAGGTCCCCGGAGCCGGACATCGTGCTTGGGATTCTCTCAGGTGTTGATAGGCCCAGGGCCACGAAGAACGGACGAGGGTTCACTCCTGGCTGGAGAACGTGCGTTCTGCCCTCCTTGAATGCTAGGAGCTTGAAGGGGTGACCCCAAGCATAGCGGATACTTGCATCCCGCAGGGACTCTGTAATGGGCCTCCACTCCCTCCTCCTCTGTAGAGTAGCTGGTGCCAGGTCTTGGAAGATGGATAAGTCAGCTCCCTGGAAGGTGATCCGGGCCTCCCTGCTTTTCTTGAGGAGGGCGTCCGTGGTTTGGAAATGTAGGAACCTGATTACAATGTCCCTTGGGTAGTTGGCATCAGACCTCCTTGCCCGCAGAGCTCTGTGTGCTCTTTCAATGTGCCATAGATGTTCTGGGAGATCTGGCAGCAGTGGCTTCAATATGGTGGTCACTATGTCTGCTACAGGCCCCTCTCCCGCGTTCTCTGGGAGGCCTCTGAGGCGTACGTTATTGCGGCGCGATCTATTCGCCATATCTTCGATGGCTAGGTCGGCAGCCGCCATTCTGGCCGTCAGTAGGTTAACCTGTGTGATGGCTAAGTTGTGCGCCGTCGTCGTGGCCTCCAGCCTCGCTTCAAGCCTTGTGGTTCGGTCACCTATGGCCTGGATTTCGCTGCGGAGAAGCTTGGTGGAGCGGTCAATCTCCCCAGCCAGGTAAGACTTTACCTCTGCCAGGGTGGACAAGATTTGGGCTGTGTCAGCCGTGTTCTGCGATCCCGCGGCTCCATTTCTATTAACAGGCCTCTCTCCTCCATCTTCCCCACCGCCGCCATCTTGCGAGCCTGGGGTCATTGCACGTGGAGCCGTGAAGAACTCCGCCACGGAGGTGCCTGCTTCATGGCCCTTTTTAGGGTTCTTCTTGGGGGGCCGTTTATCCATCCCTGGGGGCAATTATACTTCGAGGTAGCAGTTTTTTAAGCGATTGTTAGCTGTTTCGCGGCGCGGTCGGAGCGGAGCTCTAAGCAAACGCGTCCAGCTCGCTCCGTGTCCAAGCCACGCCCCTATCTATCTTTAATCAATAAAACTTTACTATCACTATGTCCCTTTAAATGCCACTTAAAGCACAGTTAAGAGGGGAAAAATCATAAGACATATGTATATGATTGAGAATAAGAAAAATGTATCCTAACACATATTCTCTCTCTCTCTCTTTATATGTATTTACCAATTAGGCATCTAAAAGGAAATGAGTGTGGATACATTTGAATTTGCACATATTTTTGTTGTTAAAATGTACTAATTTTGTGGTTTAAATTTTGCTACCCAAAATGTTATTACCCAAATCTTGTATATATATTTGTTAATGACCATATGTATATTGCTATTGCAAATGTGGGCTGCCCATTCCAAATGAAGGTAAAGCAAGCATTATTTGCTCAGGCAATGAGCTTGCCGGTCTGGATGCTCTTTGGATGTCCCACATATGCAAATTAAGTGAGTTGGAACACACCAATGAGATGCAAGACTTGTCACATAAAAACCCTGAGAGTGAGGAGGGACTTAGCACATTACGTCCTGACGAAGCCGTCTGTGAACGGAGAAACGCGTAGACAGACATGGAAGTATTTTGAGAAGAGGCGGAGCCTATCAACAAACCGGGACTTTTGAAAAAAGCAGCAGCTGATCGCTCGCACATTACCCGGACTACAGTGAAAGGAACTCCACTGATCCCCTAACCCAGGAGACATCTCCCAGTGTGGGAAAGCCTGTTTGTGAGTAACGGGAATATATACCGTTTTACTCACCACTCTATCTAGTAAGCAGCAAACCTGTCCTATGTCCTATGTATCTAGCAGTAGTCTGTTTTGTTTGTGTATCGAGCAATTACCTGCTTTAGGTTTGTTAACTAAGCAGTGATGTGCTGTATGCCCATGTTTTATATTTACTTTTGTGGTGGAATCTCGGTAAAAATAAATTTAGTAGGCCGAGATTACCACGTGGCATGTATACGTGCATATACTGGTGTATCGGTCGGTTGGTTGCACGTGGCAAAGATACGATCAGTAGTGTACGGAGCATGTGCGAGAATACCGGATATAGTATTCCCCTCCTCCATTGTGCTGGACAAGCCATGCGTCAAGCAGGAAGTTAGTTCTTGTTCGTTTTGATTGGTTAAGAGAATGTGTGGGTGGAGCTTATTATGGGAGGAGTTATGTGCCTATATAAGGAGCCTACACTATTGTCCGGGGCTCAGAACTTGTTGTATTTTGGTGACATTAGTCCCTCTGAGTCCCGATCGGTGAACCAAATAAAGAATCTCCAAATAAAGAACTTCTGCGTGGACCTCCCTTCGTCTCGGCGCCACTGGTCTGTTGTCCAGGAGATCATCGGCCTCTACGTAGTAAGTGCTGAGGTGTCCCCGTCGATGAGTGTGAACTCAGGTTCAGGAACGAGGAGGTAAGACAACCGCTCTTTTAGACGGCGGACCCACTAGGGGTATACCGATTGTGCGGTAGGCCCATAAGGGGTTTGAATTGTGTATGGAATTGGCCCCCTCCAGTGGAGGGAAGGAGCGAAGGCGCACCGCTCAATTAAACGCTCTTTAGTAAGCCCGTTTAATTTTGGTATGGAGTCAGGCGGGGTCCTGTGTAAATAGCCCTAGCCGAACACCGGTGTATTGTCTAGACTAGCGTTCTAGGGTGTATATTACGTTCGCTAGGTCGGCGGGACCGGGAGACTAAGCGGCGCCTGTGTAAATTCGGTTCGCTAGCTCTCAACCTATCTTGGCTAAGTGGGAAGGCGTGTAAATTTGGAACCCACTAGACTTTTGATAGAGTAGATAGACTAAGAGGGTACTGTTGTAAATTCCGCCCTCTAGTTCGCTATATGTGGTGCTTGGGCAGTGTGGCTAACCAAAACGGATGTAGATAGTTTTAGGTAGTCCATCAAGGTACTGGCCAATAGATTAGTTGGGAATTGTATATGTGTTAAAGATTGTTTTTAGTAGCGTGTATATCTTGCTAGATAGCGTGAGCTCTGCTGTCTAGCGAGAGTGTGAATAGTGTGTAACTGTATTATAGCGCACGGTACCATAATCATGTATAATTACTAACACTGTATATAAGTACTAATAATTGTCGTCTATATTGCATGTCTAACACCATAACCACTGCTAATTGTACTGTGACCTTAAATTGTACTTTGACCTATGCTAACCGTACTGTAACTACTGTTTGTAAAGACAATGTTACTGGGGTATGTTATAGACGGGTAATTCAAATATAGGGAATTATAGCGTGGGTGACTGTATAGTTTCGCCAAAGGGCATAGTATTAGGTACTTAGTGACTGGTGTAACAGCTGTGTGTGTACGGGAATTCCCTGAGTGTTTTTGTTGTGTGCGTTTCACTTAGTAACTGTACCACGTGGTGCTGTTGCCGAGGGAATGGGTGTGACCGTTGATAGAGTGTGTGTATAGTATTCGTTGGAAACAACGCTCCATTGTTAAGTATGGGCGCATCGGATTCGACGATTTTGGATCCCTTAGGATGCATGTTAAAGAATTTTAAAAAGGGATATACAAAATGTGATTTTGGGGTAAAAATGTCTCCAGCACGCCTGATAACATTATGTAATAGGGAATGGCCTACTTTGGTTGCCGCATGGCCGCCACGTGGCAGTTTAGATCCTAATCTGGTACAGCGTGTACACGTGGCTGTATCAGGTAGGCCTGAACTTTACGGACAGTTTCCATACATTGACTGTTGGAGGCAGGCCATAAATGACTCGCCAAGATGGATCCGAGTATGCCACGAGGAGCAATGTCGCCTCATGGTGGCCAGGACTCGTTTGTCCACTAGGGCCATGATTACGCCCATTTTGGACACGCCCCCTGAGTCCGAGATCCCTATGCCGCCCCTATCTCCTCCTCTACAGGAAGAGGAAGTGCTGCTGGAAATGTTACACCCCTTTCCCCGTTGTCCCCATCTACTTCCTCCTCCAGTTCAGAGTCCAGCCCCCTTGTTACAAAACCTCCCCTTCCGGTACCTACTTCCGTTAACCCCACATATCCTGATTTGGCGCCATATCAAGCTTCCGGTCAGGCTCCCCCTAGCCCGGCCCGGAATATTTTATTCACTAACCTTCCCCATAGTAAAGCTTCCCCATCCCCATGCCTTACTACCCCTCGACTGGAACCCCTAACCGACGCACCTCAACGAAGCCCCATATTAACCCGACAACTGACCGGTACTCTCAAACCCCGACATTATCAAATGCCACTTCGTTTGACTCCCGGCACGACACACCTTAATGATGAAGGCCAACTACAATATGCTGACCCAGTCTTTGTATACGTCCCCTTTACGACTACCGATCTCTTTAATTGGAAAACCCATAACTCCTCATACACCGACAAACCTCAAGCCATGACCGATCTGTTCACCTCAATAGTCCAGACGCACAATCCTACTTGGGCTGATTGCCAGCAATTACTAATGACATTATTTAATAACGAGGAAAGGACTAGGATAAACCAAGCGGCCATTAAAGCGCTGGAAGAAGAAGCTCGTACACTAAATCAAGCTAACCAAGCAGCATGGGCCGCAGCCCATTATCCGAACACTGATCCCGAGTGGAATGCCAATGGCGCAGACATGATTCATTTAAAAGCCTATAGAGACGCTATTATTGCTGGCATGAAAGCCGGAGGAAAGAAAGCTATTAATATGTCTAAGACGGCTGAGGTGTTACAGAAAAGTGATGAATCGCCCAGTGTCTTTTATGACCGATTATTGGAGGCATACCGCTTGAATACCCCCTTTAATGCGGAGGCCCCTGAGAATTCCCGGATGGTTAACTCTGCCTTTGTCAGCCAAGCCTACGGAGATATTAAGCGCAAGCTACAAAAGCTAGAAGGGTTTGTAGGGATGTCCATAACCCAACTAATGGAAGTAGCTAATAAAGTTTATATGAACAGGGAAACGGAGACTAAGAAAGAGGAAGAGCGCAAGATGCGTAAAAAGGCGGATATGCTAGCGGTAGCGATCGCAGGCGTAGACAGAAGGGGAATGGATAAGGGCGATAGTAAGTGGAAAAGGGAACCCCTGAGTAGGAATCAGTGCGCATACTGTAGAGAAGAAGGGCATTGGAGAAGTGAGTGTCCACAAAGGGAACAGTATGAGAGAGACCGACCCAGGGCAGGATATGGTAATTATAGAGGCAGAGCGAGAGGTAGAGGAGGTCCCGGAGGGAGTAATGGTAACAATAGAGGAAGTGTTAGGGAGGATAGATATTATCCTGCAGCGCAGAGATCCCGCGATAGAGAAGATAGGGACTTTGTGGGATTGGCTGACACGGTCATGGCGACCGTGTATCAATAGGGGGAAAAAGGAGTGCATTCATGATTGATACTGGTGCTGAACATTCGGTGGTGACTGACCTAGTTGCTCCTCCATCCGGAAGAACTATCACTGTCATAGGAGCAACTGGAAGGAGTGCTGCAAAGCCGGTTCTTAAAAGTCGACTCTGTACATTGGGAGGCCATATAGTGAAACATCAATTCCTTTATATGCCTGAATGCCCAGTCCAACTGTTAGGACGTGATTTCCTGTCAAAATTACAAGCGCAGATAACGTTTCTACCAAATGGAACGACATCTTTAAAGTTTAATGGACCTTCAGGTATCATGACACTATCAGTACCAAAGGAAGAAGAGTGGTGACTTTATACAGCGTTGACTAGCCAAAACCCTAAGAGTGATGAATCCTTGTTCAATATACCAGGAGTTTGGGCAGAGAACAACCCACCAGGACTTGCTCGCAATATTCCAGCTATTCGAATCGAACTAAAACTTGGGGTCTATCCAGTGAGCCTACAGCAATATCATATCTCGCAAAAGGCTAAGAAGAATATCCAATCATATCTGGATAAGTTCATACGGTATGGTATCCTAAAATTCTGTACTTCCCCCTGGAACACCCCATTGCTGCCTGTTCAAAAGCCCGGTACAGATGAGTATCGCCCTGTGCAGGACTTGAGAGCAGTCAATGATGCGGTCGTAAGTATACATCCAGTTGTGCCCAATCCGTATAACCTGCTTGCTTTAATTCCGGTCTCGAAACGCCAGATGACTTGGACAAGACTGCCCCAAGGGTTTAAAAATGCACCTACCCTATTTAGTTCAGCTTTAAGTCAAGACTTACTGGATTTCAAGTCCATCCCAGGAGAGTGTGTACTATTACAATATGTAGATGACTTGTTGATAGCTGCAGTTACAAGAGAAATATGTCAGCAAGCAACACATGATCTACTACACATTCTCTGGAAGGCAGGATACAAGGTGTCCAGGAAGAAGGCTCAGTTGTGTCAGCCAACTGTCAAATATCTGGGATTCCATATCTCTGAAGGTCAAAGAATCATGGGGCCAGAGAGAAAAGAAGCTGTATGCCAAATACCAATACCCAAGAATAGAAGACAAGTGCGAGAGTTCTTGGGGGCAGCAGGCTTCTGTAGGATATGGATTCCCAGTTATGCGATATTGGCGAAACCTCTGTATGCAGCTATAAAGGGTACAGAACACGATCCCTTCCTATGGACCCCATAACAGCAAAAGGCATTTGAAGATGTGAAGAAGGCTTTGATGAGTGCCCCAGCATTAGGTCTACCTGATCACACACGTCCATTCTACCTGTATGTACATGAGCAAAGAAGAATGGCTGTGGGAGTATTAACACAGTACTTGGGATCATGGCAAAGACCTGTTGCCTATATGTCCAAACAACTGGATGCAGTGGCCAGTGGTCTTCCACCTTGTCTAAGAGCCGTAGCTGCAGCCGCCCTGCTGGTAGCTGAAGCCGATAAACTCACTCTGGGTCAAGAAGTCTATGTGCGAGTCCCGCACGCAGTACAGACGTTGCTAGATTACAAAGGCAATCATTGGTTCAGTAACAGCCGCATGACTAAGTATCAAGCAATGTTGTGTGAAAACCCAAGAGTGCATTTAGAGACTGTCAATACCTTAAATCCAGCTACCCTTTTGCCGCAACCTACTGAAAGTCAACACGATTGCTTGGAGGTGATGGATGAAGTATTTTCAAGTAGACCAGATCTTCGTGACTTTCCCATCCAGAACCCTGATGTCCAATACTATACAGACGGCAGTAGTTATGTGAAAGAAGGGATTCGCTATGCAGGATATGCAGTAACAACGATAGACAAGGTGATAGAAGCTCGGCCACTGTCAAAAGGAACATCGGCACAGAAGGCAGAATTGATTGCACTAACACGAGCGTTACAATTGGCTGAAGGTTTAAGAGTGAACATCTACACGGACTCCAAGTATGCATTTTTAACCACTCATGCCCACGGAGCTTTGTACAAAGAAAGAGGACTATTGAATTCAGAGGGTAAAGAAATCAAGTACGCAGCTGAAATATTACAACTATTGGAAGCAGTATGGGAACCGAAATAAGTTGGTATTATACATTGTCGAGCGCATCTGAGAGGAGATGGTGATGTAACCAAAGGAAATCGGATGGCAGATAATGCAGCTAAGCGTGCCGCTGAATCAGGAAGACAGGAATATGTGGAACATATAGCTGCTCTTATACCGACTCCACTGTCTCAATGGACTCCAGTTTATACAGCTCAAGAAGAAGAGTGGTTAAAGACTGAACCTGGAAAGTACCTGGAGAACAAATGGTATCAGTTAGAAGATGGGAGAATAGTTATTCCAGCATCACTAGCTGTAGAAATTGTCCAGAACTATCACAACGGGACACATTCTGGAAGAGATAGTATGGAAGAATCTCTCAGAAAACATT
This sequence comes from Pelobates fuscus, assembly GCF_036172605.1. Taxonomy (NCBI): domain Eukaryota; kingdom Metazoa; phylum Chordata; class Amphibia; order Anura; family Pelobatidae; genus Pelobates; species Pelobates fuscus. The sequence continues at coordinate 286,901,477 of NC_086320.1, read as the reverse complement.
TCTACATACCAAGATTGTCCAACTTGACTCAAGCCATTGTACGAAGATGTGTAATATGTGCTAAGAATAACGCAAGGCAAGGACCAGTAAAACCACCAGGAGTTCAGTATATGGGGGGGACTCCCTATGTCCGATCTACAAATTGACTATACAGTTATGCCTAAATCGGTGGACATCGCTACTTACTAGTAGTTGTGTGCACCTATTCAGGCTGGGTAGAAGCATGTCCTACTCGTACAGAGAAAGCAGGAGAAGTGGTGCGATTCCTGCTACGAGAAATAATACCCCGATATGGACTACCATGCTCTATAGGATCGGATAATGGTCCAGCCTTTGTTCACCAGTGCCTACAACAACTGACTCATATGCTTGGTATTAAGTGGAGGCTTCATACGGCATATAGACCTCAGAGTTCTGGTAAAGTAGAGAGAATGAATAGAACTATTAAGAACCAGTTGGCAAAGATGTGTCAGGAAACCCAACTTAAGTGGAATGTTCTTTTGCCTATAGCTCTGTTACGTATTCGAAGTACACCTACCAGAAGGATGGGTCTCTCACCTTTTGAAATCATGTATGGGCGTCCACCTCCCGTACTTGGTAACTTAAGGGGGGATTTGAGTCAGTTGGGAGAAGGAATTACCCGGCAGCAGGTTGTAGAGTTGGGTAAAACTATGGAGGAGGTACAGAAATGGGTACAAGATAGATTACCTGTGAATATTTATCCCCCTGTTCATAGTTACCATCCAGGAGACCAAGTGTGGATTAAAGAGTGGAATAATATACCGTTAGGGCCTAAGTGGAGGGGTCCTTATGTTGTTCTTTTGTCTACCCCTACAGCAATAAAGGTGGCTGAAGTGACTCCGTGGATTCATCACTCCAGGGTTAAATCAGCAGCAGTAGATTCTTGGCAAGCTACACGAGATCCAGAGAATCCTTGCAAGATCCAGTTAAAACGCACGACTCGGTCGGAGTGACGAGGAGACATTGTGGATTACAATTATATTTAAAGAGATTGGTAAGTGAGTGTTTTGACGGCCATAATAACGCCTGACCACTCACCCACGTATTATAAGTCAGGATGTCTCGAAGGGACCCCTGTGAAGAAGAGCAGAACTCCATTCCCTGCAGCCCTTACATCCTGGAAGCTGAGGTGCCATCGCACGGACGAAGACTGAGGATGAAGGCGTCGAAAGAAGTGTTATTGATAATGTTTATATATGTCTTTTTATATTCAGGAAGGTAGAGGTACCGACACTCCTAGCTGTGAGGTTTGCATTAAGACTACTATAACAGGTAACCATATTTCCCAGACCCTAATTTGGCATTCACAATATGAGTGTAAGGGATATGTGTCTAGGTGTAGATACCTAGGTATAGAATATAGTGTATGCCATTTAGGAGTAGGAGAACCTAAGTGCTTCAATCCGGCGTATCAACCCCGTACAATTTGGTTGACCCTCAGGAATGGAGATCCACAGGGGACCCTAATAAATAAAACTGTGTTAGAAACCGTACATTCTTCGGGTGTTCTGCTATTTGATGCATGTAAAGCGATATCAAGTGGTAGAAAGCCGTGGAATGTATGTGGGGATCTTAAGTGGGAGAGAACGTATGGGTCTAACGATAAATATATTTGTCCCAGTAGTAAGAACAAGTACGTAAGTCCGAGATGCCCAGATAAGGAATATAATTATTGCCCATATTGGTCTTGTGTGGGGTGGGCAACTTGGGGACAGACAGCAGACAAGGATATGATTGTTACTAAGTTGCCTACCAAACCATATTGTAAGTCTATGGAATGTAACCCAGTCCATATACTTATAAATAATCCTGAACAATTCTTAGATAGGTTCGGTAATTTATTTGGGTTTCAGATATATGGGACGGGTTTAGATCCTGGGACAATATTGTTTATAGGGATAGAGACCGATACCGTAGCATCCCAAGCTCATCAGGTTTTCCATTCTTTTTATGAAGAGATGAGTGTAGATAATAAGATCCCCCATAATGCTAAAAACCTGTTTATAGACTTAGCTGAGAGTATTGCTGGTAGTCTTAATGTGACCAACTGCTATGTGTGTGGAGGTACTAACATGGGAGACCAATGGCCTTGGGAAGCAAAGGAGGTAATGTCCGTTTCTGAGGCAATTGAACAAATAATATCTTCACAAGCCGATTATCAGATGAGTGTTAGAGGTAAATCCGAGTGGAGATTAAAAACCTCCATCATAGGTTATGTTTGTATAGCAAGGAAAGGAATAATGTTTAATACTTCTGTAGGAGAATTAACTTGTCTAGGGCAAAAAGCTTATGATGACAATATAAGGAATACAACTTGGTGGTCGGCTTCAAATGTCTCAGAACCACCCAACCCGTTTGCAAGATATGCCAATATAAAGGACGTATGGTTTGACTTATCCATCACATCTAGTTGGAAAGCCCCAGCAAATTTGTTCTGGATCTGTGGTAAGAAGGCCTACTTGGAGTTACCGCAGGACTGGGAAGGGGCATGTGTGTTAGGTATGCTCAAACCATCCTTCTTCTTGTTGCCCATTGAAACAGGTGAGACTTTGGGAGTTAAAGTGTATGATGTGAATCATAGGAAGAAAAGGGGACCTATAGAGATAGGCGCTTGGGAAGATGATGAATGGCCTCCCCAGCGTATTATAGACTATTATGGGCCAGCCACTTGGGCAGAGGATGGTACTTTTGGATATAGAACCCCAATATATATGCTCAACCGCATTATAAGGTTACAGGCGTTGGTTGAGATAATTACTAATGAGACCTCACAAGCGCTCAATCTTCTAGCGAAGCATAATACCAGGATGAGGACAGCAGTTTACCAAAATAGATTAGCTTTGGATTACCTATTGGCAGTAGAGGGAGGTGTATGTGGGAAGTTTAACCTGAGCAATTGCTGTCTTCAAATAGATGACGAAGGGCAAGCAATAGCTGAGCTTACTAGCCATATGGTTAAACTAGCGCATGTGCCTACTCAGGTATGGAAAGGGTATAATCCAAGTAGTTGGTTTGGTAACTGGTATGAGCAGTTTGGAGGGCTTAAGGCATTGGTAGGCGGAGTCATGCTGATTTTAATGTTGTGTCTACTCCTACCATGTCTTATTCCTTTAGTAGTTAGGTCTGTGCAGAGTGTTATAGAAAATATAGCAGAGAGGAAGGCTGCTGCACAGATAATGGCCATATATAAATATGAGGCTCTAAATCAGGGAGAACCAATGCAGGAAGAGGAATGTTGAGGGATTCACATCATCAAAAAGTCTGGTCTGGTTCATGGCGACCTGAGGTATATGCAAACTAAGGTTAAGTGATGCCTCAGTAATTGTGAAATATCAGAGGCATCAAAGGGGGGAATGTGGTGGAATCTCTGTAAAAATAAATTTAGTAGGCCGAGATTACCACGTGGCATGTATACGTGCATATACTGGTGTATCGGTCGGTTGGTTGCACGTGGCAAAGATACGATCAGTAGTGTACGGAGCATGTGCGAGAATACCGGATATAGTATTCCCCTCCTCCATTGTGCTGGACAAGCCATGCGGTCAAGCAGGAAGTTAGTTATTGTTCGTTTTGATTGATTAAGAGAATGTGTGGGTGGAGCTTATTATGGGAGGAGTTATGTTCCTATATAAGGAGCCTACACTATTGTCCGGGGCTCAGAACTTGTTGTATTTTGGTGACATTAGTCCCTCTGAGTCCCGATCGGTGAACCAAATAAAGAATCTCTTCCTTCCTGAAGAAACCTGTGTCCATCTCTCTGTGCTTGGCTTCCGTCAGTTTCTCCGGTATCACTTTTAACTTTTTCATAATTGACACTGTTACATTGGTAATAAATTGTTTTATATTCAGCTGATTAAGATACTATTTGTATTTTTAATATCATTTAAGAAGCTTCAAGTAAGCCACACAGATCTGTTCTATGATCTTTTGTTTTTATATTTTTCTTACATGCCGAGCATGAATTGGAATACCATCCAGTGAGAAATATAAGTACCTTTCTTTTCCTTTTGTAAGCTCTGGTGCATGTGGGAGAGGGACTTATTGCAATCTTGATATCGCTCCACTTCTTAACATTTTATTTTGAGTAGAATCATTACCTTCAGGATTTTTGCTGTAAACATTGTCTTTTCAGAGGAAATGCAGTGTTTACATTACAGCCTAGTGATAACTCCACTGGTCACTCCTCAGATAGCTGTTAGAGATCCTTCCTGGGTCATGACTGCCTAAAATGCATCCAAACATCCAGTATCTCCTCCCTCTGCATGCAGACACTGAACTTTCCTCATAGAGATTCATTGCGTCAATTCAATGATGCTGATTGGACAGGGCTGTGTTTGAATCATGCTGGCTCTGCCCCTGATCTGCCTCTTTGTCAGTCTCAGACAATCCTATGGGGAAGCACTGTGATTGGATCAGGCCACCACTTCTGATGATATCAGCAGACTGCTTGTTTTTCTGAGAAACATCATGCAGAGTTACAGCTTCAGGCTTGAATACAGTAAGATTTTGCTATATTTATGGCGGCATGAGGGGCCCAGCGGGGCTAGATGGTGGTTGTAACACTATCGGGTCAGGAATACATGTTTGTGTTCCTGATCCTATAGTGATCCTTTATAGGCACCAAAACCACTACAGGTCTATAACGCTATGAAGTGATTCTGGTGTCTATAGCCTGTCCCTGCAGGCAGTTTAATGTAAATACTTTTCAGAGAAAATGCAGTGTTTACATTACTGAAGTCACTCAGAAAGTCACTAGAGGTGCTTCCTGTGTCAGTTCAACGTCTCCACACTCTGCTTGTGGGCGCCCTAAATGTTCCCCATATAGATGCAGTGATTTAATGCATCTCTATTATAAAAAGCTGATTGACGCAGCCCAGCGTTTTGCCGCACATGCGCAATAGCCTCCCAATTCTTTCCTATAGAAAAGCATAGAGTTGGTTGAGATTATCATGTTTATTGATCTCAGCTGAGGAGGAGTGCGGCGGGACCAGCGTGGTATTGTAAAAGATGAGATTAAACACTTTATTTCTTCACAGGGAAGAAGCCGGACAGCAAAATAGCTATTTTACACTATAGTGTCACGAATACATGTATGTGTTCCTGACACTATAGTGTTCCTTTAAGAAATAAGAAGTAACACGTTTTTTAATAAGATCCAGATTTATTCACTAAACACTAGGGACATGTTCCCAATGTCGCTACTATTTACATACCAACCTCTACTCGCTAAAGTGTCTAGTTTTTCTGTTTATGAACTGCAAAATGTCACCCGTAGTGAAAGGAAGTTATTGGCTTAGCATATCAGCTGACCTTTGTGCGTATCGCTGGCACTGCCATCACAAGCTAAATTTGTGTCCATTAATAAGAGACAGAAACCTTTGGCTCAATGCTTTATCATTGTTTATTTGTGTCTATTTTGGGATAGCCCTGCTCCTCTCTTCCCCATTCTGACCTAGCTATTTGTAACATGTTCACTAGTCTCCTGGCCAGCTACGCTCTGCATTCTTGTTTACTTTCTCCTGGTTGGCTGTCTTCCAGTTTCTCTAAGAAGACTAATCTTCTGGCTTCAGCGGATTTATTTTTTTTCTAAGCACCTAGCAGCAAGCTCTGTTGTAGTAGTTACTGTGATTCGTCTGCCAACCAGTGAAGAAGAATTTTGCTGTGAAAACTGTTCCCACCCAATATGCCTATGGAACACTGTACATACTTGTATTTCCAGTCCGAAGTGCTACTTCACTGTTAATCGAATAACTCTACTAGGGTTAGTGCACAAACGATGCTTAAAGTAAGTGCACTGTTAATCCTTAGTATTTGGCTTAATACGGATTAAAATGGCAACCTAGGCACCACAACTTATCGCATACCTCCAATCTATGCGAGGTTCAATGGGCCTGTGTTGAATTTAGGGTCCTCTTAAACCATTGCATCTGAGTTCCCTGGTGTCCCATATCAAAATGAAATGTCTCTACTCAGCACAACATTCCGACATGTGATATTGTTTACCCTGGACCAGGGCCGCCATCAGGGGGTGACAACCATAACAGTTGTCACGGGCCCGGCGGCCCTTCAGGGGCCCGGTCAGCGCTGTGGCCGTTGTATAGTGCGACCGGGCCCCTTTAAAAAAAAAAAAAAAAAAAAGCAGCCGCAAGTGCTGCTGGGAGGTCACTTCCTCACAGCTCACTCCGCGCGGGAGGGGAGCGCGCGCGTACCCAGCCGTGAAGAGGGAGAGCCAGGCAGTGAAGAGGGAGCAGCGCCGACTCCCATCATCCCCAGCCACCCTCCTGCAAAGAAAAGGTAAGAGACAGGAGGGTGGCTGGAAAATTAAGTGTGTATGTGTGTCTGTCTGTCTGTATGCATGCATGTATGTCTGTATGTGTATGTCTGTATGCATGTATGTCTATGTATGTATGTCTGTCTGGAGGCATGCATGTCTGTCTTTATATCTGTGTGTATGTCTATGTCTGTATGCATGTATGTGTATGTCTGTCTGTCTGTATGTGTATGTCTGTATGCATGTATGTCTATGTATGGCTGTCTGTATGTTTATGTCTGTCTGTATGCGTGTATGTCTGTCTGTATGCATGTATGTCTGTGTGTCTGGATTCATGTATGTGTATGTATGTCTGTCTGTATGTCTGTATGCATGTGTGTGTGTATGTCTGTATGTCTATGTATGTCTGTATGCATGTATGTCTGTCTGTATGTGTATGTCTGTATGCATGTATGTATGTATGTATGTCTGGATACATGCATGTCTGTGTGTCTGCATGCATGTATGTCTGTCCATATGTCTATGTATGTATGTGTGTATGTCTGTCTGGATGCATGTCTATGTATGTATGTCTGGATGCATGTCTATGTATGTATGTCTGGATGCATGTCTATGTATGTATGTCTGGATGCATGTCTATGTATGTATGTCTGGATGCATGTCTGGATGTATGTCTGGATGCATGTCTGGATGTATGTCTGTGTGTATGTCTATGTCTGTCTGACTGCATGCATGTCTGGATGTATGTCTGTGTGTATGTCTATGTCTGTCTGACTGCATGCATGTATGTCTACGTATGTATGTCTGTCTATGTATGTCTGTCTGTCTATGTATGTCTGTCTGTCTATGTATGTATGTCTGTCTATGTATGTTTGTGTATGTCTGGATGCATACATGTCTATATATGTATGTCTGTATGAATGTATGTCTGCATATCATTATGAACGTAGGTCTGTGTGTATGTATGTATGCCTGTATGTCATTATGAATGTATGTCTGTCAGTGTCTGTATGTATGAATGTGTGTGTCTGTATGTATGTATGTGTCTTTATGTCCTCTTGCATGTGTGTCTGTATGTATGTTAGTATGTGTCTGTCTATCACTATGTATGCCTGTGTGTATGTCTCAGTATGTGTGTGTCAGTATGTATGCGTGTATGTCTGTTTCAGTATGTGTGTCTGTTAGTATGTATCTGTGTCCTTTTGTATCAGTGTGTGCATTTGTGTCTGTGTGTGGACCCAGTGGGCGGTATTTGGAGGCGGGCCCCAGGGGTCCCAGACCCTGAGCTGAGTTAGGGGCCCCAAAATTTCTGGTGGCGGCCCTGCCCTGGACACAAATTACAACCCAACCTGCACACATCTTAGACAACCAGGTTTTATTAAAGGGACACTGTAGGCACTATAAAACTTTCTTCCCTTATTGCCTTAGTTATAGAGCCTGGAGTCCGCTGTTGTCGCTATATTTAAAATATTTTCAACCAGTTTAACACTGAAAGAGAGCTGACACTCTTAATCACAGTCACTTCAATGCTGCTCGGGCTAATTTTCCTCATTAGCCAAAGCAGCATAGAGAGGATAAGCTTCTTCAAACTCTTATTTAGCATTAAACCATTAGAACAGATTTATACTAAATGAATTGCTGGTTTAGGGGACTCCATACACTATAACCACTTCACTGAGATGAAGAGGTTAGAGTGGCTATTGTGTCTCTTTATTGCACCCAAAATGGGTCAGGTAAGAGTGCCAGGGAGAGCTCCATAATTGTTTGACAGAAGAAATAAAAAATAAAAAGGGTGCGGACACCCATGGACATATAGCACCATAATCACTATAGCTCATTTTAGCTGTAATGTTGCTTTGAGTCCACATTAAGATGCAGAAGCCAAATTTAAGAGAACAGAATTATGGTTAGGGTTGGAGAAGGTTTAAAAAAACAAAACTGAAAAAAAATACATTATGTTTTGGAGTTATTCATTAAACTCTGAATTGTCCAAAATAGAAATCGTAATGGGCAAAATTAATTACGTTTAAAAAAGCAAACTTGACTATGGATAAAAGGGAGAATCGGCCATTTGGATTTCAATTGTACAGCGCTCCGGAACTTGCTGACACTATAGAAATAATAAAATAATTGACTATAATGTGAAGTTTAGATAATAATCCCGCATAATTACAGTCACTTAAAGTATCTGACATTATTTCCCATTTACTGTAAACATAAAAAAAAAAAAATCAAATGTCAGCTAAGCTCAGTTCTTCTTTCCAAGTTCTTTTTTTTTTTTATAACCACTTTTTGTCTTTTTTCCTATTTATCTTCTCCTTGAGTTGTTTTCATGGCAATTGCTACATCTTTATATTAATCTTGCTTGCTAAAGTCCTGATCATTTTAAATGGTTACTCCCACTCCCAGCACCATGACCACTTCTACATTTAGAAGTCACGGTGGTAGGAATCATTATGTGCAGGTTTGTGGTTCAAATGTTGCACATAGAAAGCAATCAGCACTTTTGTGCCTATGACTAGTAGACATGTGAGTTATGGAGCCTGGAACGCTGTGCCTAATGTCAATTCTGTGCAAAAAAAAAAAAATAACATATTTCCTCAGTGCGCTGACAATAGACGTAATTAACTTCTCCACTGAAGTGCTGCCTGCAAGAAAAAGCCTTAATTATGCCTCCACCTCGCAATTATAGTAGTTTTTTTTCTAAGAAGCTGGCCGAATAAGAAGTTAATAATTCCCCGTAGGCAATTGTACATTTAATAACATTCTTTTATAAAGGGTTAGAGTAGCCCTTTGAGCCCGTCTCCGTTTTCCTGATGACAAATGACCAACGTATATCGGGATATTTTCTGCCATCATACATCACCAACCTACAGTACTGGGACAGCTGAGGTCGGTGCACAGAGGACGGACCACACTTCTGCCCCCAGCTACCAAGCATGCGCGCTCACCTCCTACGCGCATGGGGGGAGGTACCCTACCATCGCTCATGCGCGTTGATTTGCCGAGTCGACCCTCTCCTCGCGCATGCGCACTTGTTGCTCGGGACGGCTTCCTGAACAGGAGAGGAAGATCCATTAAAGAGCCAGATGCGGCTCGAGAGCCGCGAAGTGAGTATCATTGCGGGGTTTAAAACATTCCATGCGGGGAAGCTTGTGCCTGAGTGTGCTTAGGGCACCAGGGTCTGCTCTGCCATCCTCCCATAGGGAATTAGAGAGTACCATGTGTGGGGTACAATTGGGCAATTTGTTTAGAGTGGTCACTAAGCATTACTCGGTGGCAGCAGCAAGGGATCTGGATGCAGTGTGTGTATTAAGAGGCTTGGAATGTGCAACCTGTTTCAGGGCTGGAATGTGCTTTATCCTCATATTGCTTTGTTATGTACTACCATTCTCTGGCTCTTTCCAAATCTTCATAACCATCCCCTTCACCCTCACTGCTGCTGCCTGTCAGTGCAACTAAAACAATTGTCTGTCTGTTCCTATAAGTACAAGGCATGCCCAATTTAATAGTGAGTGTTGAAAGCTTGTGCTCCACTTCTCCAATAAACAAATCGCTTTGATGCTGCTGTTTGATATATATATAATTTTTTTTTTTGTTCCATGAACTGCATAAACACATTCAGAATTCTTGAGTTGAAAGCATTGTGCGATTGACTTGACATGTAGGGTAGGATTTCTGAAAGTGTCACTAACTGAAACATGAAGTAGAGCTCAGAAGTGGTGCAATCACCAAGGAAACCAATAACCTAGTTCTGCTGATTGCATTAGTTGAAGTTCTCATGTTCCAAGTTTTAGAACTTTCCCCTACTTTTCTATCACTGCATTCATCTTGTTCTGTTCAAGTCAATCCTATATATTTTTTATTTCCTGCAAGTCAGCTTGTTAAATATCTGGTATTCAGGCAATGTTGTCCATGAATATAATCTACAGTCACATTTATTTGTATTCCGATATGACAAATATTAGAAAAAAAAATGTCTTTTTCCATCCACATCTACATTCCAAATAAAATCGTGACTTTTTTCAGATGAGAAACATCTGGATAATAATTAGTTTGTGGTGCCAGCGCTTGTATAATTCCATTTAATGGGCGTATTTGTGGAAGCAGATTATCCAGTTTGTAATTATTTTTAAAGCATCGCCATCAATTAATTGTGTGGAAAAAAAGGATATTGTGGTGTTCCTATCTGGGTTGTTATTTCTCTCAGACAGTACTGCGAAAGGCTGGGTTAAACCGTGTATTAAAATAGATGTGAGCTGTGGCTTGCATTCGTGATTCACATTTCAGTCAAGTACCTGAGTCACCTTACATTGTATGTAATTTTAGTAGGTCTTTCAAAACTACCTTCCTGTTTACTGGAGTGTTTGCTTTTATGCCAAGACTTTCACAAACAATGTTTCACTATTAGCAAATATACATCTTAAATGAATGATAAAAAAAATGATAGGAGTTAAAAACAATAATAATAATAAACACAATAGTTGGAGGATAGCAGAGTACTGTTGAATTATTTTTTTTTAATTAGAATTTTTAGATGTTGTATAATTTTATTTGATGTTAGATTTACCTCATATGTATGGATTTCTTTCCAAAATCCAAATATTCATTAATAGTAATTGGACGCTAGTACTAACAGGTGGGTGGTGCTGGCTGTTGTACAGTTTCTGTGACAGTTTTGTTGCCTTGTAAAAGACAGACGTTCAAACAGCAACTAGATGCATACTTGCAGAAACAGAATATTCAAGGATATACTTTTTCAATGTAGGTTAATAGCTGCTTGATCCAAGGATAAATCTGACTACTATTCTGGGGTCAAGAAGGATTTTTTCCCCTAGTTTGTTGCAAGTGCTTCAAACTGTTTTTTTTTTTTTTTTTTTTGCCACCTTTTGGATCAACAGCAAAAAAAAAACAGGAGGAAGGCTGAACTTGTTGGACGCAAGTCTCTTTTCAGCTATGTAACTATGTATTATAAGCACAGTTTTAAGTTTTTAATTTTTTTTATTGTTGTGGAAGGCTTGGACTGATTCAAAGAGATTCTATATTATTTCCCGTGTCTTTTTAACCTTGCAACTAAAAGCATTGCTATTCTACAGGAACAGTAACACTATCCATATCGTGTCCCTCTGGCTTCCACGCACCCCCTCTTCATCCTTCTCTGCAAGGGTTAAAAAACCCTTCAATCATTTATTTGACACCAGAGCCGATATCCTACGGTGCTGGGTCGGAGCTCTGATGTCACCCAGCGGGTGGGGGGTTAATAGGAATTTAAGAGATGTTGGGGAGGTCCAGCATCAGGCCACCAAAAGCAAGCAGGAAGTGCCACTAGTGGCTGTCTTACAGCCACTAGAGGAATTCTTAGTTCTGCTATGTAATCATTGCAGTTTTATTAACATTGCAGGACTAAAGGGGACAGGAACACTGCACCGTGGCCACTTCAATGAAGTGAAGTGGTCTGGGTGCCTACATTGTCCCTTTAATACACCTCTCAGTGATATTTAATTGGCGCAGTTTGGCATTTTAGCGCACATGTGTACTAGCCTCCCAGTGATTCACCATGGTGTAGCATTGGATTGGCTGAGATCATCAAGACTGATGATAGTAGGTGGAGTGGCAGTTTGTATTCCTAACGCCACAGTCCTACTGTAAAGCGGTTCTGTCATCTTCTGGGTACTTTGCACATTTTGATGGAGATATTGCCTCCTGGGATGCCACGGCCCAGGGGTGTAATAGAGATGAGTTATACTTGCCATATGCTGTTCCCCATGGGCACCTCCATCTTTTATCTTCAACTCCTGGCACAACATCTGGCAGAGCGCATGTCAATGCTGTACTTTCGCACATGTGCTGGAGTACTGCACTGATGTCTATGGAGGACCCTGCGATACCGCGGGAGTCTTCATAGATATTATTTCGCCACGAGCAAGACAATAATTTATTCCCATAGCAGTCACTAGTGACTCCTGGGGGAAATGATAAAATGTGATGGCGATAGCTCTGCCTTTTCTCAGGTTTAGTCAAGATAGGGATTTTACCTTAAGGTATCTTTTGACTGCAATGGAATTTCAATTAAATTCCAAAACCATCTTGATGAGCTTTTCATAAAGATTTTCTTAATGAAATGCTCATTTAAAAAAAAAAAAAAAATAATAATAAAAATATATATATATATAATTTTTTTTTTTTTTGTGTGTGTGTGTGACAGAGCCACTTTTATGCGGTTTATTTTCCAGTATATTCTACGAGCACTAATAAAATAAGCATTTCCAAATAAGCAGTATCACTGGTAAGCGTTATAAGCGTTATAAACCTGTACAGTTAAGTGTATTTTGTTATCTTTATACTGTTAGTACAGGTGGTTTATTACTAAATATATTATTTCGTTTGAAAGGAAGCTTCGAGCAATCAGAAGTCAGATTCATGAACTCATTTGCCTTTTGAGAGGGACTGTTGCTGTACTGTAGTGACAGTTCTCCTTTTTCTTTATTTGGTGAACATTGCTGAAGCCTTTAGTTAGGTGAGGATTGCAGCATAAGTACAGTAAGTATAAAATATGCTTAACTCTGAAACTCTTCTTGCCAAGATGCTCTGCGGTCAAGTGTTGTCATCATTGTTTATGTTGTTTTGTTAACAAATGCGTACTTGGACATTCCATCCATTGTATCATGTACACACGGTCTCCCCCACAGCTAAGGTCCAAGCTTTTTTGTAATAACACAGTGGTTTTAATGTAATATCTCTCAAGAATATCACAAGAATGTTATTTTGCAGCCTCATTGCTAGTACAAGTAAATAGCCAACTTCTTAACTGGGTTATGCTGGGCGTCTCTCCCTGCCGGCGGAAGCTCTTATTACTGAACTAAGCCCGGCTCGGTTACGGTGCTTGAGGTTTTTCTTTAATGTACATGCAATTTTATTCCCTGTCAGAGCGTATCCATGCTTCAGTTGCACGGTTTATCTCTGCTTCTTGAAGGTGGAAACCTTTGTTTGCAAATTAGATTAGGTTTATTAGATAGGTGGTGTCTTCAGCAGATCTTCTGTATGTGTTTAATTTAAAAATGTATTGCACTGGTGGTTACAGTTGTCCAGTCTAAAACTGTAGCCTGATCATCTATGAGTGAGCTTTTTCACCTCGTGGAGACTGCATATTTTGTAAAGACCTCAGAGAGTGACTGCTTTGCTTGAATTCAAATGTTAATAGTCGGCAAGGATAGGTAGTTTTTACTTAAAGGATCACTATAGTGTCAGGAAAACAAACTCGTTTTCCTGACACTATATAACCCTTAGGTCCCCCCGCCCTCAGGGCCCACCTTCAGCCACTTACCTTTATCCAGCGCCGGTGCTCCTTCGGCACTGGTGACCTCTCCTCCCACTCCGACGTCAGCTCCCGAGTGGAGCGGAATGCACATACACGGCCAGAGCCACGCGCGCATTAAAAATGCCCTTAGGAAAACCTTTCTCAATGCTTTCTTATGGACGTTCTGCACGCTGAATGCGATTTTCGCATTCAGCGTCACAGAAGCGCCTCTAGCGGCTGTCAGGAATACAGCCACTAGAGGCTGGATTAACCCTGCAATGTAAACATAGCAATTTCTCTGAAACTGCTATGTTTACATCTGAAGGATTAAAACCTGAGGGACCTGGCACCCAGACCACTTCATTGAGCTGAAGTGGTCTGGGTGACTATAGTGGTCCTTTAACTGAACCTGTCTCTCCCGGGCACTGCCATCTTCTGTCTCGAGGTTATACTGTTATATAATGTTACAAAACAGAAATTGATTATTTGCAATATAAAAAAATAAATGGAAAACGTCTAAATAATCTATTGTAATATATTTTTCTTAAGCTGGACTAGTTGCAAAAAAATATCATACACAAAATATAAAAATGTATTACTTTTCTTCATTCAGGCATTTTAGTATATATTTTATTAGTATTTTATTGTGTCGCTCAGGGCTTCACAAATTAGTTTGGAGTTTAAAGGACCACTATAGTGCCAGGAAAACAAACTTGTTTTTCTGACACTATAGGGTCTTTGGGTCCCCCACACCCTCAGGGTCCCCCTCCCGCTGCGCTGAGGGGGAGGACGGGGATAAACGCTTACCTTTCTCCAGTGCTGGGCTCCCTCGGCGCTGGGGACTCTCCTCCCTCTTCTGACGTTATCCGCCGAATGCGCATGCGTGGAAAGAGCCGCGCACGCATTCAATTAGTCCACAGGAATGCATTTCTCAATGCTCTCTTATGGACGTTGGCGTCTTCTCACTGTGAAAATCAATAAGACAGCCACTAGAGACTGGATTAACTCTAGTGTAAACATAGCAGTTTCTCTGAAACTTGCTATGTTTACAGGTGTAGGGTTAACCCTAGATGGACATTGAGCTGAAGTGGTCTGGGTGCCTATAGTGGTCCTTTAAGAGGCAGTCTTTTTTTTTTTAAGTTTAACTTTCACAACAAAAATGCACTTCTTAATGAGACACTATAATCACCAGAACCACTATATATTAAAGTAGTTGTTCTGGTGTCCATAGCATGTCCCTGTAGCCTTTTTAATGTAAACACTACCTTTTCTGAAAAAAGGCAATGTTTACATTGCTGCCTAGTAACACCTCTAGTGATCGTAACTCAGACGGCCACTTGAGAGTTCTGTGTCAGTGCTGCAGAGTGCACAGTGTGCAGCACCTATGTTCAGTGTCTTCCACGGTTTGCATGGAGGCGCTGAATGTTACCCATAGAGAACATGCGCCATATCCTCCTAATGCTTTCCTGATGATCTCAGCCATGGAGGCGAAACCAGCATGGTGTGGGGAAAAAAGGTGAGTAAAATCACCCATCTCATGATCGGTGGGGGGCAGATACCTAAACAGACACACACACAAACAAACAGACACAAGAGGTATAAATGTTATAGGTGGCGCTAAAGGAAACAGGTGCTGCTATAATACCAAAGTATATTGTTACCACATATACTTAAGAACCAAGGTACAGTAAAAAGGTGAAAGCGCACACACAAAAACCAGAAAAATTTTACCTGTAGTATATACAATTGTGGTAACCAAAAGTAAATGTTCCTGGTATATGCTTGAACGTATATATTCATACGTGTTAGCTATAAACATATAATGAAACAGCAAAACATAGTGTGATCTGTATAAAATATAATAAAAGTGAATGTTGAAGAGCTGAAACCACTCACAATTTTTTGAGCCGGTTAAAAGTTGGCTCAGAACTTATACAGCATGCATGTCTCATTCATGGACATAGGTGAAATTTTCTTTTGGATAGACTCTCTGGACAAGCACGCTCTGACAGACACAAGCACACTCTGACAGACACAAGCACTCTCTGACAGACACACTCACAAATTAAAATATTTATTTTCATTTATGTCCAACCAGCCTCCCTACCTGTGGGAGAGCTGAGTGGATCTTTCCCTGAGGTCCAGTGGGGCTGCTCTCTAATCTTCCTACAGTTCCTCTCTGCTCTCTACAGTGATGCCGGGGCCGAAGTGACGTCATATTCCGGCTCCCGGCATCACTAAACAGCGCTTCAGTGCTCCCCATGGGCGGCTGCCTACATGATGCTCCCCCAGCCGACTGCATTGTTCCCTTTAGTAAAGTAAATTTAAAATGTAAGGAAAAATGGCTAAACTGAAATTACTTCTCAGTATCACCTATGCTTGCAGTACAGCTACTTTGGGCCTAAATTTTAAATACAATTTAAAATCACAGCAATTCTCACTTAAGCAATAGTAGAAATATCCGCAGACACTGATAGATCCTCAAAAAGAATGCTGCAGTAGTCATATATATATATATTTGTAAAGGGATTCTCCACTGTCCAAAATAATACCAGGTAGATATACCCCCTAATGAAAACACATATGCATTTAAAGGGACACTATAAGCACCAAAACAACACTAGCTTAATGGAGTGGAACTGTACACCAAAACTGTTTCAGTAAGCTAAAGGAATTCTAATACACTAATACAAAGTTGTATTCACTCTGGCATCATCCGAGGAGAGAGGGGCTAAGGTGAATGCGCCGCAAGCGCATTAGGCCCTCCACATAGGAAAGCATTGCTTCACAGAGGCAGGCTACAGTGTTTTTTCTGACTTGTATGCAGCAGAGAAAAGGCAGTGTTTACATTGCAGCCTAGGGACACCTCCAGTGACCACTCCTCAGATGGCTGCTACAGGTGCTTTCTGGGCATCCCTAGTAGCCATTTGGGGAGTGGCCACTGGAGGTATTCTCTGCATTGAGACATTGAACTTTCTCTCTGCCCCTAGCCTGCCTCCTTGGCTGAGATAATCAAAATGGTCAATCTCAGCCAATCCAAATCTTTCCTGTGAGAAAGCATTGTGATTGGCTGAGATCATCACTCCTGATTATGTCAGCCAAGAAGGCAGGTCAGGGCAGGACCGGTGCAAGGATTTTTGCCGCCCTAGGAAAACAATAATTTGTCCCCCACATATGTTCTGGCCACCATGTGACATCACAATGCCCCACCCATATGATCTGCCATATGGGCCAACGCAAGTTTTTGCCTTGCTGCAGTGGGATTTGGATAGATTGGGGGACTGGGCACTAAAATGGCAGATGAAATTTAACGTAGAGAAATGCAAAGTTATGCACTTTGGGGTTAAGAATGCACAAGCAATTTACACCCTGAATGGTAGTGAACTAGGGATAACCACACACGAGAAGGATTTGGGAATTGTTATAGACAACAAATTAGGCAGCAATATGCAATGTCAATCTGCCGTTGCTAAGGGTAAGGTTTTGTCATGTATAAATAGGGGCATAAATTCTCGAGATGAAAATATAATTTTGCCTCTTTATAAATCGTTGGTAAGACCACACCTTGAATATGCTGTGCAATTTTGGGCACCTGTTCTAAAGAAAGATATCATGGCACTAGAAAAAGTGCAGAGACGAGCTACAAAATTATAACAGGAATGGAGCATTTTAGTTATGAAGAAAGGTTAAAAAATTTAAATCTCTTTAGTTTGGAAAAACAGCGCCTGAGAGGGGATATGATAACATTATGCAAATATATTCGGGGCCAGTACAAACCATTATCTGGAAATCTATTCATAAACAGGGCTATACATAGGACACAAGGCTGGAAGAAAGGAGATTTCATCTAAGGCAAAGAATAGTTTTTTTTTTACAGTACGAGCAATAAGGATATGGAATTCTTTGCATTAAGAGGTGGTTTTGTCAGAGTCCATACAGATGTTTAAACTGCAATTGGATAAATACTTGCAAAAACATAACATACAGGGATATAAATTCTAATTAGTGCGGTAATAGCTGCTTGATCCAAGGAGACATCTGACTGCTATTTTGGGGTCAAGAATTATTTTTTTCCTAGTTTGTTGCAAAATTGGAAGCGCTTGAGACTGTTTTTTTTTTTTTGCCTTCTTTTGGATCTACAGCAAAAACATATGTGAGGAAGGCTGAACTTGATGGGCGCAAGTCTCTTTTCAGCTATGTAACTATGTAAGTGCTGCACACAGTGTCTATCTGAAAAGGCAGTGTGTTTACACTAAAAACCCTGCAGGGACAGGTTATAGACACCAGGACAACTACATTTAGCTGTAGTGGTTCTGGTGGACCTTTAATGTGAGGTAAATAATATACTGGATTGCCTACTTACCACCAGATGAGGACAAGAGGATGACCATGTGCTCAGGCTGCAGTCTGGCTCCACTGGTCTGGTGTAGAAGAGGCTCTCTGGAGGCTGTTTGTAACAGTGCTCACAAAAATCAACAAACAGGAAGCAGCTCCATTTTTTGGGTCCTCTTACACAGCTCAAGGTCCGGTTCCCCAGGACCTGACTGTGAGTATGCCTCCAAGGCCCGCCCATAAGTTCACCTACATGGCCCACACATGAGTTTGCTCACAGGGAGTGGAGTGTATGTGTGTAGGGGATGTAATGTGTATGTGTTCTTATGGAATGTAGTGTATAGGGATACCAATTTGTGTAAGGGATGTAGTGTGTGTGTGTGTGTGTGTGTGTGTATAGGGAATGCAGTTTGTGTTTGTCTGTAAAGAATGCATTGTGTGTGTGTGTGTGTGTGTAAGAGATGCATTTTGTTTCTGTGTTTGTGTGTAAGAGAAGCAGTGTGTGTGTGTGGGATGCAATGTATGTTTCTGTGTGTGTGTGTGTGTGTGTGTGTGTGTAGGGATGCATTGTATATGTGTGTAGTGTGAAAGAGAGGGTTTGTGAGTTAGGATGGGGGCTGAGAGGGGAGCAGCTCTTTATTTTTAATAGTGCTCTCCCCTCCCTTCCTGTCAATTAGTGATCTCCCCTCCCCTCCTGTCCCTTGGTGCTTTCCCCTCCCCTCCTGTCTCTGTGTTCTCCCTTGTCCCCCTGTTCCTTAGTGATCTCCTCTACCCCTCTGTCCCTTAGTGCTCTCTCCTCCCCTCCCTTGGACCCCTCCGTCCTTAGAGCTCTCCCCTGCCCCCTGTCCCTTAGTGATCTCTCCCCTCTCTTCCCTGCCCCTCAGTGTTCCTCTCCCCTCCCTGTCCATCAGTCTTCTCCAGTCCCCCTTCTCCTCCCTTAGTGGTCCTCTCCATCTCCCCCCATCCCCCCTTCTTAGTGGTCTTCCCCTCCACCCCTTGGTGGTTCTCCCTCCCTCTTCCCCTTTCCCCTACCCCCCCTTAGCTCTCTCAGTGAGCACTTCCTGTCACTCCGGCCGGGTACAGAAAACAGACACTCCTGTACCTCGTCGCCGCCCGGCCACGCTACACTGAGTGACTGGCAGAAGGGAGCGTTTTGCACTTCCCTCCTGCCGGGTCACTCAAATCTGGCACCCCCCTGCCCCCGGGCCTGTGCGCTCTAGGGGACTGCCAAAGTCGCCTAAAGGACGCGCTGGGTCAGGGACAGAGCCAGCACCAGCACCAACAGACTGTAATAAAGGTACTATTTTCCTATATTTGAATGGGGAAGGGGAGGCCAGGGGGACTAGATAGTGATTTTAACACGATAGGTTCAGGAATATATGTTTGTGTTCCAATAATGCACATACATGTATTCTGAGTTGAGAGTTAAACTTGAAGAAGAAAAAAAAGCTCGGAAAATGTTAGTAAAGTAAAAGCACAACTTATAGCTAAGTTTTAGTGAGTTGTTGAGTTGTGATAAAAACTCCTTTCAGAAGTGACAGTTCTGTTTTATAGCTGGTGTATGCAGTGGGTCTATCCTCCTGATCATCTAGTTTGAAATATGGAGATCAGGCTCAGGGGTTAAGCTACCAGGAGTGACACCCCCTTACAATGCGGGCGAGGGGGAAGGAGCCAAGGTGGTTATAGTGCTTGGAGTGTTCCTGAAAGATAAGCGGAAGGTAATTTGAGGGGTGGTGTTATTTTCTAGATTTCATTTTACTTTATTTAACATCGCAAAATAAGAGAAAAGCTTAGTGGGATGCAGGGATATGTCTTTTTATCTTGATTTTTTTTTTTTCTACTTGCAAGTGCTTTGCTTTTATTTATTTTTTAAATGCTTTTGTATTTTAGATACTATGAGACTCCTCTTTTAGATTCTATTTCATTCATAAGGTTAGTCTCTGCTCCTTTGAATTTTCACACATTTTCTGTCTGCAGAAATCGCATTCTCCTGTATTTAGTTTTATTGGATTGACCTGAATGAATGTGCGACACGACTTTAAAGATAATTTCTACACTGCCTGGAAATGGGAAACTGAAAATGTTAGGAAGAACTAATTCCTAACACAATAGACAGAAAAAAATGTTTCTAAAAATAAACTGCTTTTACAAAGGAGACAAGTCCAACCAGTACAGATTGCACTTAGCGGCATTAGCATTCAGTCTGTTTATATGCTCATTATTCTCTAATGCTGCTAATGGGACAGAGGGGGTTCTAAAACTTACACATCCAGCAACTTGCTGCACTGATCGGTAACTATTTTTGAAACAAATGGTATACTGCACTCTTTATTTCCTTAATAAAGTATTAACCAAATTCTAATTTGCTTTCAAGGATCACTATAGGGTCAGGAACACAAACATGTATTCCTGACCCTATAGTGTTAAAACCACCATCTAGACCCCCTGGGCCCCTCATGCCTCCATAAATATAGTAAAAAGCTTACTGTATTCAAGCCTGAAGCTGTAACTCTGCATGCTGTTAGACTCAGAAAAACAAGCAGTCTGCTGACATCATCAGAAGTGGTAGCCTGATCCAATCACAGTGCTTCCCCATAGGATTGGGTAAGACTGACAAAAAGGCAGATCAGGGGCAGAGCCAGCATGAGTCAAACACAGCCCTGGCCAATCAGCATCTCCTCATAGAGATGAATTGAATCAATGAATCTCTATGAGGAAAGTTCAGTGTCTGCATGCAGAGGGAGGAGATACTGAATGTTTGGATGCATTTTAGGCAGCCATGACCCAGGAAGGATCTCTAACAGCTATCTGAGGAGTGGCCAGTGAAGTTGTCACTAGGCTGTAATGTAAATCAATCTCTCTCTCCCTCTCTCTCTCTCTTTCTCTCTCTCTCTCTCTCTCTCTCTTTTCTCTCTACCCTCCCCTCCCCTCCCCTTTTTTGTAATGGCAAGTCTCTAACCTTATCTAACAGCATACACTGCTTTGTCTACAATAGGAAATGACTCCATGGTAACAAAACTGTTATATTATTGTTATCTTTCAGAAGGACATTTACAACAAAATAGATGGACTTTGAAATGAAAGTGAAATTACAGTATATATCCATAGAAATAGAAGGTTTCCCTATGTTTTACTTCTGCACCTATGCTGGGATCTATTATAGGCAAGTTTGTGCAGCAATAGTCATGGGCTGTGCAAGCACCGCATATATGTTGTTATGGTGCGTGGAGTACCACTTTAAACAGGACACTACTTGGATTTTTAATATTTTGCTTACTTAACCCCAGATTTAAAGGACACTATAGGTACCCAGACCAGTTCAGCTCATTGAAGTGGTCTGGCTGCAATGTTCCTTTCCCCCTTAGTCTTGAATTGAAGCAATGCTTTCCTATGGGGAGGGCCGAATGCGCTTGTGGAACATGCATGCACACTAGTCCCCCCCTGCCTTCCCCCCCACTCCCCACCAGATGACGACTTTTTTATTTTTTAAAGGGGGGAAAGGGCGAGGTAAGGGGGGCAGAGGGACCTATAGTGTAAGGAATACAATTTTGTATTCTTTACACTATAGAATCCCTTTAGAATAGGTATGTGTTTATTTCTGAAAAACAAAACTAAATGAAGAAATCCACAACTAAGGTTTCTCCAAAAACTGAGCACCTTCAACATGGCTCCCTGTCAATCCTCCACGGCTTGAGAGGAGAGAGAGCTTGTGTGTTGTGTGTTTCCAGGCTGACTATGTCAATTTATCCAGGTTTTGCTTGTGGCAGGAACTAGAGTTGGAGCTGCACTAGGGATCGACTGATATTGATTTTTTTAGAGACGATATTGATAATCTGTGAACGTTGAGGCCGATAGCTGATAACTTACCGATACCAATATTCTGTACATTTACCATTTTGTTCGCTAAACAAACGAACACCGATATTCTGTGTTTTTCGTCTGGAATTTCGATTCATTCCTTTGTCTTTCTGACAAATTAATGAATAGACTAAATTACCGTAGCGAATGCCCAAGTGTTTAACTGGGCATGCGTGGGAATTTCTCAGCGCTATCTAGTGTGGGCAAATGATTTGTCCCACAAGGACTTCATCTACCCACACAAAGATGGCGGTGCCCAGGACCTTGGTCCAGGCACAAAATAAAGATAAAAAAAAAAAATAGGTAATAAGAGGGCTATGGGGCATTTGGGGGTGACTAGGGGGACAATTAGATATAGTAGAGTTGGGAGGGGGTTAAAAAAAAAAACCTGGATTCTGCCATGACAGTGCCGCTTTAAGTAAGAGTAACATTTCTTAGATTTCAGAAAGCAGTCACTTCCTAAGCCCCCCATGTCTTCCCTCACTCTATGGGGTTCAGTATGACCCCCATATTAGCGTAAGGGAGGTTGAAATCTCCCAAATGCCCCTACTTGCTATGCTGTAAGTAGGGGCATCTCTACTAAACAGTGATCAACAACTCACAGTTAAAGAAAGGTAAGTTTGGCATGACAGTGCCCCTTTAACATTCAAGCAAACTGAACAATGACAAAAAAAATGTCAATGAGCATAAGAGATAAAACAGTCAAGGGAAGGTATCACATTACCGGTCAGCATTGAGAGAATGATCCAATATCAGTTCTAGATCCATGGTAAGGAAGACATTGTATAAACCAGCAAGATGATATGTTTAAGAGAAAGATTATTGCCCACAATAATGTCCCATAATAGGGAGCTAGAAATGGGGGTGGGAAAAAAAAGTAAAGAAAAACAGAGCGAATATGGCTTATACCCTAAGGTGTAAATATCATGTTTATTACAGCTCTTCCTTGCATTCCCTTTGGGGGATGGGGGGTAAAGTGAGTCAGCAGGAGTGGGATTGGGGTAACAAATGGGAAATAGAGACTGAGAACTATAAACGGGTCCATTAGGATAGTGAGATAAATTAGGGATGAGTGCGAGAGAAGGTAATCCTAATAATCTAATATTAAAGGAACACGCCAAGCACCATAAACACTACAGTGTGCCATGCTCCTTTGTATATATCATACCTGCATACACGCACTGAATTCCACAGATGCATATTCACATACGCGCGCACGCACACACACACACACTCTTATGCATGCAGACATACACTGATGACCCACTCTACATGCATATAAACACCCACAAACATAAATCTGTGGCTAAACACAGAAATGTATGCATTTGCAAACTGAGGCTACATGCGCATATATGTTCATCGAGCACCATGTGTGTACTGAACATAATGGATGTATGCATACGGGCACTTACCTTTTAGATGTCAATTAGTATACAGACATGCACACCAGTTAACACTAATGCAATAGAGAAGAATTATTATTATGGATTGTACGTAGAAGTAAACGTATACCTTTTAAATACATGTTAATGTTATGCAGTATGTTCTAAACAAATTTTAGTGCAAGGCTTGTACCCCATCACATCTTTGCATGATTTCAAATGTGATTGTACAGAGTGTGCAATGAGTCTGCTCTCAGCGTGATTTCAGACCCTGTGGGTCTCTGTGTCACTTGGGGAATTACGTCCAGGATTCCAAGATAATCACATTCAGCCACAGTGATTTAAAGGCCAGTGCTTAGAACTTCTGCCTTCCAGCTTCTTTCCTCTCTGTGCAGCAATATGAGGATGGGATAGCCAGTTACAAGCTGAAAGAGCTATATATCAATCATAGACATTGCCCTATATATTTTTAATTTTACTGAAAGCAGTCGTCTGATAGCTTTGTAGAGCACTATACTAGTGATCTTTCTAAGAGGTAGCTTGTGGTACCCCACAAGTAATTACTGAGAGGGTGTGCTGGGGACAATTAGTTTGCTGTATACCCATATCTATTAGTTAGTGTGGTACGATTAAATAGAATGCCTGGCTGTGCAGCATGTGCTTCGATTCCTGCTATGCTTTCATTGAGATCCTGGATAATAGAAGCAGCACGCTGTTCAAAGGTAGAGAGGAGTGGAAATAATCTAGACCGGCAGAGAAATGTCATGACATATTCCCACCTCTGTTAGTTTAAGGATCATTGAATTTCGCTTTGGGTTCTCTGGTGTCTCTGAAACCTAGCAACTCCCCTGATTGCAATGTTTCCCACGGCTTTTACATTTTTAAATGTTTTTTTAATTCACACTGTTTCATTGATTAGTTATTAAAGCTCTAGATATCTCTATCAATGCAGATGTGTTAAGCCGGTGGAACTCTGGTGTTTTAACAGTCTGGTATTGCAGACAGCTACCAATAAACCTACGCAACGTCTAGTTTGAACACATGTTACAGAATGATAAAAATTATATCTAAGACAACATATACAAAGATTGTCCATGCTACATTTTTTTTGGGAAAAAAAACTTTGCGGATCTGTTTATGGTATCAATGGTACTTCCTGATTGGTTTCCCCAAAAGCCGTATTGCCCCGCTACAGTCTGTAATGAATGCTGCAGCTAGACTGATTTTCCTATCCAGTCGGTCCTCTCATACCTCGCCCCTCTGCCAGTCCTTACATTAGCTCCCTGTCTCCTATAGGAGGCAATTCAAAGTGCTAACCCATACATTTAAAGCACTGAACAATCCTAGCCCCTCTTATATCTCTTCACTGATCCATAGGTATGCCCCTCCTCGTTCCCTCCGCTCTGCCCGTGACCACCTCCTGACCGCTGCTTGCACCCGTACAGCCAACTCGCGCTTGCAGGACCTCTCACGGGCGGCTCCTTTCCTATGGAATAGCCTGCCTACCCCCATCCGACTCTCCCCTAGTCTTCAATCATTTAAGAAGGGCCTTAAAACCCATCTCTTCAGGAAAGTTTATGGCCTCCCAGAGTAATCTCTTACATACCTGTCTCTTGCTCTCTCCTATAGGACAGTGCTTTACTCTCTCCTCCAGCTCTGCTTCACTCCCACCCTATTTGATATTTCCTGTCCTAACATTTGTAATACCCCACCTCCTATAGTCTGTAAGCCCCTTTTAAGCAGGGTCCTCTTCAACCTATTGTTCCTGTAAGTTTTCTTGTTATTGTCCTATTTATATTTACATCCCCTCTCTCATAATATTGTAAAGCGCTACGGAATCTATTGGCGCTATATAAATGACAATCATAATAATACTGGAAGAGAATATATGGCTTTTATATTTCCAGTGTAATAAGCACTGTTGAGTGGAAACAGATATACAGTATAGGGAAGTTGAGTAACAAGAAAATGCTTCATTGTGTTGACTGCAGCTTAACGCAAAGGATGACCTTCTGGCTTTGAGAAGAGCAATGATTATATTTGTGTGTTCAGTCCCTGTGGAATACTTCCGAAGATGAGCCGCTGAAATACAGAAAAGACAAATGAATTTGTGTGGGGCATAAATGAACAATCAATAAGTTTAAGTTTGCATCGTAGTAAGGAGGGAGTTCAATAGTAAGGCACAATTTCTTTAAGAAAAAGGGAACAGGCTTCGACAAATATGAATGTTGATGAAACAAGTATATGAAGACAATATATCAATGTAAAAAAGCTTAAATAAGAATATAGTATCAAAGTCCCGAAGAGAACGTCCTTATGGTACTAATATAAAACCTGCTGGAAATAATATTCTTGGAGGTCAATCTGTTTTCCTGCTTGCTGAATAAATAATCAGGCCGTGATTGAGATGAGCCATTTTCTTAGAGTTGTCCCATATGAAATATTAACACAAAAGATACCAAAAGTGTAACCCAATATATACAGTATCCTACATAATATAACATTAAACGTACACTCACAAGGAGAGAGCCTCCAATCAGCTCTTAGATAAGGCTTTAAACCGAGCAACCCTCGCTCTCAGATAGATCTGCAAAGAGCACTATGTTTTATTCCATTTATTTTATATGCCAACTGTATCCTGAATATCCAAAGGGACGTCTCAAGTTTTATCCGAGAGTGGGGATTATTCTGCTCAAAGCCTTGTCTAAGAGTTGATCAGAGGCTCTCTCCTTGTGAGTGTACCTTTATCATTATATTATCTAGGACACTGTTTATATTACACTATTGGTGTATTTTTGTGTTTCTATTTCATATGGGACAAGAAAACGCCTCATCTCTACTAAAAGGCCTGGTTATTTATTCAGCAAGCAGGGACAACAGATTGGCCTTCAAGAATAGTATATCCAGTAGGTTTTATATTAGTACCATAAGGACTTTCTATTCAGGATTTTCTATACCATATTATTATTAAGCTGTTTTACATTGATATATTGTGTTCATACACTTATTTAGTCAACATTCATGTTAGGCGCAGCCTGTTACCTTTTTTCATTTTTCTTGTCCTCTCATTTTGGATTGTTAGGGTATCCGTACTACAGTATTGCTGCCTTTAGAGTTAGCGATGTTTCTTTCAGCTCTACACGGCTTGGGAAATATTTCCCTGTTTTGATTTTGTGTAGGATACATTTTTTTGGACATATATATATATACAAATATATATGTGTGTGTATATATATATATATATATATATATATATATATATATATATATGTGTATATATATGTGTATATATATATATATATATATATATATATATGTATATATATTGTGCAGCCATCTTGGTTTCATTTATATATATATCTCTCTCACAGTGCTTGTATTCTGCTCTTTTCCAGAGCGCCTTACAGTTTATACACAAATAATATTGGTAATTATACAAACTATATTTGATGGAGGAAGGTTGGTCACATTTCTGCCAAGAAACACGCATTACCTATTATACAGACAATATGTTTTATTGTTTTGTTTATCGTCTATTTTATTTTACATTTACCGACCCTTCCACGCGGTTACAGGGTTATTCACTAAAGTGGACATTGTTGGGAATTCAAAGAGAACTTTATATTTAAAACTAAATGGGCAGCACTAGAACTTCCTGAAAATTCCTACTTTCGTGAATAACCCTGTTAGTCTGAACACAAAGAACACAAAGTACATGCACGTTTCCAACACAAGTGGTTTGTAATGTCTCCAGAGTCACAAAGAGGCATTATTTTCCTCTAATAAGCACTTTGCTAATGATTTGACTTCTTACTTGTGGTCTGTTGAGCACCGTCCCCTGCCTCTCTGACACACGGAAATTCTCTGCTTGTGCTAAACACACTGGTACAGTTCTTAGCTCTTAGGCTGAGTGAGATCATCTGATGCTTTCAGCCAATTAGCTGGCCCAGTACTGCAGGGCTTAGTTCAGGAGAGTTAATGAAAACTGCTAGCAGGAGCTACTGGCCTCCGTACAGTAAGAGGAGACCTAGGGAGCTGAGCCCCATGCAGAATCCAAGTGAGAAGTTAAATGGTTTTACTAATTTTCTGGAGGAGTCCCTGGCCACTCCTGGCACCATAACCACTTCAGCACACTGTAGTAATTGTGGTGCTTGGAGTCTTTCTTTAGGGTAGTATATGGAAACAATAATTAGTGTTAGGGAAGTGCAGGGGGTTTAATGTTTTCTGATAGTGTTATTCTAGTGTAGCAGGAACATTCCAGGTACCAACACAACTTCATCTGAATTCCATTTTTATGGTTCCTCTAGTTCCTGGGTGCCCGTCCAACATCACAGGGTTAAACTATTTAAGAATGGTTACACCCCAAAATTGTGACGACAACACCCATCAGCTCTGACCTAGTCTGCTGTCAAAGTCAGATGGCTCCGTAATAAAGCCTTGGACTTTGCGCCAGTGATAAGCTGAGACCGTCAGCTGACACTCTCAGCACATTACCAGCTTTGCATTCAAAAAACAGTGTGTCATTGAAACATCGGACTTCTCTGCAAGAAAGCAACAGAGCTGATGGGCACTATCTTCATTAATAAATGGTTTAGCCATATCTAATAAAATGCAGCCTAGGAGTTTCAGGCACCATTACAACTTTATTAAGATGAAGTTGTTGTAGTGCCCAGAGTGTTCTTTTATTGCTTAGTGATAGTGTAGTTAAGGAATTAATATTTAGTGTAATGTGTATTAGACATGGGCATCTGGATTTGCAATTCATCAGAATTTTGGGCGATTGGCAGGTCGTCTGAATTCTATAACTCTGAACCTTCATATAGACGTATCACGACATCCGAAAAAGCAGAATGGAAGAACAGTTTAGTTTGATTTGTGATTCAGAGTTCTGACCATTTGGCCAAAAATAGAGATGATTGATGGTTAGGGGACAACAACTAAATGTTCACTTTATTCATAGATAAAGTGAGATTTGATCAATAGAGGGGGATTAATATATATATATAGATGTAAAAAACAGATAAAATGTTTATCTTGTAATACCTTTTTTATTGGACTTTTATTGGTTAGTCCAATAAAAAAAGGTATTACAAAACACACATTTTATCTGTTTTTTTACATCTACATCACTGGACTATTATGGCTACAATCTCTCTTTCTCTTTCTCTTTCTCTTTCTCTCTCTCTCTCTCTCTCTCTCTCTCTCTCTCTCTCTCTCTCTCTCTCTCTCTCTCTCTCTCTCTCTCTCTCTCTCTCTCTCTCTCATTTTTATTTTTATTTTTTATATTTTTTCCAATCTGTTTAATTTTATATTAGATTAGAAAAAAGCTTGATACAAACAGGATACAAACTTTAACTTAATCTCCATATCCTGTAAACATAATGGTTCTTATAATAAAGGTATTAGAGGGTGAAAAGGTTAATTGGATAACGATACCAAAAAGTTATTGTCATCAGTTCGATTACATAGGGGTTGAAGACATTTTGATGAACCTTTGGTAAATCTAGAACCATGTATAGTTATTCATTAAAGTAAAAATTCTAAATGCAATTCACATTTTAGGTCAAAATAGCCCATGTAAAAACTTTGTACAATTAGAGAACTGCACAATTGTAACATCCGTCATAATATCATCGCTGGGTGCCGGAAGTGTAGGACTCTGCTGTGACACTGTAACTGTATGTCTGCGTTTTCTGTTCTTTCTGCTGCCATTAGTCACTCTGTAACTCTGGAAATTGATGATGACCAAGTTACATCTTAAAACAAATTGGCTGATATTCCAGTATTCAATCTAGAGCTTATTTGGGAAAGATTTATCCGGGTCCTTCTGAATTTACCTCAAGTTAAAAAAAAGGGAGATATCATTGTATATTTTCCCTCCATTTTTTGTTGTGACCTCTGCTTCCCTTAGTAGATTTACTGATGTTTCCATAAATATATTTTAATTAAAGGAACACGTTAGTCACCAGAACACCTACAGCTGATTGTATTTGTTCTGGTGAGTAGAATCATTCTCTTCAGGCTCCTTGCAGTACATTACAACCTAGTAATAACTCCACTGGCCACTTCTCAGATGGCTGCTAGAGGTGCTTTCTAGGGTAGTGCTGTACTGCCATTCAGTGTCTCCACCCTCTGCATGCAGATACTGAATTTTCCTCATAGATATGTATTGATTCAATG
Source organism: Pelobates fuscus (assembly GCF_036172605.1). NCBI lineage: Eukaryota > Metazoa > Chordata > Amphibia > Anura > Pelobatidae > Pelobates > Pelobates fuscus. Next base: position 286,872,133 of record NC_086320.1, on the reverse strand, counting down.
CATCTCTATGAGGAGATGCTGATTGGCCAGGGCTGTGTTTGGCTTGTGCTGGCTCTGCCCCTGATCTGCCTCCTTGACAGTCTCAGCCAATCCTATGGAAAAGCATTGTGATTGGCTCACAGAATCTCTTCTGATGATGTCAGCCAAGCAGCCAGATCAGGGAAAGAGGCAGCAGCTGCAGACTTGAATAAAAGATGTTGCTATTTTTAGGGAGGCAAGGGCGAGACCAGGTGGGCTAGATGGTGGTTTTAAAAATATAGGGTCAGGAATGCATGTTTGTTTTCCTGACCCTATAGTGTTCGTTTTAATTCTATTTTTTTAACCCCTTAAGGACACATGACATGTGTGACATGTCATGTGATTCCCTTTTATTCAAGAAGTTTGGTCCTTAAGGGGTTAAATAACTTTAAAATTCAAAAGGCTCTATTTTTCATGGCGCACATCCTATGTCATTGTTTATGCTGCATGACCTTTGCTTTGTGCATGGGGTGGTTTGAAATGCATATAGATGATGCATTCTATCCTTGTTTACATGTACCTTTTCCCCCCAGAAATGGAGTCCATTTGTGGTTGCATTGATCTCAGATAAATGTTTTTGTGTGCATTATTTTTTCTATTAACATTTTTACAGATATATGTATTTTTTGAAAGTTCCCTTTCATTTTTACTCTTAGTTTACGTCATAGACTGGGAACCTTTCTTCAATGGCACATTGTTACGAGGCGTGTCCAGATTTTGTAACACCATTTTCGCTTTCAAACTAGTCTTCATCTGTTTATGCACATGGAGGAGAAGGTAGGTAAAAGCTTTAATCTACACTCTATAGGTAGATCCTGGGTTTTTAGGTGAATGTAGTTTATTGTAGTCACATCTTATGAAGTGCCTGTAAACCTAATGTGTAGATTTCCAAATGAGACTTTGTCAAGAGTCAAGCAAAAAAACTAGTCTGAGATTCCACTTGGAATTGACATATGAAGTGTATGACCAAATTATGTCCATCTTTATAAAAATAAGTAATTTCTGCTACTGATTATAGGAAGGTACATGCACCGTGCGTTGTGTAGTGTTAGTGTGACAGCAGTTGAATGATTCAATATTCAATGTGTGAGTATTAATGATATATCCTAAGTTTGGTACTTTGGTATTTTTTTATTATTCTTTATTTATCTTGTGCATAGATTGACAACAGGCGTGCAGAGCCACGACAGCATCTACAAGCATTTTGTTAACATTTCAAATCGTAACAGTTTAGACGGGACATTTTTATATTATATGAAGATAGCAAGCTATTAAACGTCGTTTTTATGGTATACCATGCTGAGCTAGAAATGCAAAGAACAGTGCTAGTTGCGCTTAAGATATGAAACCTGTTAGTTGTTTAAATGTATGCCTCTGTAGCGTATTAAAATGAATAAACAAAGAAATAAACTAATAAACGAACAGAAGCATAAATGCTAGACAAGGTGCTTGTGATATGTTAATTACTGGCATAAACAGTTCTGCTGTGTTGACTAGTCTACATGCTATGTGAGAAATGAGGGTGATTACCGCTAGGCATTCATTTAAACTGTATAAATTATTAGACCAATTTAATGATAACAGGCGTTTGTGTTTCTGAGCATACTGTTAGCACTGGCAGTAAGAGAGCGTCCCAAGTCCTGTTCTAAATCCCGGCTGGTAGCCGGGCTGCGGGCAGTATCGATCCCTCACCCGATGCCGCTGGTGTGCTTCAGGGGGTAGTCCACGCTACGACCCAGCGTGATGGTTTACGGCAGGAACCAACCCCTCCATTTCTCGCCATGCGGTTTGCTCCAGGCTTGGGTGAGGGCTGGGGTCTTGCTGTTCCGGCAGCTGGCGTGGTTGCGAGCGGTGGGCAGCCCTGAACAGGCTGTGGCTTGCAATCTGTGGTGTTCGGAGGTTGCCGGTGCTGCTGAGTGGTGAGTGGGTTGGGTTTGCCTGGCGGTCTCGCTCAGTGGTGTGTGAGGGCGAGTGTTGGTGCTTGAGGGGTTTGTCTTAGTTTCCCGCCATCTGGATCTTCGGCCTAGTCTCCGTCTGGAGGCTGCTCTGGGGGCGCGGTGTGTCTAAACAGGCGGCGCCGGGTGGCAGGGCGATTCCATGACGCCATCCCCTTCACTATCAGCTGGAAAGACCGACCCTTGAGGCGCTATTTTGTCCATAAGTTGGTGCAAAGCCGTTGAAAAAATTCCAGGGAATGTTTAGGTGGTTTAGTAAGGGTGCATTGTGTCTCGGGTCTCGCTCGGGCCGCCATCTTGCTTGGGCCCTGACCGGCTTGGTTGACTGCTGGTTTTGTCGCTTGATTAAGCCGAATGGCGGGGGTAATCGTCCCCAGGGAGGACCGGGATATCCCCCGCCGGTCCAGAGGCAGTATTTGATTATACAGAATCATCGTTATTGTGCCCGCTGGTGCAGGAGCTGTCCGAGAGCACGTCCGGCCATCTTGGCTGTCAGGCCCCGCCCTCTTCTGGTGTGTTTTTTTTGTGTGTGTGTGTGTGTGTATATATATAGATAGATAGATAGATATATTGAAAGGCTGTTCTTACTTTTTAAACACACACTTTTAAGTGTTTAACGTAATGTTCACATCCACAAACGTGTCTCTTGGCAAGTGCTTCTTGTCTTCAGAGTCCTCTTTTCTATTCTTTTATAAACTGTGTAATGCAATGGTTTGTGTGTGTGGTTACGCCTTTGGTTTATCAAATAATGTGTTTAGTATTTGCTGCAATACACCCAGCACTGCATATAAACTCTTAATCCCTTCATAGGGCAAAAAATGAAGGAGACCAACACATAGGGATGCCACTTCTCATTACTGCTGGTTGGCACCCATAATGTCCCAAGGAGAGCACATACTCCTACTATTATAATATACAAGTGGTATAGTGCAAATTGTGCATTAAGAACAAATTGTTTGCATGGTGCTGTGGCAGAACCGCTGCCTGATCGTTTTCAAGTGTTTTCCCTGTACTTTTGTGTTTTGTGTCCGCTCTCCATTCAGGTTCGGGAGTGCTTCCACGAAGAGGAGCCGTTCGCCTCCCGAACGAAGACCACCCAAATACCTCATTTAGAACACTGGAAGTGTCAAACCGCAAACCGCTAGGAAAACTATTAATGAGTGCTTCCCTGGGTGGCCTCCTAACGCCCAACAGGGGAAGCATGCGCGGGTTGTTTCCCGACTCATTTGTCTCCCGAACGAGGAACTCCTCGATGCCCCATTAGAATGTTCACACCAATTACTCAGAACGTTTACACTCGCAACATAAGTGTGAAACCGCAAGGGAAGTAATTGAGTCCTCCTGTGGGCGGCTTTCTTTTCATATAGTCGAAAGCCGTCGAGGGGGAGCATTCGTATCCCGAAAGAAGACACTTCCCTTGCAAGGTTTCACACAGGGACCTCGCGAGCGGAGACTGGTCGAGGAAGGTAACGCTGCGAGGGTCCTTGAGGTTGGTGTGGACACTTCTGGGGCACTGGCAAGGTTGGCGGGCTTGTTGGTACCTGCTGGGCGGGTTTTCCTGTGCCTGGGAGACAAAGGGACGGTCCCCTTTTCCTGCGCCTGGACTCCCAGGCACAGAGGCTCCTGGGAAGAAGACCCCTGGTGATGGGTGTGGGGAACCCTGTGGATTTAGTGGCAGGCTTTTGGGACAAAGGGAACGGAGTCCCTTTTTGTGCTAGGATCCCAGGGAGGGGGAGGACCCGGGGATGGGACCCTGTATGTTTGTGTGGTAAACCCCTTGCATGGGGTTATGCATAAAAGCTGTGTGTGGCCAATAAAAATGTGTTGTACCTCCAGATATAGGTCTTGTCCAGTTACTGGGGGGAAATGGGTTTCTTTGTGCTTTAAGTGGTTACAGAGCGGCGGAAGGAATGCAATAGCGGAGGTAACCGGTCGGGTTACCCGGAGTCCGCTACAGGGGCATTTTGTTGTGGTTAAGGTTGGCAAATGAAAGATTTTTTTGTTGTTGTTGCAAGTAGTTTCCTCCGTGATAGGCCTAGATACTGCTACATTTGCAGGACATCTAGTATAAACAAGCTCTTTCCCAAATTATGGCTTCACACTGTGTTATTGAGGAAACACCCGGAACACTGTACAACTCTCTGTACTTCTTTGCATGTTGGCACAATGCCACTTATAACACAGGGGGTGTGATGTCACATGTTAACCTCTGTATTGTGCTCCTCTTGTTTGTCACAATGTTACATTCCTAGCATCTTCTAGAACTTGATAGTCCATATTACTGTGTGTGTGTGTGTATGACCTGGAGTGACCCTGGCTGTGCCTCAAGTTTGTCCCAAGTCTATCAGTAGTTGTCCATCATGTAGAATGTAGATCGCGAAGGACCCTGTGTTCTCATTTTAGTCTGTTCTCTCCTGACATTATCTGCTTTTCCTTGTTCCTTTACTAAAACTGGTTACTGTCCTGAAGTTCGCCTAGAAGACAGAGCAAATTGACAATATAACCTGATTTAGTCAGGCCACACTGCACAATCTGCAGTACCGTGATATGCTGTTCCTGGCACTCCCAGTTCTTTCCAGTGATTTTTCTTTTGAGTTTGTTTACCGTTCCATGTTGTTACCAGTTTATGACTCAGTTTTTACCCCAAGTCTGTTCACAGTTGTCCATTCAGCATATGACATGGAGTTCCACAAAATCTCTTGTCTCCCACCTGGTACTCTTGTTATCTCCCTGTCCTGTATCTCCTTGTCATTGTGCCTCCTCTATACCAAAGTCATTTGCTGACCAGACCTGTCAGACAATGCTCCTGTCGGCTGTATGGCTATCGTCTCTTCTGTTTTAGTGTGGTACACTGTCTGCATCTGCTGGTAGTCTACAGAAATTCAGTCTGGCTGTGTACACCATAGACAGGTGGTGTGTTTGCCACTTCCAGAGTTCATAGGCTCAAGCTGTGGCTGTTTGTTACACTAAAAATGTTTGTGCATCATTTGTTCAGCGACATTCACCCTATTTGGTTGTGCTAAACTTGACAATGGAGTTCCTCAGACTTCTCATGATCTAACAGATTGTTAGTGCGGTCTTTTATTTGTATATTGTTCATGAGTGCTCAACATTCTTCTGTGTTGTATTCTAAGATATGGTGAAAACATGTTTATATTCAAGCACTGAGGGAAGGAATTCCACAGATAATATTTTTTTTCCCCTCTTACAGTCGACTTCAATATGAAATACAATTGCAAGCTAGCACTCTTCTGAACAATGGTGCAGATAGCGAGGTCACCCACCCCTATAACCTGCATAAAATATAAAAAATATTTTTTAAAAATGATACCGCAAAATATTATCAAAAAGGAATTGATGTATCCATTTTTATTGCAACAAGATTGGAAAGAGCACAGTGCTAAATGTTTGAAAATATCAGACTAAGTAACAGAACACAATGTATTTAAAGTGCAAAATACTCCTTAACCAACACCTCTAACCAATAAGGTGGAATATACAAAAGAGCTCATATATAAACAATTATTATAAAAAAAAAAAAAAGCAGGCTGATACCCTCTAGTACAAATAGCAATAAACATAAGTAGAAATGTAGCACCCAAAGTTGTCTTTCTACTATGTATAAACAACATAAAGTCCCAAATCAGTCCTGGTAAAGAGACAGTTTAGGCGATCACTCCATATTGCTGGATAATAGCTTTCCCAAGTAGGTGGGTACATCCATCCTTCAAAAAAATATGGAAAAAAAAGAATGAAAACGCAAAAAGAAGAAAAAATAAAAAAAAATTATGTGCACACAATTAGAATTAGTCCCTAGAAAAATCATTTGATAATCATGGGTAATATATTGGTCTGATTGCACCAAATTTTTCCCTTTGGTAGTTCAGGAAGATGTGGCTTGTAAGCCCTCAGTCCGAATATTGCTTTCTTTGTACTTAGTGAGTGGCTGAACTCCATATCTGCCGTTCTTGGCTAAGGGCTTGCAGTCAGTAGCTGTGCTGAGTATCTCCTTTTGATGGTCCTGGTGTATATGAATACAGTGAGCATTTATATATGGGGACGCGCCCGCCCTTTTCCTTTGGGGTCATCTTAATGTGTCTCGTTTTATTATGAATATCTAAATATTTATGGTTTAGAATCTAAAAGGATGTGTGTTCATACACATTCACCCATATCATCTTAACTTTAGATGAAATAGGTTAAAGCGTATGGTCACCCATCCCAAATCGTTGATATGTTAATTTCAGCCACTCCCATTCCTGGCAGTTATACTAGCATGCTGTCACAGAGTCTTTACATACTAACATTACCAGTATAATGTCCTGTACTGTAGAGTGCAAATGTTACCTTTCCAATAAGTCTGTTCTGCCCTATTAGAGCTGTGTCCTTGTCAACTACAAGTGCTATTATTGCGACAGAGAAATTTCAAGGTGCAACAAAGTCAAACTACAAGCTCTAGATTGGTCTCTCAGGGCTGTGTGGATGCAAACGGATAACGATCACTTTTTTAAATGTTCTGTCACTGGAGAAACTTGAAAACACACAATAACATTCCACGTAGTTCTGTTTTTCTAGCATTGTGGCAACAATTTGTGAAAGGTTGCCTCCCACACCCCGAGCAAGAAATGGTTTGAAAAGATCAGCGTGGAAAACAGATCCCCGACATCATCACTTTGGAAGTACATTTGAACAGCAATCGGGATTCTGGATGAATTGTCCTACATCATATTCAACCTTACTAACGTTCTTCTGGCTCAGTGGAAGAAAGTCCCCACAAGTTCTAACATTTACCGGAATAGTGCTGCCTTTTTAGCAAAATAAGTGAAATCTCTCTGTTATTTCCCATGGTTTTGGAACGGAAGGATAATGAAGCTGATGTTTGTGTATTTTTCATTTTTATTTTTTTGTACAAAGAGGGAAAATGTACATAAGTTTTGTTTAGTATAAGACCGAAAACTATTTGTTGGTTATCTATGGGGAACATCCATTCCTACAGAGCCGAAGCTTATTCAAAGTGTGATTTTAAATTGTCCTATGTTTAGTTAAAGATAAAAGATTGGCACCAAAACAACTTTAGCTTAATAAAGCAGTTTTGGTTTATAGACCGTTCCTCTGACGTTTTACTGCTCAATACACTACCATTTTGGAGATAAATCAATCTTGTTTCTGGTTTTACAGCCCTGTGCACAACTCCCCTGGCCGTTACTGATGCAGCCTGTATGAAAAAAAAAATTAAATCCGATATCATTGACTTTCAGAATTTCTCAAACTAATCCAGCCTTTTTTTTTTTTTATTAATTTTTTAAATCCGTGTACATTTAATCGGTTAATTTGCCGAACGGCTTAAGATGGGACTTGTATGTTTAAATAGTGCTTATAGCCACTCCTACACTTAACAGCTGTTTGGCATGAATGATGTACAACTGTGACCTGTGTGTTTAAGCATGTTTTATAGGACTTTGCACACGTGCAGGCAGCTTGATACTAAGCTGACCAGGGCTTGTATTTTTAAGTAGGGCATACAGGCTCTCCAGTGTGCCTCCAGGCATTTGGCAAGAATTAAATGTACTTGGGAAAGGAGGGTTTTACTAAGGCTTACAGCACTTTCCACAACTACCGGGTTTATTTATTTATTTATTTATTTATTACTGGCATATATAAAGTGTCAACAAATTCCGCAGCGCTGTAGAATTGGGGAAAAAGACAAACACAATAATAACAGACCAATACAACAGGTAGAGGACCCTGCCCGTGAGCTTACAGTATAAAGATTTATTTTAGAATAAACATTTTAAAGGAGTATTCAGGCCACTTTAGTGGCTATTGTGTCAGTTTACTGGTGCTATCCACTGTTAACAACTTTGGACAGGAATCATCAGCTGATGCTTTCAGCCAACGAATTATGTTCAAAGATGGACTAAAGTGATATCACTAATCTGGAGGTAGGAACTTTCAACTATGTCTGTGAAGAGATTCTGATTAAAACAGGTGAATCGGTCCTGGGATCTCTGTGTAGCATGGACACTAGAGCAGTGACCCTTTAACATGTAAAATGAACCCCACGTGGACATTTTAAATTAGGTATAGAAAACTTTGACCCTTTTTGTTTTTGATCAGTTTACATCAACCTCTTAAAGGTTAAGTTGTTCTGGTGTATATAGTATATTCCTGCAGGCTTTTTGTCAACGCATCTTTATGAGAAGATTCTTATTGGTGCAGCACAGCATTTTGCTGTGCATGAGCAATAGCCTCAAAGCATTGGCTTGACTGAGATCATCAAATTTGATGATTTCAGCCACAGAGGTGGGGCCAGGCGTGGCGAGATCATTGTGGCACTGGAATAAAGGGGAGTTAAATAACTTTTTAACAGGGACAAAGGTGGGCTGGCCTCATAATATGTGTTATTAGAACTATAGTGTCAGAAATACATGTTGGTATAATAGTTTTCCTTGAAGGACCAGTGTCGTCATAGCAACCTAAAGTTCAAAATTATACAGTCCATTATTAGGTTTCTGTTTGTTGGTCCTTTTGCGTCAGAACTCAAGCTTTCTTTATAACCTGTGTTTGTAACTGTGCTCTGCCGATAAACTTTTCTGCAGACATGCAGGATGAAGTCTGAAACACAATTCTGGTCAGTGCTTATTTGCATGTTGAGCTTGGAATTCTGGAAGAGTAGTGGAAACATTTCTGGAAATGAACTATGCCCAAGATGGACTTTTTCCAAGGTCCTACCTGAGATATAAACAATGTGCAAAGTGGTCTTACCCTTAATAAAGAGAGAAAAGTATAACAATATGTTAATATAGTCTTAATTCACCTCCACAGTGGTGAATATACATTGACCAGATAAAGAGAGATATTGTGGTCAAAAATGGAATGGTGTAGATAATCTACAGTTTAGAATTGCAGTAATGTCTTTATAAAAATTACTTCAAACGGGATAAAAATCAAACACAGTTTATTCATCAAGTAGTTAAAAAGAGAATTCCTTTTGAATAAAAAAATAACGAAAGTGGTATAAAATATAATAACCACTATTAAATCCAGTACATGCAGTTAAGCAGTGAGTGGGTGAACAAGTATTACCCTCCAGTTGGAGCAGCTGGAACCGTGTGAAGTCCTTTCTTTAAGCCACAAAAGTAAAGCAGGAGGGACGCCGTTGCCTCAATCCACTAGAGATATACTAGAGATATACTAGAGATCCTCAGCATCAACGCGTTTCCCTCGTGCTTGCCAGGCTTTTTCAAGATAGTGAGGAGCATGCGCATTAGGTCTCCCCCGCTGGCTGACGTCGACGAGGGAGGAGAGTAGGCAGAGCCTGACCCAGCGCTGAGGGACATCAGCGCTGGACTCCGGGAAGTCACTGAAGGGTTTTTAACCCCTTCAGCAACTTGAGATTGGGGGTGGGTGGGTGAGGGGCACTGTAGGGTCCTGCAGTGCCAGGAAAACTAATATGTTTTCCTGTCACTGGAGAGTCCCTTTAAGTATAAATTTAGTTTCATTATCATTATATATAAACGATCAGCCTCTACAGGGCTTCTACACCAATACTTAATGATTCTGTGACTACTACTAGGTGGCAAATTATAATCCCATTTTTAGACATTTAGTAGGCATCCCATTTAACATTTGTCCTAGCACTAAATAAAGGCTTTTCCAAATAATAATTGCACTGGCTATGTGTGGGTATTGTCTTTAGAGATTCTTATATATGATTTTAACTTGTGTGATTCTATATCTAGTATGTAAATTGTTTTTTGTAGTTGTATGTTTATAATCTATGATCCATTTATCGTTCATATGCTCTATTCTTAAGGGAAATTCCAACACTTCCGGTTCCTTTTCTTTTTTAGTTTGGGACCAGCTTTTTGGTTTAATGTTTAGGGTTAATCCCACTACGAGACCTTTTCTTTTTATCTTCGTACTAGGAGTCTGTCCTGTTTGGCATGCCAGGTTAATATAACACATTTTAAGGGCAAACTCTACCCCCAATGACATCACTGGTAAGATGCAAGATTTCACTTTCACTCCTTTTCGTGACACCCCACACTTCCATCCTGTGTTAATAATCAGAACCCCAACATGGCAATATTTTCTTCTAATAGACATACAAGATGCGTTCTGCTTGAGGTTGGTGGGAGTTACCTTGGAGCAGCTGCTATTTTGTGGCTCCAATCCTTAATTTAACCACTCTAACTTCATTGATTTCTGGAAGAGAATTCATGTCGTATCTGTATTCACTGCACCTCTCCTAGCATGTCAGTAATCTGAAAGGAATTAATTAATCAATTCAAATAGCTGCTTCTTCAAGGGATTGGATCTCCCACTTATTTTAGGCTACCCTGAGATTAGAGGCCCTGCAATGCTCCGTGTTAGCCACAACATGCATTATAGATTATATTGGGCAATGGGGACATCTCCAACATTGCAATACAAGATTTGAATCCAAAATATGCTAATAAAAAACCCAATATATATAGTGTTCATTTGAATGCAACATAAAGGCAACATTTATTGTAAAGCGATGAGAATAAGTCGGCGCTATATCAATACCAATACTTGGAATACTAATAATGCAACAGTTTATCAAGCATACATTGTGTTTCATTACTTGCAGGATTCAACATTTGACCTAACATCTGGCACTGAAGATGATAAAATGATCCCTGTATTGACTTCTAAAAAAGCTAGCGAATTACCCGTCAGCGAAGTCGCCTGGATCCTTAAGGTGAGACATTCAGCAGTACAGATAGTTTAAAATGCCGCCCCTCTGCCTAATGATGCCTTCGTTCAATTATGTCATTTTACTCCTGTGATAAGTCATGCATTTCACATTGTGTTTATCCAATTGTTTTCTGTCTGATTGGTAATTTCAGCAAATTGCTAGTTTGTTGTTGATGTAGTAAATGGTCCCCAGATCGTTACATTTACAGCTGTACGTATGATCGTGGGTTATAATGACATCTGTTCTGTATTATCATGTGCGAAACGTGTATTTGGAAATCCGTATCAATCGGCACAAAAGATCACATTACATATGCAAACTGGACGCAAGTTGAAATATGGAGATTTATTGTAAAACATTTAACAATATCATAGATTTAGTATTACAGAGTGGATCCGGTGTTAGTTTGTTCAGTTAATTTCCAGTTGCTTTTCACACAATTCGTGGAACATGGTATTAATCTAAATTCTTGGCTGGCAAAAAGTGTCTGATGAATTCATAGCTTTCACAATTAGATGAATTACCGGTAATCACATTCTGTTTCATCTGTGTGCATTTGACAGGCTGATCTGCAAAGTGGCTTAGACAGTGCAGAGGTTTGTCACAGACGAACTAACCATGGCTGGAATGAATTTGATATCAACGAAGAGGAACCATTATGGAAAAAATATATTTCACAGGTGAGAAGTGCTTCAGAGAATATAATGTTAATTTTAGTATTATAGTCAATCATCTTTCTACAAGAATTGAATGACCATGACAGGTGTCTTGTTTTGTATTTAAACATACCTATAGCTCCATTCTTGTATAATAGTTTATCACATTTAGCACTTCATTTATATTCTTTCCTCTGAGACTGTAAGAGTAAGAATATAGGGTGTATGTATTAAAATGTTTGCATAAAATTGACCTCAGAGACGCTAGTCCTTGGGTCAGCCTAATAGAACTATCAAAATATCATGCTTATGAAGCGAGCCTATGTGAGCGTAGGCAGATTTATCGTTTTCATTCTTCCACACGTCATGGCCAGAGAGTTTCAGTCAATTATTCAAAAGATTTGCTTCTTAACAGTTTATGCAATCTCTCTTAGGCGGATAGGGAAAATAATCAATAATCAGTTGGAGAGGAGGGCTAGAAAGAGTGCGTGTTGCCATCACTAATGACCAGCATGCCCCCATCCCCCGGTCAAAATAACCAAAATACGTTTTTTCAATGGTCTTCTAGGGAATTCCATATGCTGAGTTGTGCTGAAAACCTCTCATTTTGGAAACAAGTGAATTTTTTCCTGATGACTTGAATCTTGTTTTTCTATAAATGGGATAGCAGAAGACAAAAGGGTCAGGAAGGGATATTGTCATGCATTTGGATTCTGCTTGTAGGATTGGAATTCTGGCTAGAGGCTGTAGTGTATTTGTGTACCTATAAAGGCTGTAGTATGTGTGTAGAGGGGATGTTGTGTGTGTAGAAGAGATGTAACGTGTGTGTGTGTGTGTACAGTGTAATGTGTGTTATTAGGGGCTACTGTGTATGTGTTTGTGTACAGTGGCTGTAGTGTGTAAATTTGTGGCGTGGGATTGAAGTTGTATTTAGTTAAGAGGGGGAGACAGGGGTATATTTATTTTGTTGGATGTGCTACCACCCTGGTTGCCAGGATAACAAATGACACTAATTTTTAGATCACGAATAAAGATCAGGCCCTGCCAAATCTTCAAAATCCTCATATAGAGAAATTCAATTTTAGACCTGGGCCTGTTAGTGTCGTTAATAAACATCTTAATAATTTAAAAATGAAAAACCAGTGTGGACCAGATCAAGTCCCAGCAATGTTGCTGAAGCTCAGTGCACCAGCAATTGTTAAACCTGTCACTACCCTTATCAATGAATCCCTGGTGTCAGGATACATACCCAAACTTTGGAAGACTGCGAAAGTTGTACCTATCCATAAAAGTGGTGACAATACTTTGGTATCTAATTATCGCCCAATATCATTGCTGCCAGTATTGTTAAAAATGTTGGAAAAATGCGCCCACACGCAACTATGTGAATATTAGCAACGATCTAATTATCTGACTCCTGATCAATCAGGCTTTCGTCCAAATCACTCAACTTCCGCTAACCTGGTTTCAATCATATGTTTCAGACCGATTGCAATATGTGGCCATTTCTGATAGCGCTTCCCTTCCTCTTCCAGTCACGTGTGGTGTTCCACAAGGCTCCTTACTCAGCCCTCTGCTATTCACATTATTTATAAATTATATGATTAACGTCTGCAAATCCTCAAATGTACACATGTATGCAGACGACACTGTAATCTACGCTAGTAAACCCAATCTACTGCAGCTTTAGGCTGTGCTCCAAAACCAATTCACAGAGGTAGAAAAGTGGATAGCAGATAACAAACTCTTCCTAATCATTGACAAAACCGTTACAATGATCTTTGGAACTGTACCTAAATTACATAAACTACAAAATCAGCCACTGTGTATCAGAACAAATTCTAATAGCACACTGACCGCAGTCTGCTCTTTTAAATATCTAGGTATGTTGCTAGACCACAATCTATCCTTTGGCCTTCACATTGAAAAAATCTCTTCAAAACTTTACCCAATACTAGGTGCCCTGTACAGAAACAAATCCTGCCTAAGCCCTACAGTAAGGAAACAGTGCAACAAATGCTAATGCCGGTCATTGGTTATGGGGATGTAGTGTATGCACCCGCACCGCAAAACCCACCTTAATAAACTTTAATACGTTGTATAATTAATTCTGCCACTTTGCACTAGAATGTCATTACTTTACCCACCACTGTGACATGTTAAAAGAGCGAAACTGGCTGTCGCTAGAATCCCGACGCACTCTTCATCTTTCCAGCCTTGTGCATAAGAGCATTTTTGGGAAGCTCCCATCCTACCTGAGTAGAATGCTCTCCCCAGCTGTTCCCACCTCCTATAATCTCCGATCCAGTACTAGCACGATATTTAGCATACCGTAATACAAAAATAAAGTGGCTCGATCTTCATTTTCCTACAGAGCACCGCAATTATGGAATATCCTCAGGGACACAGTCAAATCTTCATTCAATCTAAAATCTTTTAAGTGATCTCAGCACAGAATGCACCTGTCATGGTTGAATATATTTATTACCTGTTGTGTATTAAATTCATGTGTGTGTGTGTGTGTTAATATATATATATATATATATATATATATATATATAATTTTTTTAATTTTTTGTATATTGTATTTTTGTAATATTGTATCCTGTTGTAACAATGCAATGTTTTGTGGACCCAGGACATACTTGAAAATGAGAGAGATCTCAATGTATGCATACTGGTAAAATATTTAATAAATAAATAAATGTGTGTGGCCAAAACGTGAAGAGGCCAAAAATATATCCAATCAAATCAAAGAAATGGCTATTACACCAAGGCACAATTATATGCTTTTGACCTCTGTACTTGGCCATAGCAGTCTACTGGGCATTTGCCTGGTTTCCCCGATGACTAGTCCGAGCCTGACGATTTTGGCATTTCCCAGCGATCTCATTTTATGAATTTCTTAGCCTTGAATTCTTGTATAAAAGCATATAAATGTACCTTGGTGTAATAGCCATTGCTTTGATTTGATTGGATATATTTTCTGGCCTTTTCATTTTTTGACCATTCTTTTGTTTGATTTATTATTTATTTAAAGTAGATTAAAAAAAAAATAATGTAAAAAGTATACATTAATGGTTGCTATACCTCTGTGTATTAACTTGCCATTCCTTTATTTCAGTTTAAGAATCCCCTACTCATGCTCTTACTTGCATCCGCTGTTATCAGCATATTAATGCATCAGTTTGATGATGCTGTCAGTATCACTGTGGTAAGTGATTTTCTGAATATCTTTTCATTGTTGTGTTTCTGCATTACAAAAAAAAAATATAATAAAAGAAAAGCACATTAGGGTTTTATTTTCCATACAGCACTATTATTGTCATGTGTATTCTGCAGCAGTGAGATACATCTGTAGTTTTCTATAGCCCCCCCTCCCTCCCCCAAAAATTGAAAAATGCGATTTTTGTTTTCTTCTCTTTGTTTTAGCCAAACGTCGTTTGTTTCAGGAATTTCATTTGTTTTAATATATGGAATATGTAGTTTTTCTTTTGATTGATTTTTTTTACTTATAAATTATAAGCTTATGACATGGTGTTACAATATTATTGCTAAAACCTATGTAGACTGAAGACCATAACCAGAGAATGTATGTCTGTATGCCATTATGAATGTATGTCTGTGTATGTCTGTATGCCTTTATGAATGTATGTGTGTATGGATGTCAGTGTCTGTATGTCTGTCAGTATGTCTGTATGTATGTATGTGTGTGTATGTATGTATGTCGGTGTCTGTATGTATGTATGTGTCTTTATGTCCTCATGCATTTGTGTCTGTATGTATGTTAGTATGTGTCTGTCTGTCACAATGTATGCCTGTGTGTATGTCTCAGTATGTGTTTGTCAGTATGTATGCGTGTATGTGTGTCTGTTAGTATGTATCTGTGTCCTTTTGTATCAGTGTGTGTGTGTGTATTCCTGTGGGCGGTATTTGGAGGCGAACCCTGTGGGCGGTATTTGGAGGCGGGGCCCAGACCCTGAGCTGAGTTAGGGGCCCCAAAATTTCTGGTGGCGGCCCTGCAGAGACTTACTTCTGCAATGTTGATGGTTTCTTTGTTTTTTGTTTTTTTCATATATTTGGGGTGGTTTGCCTGTTCTCATGTACTTTCAAAAGAGGATCCTTATTGTTAAAGCGACACTATAGTCACCAGAACAACTACAGCTTAA
Organism: Pelobates fuscus; assembly: GCF_036172605.1. Classification (NCBI taxonomy): domain Eukaryota; kingdom Metazoa; phylum Chordata; class Amphibia; order Anura; family Pelobatidae; genus Pelobates; species Pelobates fuscus. Next base: position 286,856,610 of record NC_086320.1, on the reverse strand, counting down.
TGTAGTTGTTCTGGTGAGTCTAATCATTATATGCAAGCATTTGTTATGGAAACATTGCCTTTTCAGAGAAAAGGCAGTGTTTACATTGCCCCTAGGAACACCTCCAAGTGGCCACTCCTCAGACGGCCAGTGGAGGTGCTTCCTGGCTTAGTGCTGCACAGTAGGCAGCACTGCCGCTCAGCGTCTCCACGCTCTGCATGGGGACGCTGAATTTTCCTCATAGAGATGCATTGATTCAATGCATCTCTCTGAGGAGGTGCTGATTGGCTAAAATGTTGTTTGGCTCTGTCCCCTTGCCGATTTTTATCCAATCCAATGCTTTCCCTAAAGGGAATTCTGATGATGTCACCAAGGGGACGGAGCGAGCGCCGACGGACCCGCGTGGCGCTGGAAATAAGGTGAGTTTTAATTCCTTTTAAGGGGGCTAAGGGGGAGCAAGCCACCTAAATGGTGAGTTTAGTACTATAGGGTCAGGAATACATGGTTGTGCTCCTGACCCTATAGTGTTCCTTTAACAAATCTTGACCTTGTAGTTCTGTTTGGAACAAATTTTTAAAAAGCAAACTTATGTATTAAAGTTTATTATTTACTAGATAATCTGACATTTTGCATAAAATGTAGAGTGTATGTAAGTGTATAAAAGTATTATGCTCCTAATATAACAAAATGACTTTCAATGTATACTAAAAAAAAAAAAATAAAAAAAAATTTGTGAGTGAATAGTTTTTTTTTTTTATGTCTTCACACATTCTTGAACTTTTGTATCCCTTTTTTTTTTTTTTTTTTTTTTTAAAATAAAACCGGCACAAATCTCTCAAAAGCTACAGGGAGCAAAATATTTAATATAATATAAAATAGCTCCACGCATTGAAATCTATGCCTTTAACCCCTTAAGGACACATGACAGTTTGGTCCTTAAGGGGTTAAGGGTCTTATAAGTAAAAAGTCATTTCTCTTATATTTGTGCTGCTATATCAAAAGTACACTAATATATATTGGTTTGTTAATCTGTTCAGTCCGTATCTGAGGGAACAGTTTTTATGTCTGGGGTATCAATCTTTTATCGAGATGGCTAGTAGATTCCAAGCTGGTGTGTGGCTACAGTTTTGTATTTTACTTAAAGTTGATGACCTACAAGCCCACGAAGTATCATCGGAAGCTACTATTCATGATGATTTAACCTGTCATGATAGTTTTACTTAAAGGGACACTAAGCACCTAGACTACTTCAGCTCATTGGTGTGGTCTTTGTCCCCCATAATCCTGCAGTGTAAACCATAGCATTTTTAGAGAAAACGCCTTGATTCCCTCTGTGCAGGCGCATTATCCCACCCCTCCCCGTTGGAAGATGGAGTAGGTAAAGCGACGACCCATCGCCAAGGGTCAGATTTGTTTTCCTTTCACTATAGAATCCTTTTAACCCCTTAAGGACACATGACGTGTCTGACACGTCATGATTCCCTTTTATTCCAGAAGTTTGGTCCTTAAGGGGTTAAAAGAAAATGCTTTTTGTTAACTTCAAAGAGGAAGTTGCATGTGTATGATATATTATAAAAAGTTCAGATTGTGACCAGACTTGTACCTTTTGCAGCTATTTTTAATGATCTTTTGAAGCCATGCTAATAATATGTTCAAACTTTGTAAAATATTCCAGCTTAATGTGATGGGCCTCCTTTTCCATTCTAATATCTGTCTAATACTTGCACTTGCTCTTCAGCCTGTAATGTCTGCTTTCTCTTGCGTTTAGTTTAGAGCAATTTGTGAGGAATCATGAATACATTTCTTGTAATGAGATTTGACTTCTTGAAGATAATTCCATTGAGACTACTATGATGGACTATCATATGCAGATGTGTTTTGCAGAATAGTAAAAAATAGTGATTTAGTCCCTTCAGATTACCAAGTTAGCTGTGGAACAGAAAAAGACCCCACTGGCTATTTCATTAAAAGGGGCACAGAGGTCCATGTCTCCCATTTTCTTCTCTCTTCCTTTCATAACCTCTCTTTTCCACTCTCGTGCTGAGAGACTCGCTTTTAAGAAAACGTTTTGTAGTTCACTGTATTTTTCTCTTTAATTTAACTTTTTGGACCATTATGCTGATATGATTTGAGCGGGACTATAGCTCTTTCATTTGTATTCATTTACCCTTGCCTCTTTGGATCCTATTACGAAAATGCCCCTCCTGTTCAGGATGGGAAGCAATCACATGCAAAACTTTTGATTAAAATGCATGTATGTGCAAGAATAAAAATGACAAACATTTTTTAACTCAGTAGAGTCATCCAGACGTAACTGAGGATCAAAACATCAGTCCCCGTAGGATAAAATCCTTCCAGGAGCAAAACCGCAACCGGCTAAACACACCCACCAGAATTCACAGTCGGCTCACCTGGGAGGGGTAGGAGTAGCCATTTTTGCTCGAGGAACCTTAGATCACATTGAGGTCACCTGAGTGAGACATGAGGGTAGACTAAATGGAGGCACAAAAGAGGCCAGATGAAAAATGTCCAGGGCTTTGAAGGCTTTAACATCACCCCAATATATCAAGATACGGGCTTCTCATGTTGAAATGTCACCAGTTTAATGAGAACCCCCTGGTGCTTTTCACTTTTTGTAGCAGCTTTCTTCTCTTCTGGAAGGAGAAGGACCAGGTCCTGAAACTGTTCAACTGAGGCATATTCATATGTGATTGAGACATCTCAAGCAGCCTGCAATAAGACCTATTTTGTGCTGTTATAATGCCTGAGGGCAAGGATATATATATATATATTATGTTTTAAGATTTTTATTTTTCAGTAGGTCAAAAGGGAGTGGTGGATACAGAAGAAAGAGAAAGGGGGAGGGGTACATGGGGGGGTGGGAGTACATATCCAAGGCATTTTGGCATAACAAGATCATGTTATCAATACAACGTGGTGCATGCAGTTTAATATATCAACATCTATTTATAATGCGTCAGAGTTGTGCGCCCTAGTTGATACAATCTATAAGGAGAAATCCTGATTGTTATGACAATTAACTGCAATCCAGTGTGGTAACATTTATGGAGTAAGGGAGCGATTAAGAGTTCTTACCATGAACTCTGCAGGTGGGTGTCATTTGTTTAAAAAAAAAAAAAGGGGGAAGAGAACAGAAAGTAAAAAGGGGTGTGGGGAGCAACATTCCAGAATTGTAAGTTCAACCTCCTTGGTCGCATATGGGTCCGTCCCTCTGTTTCAAAACCGCTAATGTGGGTGTTTCCCCTCCTTTTTTTTTCTTCCTTCCCTCCTCCCTCCCCTCCCCTGCTATTGTGAAATAAACGCTCTTATTGTTAGCAAGTGACTGGAGGGAGGGCGAGCTCAGCTTTCAATGAAGGGTGTCAATTATGTGTGTGGAAGTTCCACCGGGTTTAATAGTGGCATTGTAGTATCAACGTCTCCTGTGTGATATATGTGTTATCAACCATCGAATGGGAGGATAGTGTATGTTCCATGTGGTGAACCCGTATTGTTGTGCCGTTTAGATAACCGGTCGTGTTGGTGGAATTGCCTTGGCGTTGGGACGTTAGGCCACGGTACATGTGTCGGTGTGTGAGTATATGTGTCGACCGGCTGAGCTGCCGTGGTCTGGTGTGAGTCCCGGATGGTCAGTGGATGGGATGTTTGTGAGCGTTAGTGAGGGTTTGCTTGTCCTAATGGTGGGGTTTCGTTCTGTTGCCCTTGGTAGTCTCTCAGGTCTATGGGGACCGTTAGGTGTGTAACATCTTACCCTATAGCGTATCCAGATATTGTCCAGTTACTGTGGGTTGGTATTATAGCTTCAGGTACTAGAGAGTTGGGAAGAGGATTTGGTATATGTGAGGGTTGTGTTCTTTTGGGTGGGCGTATGGGTTGTATGAAGTTGAGGGCCGCTAGTGTATAAGTGTGGGGTGGCGAGGTCGGGTGTTATAGCGGAGTGGAGTCGCTCGGAGTATCGTGGCTGTGGGTTGTAGGGTGGATAGGGGCCTAATTGTGTGATTGTCGTTTGGGTGTGTTGCGTGTACTAGCACCCTAGCCGCGAGAGTGGTCTGTTAGGGACTTATAGGCTCGGGTTGGGGGAGATGGGGGGGGGGGGAAGAGGAGGTAAACGGGTAGGTACCTGGTCCTCAGCCCCCGGGGTGCATCGTCCCATCTGTCGCCCTGGGTGTTTCGATTCAGGATGAGGGCGGGTTTTCTAGCCGGGCTTTTTATCCTTGCTGTCTATGGGACTGCACTCCCACCTGCCCCTACCGCTCGGTTCGTCACATAAACCAACCACGGGAGCCATCTATCCGTGTGTTTCTCTTCCGTACCCGTGAGTGTGGCTTGCACTGATTCCGCTGTGTAGATCTCGTCTACTTTATCCAGCCATTGTGTGACGGTTGGGATGGTGGTTTGTTTCCAGTACTGCGGGATCAGGGCTTTGGCTGCATTCAAGAGATGTCTGAGTATGGACTTCCGGTATGTTCCGATGGGTGTTGGTGTGGAGTGTAGCAAGGCTAGTTCTTTATCGAATGCGCCTGCGTCTCCTAGTATTGCCGTGGTTTCCCGTTGTACCTCCGTCCAGTACGTTGTGATGAGGGGGCAGTCCCACCATATGTGCGTTAGTGTCCCTGGTCCCATGCCACACCTCCAGCATATGTTTGGTATTGTCTGGAAGATTCTATGTAGTTTGTCGGGTGTTTTGTACCACTGGGTCAGGAGTTTAAAGTTTGTTTCTTGGTAATAGGTGCTGGACGAGCTTTTATGGTGTAGGATCAGTATCTTTTCCCATTGGGACTCAGTGAACGTTGTGTCTAGCATCCGTTCCCATCCTCTCTTGTGGGCGTTTTTGGTTTCCAGGTGTCCAACCAGGAGATGCTGGTAGAGGAGGGAGAGGGCTTTGTCCGGTGTAGTTTTATTGTCGCAGAGGCCCTCGAACCATGTTAGGTCTCGGTGGATCCTAGCCCTGTTTGGGAGGGTCTGGTAGAAGTTTTTGAGTTGCGCGTATCGGAGAGTTTGCATAAGTGATGCTGGGGGGCCATCAGTCAGTTCTCTTAAGGATCTTAAGTTCGCGTTGCCTAGAGCTCGGTATATAGGAATGTGATCGCCCTCGGTGATGAAACCCCAGGCTTGTGGGTGTGTTCCTCCTCCTATTTTGGGGTTGTGCTGTACTTGAATCAATGGGCTTGGGGCCGGCGAGACATTGATGGCTCCTCTGAGGCGGTCCCACACCTTCAGCGTGTGTGCTACTATAGAGGTTGGGTCAAGGGTAGCAGGTGAGGAGTTACCCGCGTTCCATATCCTCGGAATCAAGTTTGGGTGAAGGTGTCCTTTGTCGAGCGCAACCCATTGTTTGTGGTGTGGGTGGGCATGCCAGTCCAAGATTCTCTGTAAGATGGCCGCCTGGTGATATTTGCGCATGTCCGGTAGTGCAAGACCCCCCCAGGGTCTCGGGAGGCCGAGGAGGTCGCGGCGGATTCTCGCCTGTCGTCCGTTCCAGACGTATCGGGTCATAGCGGTTCGTAGTGAGGAGAAAAAGGTTGTCGGCAGGGCCAGGGGTAGTGTTTGGTATAGGTAGAGTAGTCTGGGTAGCACGTTCATCTTCAGAACTGCCACTCTACCTATCCATGATATGTGGGGGTATGTCCAGTTCTTCAGGTCTTGTAGTATACGTTGGAGAAGGGGCACGTAGTTTATCCGGTATAGTTCTGACATATTCTTAGGAAGAGCTATTCCGAGGTACCGCATGTGGGACGGGCCCCATCGGAAGGGGTATCGGCTTTTTAGGGTTTCTTCGTCTGATGCAGGTACCGTGAGATTTAGTACCTCGCATTTTGCCATATTCAATTTAAAATTTGACAATTGTCCGTATTCCTCCAATAGTGTCATCAGGCCGGTCAGTGTGGTCTCCGGTTTGACCACGTAGAATAGGAGGTCATCTGCATAGGCTGCCACTTTGTGTGTGGAGGCCTGCCACGGGAAGCCTTGTATCTCTGCCGTCTGGCGGACCGCTTCCAGGAAAGGTTCTAGGGAAAGTGCGAAGAGCATTGGGGACAATGGGCAGCCCTGTCTTGTGCCGTTCCGTATCTGGAACGAGTCCGTGAGTGCGCCATTAACCCTGACTCTTGCGTTCGGTCCGTTGTAGAGTGCTTGGATCCATAGCATCATGTGGGCCCCTATTCCCATTTCCCGTAGGGTGTTCATGAGGAATGACCAGTCTACCCGGTCGAATGCCTTCTCGGCATCCGTGGATAAGAGGAGGGTTTGGATCTTATGATGTCGTGCTAGGTGGTGGATGGATAGAGTGCTCAGGGTGCTGTCCCTGGCCTCCCTCCCGGGTATAAAGCCGGTTTGGTCGGGGTGTACAAGTTTTGGCAGTAGGGGACCCAGTCTGTTGGAGAGGATTTTCGTGAGAAGTTTCACGTCCACATTGAGAAGGGAAATAGGTCTGTAGCTACTACAGAGTTCCGGGTTCTTCCCTGGTTTGGGGAGGACCGTGATGGTAGCCGATAGTGATTCGTGGTGAAGAAAGGCTCCGGTTGTGAGGGCGTTAAGGGCTAACGTAAGCTTTGGGATGAGTATGGTTTTAAACCGCTTATAGTATTCCAGTGTGAATCCATCCGGTCCGGGAGCGCGTCCCGTTTTAGCGACCTTGATGGCCCCAGCTATCTCTGCTTCTGTGATCGGGGCTTCCATGGCCTCTCTTTCGTCCGGTTGGAGCCTGGTCGCGATGTGCATCCTCAGGTAATCTTGCATACGTCGTTGTCTCTCTTCCTCCCGCGTCTGTTGGTCGGGTTGTTCGATGTTGTATAGCGCAGCATAGAAGGTCCGGAATTCGGTCGCGATCCTGTCCGGGAGTTGGGTAATCGTTCCATCAGCCTTCCGAAGCTTGTGCACCTGAGCCAATGATTGGGGGCCCTTGAGCATTTTTGCCAAGAGTTTGCCCCCCTTGTTCGCGTGTTGGTAGAAGAACGCCTTCGAACGTTTTATTGAGCGGTGGTGGATTTGGGTGATGAGGTCTCGCAGGGACCTGCGTGCCTCTAGTAGTTTAGCATGGGTCGAGATCAGTTGGGATCGTTGGTGTAACGACTCCAACTCCGCAATTTTCTCTATGAGGTCAGTCATCTGTTGTCGGGTTTCCCTTCGCTTTTGGGCAGTGAGGCTAAGCAGTGTGCCCCTAATGACGCTCTTGTGCGCCTCCCAAACTGTGGTAGCCATTTGGTCGTCCGTTGTGTTCAGGTCGAAGTACGTGTTTAGTGCCTCGCTTACCTTGTCCCGTATCCCCGGGTCTAGAAGGAGGGAGTCTTGCAGTCGCCATGTTCTCGTGGCGGGGCGCATCAGCGGCGAGTCCACTACCATGACAGCTGAGCCGTGATCGGACCAGAGGGCTGGCTCCATCGCCACAGATTGCAGCTTCGGGAGGTGTTCCTGTTGCATAAATAAGTAATCTAATCTGGCGTGCCGTTTATGGAGAACCGAGTAGTGGGTGTATTCCTTATCTGTGGGGTGGGTTGCCCTCCAGCAGTCCACGAGTCTTAGATTGCGTAAGGATGTTTGTATACTCCTCAGGGCCCCTTGTGGGATGCTGCTATGCCCTGTGGAGGAGTCTAGCAGTGGGTGTAAGGGGGTGTTGAGGTCCCCTCCTAGCATCAGGGTCCCCTCCGTGAAGGAGGAGAGTTGGGACAGGGTCCTGCGGATATGTTGGGCCTGGTTGCGATTCGGCACGTACAGTGTCGCAAATGTGTATATACGGTCCTGTATTTCGCCTTTTAAAAAGAGGTAGCGTCCCTGGGGATCTATCAGTCTACCTAGTTCTCGGAACTGAAGTTTCGCTGCAAGGAGGATTGCTACCCCAGCCCGTTTTGCGGATGGGTGGTTGCTGAAGACACCTGTCGGGTATTCTCTGCTTTTCAGCGGAGGTACAGATCCTTCTTTAAAGTGGGTTTCTTGCAAAAAGGCCACCGCGATGTGGCGTCTGCGGAGGTCTCGAAGCAATTGTGTGTGTCTCTCTGGTATATTTAATCCCCTACAGTTCAGGGTTAGGATCCTGTATGGGTCTGGAAGGTAGGTCCTAGGGGCTCCAGTTGTGTGCGTGGATTGCACCTGGCTTGAGGCGGTGGGTGCAGCCATTTCACGCCGCGCCGGTGTCTGGCTTTCCAAGGGCCCGGGTAGCGTCCGGGTGAGCGAGCTCCCGGGGGCACGGCTGGCACCTAGGTTGGGTGAGGGGTGGGGGTGAGGTAGGGCGGGGTTGGGTATTGAGAGTGTATCGGGGATCGTCTCAATAAAGTGACGACTGCGGTACCGAGGGTCGGCGGCGATTGCCCTTCCCGGTCGGGGAGGGGTTTCGTGCGCCTGCGGCGGCAGCCAACGATGTGACCCACCAGTTATCCAACAGCGGTGTCCCACCGGCGGCTCCCCGCAGGGTTTTTAGTGCGCGCACGAACTGGAGTGGGGTAAGTGGTACCTTCTCCTAAGGTCGTTCCAGTTGGCCCTAGTATATGAGCCCTATTGGTATAAGTGTATCGAGGAGTCGAGTGGTTGTCCACCAGTGCTCAGCCACCGTGTATGTAGCTGTGTTCCTGTGAGTGTTGCTTGTGTATTCTATACACACATTAGGGGTTGTATTGTGGATGTGTGTCGATTTCTTAATGGGGGAGAGGTGGGGTACTACGTCCCGCGCGGAGTATCAAAGGTGTCTCTATTTCTGTCCTGGGGTGGGCCTACCGTCTAGGGGACCCTGGGGTAGTGATCGGGTTGTCTGTATCGCCCATATCTGTCAGGATGGGGTCAGTGTTGGCTGCCTGTCTTACGCCCGTGAGGGCCGGAGGGGGGGTGGGCCCTGGCATAGGAGAGTGGTCCGGGGGGCCTGTCATAGCTCGGGTGCAGCTGGTTGGTTGGCACAGTCGAGACTGGTGTGATAAGCTTCCGGTATTGGGTTAGGCATGTCCTCTGGTGTGCCCTCTGCGCTGTCGCCTTATGTGGTGCATGTGTAATGTGCAGCGTGTGTCCTGTGTACCAGCGCCAGTTGGTTCCAGCAAACCGAGCAAACATAGGTCAAGTTGGCATGTTAAGGGCGGTGATGCCTTCGCAGGAGCATGTTCAGTTATACCAGCAAAATATACAGTACATATAAATATGCAGTACATATTACAAAATACACAGTACATATTTCACGTCAATACTGCATGAAGAAGACACCCTCTGCTGTCTATATTACTATGTAAACCAGTCTGCACAAGTAGGCCCTAATCCTGTGAGCCAGTCCCAAGGCACTGAGCCCCCGTTCATCGGGGCGCGCTAGGGGACCGGCACTGAGGCTGCCTCGGGTACCATAAGTGGTGTCACATGAACGGCTGTGGGTGTAACGCGTTGTGCGCATCAGGGCCTGTAAAAGGGCGGGTTCCAGGGGGGCACGATGGATTGTAAAAGCATCACTCGTAAGAGTGTGTGTTAGAGGTGGAGCGTATGCCCCTCAATATGTCGCTGTTATGTTCGGGTGTGTAAGGGTTTAGTGGCTCATTCTCCAGCCAGGCGCGTTCGCCTGTTGTGTCAGGCTCTAGTTGCTGCCTGGTATCTGTGAGCTGGGGCAGCCTGTGTCCTCTGGAGTAGCGTTAAGTCACTATGTGTTGGTAGGGCGTGTGTCATGGCCCAAGGTATCATTTTAACGTGTGCCCTCCATCGCATGCCCCCCTGGCCGGGGACAGGTGTGTTGCCCGCTGCGCAAGTGCACCACACACTAGGAGACCAAACATCATCCCCAGGCTAATTTCGGAGCATTCAGCCCGGTATTAACTATATCAGGTAAGCCTGTTTGTAGATGAGCGGTGTGTTCATCCCATCCCCACACCCCAGTTCTCTGAGGGGAGTGTGCGGTTCAGCCGCGTAGCCCCAAGCAGTCCCAGTCCAGGAATCCCCAACCCGCTCCCCCCCCCAATAGCTGTAGTGAGCGTGGCAGGTATGTGTTGCTGGGGGCGCCAGCAACCAGGTAGTGTCCTCGGCATTGTCGCAGGGGTCGACCCCAGTTCTCTGAGGGGAGTGTGCGGTTCAGCTGCATAGCCCCAGGCAGCCCCAGTCCAGGAAACCCCAGCCCGCTCCCCCCCCCCCCAATATCTGTGGTTAGCGTGGCAGATATGTGTTGCGTTGCTGGGGGCGCCAGCAACCAGGTAGTGTCATCGGTACTGTAGCAGGGGTCGTCCCCAGTTCTCTGAGGGGTATATATATATATTAGACCCCCTTATCATCTTGAGACTATCATAGAGCTGTGTGTTTTCTTGTCAACTTGCCACAGAACAGTTGGCACGTCATGACAATTTCAACCACAGTATTCAGCAGGTATTTGGCCATAACAACTTAAGAAGGTATCCTTAGAAGAACATTACTTATTTGCAGTCTATGGGAAATTACATCCACTGCATCCTCCAGGGTAGAGATTTTCAGCAGTGTACTGATGAAAAGAGATCACCAACTCCATTTTCTCCTCCAGCCTTTCGGTCTGAATGTGCTTTTTAAGAGTGCTTGCAGACTTCTCAATCTCCACTACAGTAAAGGATTGCATATCAGCCATCAAGCAATGATGTGCAGCATTGTCCTGTTTGGATTTTGGAGCAGAGCCTCTTCTTGTCTCCAGAAGTGGAAGATGGAAGACAACTTTTTTTATTGCTGAATTTAGTCAGGAAGTGTCTATGACTTGCGTATAGTTAAATATTTTATATTTTGGATGATTTTAGGAAATGCTTAGAACAACAATACCTACTTAATCTGTAGAGTTAAGCCTAACTGTCCTCTGTAGTGAATTAACTTTTTATTTGACAAGGATACAATCTTAATTTACTAGAAAATATTTTTTTACTCCTTGAATAATTGATCTTTGACTTCCTCAATCAATTACACTCTGCCATAAAAATGAGTTTTACACACACATATACATATTTATTTATTTATTTTCTTCTTCTTCAAGGTAATAGCTAATTTAGCCATAAAGCAGTACATTTTGTAGAGGAATTAAAGGGAACCTGGCATCACAGGTGGTTAACAAGTTCAGATTTCACATATGCCACTTTTTTTCAAATGAGATTTTTCTTGAACCCATCAAAACTACAGGTGGCAACGTTTAGACACTGGTGTTGAAGATTTGTGCATTCATCTTCACTGGGTACTGGAAATAGGATTTTATCCTATGTAGAACCTGGGCTTCAATTACGTAACAATGAGTGCCTATCACAATATACTGTTATCAAGCCTATATATTTAGCCTATGGGGAACTCACCAGCGTGTGTGTAATATATATGTATATATATGTGTGTGTGTGTGTGTGTGTGTATGTGTGTGTGTGTATATATATATATATATATATATATATATATATATATATATATATATTCTTTCTTAAAGATTGCTTCTGCCACACCCATCATGGTGTCCTGGAATGGATGTGAGTGAGATCTCACAATTCCTAAAGTTCTGTATGCCAAGGGCATAGGAGTAAATCCCAAGGAGATGAGGGAAAAAAAAACGTTGCCAGCATTTTGCCTAGCACAGCATATAGATAAATGATTGTCCTTTTTAATGTTTGTCATGACAGGTGCTGATAAGAATATGGGTATGAATTTAAATGAATTTGTTGAGGGACAATTGATATTTTTCTGTCTGCTTTCCTCTGCAATAGCAAGATTATATTCTATGCGGGTGCATACCGAGGGCGTCTTCTGCAATTCATTCCATGCTGGTCTTTGTACTATAACTCTCCGTGGCAGTGAGCTAAGTGTAAGCTAGAGGCCTTGTCACAGTAAGAGCAGAGCAGGCATTTATGTGTTTTTTGTTCACAACCTTCTATTCTTCAGATGAGGAAATTGTGTTCATTCTGATAGCAAATTCTATCTGATTGCAAACTATACCTTTTTTTTTTTTGTTCAAAGTCCAGGAATAGCAGCTAAAATTGCAGACATATCCTCGATCCACCTGCACAACATGCTGATATTATGGTTTATCAAAGCATTTTCAACTCAGTAGGAAAACCTAATGCACGTTGGATGATAATGCTGTGCAATTTTCACAGCATAATTAGGAGCGATTAATGACAGCACCGTGCAGTTTTGCAGTATGTTTTGGGGACAAGCAGGGACAAGGGATATGTTTAAACTTTTAACAGCTCTATGTTCAAAACCAAACATATGCCTAGGCTTAAACTCCTGAATTAAGCAAATTTCTCTCTTGTAAAGTCCGCATCTTCCTCATGGACCTAGGAATTTAAAGAAACTTTGTTATAGTAAATATTTTTGGTAAGAAATGCATCTGACCTGACTTTAATTGTACCTGATTTACCTGCTTTTTACCCCTCCAGGCTATACTTATTGTTGTCACAGTTGCCTTTGTCCAGGTAAGTGCTTTCACTATCACTTAAATGCCATGAATCATACCCCCCTTCTGATCATAGTTTGCTTTATACATTGTCTATACCAGGGGTCCTCAAACTTTTTAAACAGGGGGCCAGTTCACGGTCCCTCAGACACTGTTGGGGGCCAGACTTTAAAAAAAAAATTAACAAATTCCTATGCACACTGCACACACACGCATAAGGACATAAAACCACACACACACACATACGGACATTCATAAACAGACATACATATATACGGACATACATACTGAACTACACACACATATATACAGATACATACACACAGACAGACATGCATACATACACACACACACACACACACTGACATACAAACATACACACACACACTGACATACATACAAACATACATACACACACAAAATACTGAAATACACACATACACATACATGCAGATACATACATAGACACAGACAGGCATACATACATACATACTGACATACACACACGCAGGAGGGTGACTGTGGCTGATGGGAGTCGGCGTGGCTCACGCAACTTGGCTCTCTTCCCTCCCGTGCGGAGCGAGCTGGGAGGAAGTGACCTACGACCGTCACTTCCTCCCAGCACTACTTTGTGACTGCCATTTTTATTTTTATTTTTTTAAAGGGGCCCGGTCGTGCTATTGCACGGCCGCAGCGCTGACAGGAACCCTGAACATATAGGGCCCATTGGGTGGACCTGAGTGCTTGGGCCGGATTTGGGACACTGGCGGGCCAGATCCGGCCCACGGGCCGAACTTTGAGGACCCCTGGTCTTATACGCTCCATATACTAAATCTTTAATAAAATTAACTGTTTGTTATTTACATTTTTGCATGTTGTTACTGTTTTTCTTTTGTCGTTTCTGCATTTGGCATGTAATATGTAATATCTGCACAACTTATCCATGCCCCAATGATAGCCCATTGTCTTCATACGTCCTTTCTATCAAATAATATGTTTATAGTACTATTAATTCTATATTTATGAAGATATCAACATTTTCCTTCACGCTGAAACCTTTGTTCTTACAGCCTAATTTTGTTCCAGCTGGAGGAATATATTACCAGCTACATTGTTAGTTATAATGACAATTTTACAGAATGTAGATTACTCAATTAGATTAACTCATCCATGTTATTTATCCTTTGTCCTTCATCAGCTCATCACTGTAGGACTTGATTTCAGACTGTGCGCCCAGTATTTTGTTTCAGGGTTATTGTGAAGCTCTTTTATCTTGCTTTCTCTCTCTTTTGCAACTCTAGGAGTATCGCTCGGAAAAATCTCTGGAAGAACTGAGCAAACTTGTACCACCAGAATGTCATTGGTATGTGCTGTGTAATAGATTTTACAGATCGCATTGTACATCATCAGGCTAATATCTGACATGAGTTTACGAGTGTGTCTGTTTCCTTTCTGAACTGTTCCTTACTTCCTTTTCTGTGCTAAAGTTCAGAATCTCCACCGGCATCAGTTCTTTCTTTTATTCCCTATATTCCAGGCATTATTTTTTGTTTTCCACTGTCATGGTTTCATTAATAGTCTTTCTCTACTGTAAACTGCTTTCTATTCTTATTATAATACAGTCCCTCACTCCCACATTACGCTGATCCTTATGTCTCAACTCCTGATATTTCTAACCGTAATGGAATCTGGAAAGTGTAAATCGGTATGTGTATATATATATTCCTCATAGATGCTCACTCTCAGGATTATTCACTAAAGTAAGGACTTCAAAGTGAATTCAAAATTAATTAAAAGATTTAAGGGATATTCCAACCATCTTAACTACTGCAGCTTACTGTAATGTACCCAGTCACCGTTTCCCGGTAATAAGGCAAACTGCTTTACAACAGTTTGCTTCCTTACCTGGTTGCCTGGTACCTGGTCTCCTGTGAAGCAGGGTTTACAACGTCCATCTTCTGTAGAGCTGCAGAACTTGGATGTCAATCATACCTGTCATTCATTGGCTTAGAGCATGATCTAATCTGTCTCTGCTAAATTGGCACAGATTTGACGTTAGCCAGCTCCGAACTCTTTGGACTGTATGATGACGCCCCATAATGCTGCCACAGGTGAAGTTACACCTGCGGCATCAAAGAGGGTTAAATTTGGTATGTGCTGTTCACAGCAAAACACTGCACATACAGACTCTAGGCACGATGACCATGTCAGATCACTGAAGTTTTCACGGTGCCTGGAGTAACCCTTAGAAAGAATAATGAACAAGGAGAGCACACTTTGAAAACAGATTGACAAATGAGTATACTCCAAGCTACAGAAAGAAAAGATACTTACTGAAAAGTCTCTGTTCCCAAAGAGTCTTAAATCTAAAATTAAAAATGAATTAAGGAGCACATCCCATAAAAAGCAAAAAGATTATTTATTAGTTTATGAACAAGAGCGGACATATAACATCTTACAAAAGATTCACAATCATGAATTTATTCATCAAAAGGAAAAAAACGGTAAAAGAACCCAAAACTCATGAATCCAAAATAAAAAAGAAAAATCAAACAATGCACAGTAATAAAGTAAGACAAGGAGTAACCCTTTCAGGCCAGAATAGCCAAATTGAAAGCCGAACTGACTTGGAGAATTTTTCCAATCTGGCTATTTTGGCTTAAATGTTGAATTTCACTTCTTCTTGATTTCCCACTTTAGTGTTGCAGTATGGGTTCTTTTAAGATGTTTACCGCTCTCTGGAAAAATGCACTTGGCAGCTAATGGACAAATATATATTAAAAGGGACCCTTACTATAGTAAGCAAAACCACTACAGCTTAATGTAGTGGTTCTGGTGTCCATAGCATTTCCCTGCAATCTTAGCACTGGTGCATTGGTGCTTAGTAACACCTCTAGTGGCTGTCACTTAGACGAATACTAGAGGTGCTTCCTAATCCAGTGAATTGGCGTTCAGTGTCTCCATGCTCTGCATCTATAGAGCTGCAAAATAATTTTACCTCACATGTGCAATAGTCTCCCAGTGATGATCTCACCCATGGAGGCAGGTCCAGACACGGCAAGACATGCACAGCATGGGTAAAAAGGAAAGTTTAAACCCTTTCCTCTCATTGGAGAGGTATCCGGAAACCTAAACTGTGATTCCTTCTCTATGCACTTCTGTACATGTTTGTACTCCTGGCACTATAGTGTTTCTTTGTTTAACAGTGTAAATTTGCTGTCCCCTCAAAATAACTCCACACACAGCCATTAATGTCTAAACCGTTGGCAACAAAAGTGAGTACACTCCTAAGTGGAAATGTCTAAGTTGGGCCCAAAGTGTCAATATTTTGTGTGGCCACCATTATTTTCCAGCACTGCCTTATCACTCATGGGCATGGAGTTCACCAGAGCTTCACAGGTTGCCACTGGAGTCCTCTTCCACTCCTCCATGACGACATCACGAAGCTGGTGGATCTTAGAGACCTTGCGCTCCTCCACCTTCCGTTTGAGGATGCCACAAAGATGCTCAATATGGTTTAGGTCTGGAGACATGCTTGGCAAGTCCATCACCTTTACCTTCAGCTTCTTTAGCAAGGCAGTGGTCGTCTTGGAGGTGTGTTTGGGTTCGTTATCATGTTGAAATACTGCCCTGCTGCCCAGTCTCCAAAGGGAGGGGGTCATGCTCTGCTTCAGTATGTCACAGTACATGTTGGCATTCATGGTTCCCTCAAAGAACTGTAGCTCCCCAGTGCCGGCAGCACTCATGCAGGCCCAGACCATGACACTCCCATGACCTTGCTTGACTGTAGGCAAGACACACTTGTCTTTGTACTCCTCACCTGGTTGCCGCTACACACGCTTCACACCATCTGAACCAAATAAGTTTATCTTGGTCTCATTGGACCACACGACATGGTTCCAGTAATCGATGTTGTTAGTCTGCTTGTCTTCAGCAAACTGTTTGCGGGCTTTCTTGTGCATCATCTTTAGAAGAGGCTTAATTCTGGGACGACAGCCATGCAGACCAATTTGATGCAATGTGCGGCATATGGTCTGAGCACTGACAGGCTGATCCCCCACACCTTCAACCTCTGCAGCAATGCTGGCAGCACTCATTTGTCTATTTCCCAAAGACAACCTCTGGGTATGACGCAGAGCACGTGCACTCAACTTCTTTGGACGACCATGGCGAGGCCTGTTCTGAGTGGAACCTGTCCTGTGAAACCGATGCATGGTCTTGCCCACCGTGCTGCAGCTCAGTTTCAGGGTCTTGTCAATTTTATTATATACTAGGCCATCTTTAAGTAGAGCAACACTTCTTTTTTTTGCAGATCCTCCGAGAGTTCTTTGCCATAAGGACCCATGTTGAACTTCCAGTGACCAATATGCGAGAGTGTGAGAGCGATAACACCACATTTAACACACCTGCTCCCCATTCACACCTGAGACCTTGTAACACTAACGAGTCACATGACACCGGGGAGGGAAAATGGTTAATTGGGCCCAATTTCCACTTAGGGGTGTACGCACTTTTGTTACTAATGAATTAGACATTAATGACCAGGATTTGAATTGCAGATGTATTATTACTGGGGGGAATACAATTAGCAGGCAATCAGAATATAGCCTTAACACTATATGGCGTTTTCATCATAATATTGTTATTATTTATTTATTTTTTTAACAAATCAAATATTAAAGTAGAAGCAAAGATTATGACCATAGCATTCACTTTGTATACTGTTCCAGTGTATCATGACTGCACTGGAAACATTGCTTCAAATGCATGCATTCTTATTTTTGTACTCTTTTAGTATACGCGAGGGCAGAACGGAGCATACACTTGCAAGAGAACTAGTTCCGGGAGACACTGTTTGTTTGACTGTTGGAGACAGAGTTCCGGCTGATTTACGTTTGTTTGAAGTAAGTGAAAAACTGAACTACTTTTTATCAATAAAATATTGACTCTTGAACCAAAGCATACCACATTCTAAAGTAACACTAGCTTAATGTTCCAGTCATCTAGAACAGGGGTAGGCAACCTTTTAGCAGCACTGTGCCGATATAGGATTGTGATGTCCCGTAGCGTGCCAATCCTATTTTTTTAAATTGAGGTTTGTATGCTGCCGTATTCTGCTTGTGTTATTTTTACTGTAATTGCTTTGTATCGTTGTATTTGTGCGTATATGAGCATTATATTGTATATGTTCGTTAGTAGTTTATGGTATCGTGTATGATACATATGAATGTGGGCTGTGTATGAGGGCTGCTTGTGGAATTGTGTGTGGGTGGATATGTCACATTATGTTATTGGTAGTGTGTGGGGGCTGTTTGGGGCATTGCATGTGAGAGGCTGCATGTGGGGTTGTGTGCATGTATGTGGATTGTTAGTGGTGTTGCGTTTGTGGGGATTGTGTGTTGTGTGTGTGTGTGTGTGGGCTGTTCGTATTATTTGTATGAGGGGAGGGTTATTCTGCATTTCTGTGTATATCTAGCAGTGTGGGTGGGTTCCCTTGGTTCCAGTGGGGACCGGGCTGGCCAGGTACTGGTCAAGGACAGGAGTTGCGATAGCTGTCGAGGGCTGCTCTACTACAGTGTGGATTCCCATTCACAAGTGCTAGGAGGAAGTGATCTGAGATCACTTCCTCTATGTGCTGCAATGCATAAATTGAGGATTGTCCTTCACTACCTTTTCGTATTAGCAGATATCTGAAGTTTTACTGGGACTCGTGATAGGCCAGAGTGCGTTTGGCTCTAGCAGCCTTGAGTGCCGTGCAAAGACATCTCGAGTGCCGTGAATGGCACTAGTGCCATAGGTTGCCTACCCCTGATCTAGAACATAGTGTGGTAAATGGTAGCTCTTCATCAGTTAAAACTAGAGGAGCCATAATTGGATTTACATGATCAAGACAAATAGTTGACACTTAGAACTGGGTATTCTACCAAAGCGGAAATAGCTGAATGTTATTCAGCACAGTCACAGGCCCTTATATTTTATAGTGTTCCATTAATCCACTGAAAAAAAGGTACAATAAAGCCTAGGATGAACACAGTCCTATCCTGACCATGAAACAACTTCAAAAAAGAAAGCTATGCTTTCCCAAGCAGGGCAAACCTCATCAGTGACGCCGACATGCTGGCTTCTTTGGCAGGATGCCGGCGTCTGAACAGAGTGACATCAACCATTTCTATATTCTCTAGCCAGCACTAACAGTGCCAGCTAGGGAGTTACCATGGCAACCAAAGTGGTAGCTATGTGTGGAGAGAAGAAGAACCGCCTGTGGGAGGTCCTTTTTGCTCTCTTTATCAATACAGTCTTCAGCATAGAGTCTATGCTACAAAATTGATTGAGAGGTTGGAGAAAAAATATTTTAAAAGATGCTTTTCTCCTAATCTATACATTTGTAGGCAAAACACCAAAAAAAGTAATATATATATATATTTTTTGTGCATATCCGTCATAAAGTGCGAACATACATAAAGCAGTTGAAACAAAAACATTGCCTTTCCGCCTTTCCCTCCATTGAATTGTGCATGGCGTGAACTTTGATGTCACTTGCTAAATCTTTAATTTTCATTTAATGAAATTGAACAAATATAGAGCATCACTTGAAAAAAAGGTTACCAAGTTATTGGTGATTCTCAGTTTTTATTAAATTTACAGAGAAGTCTTGGAGTAAGCCCATATTATATCACCGTTAATACAATTGTTTCCTAATTTTAAGATTCTTGAAAGACTTGATTTCCTTTTTGATGTATTAATAAAGCTGTGGATCAGCCAGGGATGCATACTACAGCACTATGTTTATATCCTGTTGTACTCCTGTCCATACTTAAATATTGAGTTTAGAAAAGCATGTAATGCGTAAACACTGCACATGCATGGCACAAGCTGGAACAGTCAATCAGTCTAATGTCTCTGGTGTCCTATTTCTCTGAGCTGATCGTTCTCTGTGCTCAGAGAGATACATGCCTAGTGTGTGCTTTCTGTCTGCAATGTGTTTTTATTGGGTACATAAACAGAGTATACATGATGTTGAATAAATTTTTTTTTTACTGCAATAAATGCAGATTTCCTTGTGAAAAATGTCTAAAAAGTTAAATTTTGAGGTAAAATTAGTATTGATTCATTAATTTGCATTTGTTTACATTGCTATATTATGTGTGATTTTGAGCTCCTTCTTACATAGTCGAATGTAGTTTTCTGCATTCTCTGTGACAAAATATAATTAAATCTCATGCTGCTCAGGTGTTTCTTGGCCAGGTGTATATTCTTATGCAAATTTTTGGTAATTCTTGACACTTAATTAGTAGACACTTAATTGTTTATGCATTAAATAGATAACGCATGAAAAAACACATGCAAACCTTTAATTTAAAAATAATTAAAAAAAAAAACATTAAAAAAAAAAAACATCACGTTCAAAGTTCTTATTTTGAATACAATGTCTCAGGCTGTGCAGGGTTTGCAGCGAGTTCTCACCAAATCAGGATCGGACTCAGCCATTCACACTGCTCACTTAAAGGAACACTATAAGGGTCAGGAACACACTATAAGGGTCAGGAACACAAACATGTATGTCTAACCCTACAGTGTTAAAAACACCATCTAGGCCCGCTGCCACTTCCCTTCCCCCTAAATAAAGTAAAATCTTACATTTATTCCAGTCTACTGGTGCTGGCCGTGCCCCTGGTCTGCCTCCTTGGCTGACATCAGAAGTGTTGATCTGAGCCAATCACAAAGCATTGGATTGGCTGAGCTTGTCAAGGAGGCAGGTCAGGGGCAGAGCCAGCACAAGCCAAACACAGCCCTGGCCAATCAGCATCTCCTCATTGAGATGAATTTGATCACTGCATCTCTATAAGGAAAGTTCTGTGTCTCCATGCAGAGGGTGGAGACACTGAATGTCAGTGCGGCACAATGTGCAGCACTACCCCAGAAAGCACCTCTAGCAGTCATTTGAGGAGTGGCCAGTGAAGTTATCAGTAGGCTGTAATGTAAATAGTGCATTTTCTCTGAAAAAAACTGTGTTTACAGCAAAAAGCCTGAAGGGACTGATTCTACTCACCAGAACAAATGCAATAAGCTGTAGTTGTTCTGGTGACTATAGTGTCCCTTTACTTCTGCTGTAGATGAGCTTATCTTGCAAACTATGCATTTTGGACACAGCAAATGTTTATGGGAGTGGTAGTGCAATTGTCTGCATTTTGCTATAGAAAGCTAGCAAAGGAACTACAATTTGCAGAAATCTAATGCACAACACGTAAAGCACTGGTTTTGAAGCTAGAAGGGAAGCAAAGCAGGTTATGTGGAGGGGGTTTAAAATTTTAAACTAAAGAAGATAAAAAGTAACCATATTGCATATCATCTTTGTGGTTTCTTGGATTACCTGTTTTTCTCATTTACAAATAAGCGTAAGTAAAGGAAGTCCAAACCTGCACCTTTCTAGTATGTGAACTGGGCACCAAAAATTAATTTTTCACAAATTATTTTCCCGAGTTATTTACAGTTTAGGTTATGCCGGGAAATTAGCCTCTAAGAATAGTTTTGAAAATCTACAATACATTAAATGTTTCTGCTTGTTCTTACTGCTCTGTTAACCAAGATAAAACGCTTGCTGCTATTAAAATATTATATTCACATTTTGTTCAGTAAAGCAAGCCCTTTAGATTTAAAGTGTATGGTTTTGGGTAGAGGTCGGAATTACTTTGTTTAACATTCTATTTAGCTAGATTACTGCATGGCTGTGTGCTATCAGAATGCACAGGGAGTATGTGAATAGAGCTCTGCACTTTGTGATACATCAAATTGTCAAATAGGAGAAACCCCAGGGATGTAGGAAGAAAATAAATTTGCCTGTCCAGTAAAGCCAAATGGGTTTTTATTAACTACTGCACTACTGAAGAACAGATAGCTCTTCATTTTAAAGAACTATGTGCTAAAAATTATTTAAAGGAGACCATTAAAACAAACTTGCATGCTTATTCACTACACCTCAATTTTTTGAGAGCTTATTTTTTTAAAATATATATATATTTTTTTATTTAATTTTATTTAACTTTCTTTTAGCTTGGCTCTTCCAGTTCGGCTTAAAATGTAAATTTTTCCTAGTCAATCCTGGTTATTATGTGTGTAAACCTGCACCCACTATATTAAGCACACCTTCCTTGTAGCACGTGTTCTGCAAAGGGCCGAAAATATTCCTTTTAAATTTTTTTTTATTTTGGTCCTTAGTGACTAGATAGCATCATGGGATAACTCACCTTATTTCCAGCGTTGCACGGGTCTGCCGGAGCTGGTTCCCCCCCCCCCCCCCAATTTGACATCATCAAAATGGCCGATTTTTAGCCAATCCAATGCTTTCCCATAGGGCAATTTGGATTGGCTAAAATCGGCATGGGGCGGGGCCAAATGCCGTTATGGCCAATCAGGACATCCTCATAGAGATGCATCTCTATGAAGAAAATTCAGCGTCCCCATGCAGAGCGGGGAGACGCCGGCAGTGCTGTCTACTGTGCAGCACTGACCCAGGAAGCACCTCCAGTGGCCATCTAAGAAGTGGCCACTTGGAGGTGTCCCTAGAGGCAATGTAAACACTGCCTCTTCTCTAAAAAGGCAGGGTTTGCATGAAAAAAGCCTGAAGGGAACTAGTATACTCACCAGAACAACTACAGTAAGCTGTAGTTGTTCTGGTGACCATAGTGTCCCTTTAAACATTTGCAAATTTAAAAGACCCACTTGGTAAAGGGAAAATTATCTGGAAGGGATCAGATGTGTTTCTTTTATCATGGCTCAACATTTCCACTTGCCCACTACCTAGTGGTGAACAAACATTCTGCCCTGGCGAGTAGAAATGTGGATTTCCAGGCTTGCAGTAAGGGGAAACTTTTAGGCCTGACTAGTACTTTGGGTCTTGAAATTTTGAATCCTGCATTACATGGTTGGCTACTGGATTTATGCAGAAGATTTGTACTTTCTAGTATTTTTGCTTTTGAAAATTTTTAATCCTGCATTACATGGTTGGCTACTTAATTTATGCAGAAGATTTGGCCCTCGGGCCGGGGTGGGGGGAGGCACTTGCCACAACAGGCATGTGGGTTTCCATACACCCTGATCCTTTCCATTGCTACAAATGCCACAAGGCAGAGGTTTTCTGCATCCCCATAATGATAAAAAATATTATATCAGACATTGCGTCACGTGTTCAACTTCTCATGTGATTTACAAAGTCTCCTGCCATGTGGTCTGGCATATATTGGGAAGACGGATCTGCCATTAAGGGAACGTATAGGAAATCCATTTTAACTACTTTGATTTAATTTTATATTGGCACATTTCCCCCCACCATATTTTATTAACCTACTTGTCTACTGATTGGCCTCTCTTCTTTTTGGGTTTGTTTCTTTGATTAATGGAATATTGATGACCTAATATAAAGCTTTATTGTACTTTGGTTTTAGTTTAAAGGACCACTCAGCCCATAAACAACTTAATCTCTTGTTAGCTCTCAGCCTGGCTCACTGGCTGTCCAAGCCTTATTCTTCCATATTAGTTGAGCATCTGAGGAGAGATTTGAGGAGGCAGCACCACATATTCCTGAGGACAGAATTTCAGCTGTACACTAAAAATAGTTTAAAGGAACACACCACACACCTAAAGCACGTTAGTTTGCTGAAGTCCTTTATATATGAAGAGTGTGTCCTCTTATTTTTATTTTACAAAAAGTGCAGATTTCAATAGTAAATTTCAGTTTTATGAATGAGCCTTGTTACACCCCCTAGTTGTCAGTCAGACAACCAGTCCTTAGTGGAGCTAAACTCAAGTGGCTGGCAATTGACTGATGCAAGTGTCTTGCAGGTATTTCTAAGGGACTTTGGACACAAGATCAGGTTATGATTACGGTGCACCCATCCCATTACATTCACTGTCTTCATATTCTCTCAAGCTCCTTTTATATCCAACATTGCTGTGTCATATTAGCTACCTCTCTTTCAGTTTCCTTTCAGTATTAGTTGCTTAACCCCTTGAGGACCAAACTTCTGGAATAAAATGGAATCATGACATGTCACACACGTCATGTGTCCTTAAGGGGTTAAAGGACCACTCTAGGCACCCAGACCACTTCAGCTTAATGAGGTGGTCTGGGTGCCAGGTCCCTCTAGGATTAACCCTTTTTTTTTTTATAAACATAGCAGTTTCAGAGAAACTGCTATGTTTATACTGAGGGTTAATCCAGCCTCCAAATCCTCTAGTGGCTGTCTCATTGACAGCCGCTAGAGGCGCTTGCGTGCTTCTCACTGTGAAAATCACAGTGAGAGCACGCAAGCGTCCATAGGAAAGCATTGTAAATGCTTTCCTATGCGACCGGCTGAATGCGAGTGCGGCTCCTGCCGCGCATGCGCATTCAGCCGATGACGTCGCAAGGAAGAAGGAGAGGAGGAGGAAAGCTCCCCGCCCGGCGCTGGAGAAAGAGGTAAGTTTAACCCCTTCCTCCCCCCAGAGCCCGGCGGGAGTGGGTCCCTGAGGGTGGGGGCACCCTCAGGGCACTCTAGTGCCAGGAAAACGAGTATGTTTTCCTGGCACTAGAGTGGTCCTTTAACGCTATGTTCCTACCTGTTCGGCAAACTGTATTGAGTGATCTGAGGCTGCATTTATTATGCATTAAAATGTCCACTCTATGTCTTGACATGGGAGATTGTAACTGTCCTGATTAAAACCACAAAGTGGAAGAGCATAAGATAAACCTTTGTCTGCCGATGGGCTGCACCTCAACCACCTTGGCCATATGTATTCTGTTATTGAGCATAATATTTGTGAATGAATATTGAATAATTTACCTGTAATCACTAACATGTATAATCTGTATACCTTTTTAGTCTCAATTAATTTCCCAAATATCATTCTATGGGTCTCATCCCTTAATTTCCATGTATCTCACAGCTCGCTGTCTTAATTTGTTGCTCCATGGTGCATAGTTATTGCATTCTGTAATAACTGCAGAATTAATTATCCATTGATCATTAAAAAATTTTGAAATGTTGTTGCATCTGTCTCCCCGATGATAATTTAAAAGCTGATCAATACGCTCCTGAAATGATCTTGGTGCAATTGTCAGTAGGATATAGCATTGATACAAGACCTAAATGAGGCTACAGGATCTTTAAAATATATTATTGTTCTCTGTGCAATTATCCTGTTCCTTTGTCTTTTCAGACTTATTTTTAGGGAATATATATATTGTTTCATAAATTGTGAGTGATTGAGCTCATGTTTTCCATTTTAATCAATGATGCTAATGTGATTGTTACATAAAAGTCCAATAAACCCCTCGATATTTACATTCCACTGTTTTGTAAAAGTAGTGCATATTTATGGGTTGTAAATGTGTCTGACCTCTTTGTAATAGGCAATGGATCTTTCTGTTGATGAATCCAGTCTGACAGGAGAGACTGCTCCTTGCTCCAAATTGACCGCTCCCCAGCCGTCTGCAACGAATGGAGACTTAACATCAAGAAGTAACATTGCATTCATGGGAACACTTGTTCGATGTGGCAAAGCAAAGGTATATCTACACCGTAAAAATTACTCAGTGTTGATATATTTAAAACTGTCTGAAACAAAGCTGTTGTGCTAAAATTCTGTGCACACCAGGATGGTAAGGGGTTTTTTTCTTTTCTGCACTCTTTGTTTTCAAAGGCACAGTTTAAGCCCCATAATCACTACAGTTTATTGTAGTGGTTGTGATTTGAGGAGTCTGGATGCTGTTCCCACCAATTTTTGTCAACCAATTTTTGTTTCGAGTGGGTGTTACCCAGTGCAAAGAAAATACCAAGATACTAAGATAATGCACTCAAAGACTCATTTCACCATAACCACTGCAATAATCAGTATATGCCAGACTTTGATTAGGTGATCACAAACAAAACACATTTGGTTTAGTCTCATCCTCCCTGTTTCCCCGATGAACTTACCATTGTAAAATTATCTTTGAGGTTCTTTTTAATGTATTGCTGGATAAGGTATGGCTTTTGTTGGAACCACCCAAAACATTAACCCCTTAAGGACACATGACATGTGTGACATGTCATTATTCATTTTTATTCCAGAAGTTGGGTCCTTAAGGGGTTAATGTAGAGACTGTCATACAATAGGAAAGGGTTGGAGCGCCACTAAGGAGGTTTCTGTATTTTTACTGGGGCTGCTGGATCACACAGGAGTACTTGGTTGGAGTGTGTAAGTAGATGGGGATGAGTTATAATATACAGTTCTTTGCTTGATTGTGATGGGTATGTGAATGGAGTGAGTGGTAATATTAAATGTGTAGCTTAATAATGCTGGGGTACATGATATGGACTTATTTGCTGAGATCACTACCCCACTACTTTCACACGTTTGTTGGCATTCTAGACAAGAGACAGTTGCTGTAGGAATTGAAATGGTATGTACGTGTTTTTTTTAGATATCTGTGTTGTGTAAGTTGAAGACACTCAAGAAGTATTCAAGATTCTAGAAAATCTGCCTTAATATCTAAATATACCAAATGTAGAGAACAGATGTCCCGGCACACATAGAAGGTCCAAAATGCAGACTTTATTGGAGTGGAATGGCAACATTTCAGCTCACCCAAGAGCCTGGCTTGAGAAAGCCTCTTGTGTGAGCCGAACTGTTGCCATACCACTCCAAAGTCTGCATTTTGGACATTCTATGTGGCCGGATATCTATTCTCTACATTTGGTATATTTGAAGGGATTGGCAGTCTCCTTGGTTCGTGTTGCACCACATTGTGAATCTTCGAATGAAAAGGAGTGTGCTGTTCCTGTTTTGTATTTTAACATCTAAATATGACGGCTATTATAAACCAGAGGCTTTGTTAAAAATGGAGCATCGCTTGATTTGATTAATACTTGACATTAAAACACGACGGAGTCAGAAATTCTGTAAAATTAATGTTTAATCCTCTAAAGCTCTTTTGTGGAACTGCAGGTGCTAGAAAACACAGAGAGAGAGAGACAGAAGGCTTAGCTGTAAATTCCAGTGCCGCCTGACCTCATTGTTAATATTGCTGAAGAACAAACACTAATCAAATCTGTCTGATTGTGAGAATGCAGTGATAGCTCAATCAGTCCATTGTGAAGTCTGTTTGTCCTACTACACAAATGCCTGCTATTTTTTTACTTTGGAAGTCCTATTTATTGGATTGTTATCGTGGACATTTAAGGATTGTGTCCATTAAACAGCAAAGTGTGAATTGAAAACAAAAATGGAAAAATGAAGATAAAAATATACATGTTTTGGACGGATACATGGTGCATTAAATACATTCAAATAACAAGCAAATATAGATTTCTGGGCACTCTATGTTGGCTGTATACAACTTAGTTCTTGAAGCTCAACACCTGCCCAAGGTTTGAGCATTTCCGATTCTGCTACTATTGGAATGTTGAGATAAATTGTGAAGTTCTTCTCTGTTACATCGCAATGCATTTGTAATAAAAAACTTTTAAATATTTTTCCTTTCATATACCATGTAGCCTAATAATAAATGAAACACTTTGCTTTCCGTACACTGCTACTTCTTCCAGTATTTTTGTAATAAGTTTGGATTTATTGGGTCGCGATAAGGCCAGGCAATCGAAGCTGTGGAACATACTGCAGTTTCCATATATCTTCTGGAAAATAGTATTCTGTGGCAACAGTTGTGAGTGTTGTGAGTGAAAGCAAAGAGAAAAAAATAGATGTTCAAATTGAGCAGGGAGTTGCCACTCCTATAGAGGAATTAAAAAAAAAAAATTTAATTAAATTAAGAAATTCAGAATCCATGTGTCAGTATTTAGCTGAATGAGATGGATCATAGTTCGCAGTGGAGTCCAAGGTGGGATCATTTATTGTGAGTATTAAAAAGTAGATGATTAAATGCCTCTTGCAGCTGCTGTAAAACATTGAAGTGGAAAGGCCTCATTTTAATTAATTAGGCTTCATTTTCTATTTGTATTAGACAAAGCCATTACTTTTATTACACAATGTCGTTACTTGGAACCCAGTAGTAGAAAAATGTTTCAGTAGATGTTCAATAAATGTTAAGAAACATGTGTCTTTGAAGTGGATATTGGCTTTCAGGTTTTCTCAAATGTAACACACCACTCCTGTGGAGAATTTAAAGATTAGCCTTCCAGCTGAAGTGGTAGAGGTTAACACAGTGAGGGAGTTTAAGCATGCGTGGGATAGGCATAAGGCCAGGAACTATTGAAAGTATTTACAAAATTGGGCAGACTAGATGGGCCAAACGGTTCTTATCTGCCGTCACATTCTATGTTTCTAGTCCATTCATGACAGAGAATGTGCCAGGAATGTCTCGTTATCTTCACATTTGCTGAACCCTTCTCCTGAAAACCGTTAATATCATACACTGCAAACCTCGTGAACACTACAATGTAGTGTAGCTATATAGCGAGGAAGCTATCCATACAAATGTAACTGTTAATCATGTTTCACTTTCTTTAATTTTGACTTAATCTGCTGTGAAAAAAATCCCTCCCTTCACACACCTTTACTAGCATTGCTTCACCTCAGAGTCAGTACGTGTATGCTGTGATGTCATTTAAGTCTGTATCTAAGGCTGGCAGGGAACAGGCTTTATATGTTTGTGCTCATAGTACAGGGGATGCATAATGCGCACACAAAACAAAGCAACAACATTCATGTTCCATTTTGCCTTTCAGACTCCCTCTCTGTATTATGGTAACTAAGATCTTACTAAATTCCATATGAACAGCATTAAAAAACGTCAGCCCTGGGTCAAGCACATTTCACAGCACTGTTTTTGTGAACTTTATAATGCATGATATTCAGACATGCATCTAAATATAACAGAGCCACAAAGCTTAAAGCCAGTTACTACAATATATAATGTTACCTGAACTAGACAAAACCAAGCAAACCTTTATGACTGTTATTATTAGTAACATTAACATTGAATTTTTTAAAGAAATTACTGTTTTTGTTCAGAGTAACAAGTCACAACCCCACTCCCCCCCCCCCCCCCAAAAGAAAAGAAAATAGCAAAAACTTACCTCATTTTCAGCACTGAGGCCAAGTTCTATCCCAGTATGATCCTTCTTTGCTGATATGACTCCACAGATGTCAAGGAGGGCTGGATGATAAAAGCACATGGGTGGCACAGAGTGGGAATAGTGCTGTCATTAACTGTCTGTCACCAGCGTGCTATGAGTGCTGATGACAGAGGCCAAGCATGCACAGAACTAACATTAACTAGTTTGGAACTTTTGGTCCGAACTTTCTAACGACACCACAATGACTTTGCCGGAGGTGGAGCATGTGCAGCTTTTCATAGCAAAGCTCCGCTCATACAGACGGACCATGACCACTGCAAATAAGTGAAGTGGTCATGGTGCTTGGAGTAACCCTTTAATGTAATCTGTTTATATGTTGGCAACCTACTAACCCATTCATGACAACAGGTTTTTTTAAACTTTTTTTTTTTGTAACTCTTGACCTCATCTTCACCAATCTCTGTACCACCTCTAATCTCTCCAATGTTCCATTTCCTCTATCTGACCACCATCTGCTGTCCATTGACATTAGCATACCTCGTACACAAATGACACCACCCTCACGACATCAGTCTCGCAGAAACCTCCATTGTCTTGACCTACAGCAATTCTCCATCAACCTCCAAAGTTTATTTTCACCCATTTCAACCCTCACCTGCCCTAACACTGCAACCTCCCTCTACAACTCCACTCTCTCCTCTCAACTAGACATCATGGAACCTCCTACACTTAAACGCAGCAAGGGCCCCCAATTACAACCCTGGCACACCAAGCTGACCCGATACCTCCACAAATGTTCCAGAACTTCCTCCACTTTAAATTGATGCTGCGCTCCTACAGTCTGGCTCTTTCCTCTTCAAAAGAGAACTACTTTAACACACTCATAACCGTACTCTCCCGCAAGCCCAAACGACTATTTCATGCTTTTAACTCTCTTCTTTGCCCTGTTGTGGCTTCTCTTCCTTCCTGACCGCCACAAACTTTGCAACTCTCTTCACTGAGAAGATTTCTACAATCAGGGAAGAGATCTCTCATCTCTCTCACCCCCTACCAACTTTTCCTGAACCACACTCCCTCAGCTGTCCTATGCTCATTTGCACCCGCTAGAGCAGGAGAGGTTTCTCCTCTGCTCCGTTCCTCCCGCCCCACCACCTGTTCCCTCGATCCTATTCCCTCGTATCTCATCTGCACTTTTTCTCCTTCTCTTGCTCTGCTTCTCACTAACATTTTAAATCTCTTCCTCTCCACTGGAACATTTCCTCTACCCTTCAAACATGAAACTGTTATCTGAGTCTGAAAAAGCCCAACCTTGACCCTAATTCCCCGTCTTAACTACCACCCTATCTCGCTACTGCCATTTGCCTTCAAGTTCTTTGAGAGAGTTGTGTATGTGAGATTGACAGACTTCTCTGCTTGACCTGCTTCAATCTGGATTCTGCACTCGGCACTCTGTTGAAACAGCTGTAACCAAAGTATCCAATGATCTTATCACTTCAAAATTCTGTGGCCACTACTCTGTCCTAATTCTCCTCGCCCTTTCTGCTGCTTTTGACACTGTTGATCATCAACAGCTTCTTCTCATCCTCCGTAATCTCGGTCTATGAAGTACCGCTCTCTCCTGGTGCTCGTCATACTTCTTTCAGTGTTTCTTTCTCTGGCTCTACCCCTTCTCCCCAATCCCTCTCTTGATGTTTGCCAAGGGTCTGTCTTTGGTTTTTAATGTTCTCAATCTACACTGCCTCCCTAGGTAAACTCATCAGCTCCTTCGGCTTCCAATATCATTTCTATGCGGATGACACGCAAATGTATCTGTCCTTTAGATACATTTACTTCTCAGTATCTTCTCTATTAATTAAACCTTCCAGATGACATACTCTCTGAACAGCCTGCTTGTAATGCTATATCTCCAAGTCATCTTAATTTTTTTTTGGCTATCTTCTTTTTATTTCCTCACAATTGTCTTTTTAATGCTACACGCATTTCTTTCCCGTGTTTGCTGGTTCAGTAAGTCTACTGAGTGAGCTTGGCAAAAGCGGGACAGGACAAACATTTTGATGTTCAGAATAGTTATCACATTTCAGAGTTTGTTTTACTTTGAAAATTCATTAATTGGACACCTCCTAGGTTTTGTTCTATTTTTTTATTTTTTTATTACGGTATTCCT
This sequence comes from Pelobates fuscus, assembly GCF_036172605.1. Classification (NCBI taxonomy): domain Eukaryota; kingdom Metazoa; phylum Chordata; class Amphibia; order Anura; family Pelobatidae; genus Pelobates; species Pelobates fuscus. The sequence continues at coordinate 286,826,057 of NC_086320.1, read as the reverse complement.
TTTGAATATTCTTTTTAAAGTTTTTGTTTTGACATGTACAATTGGATATGCTTTGAGTATACATATTATGATGTACATTTAATCATTTATTACAAACTCAGTTGTATTCATATTTCACCTGATTTGCAATATGTTACTTTTAATAAAAATTTTCATTTGCAAATAATGCATAGAATTGACTGTCGAAAACCTAGTTTAATGCGCATGACCAGTAGCCCCTTGCAATTATTGGCCATCAGTAGACTACACAATAGGACTCACATGTTTAATTTGAGTATTATAACTATTTAATAAATGCCATTTTATTTTAGGGAATAGTCATTGGAACCGGAGAAAATTCTGAATTTGGGGAGGTTTTTAAAATGATGCAGGCTGAAGAGGTGAGTAAAACAATATGTTTATTATCTCGTACCTTAAGTCAAGTAGTTAATGTGATTATTTATATCCGGTACCTTTCAGTGTATGTAAGTATCTGGTAACGATGTACTAGCCAGCACATTATAATCCTCTTATTAGCTGCCTAAAACAGATGTAATTTAAAGAAATTAATGCAAAAGGCTCACAAAGGTTCATGTTTTCTATTCCTGTCTCTGTCTTTTGATTTTAAAATCAATTAACTATATATTGTTTGTTTATTTTCGCTTTCAGGCACCAAAAACGCCATTGCAAAAAAGCATGGACATTCTTGGAAAGCAGCTGTCCTTGTATTCATTTGGTATAATAGGTAAGTATAAGTTAGCGTGATATCTTGTTGGTAAAGTGAATTTGTTTACTTATTTTTTCTGTGTATAAATAAGTTTAAAATCTCAATTATCAAACAACAGTAGTGTTAAGGGTTATAAAAAATAGTGAGAAATGTTTTTAAAATTACACCTTGTATCTTAGGTTTCATGTACAGCAAGGAATACATACCAATGACATAAAATCCCAATCGATTAATATTGATGAGTATATACTGTAGTCTTTAATAAATCTTAGAAAAACTTACAAGTGGTAAAACCATACAAACAAAAGTAAGTATGGTATATGCTACATACTAATAAACTCATATAACACATATATGCTACATACTTGTAAAAGTGCTGTCACTATAATCGCATGGATATCCAAGTGGACCCACTCTGATATAGTCTCTGCAGGAGTCCCAATATTCAAATCTGTAGCAGTTCCGGATCTCATTGGCTCCCGTTAATTTGTTCTGAAATATTGCTAGTGTAAAGAGATCTTTTAAGTATCCATAGGGCAATTAGAAGAAATTCCTGTGTCATTGTGACCGGTTTATCCTCAGGAGGACTTTAAGGAGAGCGGTGTGATTACATCCTGTATTCACCACCTACAAATACCGCCCCATATCTTGGAACAGCTGGTTACTGAAGCGCAATCAAAAAAATGGCCGACCAGGATCCTTTATGGGCTGTTTTTCAGATGTTGGGCTAGGCTTTTTACTTCCAGTGAAGGGAAATCTTAAAGGAGCACTATAGAGTCAAGAACACAAACATGTATTCCTGACCCTTTAGGGTTAAAACCACCATCTAGCCACCCTGGTCCCCTAATGCCTCTAAAATATAGAAAATCTTACTTGAATTCAAGCCTGCAGTTGCATAGTTTGCCCCTGTTTCCGTTAGACCTGCCCACTTCCTGCTGACATCAGCAGAAGTGGTAGCCTAATCCTATCACAATGCTTCCCCATAGGATTGGCTGAGACCGATAAAGAGGCAGATCAGGGGCAGAGCCAGCACAATTCAAACACAGCCCTAGCCAATAAGCATCTCCTCATAGAGATTAATTGAATACATTAATCTCTATGAGGAAAGTTCAGTGTCTGCATGCAGAGGGAGGAGATACTGAATGTTTGGGTGCATTTTAGGCAGCCATGACCCAGGAAGGATCTCTAACAGCCATCTGATGAGTGGCCAGTGAAGTTATCACTAGGCTGTAATGGAAACACTGCAAAAAGCCTGAAGGTTATGATTCTACTCACCAGAACAAATTCAATAAGCTGTAGTTGTTTTGGTGACTATAGTGTCCCTTTAATGCATACCAGGCCCGGACTGGCCATCGGGCACACCGGGCAAATGCCCGGTGGGCCGCGGTGGCCATGGGCCGAGGCCGGCAGGGGAAGGTCCCAGGATCTCCCCTGTCGGTCTGTGCAGGGCCGGCACTATCCGAGCGCCGGCCCCGCTGTTTGCCATGAAGGGCCGGTGAGGAGATCAAAGATCTCCCTCACCGGCCCACTGAAATAGACATGCGGCTGGGGAGGGAGAGGACCCAGCGGAACTCTATCTTGCAGCTCCGCCGGGTTCCTCTCGCGAGATCCGGCGCGTCGCCATGGCAACGACCGGATCTCGCGAGAGTGAACTCTAGCCTCGCAGGCTAGAGTTCACTCACCCACTGGATCACCAGGGATGCTGTGCGAGCGCCGGTCCCCCCTCCAAGATACCAACATGCCGGTCCTCCCTCCCACTCACCACCGTGCCGGTCCCCCCCTCCCAGGCTAAAGGTAAGAAGGGAGGGGGGGATTTAATGCCTACTTATTTTTATTTTTTTACCAACCCAAAACACACACAGACAATCCCTTCTAATACTCACACACAGCACTCTCACACCCATCACACACAGCACTCTCACACCCATCACACACAGCACTCTCACCCCCATCACACACAGCACTCTCACACCCATCACACACAGCACTCTCACACCCATCACACACAGCACTCTCACACCATCACACACAGCACTCTCACACCCATCACACACAACACTCTCACACCCATCACACACAGCACTCACCCCATCACACACAGCACTCACCCCATCACACACAGCACTCTCACACCCATCACACACAGCACTCTCACACCCATCACACACAGCACTCTCACACCCATCACACACAGCACTCTCACCCCCATCACACACAGCACTCTCACACCCATCACACACAGCACTCTCACACCCATCACACACAGCACTCTCACACCCATCACACACAGCACTCTCACACCCATCACACACAGCACTCTCACACCATCACACACAGCACTCTCACACCCATCACACACAGCACTCTCACACCCATCACACACAACACTCTCACACCCATCACACACAACACTCTCACACCCATCACACACAACACTCTCACACCCATCACACACAGCACTCACCCCATCACACACAGCACTCTCACACCCATCACACACAGCACTCTCACACCCATCACACACAGCACTCTCACACCCATCACACACAGCACTCTCACACCCATCACACACAGCACTCTCACACCCATCACACACAGCACTCTCACACCCATCACACACAGCACTCTCACACCCATCACACTCAGCACTCTCACACTCAGCACTCTCACACTCAGCACTCTCACACCCATCACACACAGAACTCTCACACCCATCACACACATCACTCTCACACCCATAACACACAGCACTCTCACACCCATCACACACAGCACTTTCACACTCATTACACACAGCACTCTCATACGCAGCACTCTCACACCCATCACACACAGCACTCTCATACCCATCACACACAGCACTCTCACACTCATCACACACAGCACTCTCACACACAGCACTCTCACACACAGCACTCTCGCACCCATCACACACAGCACTCTCGCACCCATCACACACAGCACTCTCGCACATAGCACACACAGCACTCTCACACATTACTCGCACACTCAGCCCACAAACATCACACACACGGCACCCCTCAAACACAGCATCCATCGCACACACACTGCACCCTTCACATACACACTACATCCCTCACAGACACCTACTGCACAAAACACACACACACAATACTTCCGAACATATTTATATTATATATATATATATATATATATATATATATATATATATATATATATATATATATATACACACACACACTACAGCACCCCTCACACACATACTGCAGTCCTAAACACATTACGTTCCAGACACACACTAGATCCCTTACCCAACTCTGGATCATATACGCACACTAGATCCCTTTATACACTCTGAATCCTTATATACACACACTCACTAGATCTCCTACACATTCTGGGTCCTTCAAACACACACTAGACTCCTGTATACACAAACACTGCGCCATCTACACACACACATACTACATTCCTAAAATACACATTCTGGATCCCTTATATACACACTAGTTTCATTGTAAACAAACACATACTACACCCCAAAACACACACTCTCTACAACCCCTACAAACACTACATCACCTATATACACACACACACTATAGCCTGTATGCACACACTTACATTCTCTACAGCCCCATGCCATATATGCATTACATTACACCAAAAACACAACACTACTAAAACCGACCTTATTACACAATACCACACCACAATCAGCTCACTCTACACACACGCAATACCACAAGCAGGCTCCAAACACATGCACAATACTCTTTCCTGGCCCTTTTGTCTCCTGGTATCCATTTATAGAGACACCAGAGACAAGTTGCAAGGAAACACAGTACAAGCATGTTATTAAATTTGCTTGCACTGTGCAGAACAAATACAGGGCTTTTTTTTCTCATGCTAGAGCGCTTTAGCAGAGCTCTGCGCATGGTCTGCCCTGGAAGAGCATTGAACCAACTTTGAGAGGGGGCGTGTTTGTCATTGGTGATGACGAAACACACCCTCTCTGCCCCGCCCCCTTCTTAGTGGGCCGCCGTGATAAAAAAATGCCCGGGCCGAATTTTTCTCCCAGTCCGGCCCTGATGCATACCAAGACATTTTGGACAATGCAGTGCTTTATGGGGAAACCGTTTGGGGAAGGTCCTTTTCCATTCCAGCATGACTGTGCCCCAGTGCACAGAGCAAGGTCCATAAAGACATAGTTGGATGAGTTTGATGAGGGCCTGCACAGAGCCCTGACCTCAACTCCATGAAACACCTTTTGGATGAACTGGGACAGAGATTGCAAGTAATGCCTTCTCGTCCAACATCACTGCCTGACCTCACAAATGCTCTTCTGGATGAATCGGCAAAAATTCCCAAAGAAACACTCCAACATCTTGTTTGAAAGCCTTCCCAGAAGAGTGGAAGCGGTTATAGCTGTAAATGGGGGACCAACGACATATTAATGTCTGTGTATTTAGAATGTGATGTCATAAAGGTCCCTGTTGGTGTAATGGTCAGTTGTCCCAATACTTCTGTCCATATAGTGAATGTTGTGGTCTGTTATTACTGTAGAGATGTTTTTATTGTTAGGATGTATTTTTGGCTCTTTCCTCTTGGCTACTGTTTTTATATCCAGACATTATTATGCATTCAAACTGCTTCACATATGTTGTATGAGGATTGTGCAGTCTGTTCCCCTCCTCTGCTCCATCTTGACATATTTATGGTCTAAATTATGTCTTAGCATCTTGTATTACTGGGTGTAAATGTAAATTTTATTCCATTCCTTATCCTCAAGCTAACTCTAAGCTAACATGCAAAAAAAACAAAATAAATTTCAGTAATACATTGTGCTAGCAAAATTATTAGTGAATAAAATTTTTTTTTTAATTTGTGTAATTTATACTAAGCTATGGTCCCTATAATCAGTCAATCGATTATTTGCATGGAGTGCATAAGTGAGAGAAAGAGAACCCTCCTATAGGTGTTCGTTGGGTGAATAAAGTAACAGAGTGACAAATGACAGATGTCAATGAAGCCAGTGTGGCAATATCATTGGGGATGATTGCCCTGCCAGCAGTGCCAATATTCCATGGCAGGACAGGATGTAGTCTGGAGCAGAGGATGGGTGTTAAATTATAGTAACACTTAATTTCCTCTTGGGCTTAGCTACACCCAGTGGGCTTAGCTGCCCAATTATGCTCGCTGGTAACCTTAACACAATATGATCTCCTGCAATAGGGATTTGAGAAGTCACTGTCCCTTATTAAGCAGACATCCATCACCATTCATGGTGACTATGCATCAGAGCATAAAGTGCCCCAACTTGGTTCAGGGACATACTTCATCACAGTTTATGTAATGTTATTGACCACATATATAATCTTAGATGCAGGATACTCAACGCTTACACCACATATAACTTTTCTTGAAATATAAAAATGGAGTGATTATGCTAGACGATATTGTTAACTTCTTCTCTTATGCCTATACTACATTTTGTCTATGTTCAATGTGCTGTAATAACACAGCTGCAAAAACATAGAATTAAAAAACGTAAATAATTACAGTAACCCTGTGGAACATGATGCCGCTAATTATAGAATTTATCTCTATGATAAACTATGTATCCAATGCCATAGGCATTGTTTGAACGTGATCCAGTCATGACATGTTCAATAAAATATATTTTTTATTTTCCCTTCATGGGAAAATGAAACGGGCAGACATTTTATTTCATATTCCATAGTTTCTCTCATTGTTTCAAACTTGTGACATCAGGAGGTACAGGAGGCTAGGCCAAGAAAAGCTTTTATCATTGAAATAATCGGTACAATGGGAAAATATTGAATTAAAGGAAAAGCAAACCATGTAGTGTCGTCCCCCCCTTAATAAAATAGTTTACTCTTCCTTTAATGTATGTGTCACTGATAAAACTCATGCGTGTACTCAATTAATTATTTGATTTGTCACAGGTATAATCATGCTTGTAGGATGGTTGCAAGGAAAGCATATACTCGATATGTTTACAATAGGTGTAAGGTAAGCAACAGCTCTTTTGATTATTATTTTTATGTCACCCCTCCCAATTGTAACGAATATCTATCTTTGTTCCAGTATCATTATGACACCTTTTTTAAGGGCATACAATTCATAAATTGTTGTGATATATGTGCTGGCCTTTACCATGAGCAGCTACAACAGAAAACAATAACTGTACACAGAATCAGGTTTATTGAAGAAATACAAATATTTGGGGTAACATTAGAGACTTCTAGCTCAAAAGATATTGAAGCTTAAAGGGACACTATAGTCACCAGAACAACTACAGATTCATGTAGTTGTTCTGGTGAGTATAATCATTCCCTTAAGGCATTTCATGCATTTACATTGCCCCCTAGGGACACCGCCAAGTGGCCACTCCTCAGATGGCCACTGGAGGTGCTTCTTGGGGGCAGTGCTGCACAGGAGGCAGCACTGCCGTTCAGCGTCTCCACGCTCTGCATGGAGACTCTGAATTTTACTTATAGAGATGCACTGATGCAATGTATCTCTATGAGGAGGCGCTGATTGGCCAAAATGGTGTTTGGCCCGCCTCTTTGCCGATTTCAGCCAATCCAATGCTTTCCCATACATTGGCTAAAAATCAGCAATTCTGATGATGTCACCAAGGAGGCGGATCGGGGACGGGGACGGGGCCAGCGCCGGCGGACCCGCGCGGATCTGGAAATAATGTATGTTTAACCCTCCTATAAGGGGGCTAAGGAGGGTCAAGCCACCTAAATGGGGAGCCTGGGTAATTGGTGGCCAGAATGACTGGGCATCACTTTTAGTGATTACGTTGCTGAAGCAAATTGTGAAGTTTTGGGGCACCAGTAGGTACAATGGAGAAGTGGTGGATTGCTAACCTGGTGGATTTGAGGTGGACTCCTTTGGGTATTCTTTGCATTGGTCCAGTTCCTTTGAATCCCGGTGTACTGCTGCCCCTACCTTGTATCATTGTAGTCTGTTTCTTTGTTGATGTATACCTACGTTGATTACTGTCTTTCTGTCTCTTTTCTTATATGGAATCCCTTAACACGACTGAATAAAATATATTATATATTACAAAGCTCATCTAATGTTTTTCCTCTCAACCGATTTGATCAGATTATGCAAAATTCTAAAGTATTGTTTCCATGGAAACAATTGGAATATTCTAGAATGTTTTAAATGTATGTTTCAATTAAAGGACCACTCATTGCAATTAAGTTGTCATGTGCCACGAGGTCCTGGTGCTGGCTTACCTTAAGGGGTTAAGCCATTAACAAATGGTTTAAGCCCAAAGTCTTTAAGCAGGCGTCTAAGCACTCTGCCCTTGAACTTCTGCTCAATGTCTGAGGCTTCAGTCAGGAAACTGATAGGCTGAGAGCATCAGCTATTACTCTCAGCCTGTCAGAGGCGCCCTGTCCAAGGGTTCATGATTGCAGTCATGACACAGAAGTTATAAGACAGTACTTCATTACAATCAAGTTGTTATGGTGCCTGGAGTGTTCCTTTAACCCTTTAGAAGGAAGTTTCTATTGGTGAAAAAGTTTTTAGAGGATAAAGTAAACAGCATACCAAAATAATTTATATACTTGCAGAGATAGATAAGTTTGATAGATGGATATTTTCAAAGCTCCCCTAATTCTAAACTAGCTCTTAACAGACGAAATCTCAGTTAATAATCAGTGTTGATACTTACCCTTAAGGCTATACCTGCAGATGTGTTTTCAACAAATCCAAAAGGGACTAGAATTCAGGATTGCATATATTAGCCATACATCGCAAGGTTGTCCCCTTCTAGCGTATTTGTTCTACCCACTTTACATGGGATCCATAGTGTATTTGTTCAATTTTCCATATGCCGGAGTAACCTTTTTTTCATGTGTGGAGTGTGTGAATAGGGTTGCTGTTGTATGCTTGTGTTGGTAAGCATGCTAGCGCAAAGGAACACTCCAGGATTGCTCTGGCGCCATCCCAGTGTAACTTGTCAAACCATTTTAGTATGGTTGACAATTTCCATTGGCCTTTCATGCACCCGTGGCCGCATACCCCCCTTTAGTAGACTACACCAATATGGCTCCTTGCATGAACAGAACATCTTTCGAGCATTTTACTAACAATCTTTCAAGGCTGGATGTTAAGAATCTCATATTCAAAATATAGGAATTTAGTAGCACTGTAGGACCATGTTGTGTTTAAGTCCACCACCCAGGATCATGCAAGACTGGACAAGATATGGGACATGTGTATGCAATATTATTATTTTTTGTGTATTTTCTGTACGATTTTTTTAATCCTCTTCTTCTGCTGGTACATATTTCATAGATTTCATGTTTTTTCTTTCAAATTCTGCTTGTTTTATTTCATTGCTGTTATTACTCCTTTGCGTGCAGCACTGTGATTGCTATTCCACATCGATTTTATATCTTTTCCTTGCAGTTTGGCCGTGGCAGCTATCCCGGAAGGCCTTCCTATTGTGGTGACTGTAACACTAGCTCTTGGAGTGATGAGAATGGTGAAGAAAAGAGCTATTGTGAAGAAATTACCCATTGTAGAAACTCTTGGTAAGAAGCCCAAAGTACATATTATAGAAAAACATTTCCGGTTACATTTTTGATAATATGCGACTAAGCCAGCGTCAAGCTAGAATCATGTATTTGGTCACTCAATTATTCACATATACAGAACAAAATATCGAGCTGTTGTTGTACTGATTTTACAGGACCAGATCATCCTAAATGTCTTTTGTTTATGTTTCAATGGTATTTTTAGGAATAATCTAGATACACTACTACATTGGAGAGACAGAAATGCTTCTCACACAGTCATATTTTTTTTTATCTATCTGCTTTTCGTATGCAAGGGGTATAAATAAATCCGTAAATAAGCTAAAGGTGTCTTCAAGTGATTAATGGTAGGGCAGAGGAGACCGTTAAAAGAACGCTCCGTCACTAAAACTTTCACCATTTTCAAACAAGAGTAAAAAAAATCCCTTTAATTAGGAAATTAATGCTATTAAAATAGTTTTGACATACACAGGCTGTCCCCACAAATTCAAGCTAATATGGCTCCATAAGTATTGGTTTTTAGCTGTCTAACCCCTATTTGGCAAGAGGCACATTCCTACTGCTATATTCACAAGTATCTCACTACACTAGACCATTGTCACAAATGGATTTTCAAAAGATCTTTATTGAAAGCACTTAGAGCAAACATAGTACAGGAGCTAAAGGAAACAGGACGTCACTGTATTTGGTACTGCAAATTAAAAAAAGAAAAGTCACCAGTTGAAATTCTGCAGTTTACCAACGTGCACAGACAATAGCAAAACTGACCATTTTTTGAGATGGACAAATTTTAATTAATTTCTTTATTGCTAATACTCAAAAGAGTAATGAACCTTAATACAATAAAATTGCAGTATGTTTAGAGTGCTAATCACAATAAAAAATAAATTAATAGAGAGGGTTGACTTCAAGAAATAGGCTAAAAGCAATACAGTCCAAAGCATTGTATTTATAAGACTGGCTTCAATAAGAGTGATAAACATAAGCCTTAAAGGACCACTCTAGTGCCAGGAAAACATACTCGTTTTCCTGGCACTAGGGTGCCCCCACCCTCAGGGTCCCCCTCCCGCCCGGCTCTGGAAAGGGGAAAAGGGGTAAAACTTACCTTTTTCCAGCGCTGGGCGGGGAGCTCTCCGCCTCCTCTCCGCCCCGTCGGCTGAATGTGCACGCGCGGCAAGAGCTGCACGCGCATTCAGCCGGTCGCATAGGAAAGCATTTACAATGCTTTCCTATGGACGCTTGTGTGCTCTCACTGTGATTTTCACAGTGAGAATCACGCAAGCGCCTCTAGCGGCTGTCAATGAGACAGCCACTAGAGGATTTGGGGGAAGGCTTAACCCATTAATAAACATAGCAGTTTCTCTTAAACTGCTATGTTTATAAAAAAATGGGTTAACCCTAGCTGGACCTGGCACCCAGACCACTTCATTAAGCTGAAGTGGTCTGGGTGCCTAGAGTGGTCCTTTAACCCCTTAAGGACACATGACGTGTGTGACATGTCATGATTCCCTTTTGTTCCAGAAGTTTGGTCCTTAAGGGGTTAAACCAAAAGCAATCTGGTCCAAAGCAGAATATTTAGAAGACTGGATTCAATAAGAGCTCTAAACACTAGTCAATAATACAAAAGGCTGGCGCTCCAATATGCTGTATTTTATATCACAATAATGATATGCAAACTAATAAACCTTCTACACCACGAAAGACTATTAGTGGTAATAATGGCAAACTATGTGCTGACACGGTGTCTTTAAGTAAACATTTTAATACCACTATTCTGCCATTCTGAGCCTTATAAAATTATGACAGGCCGCTGCCCAGAATATCTTGTGCTGTGCTGTTTCCCAGAGTGTTCAGCAACGCATGGTTACCTCTTGTTATTTTCTCCCTTGAGCTATAGATCAAGGGCCAGAGTTTTTTTTTTCTTTTTAAAGTTATTATGGTGAGCCTTTAATCATGTTGAGTAGGACGTTTCATTTCTGAGCAGGTTTGCAGTTTTCCTCTAGATTAGTGTTCAATTTGATGTATAAATCATAATCTGTGCTAATGTTGAAAAAAAAATCAAAAAAATCCAGTGAATACGAAAATATGAATGTAGGGATGAATACGCAAACTGGTTGGGAGTGCTTTGCTCTTGCAACCTTGCAGTTAAACTTGCTGTATTTTGTTCATTTTGGGACACTTAAGAGTTTTACATTTTGACAGCTTGGGTTTGAAAGTACTGCCCAGCAGAATGTGGCATTGATATGTAATGCATGTAAAATCAATTAACCCCTTAAGGACACATGACATGTGTGACATGTCATGATTCCCTTTTATTCCAGAAGTTTGGTCCTTAAGGGGTTAAAGGGACACTTGGGGCACTAAAAAAAACCTTTATGGATTTTATGGTGTTAGATGTAAGGGATTTGCTGCAGTTTTTGAAAAAAAAAATAGTTTTTGAAAAAAAAATCTAGGAGCCAACTAAAAATGTTTTTTTTTTTTAAACTAACAAAGTTGAATTTGTACGAGAAAAATGCACTTCTTAAAGGGACACTATAGTCCCCAGAACCACTACAGATTAATGTAGTTGTTCTGGTGTCTATAGCCTGTCCTTGTAGCCTTTTCAATGTAAACACTACTTTTTCAGAGTAAAGACAGTGTTTACATTGCTGCCATGGAGGCAGGCCAGCTGCAGCGAAACCGGTACGGCGTGGGAAAAAATGTGAGTGAAATCACCTCTCTCATGTGATCAGAGATGGGCAGATACCTAAACAAATGCACACACTCTCTGATACACATACAAAAATGTCTAGTGGGAGAGTATCAGAGCATCCTGATTCGGATCGCTGTCTTGTCTGGGCAGCGCTAACTGAAGGAAGTACAGTATTTTTTTTTTATCTTTCATTAGTTTTTAGTTATTTGTTTTTTGTATTTTTTTATGTGTTTATGACGCAAAAAAAAAAGAATGGGTGAACCCCAGACTAGTCCCTTTAACTAATTCAACCACCTAGCAGTAGATGGGATTCCTGTGTTCCCATCGTGAAATCCCAAAACAATAATAATTTAATTCTGGGCAGAGAATGGAAAAATCATAACCCTCAACAATTTAGATGAGTAGTAGAATGTTGCACACTGGTAGCAGTAGCACCGGAACTCTGTGGTAGAGGTTCTCTAACCTCCGAATATATCCACAAGGGAAGAGCCACAGGCTGCACATCCTAGGGTGAACATGATAGTTTTATTGTGGAATGCAGGAAAAAAACAAGGATACAAAGTTTTGGCCATGATATAATACGGCCAAAATGTCATGTCCTCATTTTGTCCTGCCTTCTACAATTTAGTTGGTGTTGGGGCCATGCACAAGCATGGAAGCATAGAGCTGGCCCAGGGTGATGTATATACTTGCATATGCAAAGTAAACAATATGTAAAGCATCAGACTTTGAGAAGCAGTAAATGTGGTTAGTGCCACAAGACTGTTTTCAAGGTGTGCTAACTGGACTGGACACATCAGGTGTGCTAAGTTGACACATCCTCGGATAAAGTGAACAGATGTGTGACAGTGGTGCTTACACTAAATATGGAAACCTGCACATTGTTTTGGTTACCTGAGGCGGGTCCTTGTAGTGTTTGTGTATGTGTGTGTGTGTGTGTGTGTAACACATAATACGTCTGGCAAGCATTAAGGTGAATGCTTTAAATAGGAACATTTTACAGCACATGCTGATTTTACAGAAGTCTTTCTAACATTAAAGGAACACAAACATGTATTCCTGACCCTATAGTGCAAAACCCACCATTAAGGTGGCTTACCTCCCCCCCTCTCCCGCCTCTTACTTTCTTAAAAGCATGAAAAACTCACCTTATTTCCAGTGCCATACGGGTCCGCCGGCACTGGCCCCGCTCCCTTGGTGACATCATCACAATTGCCAATTTTTAACCAATCCAATGCTTTCCCATGCTGGGGCCAAACACAGTTTTTTGTCAATCAGCACCTCCTCCTTGAATCAATGCATCTCTATGAAGAAAATTCAGTGTCCCCATGCAGAGCGTGAAGACGCTGAATGGCAGGGCTGCCTACTGTGCAGCACTGAGCCAGGAAGGACCTCCAGTGGCCATCTGAGGAGTGGCCACTTGGAGGTGTCTCTAGGGGCAATGTAAACACAGCCTTTTCTCTGAAAAGGCAGTGCTTGCATGAAAATGCCTGCATATAATGATTATACTGACCAGAACAACTACATTAAGCTGTAGTTGTTCTGGTGACTGTAGTGTCCCTTTAAAGCTGATCTATTCTTATACCATTTGATGATGCTGGTAAATATACTAATACATTGTATACACCTTCAGTGTGAGTGCAGTAAATCAATACAAGCCTCTATTACTAGATTTAATGATTATTATACAGAACAATCCTTTCCTGGCAATTTCTTCTCTATGGGCATTTTAGGAGCATTGAACATTTAACACATTTGTTTGACTTATTGTCAAGCATAAAGGCATTTGCTCCTGCTCCCCAGAGAATCTTAATGGCGTATTAAAGAACACGCTGATGATTTAGTGGAAACATGGACCTTCTTACATAGCTTGACCAATTTTATTCTAAAGACCTCTTATTCCTCTGTTGTGCTTCTTAGCTCATTGTTTGCTTCGGCAGCACCCAGGGGGAGGATCAGTGGATTAGTCAATTCCTTTCTAGTAGTGCTGTGCACACATTGGTTTACATGGATCATTTAGTTCCTTTTAAGCTATGTTTTTATATGTCTATATTTATAGTGGAGCAATAACGCATACACTTTAGGACTGTATTGGGTAAAATTTAAATATTTATTAGGCATAGAAGCACAATTCATGTTTGTAGTGAAGATCGTGTTCAGTCCACAGTATACATAACCATTCCATGATTTTACACAGCTGGTCAGTGGTTAGCTTGAGTAATGTGTGCATTGCTTTGCTCTGTAATGCATTAAAGGGACACTATAGTCACCCAGACCAATTCAGCTCAATGAAGTGGTCTGGGTGCCAGGTCCCTCAGGTTTTAACCCTTCAGATGCAAACATAACAGTTTCAGAGAAACAGCTATGTTTACATTTGGGGTTAATCTAGCCTCTAGTGGCTGTCTTCCGGACACCAGCGCCGAGGGAGCCCAGCGCTGGATTAAGGTAAGCTCCTGACGGGGTTTTTAACCCCTTCAGCCCCACGTGAGGGGGACCCTGAGGGTGGGGACTCCCTCAGGGCACTATAATGTCAGGAAGACCGCTTTGTTTTTCTGACACTATAGTGATCCTTTAACCCCTTAAGGACCAAACTTCTGGAATAAAAGGGAATCATGACATGTCACACATGTCATGTGTCCTTAAGGGGTTAAGTAACCATCATGCACTAGCACAGGGGTAGGCAACTTTCATCACTCCTGATGTTGTGAACTACATTTACTCGATGCTTTGCCAGCAGAATCTGTTCTACCGTTGATGGTCGCAGGTTCAATGCCCAGCAAGGTTGATTTAACCTTTCATCCTTCCAAGGTAGTTAAAAGGAGTACCATTAACCCCTTAACGCCGTTACGACGTACCATGCCGTCCCGCATTAAATGGGCTTTAAAGCCGTTGCGGCGGCATGGTACGTCGTAACGGCTTTAAGCCCCTGTTGGAGAGGTGTACTCACCTCCGCCGCGATCCTCTTCTGGGGGGCTGCCTGAGAGCCCAGGCAGCCCCCCTCTGGCAAATGAGGCCCCCGGGGGCCATGTGATCTCTCTCAAAGAGCGATCACATGGCCCCCTATAGCTGGCTATGGATCTGGTGGGAAAGTAAAAAAAAATATATTAAACATGTGTAAAAATAAATTTAAAATATATATATATATATATATATATATATATATATATATAATATATAATATATATATATAATATGTATATATAATATATATACACATATTATATATATGTAACGTCATACAAAGTGTATTTTAATATTAATATAAGTATATATATTAATATTAAAATACACTTAGAATGACGTTAAATATATATAATATGTATATATATTATATATATAATAGATGCACATATATTATATATAAATATGTATAATTAAAATAATAAATAAATAAAATAATAAAATAAATAAATAAAATATTGAAACAAAATTTAATATAAATTATATATGCATATGTAATTTCATTCTAACTGTATTTTGTTATTAATATATATATATATATCGGTAACAAAATACACTTAGAATGACATTCTATATATATCTATCTATATATAAAATACAAATAACCGCAAATATATATATATATATATAGATAAATACATATAATTACATAAAAGATTACATTAGTATACACGTAGAATTTAAATACCTATAAATGCATATATATTAAAATTCTACATGTATATTTAAATAATCTTTTAACGTAATTATGTGATTTGATTGACATGCCTGACAACACAGGGAGAAAGTGCAGAGAATTTAATTGGCAAGCACTATATTTGACCCTGTAACTCTCCAAGACACCATAAAACCTGTACATAGGGGGTACTGTCTTACTCGGGAGACTTCGCTGAACTCAAATATTAGTGTTTCAAACTGGTAAATTGTATTACAACGATGATATTTTAAGTAAAAGTGACGTTTGTCGCATTTTTTACAAGTGAACGTTTTTTTTCTGGTCTATATTATTGTTGTAATATGTTTTACTGTTTTAAAACACTAATATTTGTGTTTAGTGAAGTCTCCCGAGAATAACAGTACCCCCCATGTACAGGTTCTGTTGTGTTTTGGAAAGTTAGAGAGTCACATATAAGGCTTGCATTTAATTTTTTTCACATTGAAATTTGCCAGATTGGTTATGTTGCCTTTGAGAGCATATGGTAGCCCAGGAATGAGAATTACCCCCATGATGGCATACAATTTGCAAAAGTAGACAACCCGAGGTATTGCAAGTGGGGTATGTCCAGTCTTTCTTAGTAGCCACTTAGTCACAAACACTGGCCAAATATTCGTTTTTTGCTTTTTTTCACACAAAAACAAATATGAACGCTAATTTTGGCCAGTGTTTGTGACTAAGTGGCTACTAAAAAAGACTAAACATACCCCACTTTCAATACCTTGGCTTGTCTACTTTTTCAAATGCTATGCCATTATGGGGGTAATTCTCATTCCTGGCTACCACACCGTCTCAAAGGTAACATTACTAATCTGGAAAATTTCAATTTGAAAATGGAATGTTCTATATTTGGCCCTGTAACTTTCCAAAACAACATAAAACCTGTTAATGGGGGGTACTGTTGTACTCGTGACACATTGCTGATTACAAATATGTGCATTGTTTTGCAGTAAAATCTAACAGTATTATGACAATCACAGTTAAAATGTCAGACGGAAATGCAAATTTAAAAAAAAATCTTATTTTCTCACATTTTTATTTTATTTTATTCATAATAAATAATGTTCCATATATGAATAGTTAATGATAAATTAAAGCGCTGTTTCTCCTGAACAAAATGATATATAATAAGTGTGGGTGCATATAATTTGAAAGAGGGGAACTACAGGTGAACAGACATATAGCGCAAATTTTAGTTTTTGTTTACGTTTTGTTTTGATCAGAACGTGCACTATTGACTCCGTCCTGAAGGGGTTAAATTGGGTAATAATAACATCCCCTGGATGTTGGGCAAAAGTAACATCCCCAGGATGTACTTAGAAACCAGAGTAATCTGAATGTAGTTTCCTGGTTAAAGGCATTCTATAGTGCAAAAAAATCAAAGCCGTTTTCCTGGCAATAAAGAATCCCACAATGCCCCGCTCCCTCGCGCCCCCCTTCAGTCATTTACCTGAATCCAGCGCCGATGTCCCTCGGCGCTGGGTTAGGCTCCGCCCACACTCCTCCCCCGCAGACATCAGCCAGCGTGGGAGACCTAATTTGCATGCGTGGCAATGGCCGCGCTCACATAAGGATTTCCCCATATGAAAGTATTATTCAATGCTTTCCTATAGGGAAAAATCTGACGCTGGAGGTCCTCATGCAGATCGTCAGATAACAGAACAAAGGTCCGTTACAAACCAGGAAGCTGTCTAGTGGCTGTCTGGTAGACAACTGCTAGAGGTGGAGTTAACCCAGGCTAGTAATTATTGTTTTATGTAAAACATTATGTTTTAGAAATACAGCAATTCTGATTTGTGGTGCTGTTTTCACTGTGACTTATATTGTGATATTGACACATTGGTTTCCTAAGCCAAATTTATTAACAGACCAGACCCATTCGCTGTAAAATCAAAAGAAAGTCAAGCTTTATAACGATGTAGCCCATGGACTGCCTTGCATAAAAGCCTGTTAGAGGAATACCCAAGAGCTCTTGTTATATTTTGCTTGTTGTTGAAATACAGTCACCCAGAATCTTCAGTAGTTGGAAGGCTCTCCGTTCACGTACTGTGCTACAGTGTTTTGGGTAATGGCAGTTGGAAACAGAAAACACTTTCAATTTTTTGTAGATTCCATTCTGTTGCCAGGAATAGTGAAAATGAGTGTCGCCTGGGATCATGCAGGAATATCCTGTACTCATGAATATTTTTGGAAATGGCTCATCTGGAATTCACATCTTTTATTAAAGAGGAAATGCTGCTCGTTCTTAATCTAATGTTTCTCTTCTGCCATTAGGATGCTGTAATGTTATCTGTTCTGATAAAACCGGCACTCTGACCAAGAATGAAATGACCGTAACACATATTTTTACTTCGGATGGAATCCATGTAGAGGTATAAATGTCGCTTTATGGTGAATATTGTTATTGATTGCAAAAGTTATAATCGTTTGACATGAAAGTTAGTTGAACGATATTGTGTATATGAATTCATGTGTTTCTATTCAAATGCAACTGATACACAGTTAGTCAAATACTAGACTTCAAACTGTTAGTGGACTGCAAACTACATAAACTTTTATCAGCAGGCAACACAGTGTGTGTTTGGCAAAGGATCAAAAGAATGTGGTCTGCTAAACTCTGGAGGTTCATTTAAGTCATGTTTTTTTTTAACCCAGAAAAAAAATTAAGCCAAGCCCTTCTTCTCTGTGTAGTCTAACACTGCCTCTAAAATTTAAAAAAATGCTTTTAGATCTTTGTAGAAGCAAAAATATTTTTAAAACCTTGCAGAGATTTTGAAAATGTCATGTATTTTTAAAACATATACCAACTGGATTTGACCTCTCAGGAGTTGTTGAAAAGTGGGGAAAACATAATTTAAATCGTATTCCTTATATTGAATAGGAGAATGTAAAACATCTTTTATTCAACGTAATACAAATGCAGTGAGTATAATCACTTAAAGGGTTACTCCAACCATCATCACCACTTCTGCTTTTTGATGTGGTCATGGTGATAAGAGTCTGGATGTGATGTGTTTCAGCTTGAAACACTGCACGTTCAGAGATATTTTTAATTGTGTTCTGGGCCAAGTTGCACCCCCAGCACATGTAACTTAGGCAGCCCATAACTCTGTACCACGCTGCCTAATGTCAATTCTGTGCATATTTTACGTCTGTTGTCAGCATGCACTTCACTAAGAATAGCTGGCTCGAAAAAAGAATGACTTTAGGATAGAAAATATGGATTTGGGCCCAAAATAGGGACTGTCCTTCTTAAATAGGGACACTTGGGAAGTATGCGATAGTTGCTGTACCCTAGCACCACCTTTCACCAGTAAAGGGTGAAATCGTTTTCACAGTTTGATTTAACCCCTTAAGGACCAAACTTCTGGAATAAAAGGGAATCATGACATGTCACACATGTCATGTGTCCTTAAGGGGTTAAACCCACTTACAGACGAATGACAGAATAATTCCATATTAACAAGCTGATCTTTAAACATCCTACAGTTAATTTGAACGTAACAAACAGTTAGTTACAATGCAGGCTGTATAAAGGTACCAAAGTTAAATTACGAGGGCAAACCGGCTTGCCCTCGTAAATTGGGCATTTAGGGACTAATTATAATGACAGCATGAATTTGGTTCTCATTAGGTTAATATTTACCGTAGATACTACTTAGGAAGAAGGGTTCGGATATAAACATCAATGGGAACATTTTCTGGTAAAATATTAATTAAAAAATACATGTTTCCTACTGAACATTATGAAATCGTTTTAAGCCGGGAAAAGTATTAGACTCTGACATAGTTTTAAATTATTTTAAAATATGTTTGTGGTTGTCTTTAGAATGCAGAAAAACCTGTCCCATAACTGTGTCGGTGAGAAAAAATGCAAAATGAAAAACCATGATGCAGTACATTAGTTACTAAGTAATTGAGGTTAACAAAAAAACAAAAAACACAACACATCTTTGTCAAGGTTAACATTTCACACACACCCTCACACTTGTCACTATTTTGGTTTCAAAATTAAATTAAATGTGTTTATTAGAAGAAAATATTTGTAAGTATAGATTCTGTAATGTTATAAAATGCTGTCGCAGTTTTTCCATAAAGTGAAATTGTCAGCAATTTCCAATGCAGCTATTTTGGCCTGAAATATATCTTTGTTTTCCTGATAGTCCAGTGAACCCCTCTTACAGTAAATGCTCTTTTTATTTAAAGGAACCCTTAGTGTAATTATACATTGTAACCTATAAAGTGCCACTTAAAGTTTAATTTTGCTTCTTTGCTATAAGAAAAAGAAATATTTTGGCAAATTTGTCTAAATGAAGAAAAACAGGCATGTATTTTTTTTAGATGTATGCAGTTTTTTTTTTTTTTTTTTTACCCATTGAAACTAATTGCTGATCCTTAATAAGTATACTTTGACAACAAAAGATGCTTGTTTTGAAATGTTATCACAATAGGCAAGGCTAATTAGAATACTCTATATCAAATATGTGTAAAAATGCCTCTCTTTTGAAAGAAAATCAAATATTAACCTCTGAAAGAGCAATGATAATCACTATCTGGTCTTTGAAGCATTATTGCAAACATGGAATGCCTTGCATATTAAGCATTGCCGTGCATTCTAATTTTGAAATAGAATCTTCAAAAGCAATGTTGTTTTCTGGCGACATTAGATGTCACTTGTCTATAAAGGAAAATCGTAAAAAAAAAATTATAATTAGTGAAAATAAAACTTTATTTAATGTACGTAATTGAGCTTCTTTGTATGTTGTTATATATTGCAATAAAAAAAAAGGTAGATATTTTAATACATACCCATGCTTACTTATGTTCCACTGGGACAACCATATTTAAAAAGAATCGTCAAACTAAATATCATACAGGTATCCATGGGCTCTCCTAATGTTATGCCCAAGTGCCATGCATCACTGAGATGCAGCAGCAAATTGCATATATTCTTTGTTTAGTGGAATAAGGGTGTATGTACACACACTGTATACTCTTGGTTTACATTAAATGTTTGTCTTGTTTACCTATTGTACAGCACTGTGGAATATGTTGGTGCAATATAAATATTTGTAATTATAATTTTTTTTTTTTTTTTTTTTTTTTTTTTTTTTTTTTTTTTTTTGTAAATCTTTCTTTTATTGAGGCATATGGTTATGGTGGTACAGAATAAAGAGAGGGAGACTTGCAGGGGTTATACAGGCAAATATCGTCATAACAGGTTACAAAATCTCCTTGGATTATCAGCCTCATTTTATATTTTTTAAACAAGCTTAAAACATTGGGTTATTCAAACAGGTGGATTAAAATGTATGTCTCGGTTATCCAGCTTAATTAATGTAACGTTGATACATCGATTTACATTTTATGTAAGCACATAGGGATATCAAGCTTTATAACAATAATAGATTGGTTTAATCACGCTAAGCTTGGCAGATGTATAAGTGGTCTAGTGGACTACTAGAAATGCATCAGGATAACTGTCGTTTAACATAGCTAAGTCGGCATTCTTGCAGGGCAGATGTTGTGAGTAACATAACATAGAGCTGCGTTTTGTCGTGGGACGCGAGTTAAGGACTCTTTTAATAATGGGTTTCTGCAGGCATAAGTTTTCCATCAGGGGGCAGCAGAGCAGCAGGCTCAGGTATTGTAGTTAGAATAAGCAGAAGGATTGGGGGCTTATAATACCTAGCACAACTTTTTCAAATATACACTTTTCATAAACATTAAGGTTGTTGTTTAGACCACACAGGCTAAGGGGTTAAGGATGCTAAGCATTACTTAATAAGAGGAAACCACCAGGTCTGTTAAGAATTGTGTGACAAGCGGTAGAATGACCGAGTGGGTATAACAGTAGTATATGTATAAAACAGTATATCATAACACATGCTGCTATGCTATATCAGAGCTGTGCGTGTAAGAGGGAACAGCAAATCTTTGCCCTGACATATCAAGTGTCCCCTTGTGCTCGTACTACTCAGCCTATGCCCATGGCTGTCAGACACAGTTCAAATCCTTTTGCAGGGTAGTTGGGTTCCCTCAGTGGGTGCTTGGTCCTGGCTTGGTGTAACTGGGGTGCCTCCTGTGTCGCCATGTGGCGGTTGTCTGCAGCCCTGGGTCGCCGCGTGGTTACTCGCTTGTCCAGTGTGCCTTGCTTCGATATGTTGCAGGGCCTTTTAGTCTGCTTGGCATCCTCCTTACTGCGCTGATGCAGGTAGATGCTTGTGCCCGGGTCGGCTAGCTTCACTCCTCGCCCTCCTGCGTGTCGGGGCCTACGTGGTCGGGTGGCTGCTCCAAAGGCCCGTAGTGGGATTCCATAGTGGCGCCGGCGGGTCACCGGGCGAATCCACGAGGCCACCGTCCGAGCGGCATGGTGGTAGGGCATACCCCTGGCTCGCAGCAGCATACAGAGGGTTGAGCAGAGCCGGTCAAGAGCCTCCACGGGGTGCGTGTGGGCCTGGGCGCCCGCATTCTGCTTGCATTGCTTTCGTTGGGTAGCCATCTTGGGTAAGTTCCAGCCGTTTTTTGCTACTGCCCGTTGTCCTGGCTCTCTCTGCTCGTTTTGTGGCTTTTGCCCGCTTGTCTAGCTGGGACCGGGATGACCCCCACCGGTCCAGGGGGGGGGGGTTAGGGAGTCGGTATCGAGTCTTGGGGTACCTTGTGCTGTAGAGAGCGGCCGCCTCTCTCCAGCTCTTACTCCTGTAGGCCTCAGGGTACGGCCCGGTCTGTGCGCCCCAACAGGCTCCAGAGAGGTATCCCCCGATTCCCCGGTGCACCCCCGACGTGGGTAGTACACTTTGGTGGGTCTTTGGGGCTGTGTAGCCGGCGATATTGCCCTATTTTCGGGTCGCCCAGCAGGAGCTCCTTCCCCACACGTCCGTTCAGCTTGGTGGTCAGACTCCGCCCCCCGTAATTATAATTTTTAACACAGTCTTTGTCATCGTGTGCCACTTGGCTGCATCATTCTTATTGTGTTTTTCAGGTTACTGGAGTTGGGTACAATCGCTTTGGAGAAGTGATCCATGATGGTGATATTATTCATGGGTTTTGCAACCCATCAATAACTAAGGTTGTTGAGGTAAGTGTTCCGGTACTTCTATTTCCTGTCCTCTCTTTTATGTTGGCAGGCTAATTAATATCAGGGCAGCAGTTTGATTTACTAACAGGGCTGTTTCTGAGAATTCTGAATGCACGGCTTGTAACTACATCTTTTAATACGCGTCTCACAACAACCTTATTCCCTCTTAATCCATCTGTTTTATGAATGGATTATAATTAGGTCTCACTGAGCATCTAATATTAAAAGGCAATTGAGATTCCGCCTTAATGCTTTGTCAGTGATGGCTGAGCTTGAAACGACTGGTATTTGTGATCTGTTTCTCTTCGGGCCGGCTGAGCATTATCTGCACTTTTCTTTTGTAGTTTATTAATCACTGTATTACCATGAATAGCCATCACAGTGTTACATGTTCAGTGGAGCAATCTCCATACTTGATTATTTTTTTTTTCTTCTTCTTTTCTTTTCATGATACCAGTTGCATGGTCTTGGCAAAAGCCCAAAAGTTTTGCACCTTTGTTCTACCCCCCCATATTTTCAACTGCAAGGGAAAAATAACTACAGCTGCGTATTTCTTAAAAGGCCCTGCTACTTATTCAAAGTTAAAGGAACACTCCAGGCACCATAATCACTACAGCTTGTTGTAGTAGTTATGGTGCTGTGAATGCTCAGGTGCCTGTCATCTTGTTTGTGGTTATGGTGATTGGAGTGTTTCTTTAACTCTCCTGTATAATTGGTGGATCAAAAGTGTTCTCTCAGATCTATAGAGCAATGAATAGGGGGTTGTAAAAACCTTAACATAGAAACATCACTTTCCCTTTTAAGGTAAATAATATAAAAATAAATTTATTAAAAGAGATCACAATTTTTTATTTCTTTTACGATTGACTACTCTTCAGTTGCTTACCTTGCGATCACAAAACTGGGGAGACTTTTTACACAAATTCTTGCGGAATGTGCGGGGCAAGCTCAAGACTGCTGACTCCCGTGATTTTCCGACCATTCTAATGCTTTAAAATTAATCTAGGGGTTGTAGGCCATCCACACGTGGAAGGCTAGAGTTTGAGATTCCCTCCACTTACAGGGTTTTTCACTAAAGTGAGAATTCAAAGTGAATTTCACATTTAAGGTAAACGTAAGTCAGCTATCCTTTTAGTTTGACTACTCTGCCCTTAAATTTGAAATTCACTTTGAATTGTCACTTTAGTGAGTAAGCCTTTCAGGGAAACAAAAAAAGTTGCGTTACTTTGGCAAATTAAATATAGTATAGCAGAGTACCAATAACAACGGCAAGCTGCCCAGAAATTGGGACAACGTTTGTATCTATCAGTGTTGGCTAACCCTTGAACCCGTTATCTATGTCAGCTACAGACCATATTATCTCTAGCTGTTCTACATAATAACTGCATACAGCCTTGGGAATAATAGAAACAGGAGCAAACTCTTTATTTGCCCATAGTACAAATATGTGTTTACTATTCTTTCAAAGTAGATAATTTGATGTAAAATGTATTAATAGTAATTACCTCTCACCTGTCCTTAGGCTGGCTGTGTGTGTAATGATGCTGAAATAAGGAACAACATTTTAATGGGAAAACCAACGGAGGGGGCCTTGATAGCTCTATCCATGAAGGTAAGTGATGAAGGCGTTTATGTTCCAGCTTCTCTTCCAGCTGGTGTATTTGGATGGATTGAAGTCTGCTATAATACTATTAATTATTGATCGTTTGTATTACACTGCCTGTTTTGAGTAGTTAACTGATTTTTTTTAAGGAACTTTCTATATTCTACAGAGAATGAGAAATAGATGGCGTTATTCACTAAAATGTGAATTGTGGAGCATTTTTAAATTAATTTCAAATGTTAGGCCAAAGTAGCTGACTTGGATAAAATATCCAAGCTATGTTTTCAATGTGGCAATTTTTTGCTAAACTTTGTATTCGGTTGGCATTTTTCTGCAATTGTCATTTAGTTACTAACTGCAACCACCATATACAGTTTAGTTTAGTAACTAGCCCTTATCATTAGTTATTGTGAAAGAATAGATTAGTTCTATAGTTGGTCCAAGTTTTCCACATGTCAGCTGTTGTTAGGTCAACCAGTGTCTGCTTCGTCCTATATCATTTGTAAGGGTGAAAGAGCCCCCTGGGTAGTGCAGTACAGTTTATCAACCAGAGGTCAGGGCTACCAAAACTTTGCGTGATGTATAAAAAAAAAAGAGAATGTGAGTGCTTGTACAGTACGGAGTACAAAAAGGATCAGTAGTAGATCTGCAGAAAATGAACATCGTATAAAATGCACTTAGAACCAAACAAACATTGTAATAGAGACACAATGTGTGTTTGTTCTTTTACATAATGACATGTCGCTGGGAAGGAAGTGTGTGTATTTTAGATCTGCAAAGTTGCCTGAAAATAGGGAAGATGCAAGATAATAATTTGTATATAATATAGAGCTCACATTTGATGGAATGGATTGTGTCATCTCCATTGGGGAATATACCAAACTCCCTGCATTTTAGAATTTACCTATATTTGCAACAGTCAAATAATCCAGTACACGTAGATTCATGGGCCATATTACATTGAGAGCCTCGTGGAGGTTCAGTGGGAAAAGAAGTTTTTCATGCATTGAAGTCCAGATTCCTCTTTCTGTATACTTGGTCCCCATTCTTTTACAAGGGCATTGAATAGAGAATTTTGCTAAATATTATGCAAGGGAAGCTGATTGCTATCAGCACAACAGTCTGCCTCAACCCCATACCTCCAGCACTGGGGTTATACTAAATGTTTCATTAAGAAACATCCAGACAATGTAGATAATGGTGTAGCATTAGTAGTTGACCACTAACACTAGTATTTGTAGACGGTGAAGAATAATGTATTTGACATGCTTTAATATTCACTCACTGAATAATATTGAAAACTAATGCTGCACATTGTCAAGTAAAATGCTGCCATCTATTGGTATAAAGAAAGTGCATTGTGGGTGTGGGGTGGTCCTTTTAAAGAATGATCTAAATACCATAGCCACTACGGCTAATGCAGTGGATATAGTTGTAGCAGGTTATTGTCACGAACCCCTCCATTTCCAGATTTCGTGCAGAATGAAAGTGCCTGGGCCTGGCCCCGGCTCCTCACTTACCCCAATATTAAAAACCAAAAGAAACAAACAATATCAGAAAGAGAAATCAGAAGTGGTGCAAAGATGGATTATTTTTGTGAATTACAAAAAGGCAGAAAAGAGGCACCACTGTTTAAATGGTGGAGTAAACGTTTTCATATATACGAAAAGGGATCATGCACTCAAAGCTGGTGCAAACGAGAAAGAGACACTTCTAATATATAAGAGACAATCTTAAATTATATAACCCCATGTTTTTGAAAATAACCAAGCAAGCTGAAGCGTTAAGGGGTTTGGAGTGTTCCTTTAATTTAATATGAAACTTGAGAAGAGGCAGAGCACCACTCAAAAACCTTCAGTCTCTCGGATTTTAAATCGTAACCATGAATTCATTACAGATAAATATAAAGGGAATATTTGCTGTTGAACCGTATAACTGAGGATTAGAACAGCTTAATTACGTTACCATCATGTTGATATCTGTATTTATGATGTTGTGGCTCTTTATTATATGGTGCAAATATTTGGCATATTTTTTATGACTGCCTCCTTACAGAGCATTTATTTTGTAGTTTTTGCAGTGTTCTGTTGAAAGACACTAAAAATATTTTTTTTTCTTTTTCAATTTTGCTTGTTAAGTATAAGAAGCTAAATTTAAAATTTGTGCTTCTGTCTGAACTATGTAAATCAGACAAGAGAGTGAGGGAGTTGTTGGCTGGTAAGTGACTCTCACGTCAGTCACACCGTATTTTATATATCAGATGATTGTGGGAAACCTAGTTATTTACCATCTACCAATTGCAAATACAATTAATGTTTCAGTGTGGGAGGTACAACGTGACTGAGTGCTAGCCTGCAGCCTGAATCCTTCTTGTCTGGTTTGTTTTGGCATCTCAATATTAATATATTACATTAAACAAACAATTCCCCTAGACTCTAGGCTGGATTGTTTTGCCAGTAACAGTCTTTCTCACAAGTTTGTCATTAATTGTAGATGGGGCTTGAAGGCTTACGGCATGACTATATTCGCAAATCAGAGTATCCCTTCAGCTCAGAACAGAAATGGATGGCGGTGCGGTGTGTGCATCGGACTCAGCAGGTAATTTACATTTTAACCAAAATCTGGGATTTCTTATATAATTTTTTTCCCCATGAATAATTTGTATTGAATTTTCTCATATTCATATTAAGTTCACATATATAGATACATTTCACATATACAGTGCTTTCTTGGTGCAGTCATGGGTACATTTGGAATTGCGCGGGTTAGACCGCATTTTACAGTCTCTAGGCACAAGACAATTATAGGGTATATAATCCAACGCATCACAGTACATGCATGATATCAATATTTTACCCCATTCTGGAGTTGTGTACTCTTTACGACTATTAGCTTTGTGTCTGTAGCCAGGAGAACAATATTTGCATCATTATGAACTTATATAGCATTAAGTGAACTCAAGATAAACAGAAATTAAAAGAACATAACATAATAACAAACGTAACATGCATGGTATGCATCAAATCAATTAGTTTTCAAGAAATCCTGTAGGGCTATCAGCACGCGTCCAGCATTGCATTTAAGGAGAGTGTCACACCACGACACCCCACTATGGGTCAGTAAATCTTCTAGGGAACCAGTGCCCAATTGCCAGTTGGCCCATATTGAGTCATAGGTTTGTAGGGTATTATTTATTCTATGGCTCATTTCCTCATAGATTCTCGTGGTGTTTAATTTCTCTATTACCATTGATAAAGGTGGAGGGTGCTTGTTCTTCCAGAAAGTGGCTATACTGCTTTTGGCAGCAATCAGCACATGTATGATGAGTGTTCTCATAGGTTTTGGCAGGTGGGCAGGCAACATGTGTGAAATATTTGCTTCTATTTGAAGCAATAGGGAGAACTTTGTTTTATTTTTTCCCAAAACGGGTGTTTTACCTGGAAATGCCAGAAAACATAGCCGATCATCCGCACCTGCACACCGCATCTCCAGCAGTTAGACGTGGCATTGATAAAAATGTGAGCCTGTGTGCAGTCATGTACCATCTAGTCCATATTTTGTAGGTAGCTTCAATATGGTCTTGGCATTTTGTCGTTTGTTTGGTGTGTCTTCGTGCTCTCAGCCATTGTTCGTTAGAGAATTGCGTGTTAAGTTCCTCTTCCCATTTGAGCATATATGAGAATTTGGAGAGTTTGGCGTGTTCTAGCAGGGCTCTATAGCAGAGTGCCTAATGGTTTTGTGCCTCTCTTTATTCCCCTGTATTATTGGGTGATAACACTTCTGTCAGTAGTCTGAATGTTGTTTTTAGTCAGGATGTGTTTGAGCCTTAAGTACGTGAACATGTCTCTGGAGGGTAGTTTATATTTCTGCTCTAATTCCGGGTATGGCACTAGCCCATTGTCGTTATATAGTTGACCTATATTTACTATCCCTGCCTTTACCCACAATTTGATAGGTAGGTCGGGCGTGTAATACTGTAGACTTATTAGAGCTGCAAACATTAGTGGGTGGCTAGGAGCCAAAAGTTTGGTTGCCCATGTGAACCAAGTTTTGGCCGCCATATTCATAGTTCGTAATGGATTTAGACCGGGTGGGTGTAAGTTTGTGCTATAGTGTAAGGCTGTGTAATAGCATTTTCAAGCATATACCGTAGGGATACTCTGGTACGTAGATAGCATCCCCTAATTGGGCCAATTTGGCGGCGATATATTTGTGGATATCTTGGGTACCTAGGCCTCCTTCATGGAACTAGTACATGTTTGTGGCTGCTATTCGGGGCGGTTTACGCTTCCATATATGTGCGTGCTGAACAGAAAAATAATTTGAGGTAGTACCATAATTTTTTTAAATTTTTTTTTTTTTAAATTCTTTATTTTTATCGTGCTTTGAGTGGATAACAAACAAGCTCATGGAGCCCCAAGAGCATACCCCGAGCATATTTTTCAAGCTTAACATTTGGAACAATGAACTTATCAGCACATTTTATAATGTTAAAATAATGTCGCTCAGAACAGGATGTTAGCAAAAAACATGTTACATTAGCATGGGTTATGATCACAAGAGGTGTAATAACATGTCTATCTTAGTTAGATCAAGCAATATCTGCACTCGGGTGTCGGTTGTGTAAGCTTTGCCCTCCTACCCAGGGTGGGATGGGGGGGGGGGGGATGATTGCCTTTGTGCATGGTTGACCTCTCAAGAGAGGCTTAGCCCCTAACCAAGGGGGTAGCGGGGGGAGGGGGGGGTGCACTTCAATGATTGGTCATGTGTGGCTAGATGTAACCGGACTAGGGTCATAGGTGGCGCAGCTTCGTGGGTGTTTGGGTGTAGTATCGTGAGCCTGGTGTCTTTATGCCCAGTGGGCCCAGGCTGAATATTGTGTCTTCTAGTGGGTGGTTCTACCACAAGGGACATAGACATATGGCATGGAAAAAGAAGAAGAAAAAAAAAGAGAAAAACAAGCAGAACTTTACATCTCTACAATTTTGCAGCCTTGGGCTAGTACCATAATTTTGACCGTGTTCACTCGGCCAAGCCACGGTATCATATTGTTCTCCCACTTCTGCACTTTTAGTTGTAAGAAGTTATGCAGTCGTAGGTGGTTTGCTTGTGTTGGTGCATGTTTCGTTGTGGCTAGGTGTATGCCCAGATATGTTAGTTTTCTCTTGCCAGTCGAATTTGAATTGTGTTTTTAGTGCCGCTTTTATTGATTTATTCAAATTTATAGGGAGTACCTGGGTTTTTGCAGTAGTATTCTTATAATAGGATATTGTGCTGTAGGTGTGCAATAGATTCATGACACTCGGCAGTGACTCTTGGGGATTCTGAAGTATTAGCAGTATATCGTCGGCAAACAATGCTAGTTTCGTGTCTGTGTGCATACCTTTAATTTTGGCTTGTGTTTGAATGTGTTTTACTAATGGTTCAAAGCCAACAAAAGCCCTGACTCCCCCTTCCTCTGTAAGAGTTCTATCAGGTTTAAAAACAGTCTGGTGTTGTCTCTGGCTTATCGTCCCGGAACAAAATCCGCCTGTTCCCTGGACACCGAAGATGCCAGTTGTGGTTTGATCTGATTTGCTATAACTTTTGCAAAGATTTTAGTGTCTGCATTTAGGAGTGAGATGGGGCAAAAATTTTCGCATTTGGTCGGGGGTTTGCCTGGCCTAGGCAGTTTGATGATATTTGCCTCTATCATTTCTGGAGGGATGGTGCCTGTTGTCATGATATTGTTAAATAACAAGGTTAGGTGTGGTGTTAAGATGTCTACAAAAGTGATGTAATAAATATCGGGCAGGCCATCTGGCCCAGGGGCTTTTTGATTTGGCAGTGTTTTAACCACCTCACATTCCTCCTCCACTGTGAATAGGGCATCCATCTTATTTGTTGTGTCGACAGGTATCAGAGGCAGCTCAATGTTGTGTATGAAGTCACCTATGGCACTATGAGATGGTTGTGCAACCTGTTTATTCGCTTTTAGATTGTAGAGTGATTCGTAATAGTTGGTGAATTTGTTAAGTACGTTGTGGCGAAAGTAACCTCACCACTGGTTTTTGGAGGGGCCTGTTTGCCAGCCTCCTGCCCTGCGACTATGGCCCTGGGATGTATTGCCCTTTAAGGAACTGAGTTGGGGCTTATGAACTGATATTATACAGTTACTGACCTTTTAAGAACTGTATTTGGGCTTATGGATTTTTATAAATGCTGTTTTTGGCCCTTTAAGTACTTTGGAGCAGTGTTGCAACTTTAAATTTTAATGCATTTTAATGCAGTCGAACGCGGTCAGTGGTGTGTGCCGTCAAATCCCTGGAACGGAAATCGGCCACACATTTGAACGAACACCGCTGACCTGTACCTTCCCCTACCCTCCGACACCGCGGCTGGAGACTAAGTCACGTTCGAATGGGACTTTGTCATCTTTTTCATGTGAAATAGACTGCCACTTGACGAACGACCATCGCGGAAGTTTAACCTCGTTTTACTTCGACACTTCGACAGAAGTCGGAGTGCGTTCGACTATTCGAACGCCGACTTCGGATGGGACTTTGTCAATTTTCAAGGCAGAAATAGACCAACCGCACAGCCTGAATCTGTGGAACTGTTTTGGGCAGGAAAATGTGCTTGCGGTTGGTCATAAAGGACTTCCAGCTAACTCTTTAACCCCTGTAAGGAATTAGTTGAATTTTGGATATGTTTGTAAGTAAAGTGTGCTGATTAATAATATGTGACTTATTAATATTGGATGTATAGTTTTGGAGTTATAAAAATGCATAAAAAAGTTTTAGCTTAGAGATAATTGAGTAGATACAGTAAGAAACTCCATTATCTCCCAAGCAGAGGGGAGGGGATTGCTATGCTCTGCATACTCCCTTAGCTAGTCACTTCTAAGCTCTTGTAAGAGCTTGTTCCTGCTTCACTCTCTTGGAGGAGAGGTTCACCCACTGGAACCTGGAGCCTTGTCGTAGGTCCAGGGTGGGTAGGAGACGGCGAGATCCCAACCAAGCTGCGGCGGTTCGGGGGTCTACGGTTGTTGTGGTGTCTGGCGGAGCGCTTGGAGCCCTCTGTAAGCGCTAGGAGCATCCTTCAACGGAGGTACCCAGTCGGGGTGCCAGGTGATCCGTTACATACGTGGATGGGGTTCACCAGTTTGATACATTCTGCGTTGCAGATTGAAGCTATTTTTGTTTCTGGTTTTCAGTTTGGAGGCCAATAGTTTGCCTGATCTGTTTCCTTGTGTGTGGATTTCTTATATTATGTTTACTTAGCCCCTATAGGTAACATGTGTGTGAGATGTGAAAAATGTAATTTACATGATAAATTGGTGAATTTTTGACAGGGCTAATTTAAATTACCAACTACTTTTTCATACATCTAGTTTAACTTATGTTATCTCATTTATGCATGTACCCTTAATAAAATGACAATTGTATTAACTGTTTGTTGTTAGAGTGAACTGAAATGTAATATGCCTGTGTTAATGGTTTGTGAACTCACTGTAACTCACTCTAGTGCATAGGCCTCTAAAGTCTCAACTATTATATTTATAACAGTCATTCTTTAAACTCTTTGCATGACTTTAATCTTTTCATGACACATGGCATGCCAAACCATCGAGATATGAGATTTACTTGTTTGTCATAATAGGGTTAAAGGTGCTATTTACCTTTCAGTTCTTACCACAATGAGAAACCTGTAAAACATATTGTACTAGATTATTTGGCTACATGTCACAAACTATCCATTATCATCCACCCACAGACAGATTTGGAATTACTTTGTACGTTCTCTACTAAGGAACTGTCTCTTGGCAATAACAAAATATTAACTGCATTAAATATTCAGAAAAGAGAGAAGAGTGCAAAGTAATCTAATGCTTTATGTGACAAAAATAGAGATTATGACAACTCTGAGAACTGATGAAAGCTTAGAGAAACTCAGTATTTTGCCCTTCAGTTAGTTCCTGCTCAGGTCTCAAGATTTTGTTTGCTCACTTGTGACATTACAAAGAGAACCTATACTATTTTCTTATCCGACTGATCCAACTAAAAAGGCCAGTCCAGAACTGAAATGCAGGCAACCTCTGCACAAGAGTTACAGCAACCCCGGTTGATCATTTCGGCCTTCTTTATGTGCACCAGGAGATTGGCAGAATTTGTTTTTATTGTACTGTGTTTTAGTCATTACAATGTAATAGTGTGTTGAAAATCATAACAGCCTTGAGGGTTTACTATGTTGGGAAAACCTTACATGACAGTCATGTGAAATTTATTTATTATTTATTTATAAAATATTTTACCAGGAAAGATACATTGAGATTTCTCTCGTTTTCAAGTATGTCCTGGGTCCACAAATCATTGCATTGTTACAGTTAGTGTACAATAAAATACAAAATTAATATACAATATATACAACATTTAACATAGAACAGGTAGGAAATATATAATCAACCATGACAGGTACATTCTGTTTTGAGGTATGTAGAGAAGGATCTCTTAAAGGACTTTAAACTTAGGGAAGATTTTAATTTGTGCGGGAGGTCGTTCCACAAATGCGGTGCTCTGTAGGAGAAGGAGGATCGGGCTGCTTTCTTTTTATATTGAGGTAGACTAAGTAAAGTGTTGGTACTGGATCGGAGGTTGTAGGAAGTGGGAACAGCCGGGGAAAGCATTGCGTTCAGGTAGGGTGGGAGTTTCCCAGAAAAGCTCTTAAACACAAGGCTAGAAAGATGAAGGGTGCGTCTGGATTCCAGCGACAGCCAGTTTAGTTCTTTTAGCATGTCACAATGGTGGGTCCTGTAATTACATTGTAGCACAAATCGGCAGAACGAGTTATACAATGTGTTGAGTTTATTAATGTGGGATTGCGATGCAGATGCATATACTACATCCCCATAATCAATGATTGGCATCAGCATTTGCTGTACAATCTTTTCCTTTACTGAAGGGCTTAGGCAGGATCACTTTTCCTGTGAAATAATGGCTTCAGAGTAGGTAGTGAGACAACGGGTAGGGTTGCTAAATATACCAAACTGTAGTGATTTGAAAGTAAATTTCTAATTTAGACAATATAAAAAATAAAATAAAATAAAAAAATGAATTTAAAACGAAAATCCTCCTTTAGCTCTGCTATTGTCACGGCATAATAGTACATAACATTTATATGAATACAATTAACCTTGGTAGTGACCTAAAATATTACATTTTAAAAAAAGTAACATGTTACCCTTAATAAATTAGATTTTCCCCATACCAAAATAAAAAAAAGAATGTTTACCTGCTTGAAGCATGAGCAATAATTTCTAATTTGTTTTCTTGTGTTATAATATTTTTCAATCATTGTGTAGGATAAACCAGAGATATGCTTTATGAAAGGTGCCTATGAGCAAGTTGTTAGATACTGCACCACCTACAACGTCAAGGGCCAGACATTACCTCTAACGCTACAGCAGAGGGATTTGTATCATCAAGAGACCGCATATATGGGAACAGCAGGACTGAGAGGTGAGGAATATCTAACATACAACTTTGCAAACTTGTTTTGGTATCCTTTTGTCTTATAGATTCCAACTCTCACCGGCAACCCATAAGTAATGTCTCAATGTCAGTCTTGTGTAGACATTTTTCTGGGGTGCTTGGTGTCCAGGATTTTGCGAGATTGCTTATCACAGTTTTTAAAGATTCAACGTACAATAGTGTTCTAATATATTAATAGTAATATATTAAAACTGGCATTTTATAGAAGTAAAATGAAAGCTCTATGTGCTTATCCTAAACATCATCAACCTACATCAAAATAACTGAAGTAAGCCACCGACCAGGTTGCATTGTTGTCGGGGCATTCTACCTACGCATCTATCATGGGTTTTAGAAGGTACTTCTGCACCTGCACGGTATTATTGGTAAGCTATAAGATAATCCTGATTTCAGGCCCCACTTTGATAAGTAATATTCAGGGACAGACGGTGGTTGTCTGTAAAACTCACCTAATCCCAAACTGCCTGTGTGAGTGTCCTTAATGGTTTTCCTCGATTTCCATTTGTTCTAGAGCCTGTTTTGACATGTGATGTTAGGTGTCAGGGATCTCTTCAAAACACTTAAACATAAAAACCTGCGATTAGCATAAACCTATTTGAGTTAGAGGTTGTGAACTGGAAATCCTTGTGTAAATACTGTAAAGGCTCTGCAGATTTGGCATTACCATGAAAACCAGAGTGTTATGTTTTTATCTATACTTTTTCTTGCAGTTATTGCTTTAGCTTCCGGTCCAGAATTGGGGCAGCTTACATTTTTGGGCCTCGTGGGAATAATCGATCCTCCGCGAACAGGTGTCAAGGAAGCCATCAGTGCTCTGATCCAGTCAGGAGTAGCCATTAAAATGATCACTGGAGACTCACAAGAAACCGCAATTGCCATTGGTAAGGAAACTGGTCACAGTTTTGTTATTTAGTAGCCGCTATCATTGTTTTATATAATTTTTGCCATTATCATTACTTTGATTTAATGCTGTATCACATGTAATTATGGAATGAGCATGTGTGCAGTGGATCATCCTTAGCAGTCTTACAGTCCTCATTGTCCTCACCTAGGTTTCAGCCTTTCAATATACAATACTAGCATGAATTCTCTCAATTAGTCGCAAGCACGTGACAATATAAGGTCATCGAATAGATGTATTAAGTGCATTCATTTACTGAGTACTCACAGACTACTTGAACAGAGGCAGTATATGTCGCATTACCCTACAAAATGTAAACTTCCTGATCTTAATTATACTTTTGTAGTGTCTACAATTTCAATTTTATTTTTTTGTCTACGTCTGAATATGTGTTCAGCCCTGTGTGTTTGTGAATTTGGGAAGTTCATGAATGCAAGAGTAGAGAGTGTGTGTATATATTTATATCTCCTTTATACATTTTCTGTTTTATATCTTCAAAATCTTTTCTTCTTCCATGCTATTCACTGGATTGTACAAATAGGCATCCTATAGATCTGGAATGGTTAGATTTGATAATAGATTTCTGGTTTTTTGATTACCAAGGGGTACTGCTAAATTAATGTACGTATTAGCAGCCTTAGTTGTGCATGCAGGCCCTTCAGTAGAATTCTTAGGGCCACTTATAGAATTCTTAGAGTGGCTGGTTGTGCCCCACCAACAAACACATCGGACAGAGATATATATACATATCACACATTCCAAACTCTCTCATAGGATATGTCAACATATATAAACACACATGGATCCTGGTAAGGGACCTGATCTGGTGGAAGTCTGCAGTGCCTGTTCA
Source organism: Pelobates fuscus (assembly GCF_036172605.1). Taxonomy (NCBI): domain Eukaryota; kingdom Metazoa; phylum Chordata; class Amphibia; order Anura; family Pelobatidae; genus Pelobates; species Pelobates fuscus. Next base: position 286,790,451 of record NC_086320.1, on the reverse strand, counting down.
TATCAGTTTGGTTAATCTGATTGTGCATATACAATTCTATCCCAATCCATTTTTTGCCCTTTTGTATGCTTTTAATATTGACTTTAATAAAAAAAAAGTCAGGTCTTCTTTTTATTTCCTGTATACTCGTAAATAACTAAAGGTCTGTTAAATTATTTGTTTTGTATTTTATTAGGGCACATGGTAAAAAAAAAAACAAACTGTACAAATTAAAATCTGCTTGAGATATGACACACAATTTTCACACTAAGAGTACTTGGCATATTGCATTTAGTACTGGGCATATTGCATTTGAAATGTATAGCGTGTTCCCTGCTTCATCAATGACGTGGACGTCACACATCCACAAAAGAGTTTTGAAAATTGTTCCCTTGTCAAAGCCATCTTCCTTACCATCTGTGTTGCCTGATATTATTTTCTAAAGCAGTGTTCACAAGCAGAGATCTAAAGCCTGTCTAATCAATACTCTCTAAGGTGGCTAGAATACTACAATGACAGTGCTAGTATTCAGTAGTAAAATGCAGCAGTGAACACTACTTCAGAAGATAATATAGGGTCCAAACTGGCGCATATCCATTCTAAATCTTATCGTAACCTGGATTGAACAATGGATCACATGGCTCCATGGCACCTAAGGGTTTGACATAAGCAAGCTATTGATAGTGAGGGTTATTTACTAAAGTGTGAACTGTGGGGAATTCAAAGTTCATTTTATATTGTTGGAAATATTCTCTAGCAAGATAGCTTTCTTTTCTCTTCTGCTATTGGGGCCTAAAATTTGAAATTCACTCTCCTAACACAAACAGAGTTATTCACTAGAGTGAGAATTCTTGGGAATTAATAATGGGTTTCAAAATGTTAAGACAAACGTTGCTGAACTGGAAGTACAGTGAGAACTTTTCCAGTTGTACTATTTTCCCCTTAGAGTTGAAATCCACTTTGAACTTCTGACAATTCTGACTTGAATTACCCAGGTTTTAACCGTCTGGATTTTGATACAGGAATTAACTTTTAGGAACCCCCATTACTTTTGTAAAATATATAAGAAAAATTGTGCTTTTGGACAGAATTTTTCTGAAAAGTGTCCTTTTCTCGTGTGCCCTCTTTTGCTTGTAAAGTGTTTCCTGTCCCTAGATATTTGTGTAAGACAAGCATGTCAAACTCAGAGTCTGGCATGGGCCACATAAACAAGGTTTATGTTTATGTGGGCCAAAAAAAAAAAAAAACACCGTACATTTTCATAGAAAGTAGGTTTATTTTTAAAATACCCCCCCCCCCCCAGCCTCCCCCTCTACTAAACCACAGCACCCCCTCTACTAAATCCCAGTCCCCCCTCTACTAAACCACAGCACCCCTCTCTACCACCCTGTGCCAAATCTGATCCTCCCGCTGACACACACACATACTCAGACAGAAAGACACACACACATACTCACAGACAGACACACACACACATACTCACAGACACACACACACATACTCACAGACACAGTCACACACATACTCACAGACACACAGTCACACACATACTCACAGACAGACACACACTCACTGACAGACACAAACATACTGACACACACACACACTCACTGACACACACACACCTACACAGACACACACACACTCACTGAGACACACATACACAGACACACATACACACACACACACTCACAGACAGACACTCACACACACACTGACAGACACACACACTTACAAATTCTTGCACACACATACTTTACGTCATATTCCGGCACCCGGCTTCACTACAGACGGCGCGCGGGAGGGTGCAGTGGGGAGCAGGAACACTGAGCTCCTTCGCTGCATCCACTGTCCCTTCCTCTTCCGGCCGGGTAAGTGTTAGCAGAGTAGGCACCTGCAGTATGGGGAAAGCAGGTGCCTACTTTGTTTTCACACCAGCATGTACTTGCGTCTGGCCGGGCCGCAAAGATGGTCCTTGTGGGCAGCGAGTTTGACATGCTTGGTGTAAGACATTTTCCACAACAATAGCATCACAGCCAGCTGTGTCTATTAACTTCGGCTATGAAAGCAATATAATATGTCTTCTATATTACAGCCAGTCGCCTAGGTTTCTATTCCAAAGGATTCCAGTCTCTGTCTGGAGAAGACGTAGATTCACTGGATATTCAGCAACTCTCACAGATGGTATCAAAGGTAATTACACTCCGTAGTATCAGTAAAAAAAAAAACATTCACGCAATAATGTACCTGTTGAATATGAACATTTCGTGTTTTGAGAATAAGCTCCATATGTAGAAATAATGGCCTTCGTACAGAGTTAATTAATCCACTCCCATACCTGGTCACTGCAAAAACTCTGTAACTCCAGGTAAACTCTGCCTAATGTAACCTACACATTGCACTAAAACAAATGTAGAATTTCTAGCACTAATTAGAGTATTAGTAGGCGGCTAAAACAATCCAAACCAGAGGCTCTTTCTTCTGGTAAAAAGTACAGTTCGGTATGGAAATGAGTGGGCAGCACCTTGTAGATCTTCTCGAATGCAGGAGATGGTCAGTGGATATGTGGAGAGAAAAGAACCAAGAGAAAACAATATAGTATAGTATCTTCTGATAGTCGGTGAATGGAGTATAAAAACACACTTACAATTTTAAGAAGCTATAGATCAGCTCCAGATGGTAGTGTCAGGGTGGTACAATATCTGCCTATGGATGTGATGTTCCTGTAGGGCCTTGGCTGATGTATCTGGATCTGATCGCTGTAGAAATTGTGTGTATCTCCAAACTTGAAATGAGTTGTGTAGCTGAGAGCTGATATTCCACAGGTTATCTCTACTTAAGATCCCAGTGAGGCTCAGGAACAAATATTATAAATCCATAAGGCAATAATTCCAGCAGGCAAAACAATCCAACAGTATCCCAACATCAATCCCAATGACTGGACGACACACAGCATCAGGAGCAGAACTGAACTTTTAATCACACAACCGTCTTTTAAAGCATTCTCCCATGCAAGGGAGGGATTTACAGTAATTACACAATACACCAATCATACACGAGTTGCCACCCACACATCCCCTCCCCTTAGTGTGACACGTAATTCCATCATACAGGACACAAATTCCATGGGTTTATGGATGTACCCCTAAACATAGGGGTACCCATTTAAACATTACATCCCCTGGTAGCCCTGATCTGGGTGAGACACATATCCCAAAATCACCCAGATCAGACCAGGGGTTCGGGAAATTCATGGAAGTACTAAAAAGACTGACCGCGCTGGGGTTAACAGCCGAAAAGGGTTCCGTGTATTTTGGCCCTGCGGTCGGTCACAGAAAAGGGAATGAAACACACGAATGGCTTAGGTTATGAGAGCTGGGGAGGATTCGGGCAAATCCCCTTGTTCGTGTTTTTTTTTTCTACCAAACGGGAAGCCGTTCGGTAGTTTTTACACGAATTGGCGGCAGTGTGGAGGTCTCAGTGGTGTTTGCCTAACCGAGTGTCCGATTTGGATTCCAGACACTCGACTGCAAAACACAGCTGTTCGGAAGTTTAAAATGGCCGCCGCCACGTGTTCGTCTCCCGAATGGCGGCCACCCAGAGAACAAAGAACTCACTACACGAATTGCCAATTAACCGTTTGCAACATTGTTGCGAACGGTAATTGGAGGCACACTTATTCTGGGGTGGTCTGATTGTTCAGTAGTTTCACTCGCATAATAACTGGAGTGATTTTACCGAACAATCAGTGAATGCTGCATACACTTCACATACCCACGTCAAAATTCAACCGAACACATAGGAATGAATGCAACTTTTAGGACAGCCCAATGCCATCCGCTACAAGTTGCACATTGCACCTAAAGTTTGGGTACCTGTAATACCTCTTTAATATTGCTTTTAAAATAGATTAGACTAATTATCTTGTTGGAATATAGAATTCTATTTATTTTGCATTCTTTTCTTAACATTTTTATAGGGTAATTATGTGTGCTTTTTAGTAAATACTTTATGTTTATGATTTCCCTTTTTTTGTTGTTGCAGGTTTCTGTATTTTACAGAGCTAGTCCCCGACATAAATTAAAAATTGTGAAGGTAAGTACATTATTATTATTGTCACAGAGGACTACTTGTCTAAGCCTCTGTGTTTATTTTGCCAAACACCCCAACAGTATATTAAGTCACACTAAATTAACCCCTAAATCCTACCTATGCCACCCTTGGCTATCAATAAGTCACTGCCAGCACCAAGACTTTCTAATGAGCGTCTTTGGTTACCTCCTCAACTAGAATATGGCAGCCTTAAATCTGTAAAACAATATCTATCTGTACTACACCGTCAGCAATGTGATCTCTCAAAGTACTTTCGGAGGAAATGTAGATTCAATAGTCCGCAAGCATATCTTAATTAAAGGGACACTATAGTCACCTGAACAACTTTAGCTTAATGAAGCAGTTTTGGTGTATAGAACATGCCCCTGCAGCCTCACTGCTCAATCCTTTGCCATTTAGGAGTTAAATCCCTTTGTTTATGAACCCTAGTCACACCTCCCTGCATGTGACTTGCACAGCCTTCCATAAACACTTCCTGTAAAGAGAGCCCTATTTAGGCTTTCTTTATTGCAAGTTCTGTTTAATTAAGATTTTCTTATCCCCTGCTATGTTAATAGCTTGCTAGACCATGCAAGAGCCTCCTGTATGTGATTAAAGTTCAATTTAGAGATTGAGATACAATTATTTAAGGTAAATTACATCTGTTTGAAAGTGAAACCAGTTTGTTTTTTTCATGCAGGCTCTGTCAATCTTAGCCAGGGGAGGTGTGGCTAGGGCTGCATAAACAGAAACAAAGTGATTTAACTCCTAAATGACAGTGAATTGAGCAGTGAAATTGCAGGGGAATGATCTATACACTAAAACTGCTTTATTTAGCTAAAGTAATTTAGGTGACTATAGTGTTCCTTTAATGGGTTACTCAAAACTAAAAACTGTGCTTATTAAAACACTGCTTTTGGTTAGAGTAACCCTTAATGACTTGGTTCTGCCAAATCAACTTAATCTACAGCACTGTAGACAATATCACAATATGGAGTTGCAAAGTATCATTCCACTTGTACAGATTAAAGGGACTATAGTCACCAGAACAACTACAGCTTTATGTAGTTGTTCTGGTAAGTATAGTCAGTCCCTGCAGGCTGTTTGCAGTAAACACTGTCTTTTCAGAGAAAAAGCAATGTTTACATTACAGGCAAACGACACCTCCAGTAGCCACTCCTCAGATGGCTACTAGAGGTGCTTCCTAGGCCAGTGCTGCACAGTGTGCAGAACTGTCGTTCAGCGTCTCCACACTGAAGTTTCCCCATAGAGATGCATTCAATGCATCTCTATGAGAAGACACTGATTGGCCAGCAGGGGGTTTGCCCTCATCCCGACCCACTTTCTTGGCAATCTCAGCCAATCCAATGCTCGGGTGGGGGGGGAGTGGGGGTGTAGTATATATTTTTTCTTTTTCTTTGCAGCCAAAGTCTAAACTCTATTTAGTGATAAGCCTGCAGCAAAGAGATGCATGCCCCAGTTGACTTATGAGCCTCTGAGGGATTTATTGTCACACTATTTATTGGGATTTATTGTCAGATCAATACAGTTGCTACTTTTGCAAGCAACTGGCATCAGACTGCCTGCTTACACATCTAAATGAGACCCAATCAGAGTGTTGTGGGGATTAGAGCTACATAGAATTAGTAACAGAGTATGAAAGACTTGAAGTGCACACTGCTATGTTATATTACAACTACAACACGAATTGACATACAATATTGCATGGAATTGAAATGAAAACAAACAGCTTGTACAGTAAAGGTGTTTAAGTATGGTGTATGCACAACTGGCGGTGAACTTTAATCACACACAGCAGGCTCCTGCTGTGTCTAGCAAGTTAATAACAGTAAGAGATAAAAAAAAACAACAAATTAAACAGAATTTGCCATAAAGGAAGTGTAAATATTAGATGACTATTTGTAGGAAGTGTTTAGGAAGGCTGTGTGAGTCACTTGCAGGGAGGTCTACCTAGGGTTGTATAAACAAAGTGATAAAAAATCCTTCAAGGCAGAGAATTTAGCAGTGAGACTACGGGGGTGTGATATATAAACCAAAACTGCTTTATTAAGCTAAAGTTGTTTTGGTGGCTTTAGTGTCCCTTTAACCCCTTAAGGACCAAACTTCTGGAATAAAATGGAATCATGACATGTCACACATGTCATTTCTCCTTAAGGGGTTAAAGAGTTCAGTTCTAAATTGAATGGCAGTGCAATCTTTTTATAAAACTGTATGCAACATCATCCTTTGCCAGCATTTCTGAATGTGTTTTAATTAAGTGAGTCAGTGATTCTCAAAAACATTTGATTTCCATAGAGTCTGCAGAACATCGGCGCTGTTGTTGCCATGACAGGTGACGGTGTAAACGATGCTGTGGCATTGAAGGCTGCTGACATTGGAGTTGCAATGGGGAAAACGGGCACAGATGTTTGTAAAGAAGCAGCCGATATGATACTCGTGGAGGATGATTTTCACACAATAATGTTAGTCCAATTCTTCATGTTGACTGTGATTGATTAAAGGGACAGGCCAATTGTGGAGTATGGTTGGTACTCCAATAGGAGTATGCAGGAAAGGACCAGGCACACCTGCACAGTCAAATGTCAGTATTATTGAGACACTAGTGAAGTTCTGTCTGTCTCAAGAGTCTTTATCAAGATTTCTAAAAGCTCTTCTAATAGCTGAAATGTCATTTATATGGCAATAAAACGGTGTTGGCGTGCCTGGTTTGGCATTTGTACTTTTCTACTTATAAGGGCATTAAAAGAGGGGTGATTAAACGGACACTCTAGACCTCTATAACACTTCAGCTTGCTGTAGTGTTTTATGTATGAAGAGTGTGTCCTCCTTTTTCATTTTACAAAAATAACAGATTTCAGTTACAAATTTACATTTTTATAAACTAACCTGTTACATCCCATTGTACAGCGCTACGGAATGTGATGACGCTATATAAATAATAAAATAATAATAATCCCCTGGCTGACGGGTCCTTTTACTTTCTGGTTTGGTTACCTCAATGGAGCTAAACTCAAGAGACAGCAAATGCCCAGAGCACCTGCCTTGCAAAGACTTCTCACTGAGCTGCATTGGGAAGTCTGTGATTGGACAGACAAAGAAAGTCTAGAGAGTCTCAAACTATTATAGAATTCTGTATGATTGTCTTCCTTAGCAGTTCTAAGCACCACACTTGGACTACCACTCCTACTATCAGGGTGTTAACTCCCCTCCTAAAGTTAATGCAGCACATGTTTCCTGTGGCAACTAATTAGGTGTAGGGAGCGATATTTGCCTTCTTTATGGGCATCTCTACCATTATTCCTTTAAGCCTAGTTTATGTGAGTCGATTATATCTTACCATGTGTTGCTGTCGAGATGCACAATTGTGTGTTTAATCTGCTTTTTTTTTTTTTTTTCATATGCTTTATGTGTCCTAATGTGTTTTACACCCCACCTCCTATAGAATGTAAGCTCGATCGAGCAGGGTCCTCTTCAACCTATTGTTCCTGTAAGTTTATTTGTAATGGTCCTATTTATAGTTAAATCCCCTCTCATAATATTGTAACGCGCTACGGAATCTGTTGGCGCTATATAAATTGCAATAATAATAATAATATATTCGCAGTGAGACTGTTAATAAAACAGGAAATATTTTCCTTTTTATCACAGCTCTTTCTTTCACAAAAGCATTGATTAGTAGTTTGTCACGAACGTGGGTTATTGGCCCAGCCAATAACTGCGACCACCAAGACTTTATATAGGGGCGTCTTTGGTTACCCCACACACAGTAGAATTAAAGTACCACAACCTTACTTTACTGATCAGACATGTATAATTAACCCTTTTGGTAACATGTTTACCTGAGCTTTCTTCAGAAGAGTGAGGTCATAGAGAACAAAGACACGAGCTGATTAAGTAAACATTTAATCTGACAAAAAGTATTCACAGTGCTGTGAACAAAAATACAGAAATAAATGACATACAGAAACACAGATAACAAATTGCAAGACAGTCCAAAAAAACATTAAGAGAAAACACAAGAAATCCTTACATATATTTACCCCATATGTATAATTCTTGTGGGAGATTCAGATGTTACGGGTCTCCAAATAGTTGTAAAGCTACGGAATTTGTTGGCGCTATATAACTATAATATTAATTATAATTAGTCCCGAACGTAAAGGACATATTGAGAAGCACATCTTAGAAGCGTCTTCTTGGGAAATGAGTGTTACATAGAAAGAGATGAGAACGATTAAAAATACATTTGCTTCAATGTACCTATCATGTTTCATTGGATTGTATCAGCAGATAGCAGACTTTTATCTAAGACTATCCTGCCCTGTCTCCCATTGTATTAACTTCTTTTTGTTAGTACTGAATGCTTGCCAGTTGCTAACAGGATGTAAAATGGTTTTAATTTCAGGTCAGCCATTGAAGAAGGAAAGGGAATCTATAACAATATTAAAAACTTTGTCCGCTTCCAGCTGAGCACGTAAGTACAAGATTGATCATCTTGCACTCATTGCACACAATGTGAATTTCATTAAATAACACGGTTTTCTTTGACGAGCCACTCGGTTTGTGTTATTTGCATTTTCAGTTTTGGCAAGGGCAGGATTGGCAATATATTGGTATTCACAGAGACCCTATACAAACATGGAAAGTTACTGATTTATTTATTTTTCTCTGTGTCTACGAGGAAAGATGAAAGCTGTAATCTTTGTATATTTAAAATGTCTTTGTCAAACAATGTCTCAGAAACTAACGATACCTTACTAACATGTTCTAGTGGATTCATTCGGTCCCGTCCTTTAAATAACAGTGTAGTAGTTAAGAACGGGAATTTAACAATAACCAGACATGAGTTTTACTAGGTTTAAGAAAAACACGTAAAATATACATATCCCTTGAGACATATAAGTCTAATGTGTAAAAATTGGCATTTAAAGAAAAACAGCTCAATTACAGGGAACAAACACATAGGTACGTCGTAGGTTTTGTTTTGGTTGAGAACTTGAACAATTGTCTCTGTCATTAAGGGGTTAAGACAAAACATCTTAAATAGAATGTAAATATTTTACGATATGCAAATCAAATTCTGGGTTTCATATACAATTTGGGTCTAAAATGTTACTGATCATAAAGCGGAGAATGTTTATATAGATAATCAGTACAGAGAATCAAAGCATGTTTTTGCCTACACATAGGGGAGGGGGAAGGGTTATAAAGAATGAGAACTACTTTACCCTCAAATTGAAAGGTTTATGATTTCAAATGCCCATAAAAGCATAGCATTCTTCTTCCTCCTCCCATCTGAAGCTAATCAGAGACCTCTCAGATCTGTTTAGTGCAGAAAACAGCTTGGACTACTCTAATGTGAAATAAATGTGTACACAGAGCTTATACCATTGGTGAAGGACACAATGTTTCCAATCAAACCATTGTCTACAAATATTGAGAATTCAAGTTTTTTTATTTTTCGGTACACTTCTAGAATAGGTTGCATCCTGCTGTGCTGGAAATTTGCAGAATGGTTCTCCCACTTGGAACTGTTGGAATGGGTTAAATGAATAATCCCCTTAGTGAAATCAGTGTTTATCTTCATGTACTGGATACAAAGATGTACTTAGGTCCTGATTTTAATGTGTTAACCTTAAATGTAGTTTACTTTGAGGCAATGTTACAATGAATTGACAATCCTGTAAGTTATCATCACCAGTTGGCTAAACAATTTGAACATTGACAATGTTTCCTTTAACAGGAGTATTGCCGCTCTGACGTTAATATCGCTTGCAACCTTGATGAACTTCCCTAACCCTCTCAATGCCATGCAGATTTTATGGATTAATATCATCATGGATGGTCCTCCAGCCCAGAGGTACGAGAGTATGTGGTACTGGAAAGGGAGCAATAGAAGCCTGCATCTATATGAATAGTGATTGTTTTTTTTGTTTTGTTTTTTTATTGATGTGTGATTAAAATTAACTGGTCCACAAAACAACCCTTTTTAGTTTTATTTCGATAAGTTGAAGGATATTAGTTTATTACTGCTATCAAGAATGCTGTATATCTTCTGGTTCTAAATGATAGTTTATAACGGAGTTGCATAATTTATACCTTGAGGTATATTCTGGAAAAATTAAGCACATTTTGTGAAGATTGAGTTCAAGACACATTTGAAGACACTGTGTTTTCAAATTGAATTGAGTAATTCATGTTTAAAGAAACACTATAGTCAACCAGAGCAGTTTATCTAAATGAAGTTGGATTGGACGCACAGAGGAGGCCATTCTTCCTCCTTGATGTTATTGGAGGAGAGCTGAGCTTGCTGGAAAGGTAAGTAAAACATTTTTTTTTCTTCATTTTTTTTGTTTTGTTGTTTTGCAAGCTTGGGGTGAATAGATACTATAGTGTTGGCAATATAGATTTATATCGATAATGTTATAGTGTTCCTTTAAACAGCAGCTCACCAGTAGACCTACATGCTGCAAAACCCACACCTTCGAGTGATCTCTTAGCACTCGTAAAGCTCTTTCCTATCTATCACTTATTAAGAATTTGGGCAGGATTGTTCTATCCTTCTTTTGTGTTCGTTACACAGCTAAACAAACTAAAAAAAATATTTCTGTTTTGTTTTCAGTCTTGGAGTGGAGCCAGTTGACAAGGATGTAATTAGAAAACCCCCACGAAACCTTAAGGACAGTATTTTAACCAAGAACCTAATTATCAAAATCCTTATCTCTTCTTTCATCATAGTGTGTGGGACCTTGTTTGTCTTCTGGAGAGAGGTGAGTTTTTGATCAGTGTAGATGCTTATGTAATTATATACGTGTCCGAATTGACATGTCTGTGAAGCATTCAGGGGAAACAAAAATATTGGAATAGTATGTTTGTTACATGTTGTTGTTAAGAATTTTTGAAAATGTGAACAAATGAGGTCATTAAACAATGTTGTTTTTTGTTTTGTTTGTTTGTTTCTTCCAGCTGAGGGATAATGTCATAACTCCCAGGGACACAACAATGACGTTTACATGCTTCGTGTTTTTTGATATGTTCAATGCATTAAGTTCAAGGTCGCAGGTAAGGCTGAATGTTAAATCTGAAATGGAAACAATGAGGGTGCATTGTTAACAATGGAAGAGGAGAAGAGAGAAGTATTTTAAAGTGGTCAGTAGCTGGCACACCAAGGGTGTTATTTACAAAAAGCCTAAATTGACAGAATAATTTGCTTACTTTCAGTTCTGGAGATAATCATTCAGTTTTACAAGTGAATGAAGGTGATGGTCTTGCCAACGTCATGATATGAAAAGTAGTTGAGAAACAGGAGTGTACCATTGGTCTTTAAGGGGTTAAACAACATTTTGTATCTGAAATCTATTGTCAAACTAACCCTAACAAAATAAATAGAAAATGTGCCTGGAAGCCTTAGGACATCTACACAACCAGGAAGTTACCAGTATCAGCTCTAATCTTTTCCCTCGGCACAACGGCCAGAAGTGAAATGGTAACTGTGCACTGCCTTACCCACCTTTTCCAATGTGTGTCTATTGAAAGTTAAAAAAATAAAGTAGGAGTCCACAAGGCGCTCCACTAACCTGGAATCTTGTGGAATGACTGCCTTTTTCACCACCCAAGTGTGATCAGTAATGGGTTAACACTCTTTTTCCCAACAGGAAACAAACCACTCCCTTTTCATATAAGGGATATTTTGTATTGCCCACTTGCAGTAATAGCACCTGACTCCCCTGGCACAGCGTCAAGGAAATGCCGAAGTTTTAAATTGCCTCCTTTCTTTAATCCTGATTCCTAGCTATATGTGGGCTGGGGTGTTTTTTCCGTAACTTTTCCATGTAAAATAAAATGTTTTCATACATACGTGTCCAACACAGTATAGTTAAATGATACCTCCATATTCTATTTTTTTACCCGATAAAACAGGCATTCATTCAAAATAATAAACCCCTACTGCTCCCACCACACATTAAATGGGTAGGACCTCTGGCTCATTCCTGAATATAAAAGGGTCCTTTAATTTACCAACATCAACCATGGTAGCTTATTCATACAGTGGGGGGGCTATACTAGTTATTTGTTCACAACCTGAAAGGAAAAATGGGTCTGGTTGTTTGTCTGAATTTCTGGGGGTCTGATTGTTGTTTGCATTACTTTTAGTAAAGAGTAGTATTCCGTTTTCGTATAAATAACTAATTCACCTCAGCTGGATATATATAACATAGGAAGATTACTATGAGAAGAAATCTACTGGGAGAATTAAAAAAAAAAAAAAAAAAATTCAATTCAAGGTTTATTATCTTGATCGTTGCATACTTTAGTAAAGGCAAATACGTGCATCAAAGATAGTATATAGCGATAGAACTGCATGCTATACCATATTAACATAGCAAAATAACATAAGGCCGCATCATAAGATTTAGTCTAAGTATGTCTAGATATCACATTAGTATCAAGGCGTTATATTGATATAGTAGCCATATGTGTCAAACGATTCTGGTATTGGTAAAATTGTAAGTTCCGTCGCAATCTGTCACTGTAGGTCAAAGTGTTGTTAAGGTTCATTTGCTAGACAATAATAGCTTGGAATGACAAGACAGCATATTTAGGCATTGTAACGGATCACCTGGCACCCCGACTTGGTACCTCCGTTAATGGATGCTCCTAGTGCTTCCTGAGGACTCCAAGCACTCTGGCAGACACCACAATCACCGAATCCGAGAAACCTTTTAAATTCTCCCAAGCATATGAATGCTGTAGACCATTGAATAGGAACCATACGAATAGGCTTGTACTCCTAGCAGTCAACTGGAACAGCATGCAATAAATCCTTCCCCCCAATAATGAGACGACACATCACTTTGAGGGTAAAACAGGAACTCTGGACTGGCTCATCCAGCCTGGCTTTTATTACACTAATCCACATACAGGCCACACCCAGGGGGAGGCATGAAATAACCAATCACATACATGGTTCAGCCCACACATCCCCTCCCCTCAGATAACATTAAACTCAATTATCCGGTACACTTTTTCAGCCAAGTTCTGGATGTACCCCAAAACCCGGGGGTACACCTTTAAATCCAGCATCGCTGGATAGCCCTTATTCAGGGGGACAACATATCCAAAATTCAAGTAATTCGGATGAATGGTTCGGGAGATATGGGGTTCCAAAGATTTGACCGACCGCATGGGTAAAGTATCCGAAAACAGTTCCATGCATTTTGGCCCTGCGGTCGGTCACAAACAAGGGAATGAAAACAGACGAATTGCCTGTGTTATAGAGCCTGGAGAGGGTTTGAATGAATTCCCTTGTTTGTGGGGTTCTTTCTACCGAACGGCGGGTCATTCGGTAGTTTCCATACGAATTTCTGGAAGTATGGAGGTCTCAGCGGTGTTTGCCTAGTCAAGTGTCCGATTTTAGTTCCAGACACTCGACGGCAAAACACCGCTGTTCGGTAGTTTAAGATGGCCGCCGCCACGTGTTTGTTTCCCGAATGGCGGCCACCCAGAGGACAAAGAATACATTACACGGATTGCCAATTACCCGTTTGCAACATTGTTGCAAACTGTAATTGGAGGCACACTTATTCCTGGGTGGTCTGGTTGTTCGGTAGTTTCACTCAATATAATAAATGGAGTGATTCTACCGAACAATCAGATGAATGCTGCATACATATCCCAGGTTAAACTTAATACACATATAATATTACAGGCAGTACACTAGAATATGTATCACAGTCTTAAAGGGACAGTAGTCCCAAAAGTCCCAATATGTCCATAGATGCTGTTAAAAGGGCCAGTAGCAGCAATATACAGTACAATGTGCCCCAAATAACCCAGGGGCCATAGTCAGTAGGTAGGAGGCTAGCAAACAGGCTTCTCCAGGGCCCAGTGGCGAGGTTGGTTTCGCCACATTTCTCCCCTTTTCCAAACAGACTAACAGGGTACCTGACCTCTTGCCGGTCAGTGCCCTTGTTAGTCCAGCAGCCCACCCACAAAACAGAAACAGCAGTACAGTCCACCCACAATGAATGGTTACTACACCTGAGTAATGGAAAAACTTGTCCAGGTCCAGGTGCCTCACCCCGGCTGTGTGGGGGACTGGTAGGCTGTTTTGGTGGGTTGCTGAGTGGGCAGAGTGGGCAGACTGGTGCCAGCACTACTACGGGAGTAGTCTGGTTGGAGCCTTGCTGGAGACCGACTGCCTCCCCTTTAGCTGCGCAGCTCTGCTGCTGGAGACCGACTGTCTCCCCTTGAGTTACACAGCTCTGCTGCTGGAGACCGACTGTCTCCCCTTTAGTTACACAGCTCTGCTGCTGGAGACAGACTGTCTCCCCTTTGGCTAAACAGCCCTGTTGTGGGGGGGCAGGACCGACCGTCCCTACCCCCTGTGCTGGAAGTGCAGAGACCACGGTCCCATCTGCACAGGTGTGGGGCTTACAGTCTCCCCCTGGTACATTAAGCTGCCGCTGGGGAGAGGTGGTAACCAGCTCCTCTCCCATTAGAACACTCTGCCCATTGATGATCCGCCGCTGGGGAGAGGTGGTAACAATCTCCTCTCCCATGCCTACTTTCAGTCTTTGTGGAGGGAGACCGACTGTCTCTCCTCCCAATTCAGTGTCCTGCTGCTGGGGAATAGAGACTGGGCTCTCTATTCCCAAAAAATCACGCTGCTGCTGGGGGGTAGGACCAACTACCTCTGCCCCCTGTAACTCAGCCTTCCGCTGGGGAGGGAGGACGCTGCTCTCCTCTCCCTGCACTTCACACTGCCTTCCCGGCATATCACTCTGCTGCTGGGGGGTAGGACCAACTACCTCTGCCCCCTGTAACTCAGCCTGCCGCTGGGGAATGGGGACTGGGCTCCCAATTCCCTGCAATTCACACTGCCGCTGGGGAATGGAGACTGGGCTCCCAATTCCCAACAAATCACACTGCCGCTGGGGAGTGGAGACTGGGCTCCCAATTCCCAATAAATCACGCTGCTGCTGGGGGGTTGGACCCACTACCTCTGCCCCCTGTAACTCGGGCGCAGAGACCACGGTCCCATCTGCACTGGTGTGGGGCTTACTGTCTCCCCTTGGTGTGCTAAGCTGCCGCTGGGGAGAGGGGGTAACAAACTCCTCTCCCTTACACACTTTCAGCAGCTGGGGAGCAGGGATAACAGGCTCCTCTCCCTGCACCGTAGACTGCCGCTGGGGAGCAAGAACGGCACCTTCAGCTCCCTGTAACGCACACTGCCGCTGGGGATCTGGGCCGACTGCCCAGCATCCCTGTAGGGCCGGTAGAGAGACCGCAGTCCCATCTCCACCTGCCATCTGTGGGTCTTCCCAGGACCAATCCGTGAGGCCCCTCAACATTTGTGAGTAAGGGCCACCTGCTTCCCCACCTGGCAACTCTGGCTGCTGCTGGGGATCTGGGCCGGCTGCCCAGCATCCCGGTGGGCCCGGTGGAGAGACCTTGGTCCCATCTCTACCTGCCTGTTGTGGTTCCTCACAGGACCAGTCTATGAGGACCCCCACTTCGGGTTCCTCCCGCCGCCTCAGGGAAAGACGGCTAACCTCCTCGGATGCAGCCTCTACTCGGCTGCTGTAACGCTCCTGCTGCTGAGCATACTTCCTCTCTTTCGCCAACCGGAATTCTCGGTCCAGCCTTGTGTTTCGCTCGGCCATGACCTGGTTCCAGATCACCCGACGTGTCTCCATGGGTATATCATCCCCATACTCGGCCACTCGCTGCCTCACCTCGGCCAGCCAATCATCTCCAGAGCCAGAACCTTCCATACTAGTCTGCTCCCAGGGGCGCTGCACGACTGCTAGCGTTGCCCTCAATTTGTAAATCCAAACGTACTGTGTCTCCGAGCTGCTTTACCTCGCACTAGGACGCCATCCCACCGCTTGCCACCAATGTAACGGATCACCTGGCACCCCGACTTGGTACCTCCGTTAATGGATGCTCCTAGTGCTTCCTGAGGACTCCAAGCACTCTGGCAGACACCACAATCACCGAATCCGAGAAACCTTTTAAATTCTCCCAAGCATATGAATGCTGTAGACCATTGAATAGGAACCATACGAATAGGCTTGTACTCCTAGCAGTCAACTGGAACAGCATGCAATAAATCCTTCCCCCCAATAATGAGACGACACATCACTTTGAGGGTAAAACAGGAACTCTGGACTGGCTCATCCAGCCTGGCTTTTATTACACTAATCCACATACAGGCCACACCCAGGGGGAGGCATGAAATAACCAATCACATACATGGTTCAGCCCACACATCCCCTCCCCTCAGATAACATTAAACTCAATTATCCGGTACACTTTTTCAGCCAAGTTCTGGATGTACCCCAAAACCCGGGGGTACACCTTTAAATCCAGCATCGCTGGATAGCCCTTATTCAGGGGGACAACATATCCAAAATTCAAGTAATTCGGATGAATGGTTCGGGAGATATGGGGTTCCAAAGATTTGACCGACCGCATGGGTAAAGTATCCGAAAACAGTTCCATGCATTTTGGCCCTGCGGTCGGTCACAAACAAGGGAATGAAAACAGACGAATTGCCTGTGTTATAGAGCCTGGAGAGGGTTTGAATGAATTCCCTTGTTTGTGGGGTTCTTTCTACCGAACGGCGGGTCATTCGGTAGTTTCCATACGAATTTCTGGAAGTATGGAGGTCTCAGCGGTGTTTGCCTAGTCAAGTGTCCGATTTTAGTTCCAGACACTCGACGGCAAAACACCGCTGTTCGGTAGTTTAAGATGGCCGCCGCCACGTGTTTGTTTCCCGAATGGCGGCCACCCAGAGGACAAAGAATACATTACACGGATTGCCAATTACCCGTTTGCAACATTGTTGCAAACTGTAATTGGAGGCACACTTATTCCTGGGTGGTCTGGTTGTTCGGTAGTTTCACTCAATATAATAAATGGAGTGATTCTACCGAACAATCAGATGAATGCTGCATACATATCCCAGGTTAAACTTAATACACATATAATATTACAGGCAGTACACTAGAATATGTATCACAGTCTTAAAGGGACAGTAGTCCCAAAAGTCCCAATATGTCCATAGATGCTGTTAAAAGGGCCAGTAGCAGCAATATACAGTACAATGTGCCCCAAATAACCCAGGGGCCATAGTCAGTAGGTAGGAGGCTAGCAAACAGGCTTCTCCAGGGCCCAGTGGCGAGGTTGGTTTCGCCACAGGCATAGTGAAGGAAACCCTGTTTCTGCGTAGGGTGCTGAGGAAACCTATTATAAGCCAGCATTCTAAAACTTAGCCTAGGTCTATATAGGCGTTGATTTAATTGTTAGGCATTATATAAGTTATGGTAGCCACATGTGGCACAGGTTTCCTGTGTTAGTTAGACCGTTAGGTCCATCACTGCCTGCACACTGGTTTAATGCATAGTTAAGCTTACTTGGCTCATCAGTAGTAGCATAGAACTGAACAAAGCATAGTATAAGTTGTGTCAGGTTATAAAAGAAAGTTGTTCCAGCCTTTTAAGAAGGGGAGACATAGAAAAGGAAAAAGGGCCTATGTGAAGTCCCCTGTTAAGCACCAGTGGGAGTGTATCCCAGCGCTCCCACCCTCAGGGACCCCCTCCCGCCGGGCTCTGGAGAGAGGAAAGGGGTTAAAACTTACCTTTCTCCAGCGCTGGGCGGGGAGCTCTTCTCCTCCGATCCTCCTCCTCTCCTCCCATTCGGCTTTGTGCCATGCACGCGCAGCCGGCTATAACAAGACACCCTAAATTAAAATGTATTTTTTTAACAATTGAAATAAAATAAAGAAAATCACAAAGTGTGTGCATTTTTTGTTTGTTTTATTTTTATGACTAGACCTTATTAAAAACATAGGGGATAGGAGTCAAACAATTGTCGTAGAATCTAACTTATTCATGATCTGTAAAACTGCAAATGTTTAAATTTTTTGTAGACTAAATCTGTCTTTGAGGTAGGCCTATGCAGCAACAAGATGTTCTGTTATGCGGTGCTTGGCTCAATCATGGGGCAGCTGCTTGTCATCTACTTCCCACCACTGCAGAAGGTCTTTCAGACCGAAAGTCTGAGTATCCAAGGTAAGGGCTAGGAAAAAGTCTTTGTGGCTCAGTCACTAAAGATCGAGTTGTGTTTTCTTGCAAACCAAGTTGGTTAATAAGAATTCTCAGCTGATAGAGAGATTTATTCTGACTTGGCTTATTTAGTTTACATTTTAAACTTGTTGGTGAATCACCCTAACCGTTCTGTAAAAACTTGTAGAATTAGTTTTTCTTAATTTATATATATATGAACAATGTGTATGGTTTTTTTTAATCCCTGAAATATGGGTATTGCAAAAAACAAACAAAAAAAATAGGTCACAGAAACCATATCTAGCAATGTATAAAACGTAAAAATGCAGAAATAACACAAAAACCTTAAATAAAAGTATTTAGTATAAATATGTATATGAAGTAGCATACATTTTCCCCCAATGAATATTAAACAATCCATTGTTTAATATTCTTTAATCTGCATTTGGAATTTTATAGAACAATATATTGGCACAGAAAGTTTTTTTTTGACTGTTGATATATTTTTCCATCCATGCTTTGTGCACACTGACGTACATGCACCAGCATGGTTGTATCAGCTGAACATTGAAACCTGTGTGAACCTGCTAATACAGTGAAGGTTAGCTGTAATAAAAAGGAACTGCCAATTTTTTTTATTCATTTTTTTTAATTCATTTTATCAACTGTGTTGTTTTTCTTTTTCCTTTCTTGTAGATCTGCTGTTCTTAATAGGACTGACATCTTCTGTGTGGATAGTGTCTGAAGTCATAAAGAAGGTGGAAAGACACCGGGAGGGTTTCCAAAAGCACAACACTGCATCATCTTCTTTATTTCTTGATGTATGACGCATATTGCATTCTTATTTCTTTTTTTTTCTTTTAACTTCATACTTGAGAAGTAACTAAGAAGAACCCTATAAAAGCTGAGCAGCCAGAAAACTGTTGTGGGGATTGACAAATGCCCTGCGTCTTCTAAGAAACTCTACTTGGAGTGAAAACACGAGGAGCTTCCAAAAGGGTGCCTTCAGTATGGGTGAAAGTGGACAATTCTATGGAGAAATTAACTCCTTAATGATAAGGCTGGTTATAGATCAAGCATTACTCTTTTTTTTTTGTTATAAGTATTTTTTTCTCCACCAAAATGTAGGTTTGAGTCTTTCGCATAGCCAAACCGCTTACTTATGTAGTGAATTTATATATATATATATATATATATATATATTACACCTTTGTGTGTATATTTGTACACATAGGCATCCATAATTAATATATGGTATCGTTCTCTTTTGCTCGATTTGTTACAGAAAATGGGTGGGTATTTTTTATTCTTCAAGAGTCATGGCTTAAAAGCACACACAACTTTCCTTGACCATATTTATTTTGTACATCATGTGTTTTACGATCACCACCATTTGTGGATTTTATTTGCACAGGGTTTGGCCACTGTTCGGACAGTAGTAGTTTTACCCCTTGCACTTGGCTCATTTTATTTTGCGATTTCCTATAGTTTAATGTTCTATGCACCTTGCAAGGTGCTACGTGATGTTGAATCCAAATGACTGTTATCGCTCTATTTTGGTGGCTTTCCAAAACAACGTCAAACACATCATACAGTTAATTTTTTTATATGACCTATATACTACTGTAGTGATTATAACGGTTTGGATTTTGGTTTTGTCAATGCACTGTAATTTTTAATTTTCAAAACCAATGGAGTGTCTTCCTTCCTTCCTTCCTTCTTTCTTTTCTACCTTTCCTTTCTGCTTTCTCTGCTCAGTGTACTGTTTCCGCAATAATGTTCATTTGCTCTGTATAATTCTTAAATGGTGTGAAGAGTTTCTTAAATTTAAAGTATTCTTCATAGGGAGGGTGCTCACACTTCCCCTTTTGAGTTTATATACTAAACTACAAACTACAGAGAATTGAAAAGGGGATTGCTGAATTTTGGACCAAAATAAACAAGGTGGAGAAATTTTCCAATTTAGTTACATTGGTCTGCAATTTTCAATTCTCTGTTTAGTTATAAAACCAAAAAGTCTTTTCTTTCACGGTGGTATTATTATTCTTGGGAGAAATAACCACTGATGATAATTTTCATCTAATAGTGGTTTTCCATCAGCACCTAATTGGCCGATAGTGTTGACTTTCATTAAAACCAACTTTACATATTCTTTTCAGGTTTTTTTGTTCATTTATTTCCAGATATTTAAATGTAAATGACCAAGTACATTTTAGTTGTGAATACTTTTGTGTTGCTTCACAGCTTATTCATGTTAAGTTCCATATTTGTATATTTTGATGGTAATGGTACAAAAAAAACTAAAAAAATTTTGATAAACTGCTCCTGCTGGATCTCTGATATATTTTGTTATAAAAAAGTACCACATACACAGGTTCATCCCTTAAAGTGGAAGTGTCACTTCCCAGGATTTTTAATGTTATGTTTAACTATCACATATGTTTAACAAATTTGTGTTTTGTCAGGGCTAAAAAGTTAAATTAAATGTAGAAATCCACACTACTGTATTTAGATCTGTCCTAGAATTGAGCCCTTCCATCTTGGCTCTGTGCTAATTGTTGTTATCCTCTGCCCTTTTCTGAAACTAGACATATTATGGAGAACCAAAACAATGTGTCCACTATGTAATTTACAGAGAAGGTATGCATCTGCCATATAGTAGAAAGCTCAAATGTTTTTTTGTGGAGTAAGATAATAAATACACTCAGTTGAATTACATTAAATGCTGTCTTTTAGTTATTTAGGATACAGATGGCACGGTATTAAGGAATTTAAAGATTTAAAAAAAAGTGTGGTTTGTTCAAAAAGTCATCCAGTGATCCTATTACGTTGTTAGAAGAAGAAAATATACTATTACCAAATAGAAAACAAAACTGACTTTGGGAATCTCCACTATTCATACTTGTGAAATAAGTAGATCCACTGAAATGTTATATTGGTTAAATAATAAATCATACTGTAGGAATGTTATAAGCATCTAGCTCCTGCTCGATGCTCCTCCTACATCCAATCTTAAGTAACATTCTCAGAAATCATGGTGACAGGGAAATGGGAGGAGATAGGCAGTCTTAACTGGTATTCCAAATTAGATCTGGTCATGTGCTCTAGGAAACAATCAAACTTTATTGTTGTCCAAGGCCATATTGCCTCCCTGATACCAAAAAAAAGGACATTATTGTGCCTTTAGAATCCCTTCTTAAGCACGCAAGCACAAGTAACTATTTCATTGACATACAGCTGACTGTCAATCTCTACCCCCTCATTACAATTTATGTCTGTTTCCCACCCAACAGTCTGCTCTAATGAACACAATCATAATGATTGAGCTGGAGTAAAAGGTGCTCACATGAAAATTGATTTATACAGCCATAATAAATAGAACTGAAGAGTAAGTGCACTAAAAAAAGAGCTTAACTGCTTGATTAAAAAATAAAAAAAATAAATTTTTAAGCCAGAGGAGGGTGCCGACCTCAACTTTAAGGGAGTATGTTTCTGGAAAATATATATTGCAGGGCTGCAGTAAGGTGCAAGGTGATTTTTACGTAAGCATCCCACCTTAAAAAATAAATAAATGTGGACATCACAAACCAAAGAGCATTTTTTGTTTAATTTCTTAAATGTTTTTGAAAGGTTCATGCATCCACTTTATCTTTCACTCTTGACTCTGCATCATAACATTTTTAATTTTACCCTCCGTAATACAAAAGTAATGTATTTATACTACACACATGTCATATCACTTTAATTAAGAATTGGAAGCCAATACAATACAATACAGCTATTGTATTGGCTAGTAAACTAAGCGTGGCTTTTATTTATTTCAAAGTGAGCTGCTATCTATACTAAATGACGTGCACAGCTGGATTTGTTAATGAAAGTCAATGCTGTTAAAGGGAAATCCTTTGTGGCAATTGTAGAATTCATTTGGGGGATTGAGGGAATTTATCGTCATAACATTTACTGTTTATATACTTCATGTTATGAGACAAAAGCAATTGTGTAAGAGGAGTTCTCTGCAAGACATTCTTACTATTGGACAAGACAGGAAAGAGAGTGTGAGTTTACGTTTTTGGAAATTATAGGCGGTGTTCGCCTCTCAGTGCAGACAAGAAATTGGTCTTGTCTTATACATTCTGAAATTGGCATCACTAGTTACTGAGGGCGAAACCTTAGGTGCTTTGTTAATCGAGAGTCCTAGAAAAATAGTTTTGGACTGTTTATGTGGGAACACAGCAGCAAAAAGTCTCCTGACATTTTTTCCCGCATCCGTCTTATCTTGTCTTTTCTTCCCATCTCGGCCTGTCCTCCATAGTATGGATGCAGAGTTCTATCACCTTTTTAATAAGTGTGAGTCTGCCCAACACTACTGCAAGCTCCGTGCTAAATGAAGAGCAATGTTGACAGATGTGAGAATCTCTAGTTGCAGGAAAACAAATCTCAGATGCAACCCTAAAATGTCGTGAAGGACACTCCACTTGTTTCCCTCTACGTCAAATGAGGGGTGCTTTAGTTAAACCACAGAGTCCTACACATTTGTTGCCATATGGCTTACAGAAACGAAAGATCCACGTTGGCAGTTGTCTCGGAGGCTTTTGCTAGGCAGATCTGGCCTTCAATTATATCTGTGTCAGGAAATTACATCTTTAGAATATCTCACGTGGATCACTTGGCATTCGTCTCAGTCCCCCTTGAACATCGTTAAAGTTTTGGATAGTACCATAACTAATTGTTGTTTTCAGTAGTATTAGTTATTTTATTCCTTTATAGTAAAGCAGCAGATGCTGTGTTTAAAATAATTGTTACAAAATTGCCTTTTGAATGCGACATATACTACATAATGGACATTTTTGCATAATGGTTTAAAAACAAAACAATGTGGTCATTTGCTTGTAATTTGCAGGCAAGAGTAAATGATGCAACCAGATTTATCCGTTCCCGTATATCTTTAATAGAAGTAATGTTAAATAACTGGAGTTTTGCAAACTGTATACAAATGTTTTTTCCTCTCCTTATTATAAAGGTAGGGGATGCATTGACGGTTTTATTACCAGTGTATTAATGTTAAACTCTTTCTGCTCTTGTACAAATAATCTGTTAAAATGTTATGCAATGCTGTCACTAATGATTTACTTGAATATGAAGTATGAAGCTACTTGTACACCAGAGAAACAGCATTTTACCTTTAAAGTAGAATTTAGAATAAATGTGATCGATATTCATGACTGGGCAACATTATGCATCTTAGTAGCCAGGAACTAAAAATGTTGAAGTACCGTATTAGCACTGAAAAGTGATAGATCTGGCTTTTTTTCACCCATTTGGGTCACATTACTGTTACTGTAATGTTGCAAATATTTACAAAATAGCTTAACAGAAAACAAGTGATTATTTATTTTTTTCTTTCCATTTCAACCACCCTGGCCTAAACGTTTAAATTCTCTTGAATCCTCACAATTCACACATCTGTGAATAACACTGTTAGTAACACAATCATAATTATTCACTAAAATAGCTGAAATTAATAAATTCACCAAACCAACAAGGTTTCCATTTTGCACTTTAATTTGAAATTTACGTTGAATTCCTAGCAGTTCTAACTCTAGTAAATAACCCTGTCTTGTTGACCTTTTAAAGACCACCACTACTACAGGCACTGTTTGACTTCAAGTGTCTTGGTGTTTTATCTCACAACCCATCTCCCTGCTTGTTATGTGATCTTATGGGAAACGTTTTGGGGAGTATTGTAGAGTGTATGTGGAACAGGATAGCAAGTTAGGTTACTTTTTACATGCCAACGTCACTATCATTATCTGTGCAAAGGAAAACAAAGCTTTGAAGGGAATTGAGAAGCCAAAGTACAGTTTATATACCTAATTTTCTTGTAGACAATAATAATCGGAATTTTCAGAAAGTGTTCTTTCTCCTGATTGGGATCTATGGTTTTGTTATTTAAATGCAAATGAACAAGATACCCGTTAAATTATTAAATTGCTCTTAGCCTGTTAACGATTGCATAAACAAATTGATTAAGGTGATACAGCATTGCAATGTGTATATTTGTAATAGAACATGACACCCTATTATAAATGTGTAGCTATAACGCTACTTAATCAAAATATTTATAGCAATGGAAATTAAATTCTGTGGTTTTATTAAAAATGTTTTTGTTACATTCTGGAATTCCTGTTTTTTTTTTTTTTTTTCCTAATTCAATGACTGGAGATTACACACAATGCATACTTATTAAAATGGTATTCCCATTAATCGTGGGACAGTGATATTTCCGAGTTTTTAATCAATGCAGCACATAAAAGAATTAACAGAATTGTATTGTGATGTAACAGCTGCCATAAAAAAGACCCCATATTAAAGGCTCTGTTTAACACACATCAGCTTAAATTTCCTAGGACTTCTATTTGACTTCAAACAAACTTACTGGACATCCTTCAGTTGGGAAATAACCAGTGGTCTTCCCCAGCGATTTTCAGACATGAGGAATAATGGAATTATGCTAACAAATATTTGCATAAATGTAGGGTAATAACTGCTTGATCCAAGGATAAATCTGACTGCCATTCTGGGGTCAAGAAGGAATTTTTTTCCTAGTTTGTTGCAAAATTGGAAGCGTTTCAGACTTTTTTTTTTTGCTTTCTTTTGGATCAACAGCAAAAAAACAAATGTGAGGAAGGCTGAACTTGATGGACGCAAGTCTCTTTTCAGCTATGTAACTATGTAAATATAAACCACATTTGGTGCAAAGATAAACTTAGTTTATATATACTTGTGTCTCCTGGTTAACAATTACCAGTATGTAACAGAAGTGCTTATGGGGATAAATATATAAAAAACCCTCAAACCACAAAACACACTAGTGTTAATTTCCAAATTAAAATCAGATCAATCTACACTATTATATACATTCTTTATTCAGATAACCCAAATGTTAAAATGTAGGAATATGCCCAGTGTAGTTTGCAATATTAGTATTTGATGCTGTCAATTTATTTGGACATTTTAATACTTCATCAGGTCAAATGCTCCATGAATTTTATACCGAATGGTGAATTATTTAAAGGGACACACCAGAGCTTAATGGATTCTGGTGCAAAGAGACGGTCCCTGCTATCTGACAACTGTAAACACTGCCTTTTCTTAAAAAGGGCTATGTCAACATTCGTCCCCAAGGCCACTTCTCGTGCAATCCTGCAATGCATCTATGTGATAAGTGCATGCACATTAGCTCCCTAGTTGTTCCCTATGCGGAAGCATTGGATGATCAGTAATAATATCAGTCAGATGAGGTGAGACCAGGGGACAAAGTATATAGAACTCACATTGTTCTTTTGTTAATTACATGTTCATTTTGGCTAATTTGGTTTAAAATTTGAACTTCACTCTACATACATTAAAATGTACACATAACTTATACACAATACGGGGTTATTCAGTAAAGAAATAAAAAAAATAAAACAAAGGAATTGTGTAGAAAAGCCCCTTTTTCAACAGGTCAAGAACATTATCCTGGGCTCTAAGCACTGAATAACCAAAATGTAAATAATATACTAGTATTAATTCAAACGTCATGAGTGTCCAGAACGTAGGCACAGAAGGACCATAGCAAGCCATAGTAACCCAAGAGCAGGCGTATCATAAAAGATAAACAACCATTGAAAAGCTTAAAAACGGTTTTCATGTTTGCTAACAAAGACATTAACAATATGTACATTTATGGAACACAATCTTATGAAAAGATAAATGTGTGCAAATTAAGGAAGGGAGGGTATGAAAAAGAAAGGACCCTATAAATTATCCATAGCTCTCCATCTCATCTGTTAAGCATGGTGGAAGGTCATGTTTTGGGCCGATAGATATGTACAGTATCCGATAAAATGGACTAACATCTCTTTATTGAAGGTATATAAACAAAGCAAGGGAAACTTCTTAAGGATTCTTATGCTAACAATAGTGGGTACTTAAGTGCATGGCTTCTAATTGTGTATGCTGATGGCAGTAGCAAAAACAAACCCCCCAGAAATCTGCTTGTATTAATGTCTGGCAAATTACAATTGACCTCAGGTACAGTTGAATCTTGGGTGTCTAATTGCTGGGAAAGAATTATGGAAAATGTAATCGTGAACAGCTGAACGTCTATAATCTGACATCTCAGTGATATATGGGATTACAAAATATGTTGTCTTTTAGAATAAAAATTACATTGTCATTAGCCTTTCTGATGATCAATGCAGCTAACACTGAAAAAGCAAGTGTCTGCAAATTAGTGTAGACTGTTCCATCACTGTCCAGTTAAAGTTAAGCTAACTCATCCACATCCAAACTTGCAAATCTATTCCCAACATTAATATTGGACTGGTTGCCTGTTTGTTTTCTTCCTTTGGTATTCTCTGCAGCTTTGCCTGCTGTTTTTGCCTTCTTAGGTTTGCCTGACTTGGATTTAGATTTGCTCTGAAAATGATCTGGAGGTAAAGAAGACATAACAGCTTGTATCAAGCTGCGGTACAGTTTGTCCAGCATAGGAGAAGGATTAAACAGGTCTTCTGTTGAAGATAATGTCTTCAGTTTATGGCACAGTTGGTGAACAAGAGGCCCATTGTAGATCCTGATCAACAAGAAAAATATAAATTGGAATTAGGATGAAATGCTTTGTGAGCCAAACAGTTATAAAATGCAAAACGATATAAATGAAAATCAAACCAACAACTGGGTAGCAGAAGTGTTTCTGGGCCATCGTAGCAACAATAAGTCATGTTTCACGAGTTAATTAGATTTATCCTTATTTAAAGGGACACTCCAGGCACCCAGACCACTTCTGCCAATTGGAGTGGTCTGGGTGCCAACTCCCACTACCCATAACCCTGCAACTGTAAATATTGCAGTTTTCATAAACTGCAATATTTACCTTGCAGGGTTAACTCCTCCTCTAGTGGCACTTCCGGGTTTCTTGCACAGATTTTTGCTATAGCGTCGCTGGACGTCCTCACGCTATGTGAGGACCTCCAGCGTCGCTAAAATCACCATAGGGAAGCATTGAAAGCATTTTTCAATGCTTTTCTATCGGGAGGTCAAATGCGCATCCGCGCATGCGCAATCTGTCTTCCCTGCCGGATGACGTCGGTGGGGGAGGAGCGTGGGCGGACCCTGGACCAGCGCTGGACTCCAGTAAGTCACTGAAGGGGTTTAAACCCCTTCAGCAACCTGGGATGGGGGACCTGCAGTGAAAACGGTTTGTTTTCCTGGCACTGGAGTGTCCCTTTAAATGCTTGCCAGTTTTAAATAGTGTGCAAAGCATTGTATGTGCCCCATGGCTTCAAACACATAAGAAGATGATGCTGCCACTTAACACTGTATAATGTTATTACAGAAGTATCATCCTTGTACTTACCATCGCCACATGCTTCATAAATGTTTATTAAGGTGAATAAAGAAATTAACTTAAACAAAACAGGTGGTGTTTCCTCTTACAATGCCATACAATTAACAATTCTAGTACCTTAGCATCTACAAACTATAGTATACAACAAATAGATTTAATAGATTATCTATGTTTGAATGCATTAAGTACCACTGGTATTCTATGCCAACATCACATGATTCATTATTGATTAGTTGCAGGAAATAGGAAGAGGATTAGGTATATACTTTAACTACAGTATTTCTATCACATACCCAAAGTATAGAGAAAACAGGTGTTTAAAGCATTTAAAAAAAACTTATAACAGTTACTCCAAGCATCATAGCCAACGAGCTCTATGATGCTTGGAGTAACTGTTATAAGTTTTTTTTAAATGCTTTAAACACCTAACAGTTACTCCAAGCATCATAGCCAACGAGCTCTATGATGCTTGGAGTAACTGTTATAAGTTTTTTTAAATGCTTTAAACACCTGTTTTCTCGGTACTTTGGGATTGTGATAGAAATACTTTATTGTTATGATGGTAGGAGTACCCTGGTCCTATTCCTTGGTAATGGGGCAAACTATTTTATGATGGTTTTCCGTCTTACCTGGATCCCCGCCGGGCCTCCTTGTGGCAGGAATAACGACAGCTTTGTTTATTGCATGAGAGCATATATGGGTGCTCTCAGCCAATGAATGGCATTCTGTGCCTAAAAATATACACACAACTGGCCTACGTCAGCCCTGGACTCTGGCTCCGGGTTGGCTAATATTACCCAATGATGCTGTCAGACACTAACGCTGCACATACAGTTTTGATAGCGGAAACTGCACAGACTCCAGTCAGCATGACCACTTCAAATCGGTAAAGTGGTCAATGTGCCCCTATGGTCGCTTTGAAGTTCTCAGTCATTTATAATCATTATTTATACAGAGTCCTTATGACATTAAGTGAGTGTATTTGGTAATTGCAGGGGGGAGGGTGTTACCGATGATCAACGTGTACACCTTTATTTGATGTAAAATTACCATGGTAGTACCAACTATATGACAACCATAGTTATATGAAAAGCGTAGGATCTCCATTCTCGGTATCCCTGGTTTAAGTTACTAGAAAGGTAATGATCTGAAACCTGAAGATTTCTTGCAAAAGTCATGATTGTATCTTTTTTTATCTCACTATTTTGAAATGGTTGGTTTTGTGTAATCTTGAATCTAGAAATAACATTTTAAAAATGGTTATTTCTGGGGGGGCGGAGCCTGACCGCAGAGCCACGAGGACGTTCATCTCGGCGGCTCCTGCTGAGCTGGGCACTCGAGGCTGAATTACGCTGCCACACCGGCGCATAATCAATGCTAAAGGACTGCTACGTGAGAGAGGGCACCGAGACAAACCGACCGACACCTCACAAGCGAAGAACGGAGCCCAACTCGCGATGCGGCCTACCAGCACAGCGGACAACAGGGAGACGGCCGCTCCCTGGAGCCGACACCAAGCCGGGAGCTCGGAGGTGAGCTCTCGTCCCCCCCCCCCTGGACCGGTGGGGGTCATCCCGGTCCATTCCTACATACCCTCACGGCGAAGCAGCGAGCTAGCACAGGCTCCAAGGGGTCCCAAGCCCAAAGTCCCTGCAGCCTCCAAAATGGCCGACGCCAGCAGCACCGCTGACCCTTACAATGCATGGCGGGAAACCGATATGCGCCTAAATAAGATATTCACCGCATTTTGGGAGAAGCTTGAAGCTAGAGGGACACTCTCAGCCGCTGACAAGAGCACCCCACGGAAACCCGGGCGGAGCATCGGAGCAACTCCCCAGCAGCACATAACCCCAGGGGGCAAGCATGTGTGGAGTCCCCTCTCTGGGCATGACCCAGGAGAAGACCAAGAAAACCCAACAAGCGACCAAAACTCACCACCAGGCCACACACAGGCGCTGCCCGTAGGGGATACCACAGGCGGGCAGGGCCGGCGGGCAACGCAAGCAGTAAAACGGAGGCCACCACAGCCACTGCCAGGCCGGTCCCCTGCAGCAACCACAAAGGTCCGCACGAGCCCACCGCACTTACCTGCTGGGACCCAGCGACGAACCCCAAGACCCGTAAACGCACAGACCAAACGGTGCACCAAGGGGCGAAAGCATTCTACCACCCACCACACGAGCAGGCCTACCTCTACTAGACAAGAGAAGCGGGTCGGGAGACCATCTGATCAGCCCCAGCAACGCCTCAGCCAGCCGCACCAGCCTCAGCAAGGCTTGGCGGGCCGCACCGTGGCAGCCACAGGACAGTCTCTATGGGCCTTAATAGAACCACGTTCACACGGCATTTGGCCCCTCAACACCCCAAACCGTTCACTGCTGACCAAGGGCTTACCTAACCAGGCACCACCACCACCGCTAACGGGGATCGGCTGATCCTGATGCTGGACTTAAAACCAGACCTCAGAACTGCCAGAAAGGGACACTAAGCGCTCAGACAGGTTCACTGAGGGCCCAACTTTAACCCCTTGCTTACCGCAGCCCTAATGGTCATAAGCGTATATGCCACTCTAGCATACCAAGTGATGCACTAGCCTGCATAATACAAAAATAGGATGTCCTCAAGGGAGGAAATATTGCATCTTTCCTTCTTTTAGTTAACATATCTCAGCATACACATAGGATCTTAATTGCAAAATGTATTGTATGTTGTTTTGCGCAATATGCAGGGTGATAGATCTGCCACAGTGACCTAATAAGATTTTGCTTGCAACATATATTGTTTGTTATTTTACGTAATCTGTATGTTGTTCTGCGTTACATGCACAAGAAGCTAACAGGGCACTCATTAGCACATACTCATATAGGTATTGCCACCCCGCAGGCATCGCACGAACCAACACTACGCAACCACGTTACAGCATAACATACGACACCATGCGTAATCACCCAAGCGAGAACATGTCTACCTGCACTGTTGCCCTAACTATAAACATCTCCCTTTACACAATATGCAAGGCAACCCACCTCACTGTAACGTTAAGCGAGAACACTTTTGTTATGTACACACTTAGCCTAGCATGTCTATCACAAACCACGAATGTCTTATTCTTTGTCTTTTTCTTACATGCTCTCCTTTTATTAAAAAAAATGTGCAGTACCTTCTATGCCATGATATTGTTTTCAACTGTTACTGTTATGAAGCTTGATATGGCTGTCGTGGCTACTCAAGTATGATGTAATGCTTGCACAACCAAAATAAAGAATTAAAAAAAAAAAAAAAAAAAAATGGTTATTTCTAGATTGCCCCTTTAATCAAATTATCCAAATTTGGTTATTGCCAGAGTTCCACAAAGCAAGACAATGGATATAAGATAAGCGTAATTAAGTTAATAATACAAATAACATAAAAAGCATTTTCCCACACCTGGTTATATCAGGTTCTTGCAGTGGTGTACACAGGAGTTGATTAAAATGCAGGCCGGTCTGGAAGCAGCATTGCCACTGGCAGAATATATGAAGATCTTCTACATTGGGACCATCGTCATGTCCATGACGACGTCGTCCACATTGTTGTCCTTTCTTGATGTTTCTCAATTTCTCATACACTAGTCGTATGTCCTCGCCATGCAACTCTGAATTAGAAACACAAATAATTAGCAGCTCCAATGTAGTATATTGTAGTGCATGAAATAACCAGACACCGTAGTGAAAGACAAAACTAAATTGAAAGGATATTGAAAGTTTACACCAAGCACCATGACCACTTCAGTGATTTGATACCTCTTGTAGCTTCATTAGCAACCCACAATGCTAAATCTGTGTATTAAAGGCAACCGTCATCAGCAAGCACATCATGTTTTTTTGTTGGAGTAACTCTATAAAGCAAAAGAAGGTTATTTCACTTTAAAGGGCTTCTCTAAACACCATGACCACTTTTTTTTAGCAGGGTTTTGCTAAGAAACGCTGCACAGAGTTTAACCTCTTTACATCCAGAGGTGTAACTCCACCTCTAGCAGCATCATTAAGGAACAAGAGTTCCTGGCTGGCTAATGTCAATTCTGTGTAACGTTCCATGTATAGTGCCGGCCAATAAATGGCATTCGACTTATGCAGCTCTGTAAAATCAGGATGTTTTAAATACTGTTTTAGAGCTAAACAGGGCAAGAGGTAAATCGTTGCTAAATGGTTTGCCTCTTTACCACGTGTCAGGGTACTCCTAGCTTCATAAACACAACAGCGGTAGTAGTTATAGTGGTAACTGTACTGGTTAAAATGCTTGAAGTAACCCGTTACAGCACCATATCAACTTATTCTCCATGCATACAACTGGTGTGACCAAGTTCCAAGTCCTAGGTAGGTGTATGTAAGTATTATCTTTTAGTCTGTATATTTGCTGCTGATTATGTTAGTAGGATGTGCTGATGGAATTTAAATATTCACCTTAGCTGAATTAGTATTGTCCATACCTGTTGCTGATAATAGGTCCTTTAAGGTTTACTGAAAATCAATCACTGTAAACATTTTGCTGGATTTACTAAGAATCACTCACCACTTTAATCATATTGCTGGCAAGCTAAAGTTTACTTTTCATGTTGATGCATTGTCATATGTCGCAGTGTAGTCAAATTTCTAGGCCGGATACATGTATCAAGAGTTTTGCACCACTCTATTTCTTTGTGAATACCCTGTAATCCTTATTGTTTAAAATAAGGTCATAGGACACAGTTCCCCACATACTTCTGAATGATAAGCCTTCTCCCCAAAATTCATTTTGTTAATATTTCTACTTTGGGCCAGTTACAAGAAGAGAAACATTTCTATGAAATCGTAAGAGCTTAGCATTGCTTAAATTAGGTTTTGGATACAAACCTGGTTTAGTCATCATTTCACATGCCTCTCCATATACAAGTCCCATTACTAGTGCCTTCAAGTGGTGCTGCCTCACTTTGGAACTGGAATTTGCAACCCAGTAACAGGTGGTGGCAATTGTAAGGCGATGAGCAGGGGGCACAGATTCTAGTGTG